>NC_090937.1:1357598995-1358223995 GCF_040938575.1 Ambystoma mexicanum | reverse complement strand
GCACGGGTAGTATGGCTCAGTGGCAACATGCTTGTCGTGAAAGCAAGACAGGTTTGAATCCTGGGTCCGTGCTTAGAAACCTCTTTGGTATTAATCATGTTATAAATAACCAATTAAACATGTCAGACATCTGGCTAACATGAACAATGCTCTCAAATCAAACATTTAGATCTATGGAATTTACTCACCTACCTTCCCTGAAAATGTATCTAATAACACTGGCGCAGACCTCATTGCTATATTGCTCCAAGGAGTGCAAGAGAGAGGAGCATTGACAACAAACTTTGTATGAAGTCTCCCAAACGTAAATGATTTGCTTTGGTCATCCTTAATTTCCTTGTCCTCCCATCCCATTAAATGGTCTGATTCTTGGATAATCCCATCATTCCTTTGTTGCTAGAAACCGGAGGCTCCATTTCAAAAACAACCCAACATTCACCCCCCACACCCCCAAATGACAATTTACAAATGCACTTCCAGCTGCAGGCCCGAGGCCTTTGGGCGAGTGGTGCAATACAAACATGAGATAGATAGATAGATAGATAGATAGATAGATAGATAGATAGATAGATAGATAGATAGATAGATCTGCATATGTTAAGGAAAATCTTCCCAGGCCCAACAATTCTGTCCAGGCTACAGATCTCTCCAGGCGGACAAGGCTGGCAGACTTCCCCCTGAAGCCCCGGGATACCATTATGCCTGCCTTGAAATCTCTAAAATTGCTTCCATTTGAGCAAAGAATCCTGTTTAAGCTACCTCCTAAATTCTGCATAAATCACCAA
Source organism: Ambystoma mexicanum (assembly GCF_040938575.1). Classification (NCBI taxonomy): domain Eukaryota; kingdom Metazoa; phylum Chordata; class Amphibia; order Caudata; family Ambystomatidae; genus Ambystoma; species Ambystoma mexicanum. Next base: position 1,358,223,210 of record NC_090937.1, on the reverse strand, counting down.
AGGACCCACTTCTCAGGCTGTCCAGGGGTCCACAATTTGAAACAAACTCCCACTGTAAATCAGAGCTCAGATGTACTTCAACAGATTCTGCTCCAAACCTAAATCCTGACTATTGCAAGCAGCCTTCTCAGACTCCTAAACTGCTTTGATCTCCCACGCAATGTAATTCTATTCCCAGCCAGTAAGTACATACTGTTACAAGGTAATACGATGTGGATTGGTTCTCCCCTTGTGTCGTGAGGCATCCTTGCAGTTATGAAATAATGCTGAATATTTGCTGTTTGAGGCAAGGCTGTTATATCTCAACTCACTGCATTCGTTTTAATTCACATATTCAAATGTATACATAAACAGCACTGTCACATTGAGTGTTAAGTGAATGTCACATTTTGTAAAACGGCAAAGAACAGCAGGATTCAGGGTAGACCAGTCCGATCAGGGTTTTCTTTCACATCTGCATAGTTTTATAGCCCTGTCTCCTAGGATAATTACATTTCTGGTCAGCGCCATGCCCCAGGTTGAAAACAGTCCTCTAAAACCTTCCACATGTGCCTTTGGTTTAGTCCTCTTCACCCTTCCTGGACAAGAGGGAGTCTATCCTACGCATATCACACAAAGTGTGTGCCACTAAACCTATAATTAACCTAGTCAGCTTCCTTCCAAGATTCAATCACAATCATGATGGCTGTGGAGACCATGATATCCATCAACATTTTACTTCATTATTCACCCTCAACTCCAGTGACACCTCCCCCAATAAGACAGCGTTCAATGAGAACGGCAGAACATGCCACAATGCACACATTATCCTCCATACCTTCAACAGACGTCTTCTGTAGAAGGCCATTTAACCAACATGTGCTTTTAGCCTACCCTTGTAGGACCATCATAAATGTCCTCCCTAAAGCCCAATTTAGCTTAGCTGGAGTACACAAGGCTCTGTTGTGGATCCTGTAAAATGTTTGTTTTATTCACACCAATGCTGATGTACACTGTATGTTTAGTCATATTTTATGCCATTTATTTCCCTTTAGGGATAAGTCACAGTCTGTATTTCAGGATTTATGAACTTTTACATTTCTCCTCTTCTGAGATCCTTCAACCAACAAACTATAAAGACAATAGCCCTACATCCCAGAAGAAATGTCTTTTGGAACCCCCAAACACACTCCGGCTTCTCTCACATCTTCATTTCCTTATTTTATCAAGATCTTGCTGTAGAAGAAATTAAAATATATCTAACTAGTGGAAAAGCCTGTGTACATTGGCTAATGTGCATACAGGAAGACATTTTCAGAGTGTAAATATATTATGTTATGTATTTTAACGTGACTTATGTTAATAGAAAATGTGGAGTAGTTGTAAACTCAACCAAAATCTCACAGAATCATTTGAAAGTTCAACATAGTACATATGGCCAATTGTTGTATCTGCTCCTCATTGCCTTGGATTCCACTTATGGCTTTTTGACTCTAAATATATAATGTTGAGGGATGTCAGAGTAATACAATTCACGTGCAGCATGATTCGAAGTAGACAAGAGATCATAAAATAAAGTTTAAAACGTACATAATGCAAACCAAGAAATATTACAATGAATTACATAATACATAAGTACAGTGAAAAAAAGTAATTTATTTTGTTAGAGAAATAGTGCTTAATCAAATACATTTTTGTTCGTATATATTATTTTTAAATGTATATATTTTATTAATATATGCAACTTGAAGGATGCTGTTAAAATGGTGTCCCTGTCTTGGGCCTTTTCTGCACCTAATTTTATGTTATCATTGTTGAAATACACATTTTGGTCATCTGGAAGATTAACTTGAAATCCTATTGTATGCGTAAGATAACAGCTCCCTTTATTAGTGATAACAGGTGAAGCAGGCAGGACAGCTTTGGACAAACATATATCTGGCATTTTAGTATATAGGTTCCTTTTGCACCCAACCATATGTGGACTGAAGTGTTGCAAAGTGAATCACCTTATCTTCTATCAGGTGTCAAACATTGAAGATGCCATTCTCTAGCCCGGATTTCCAGTATATTCAGCATTTGCTTACCCTGATAAACTATTTGTACCATATTAGACTGACTGACAACTCAATCTCGAGGGATCTGCATGAATCTTTCATTAACTTAAGAATTCTCTGCGTCACCCAAAAGGCTCCTACATCCTTACTAGCAGAGTGCCTTTCATTTGTTCCATGAATTTTAGTGGCATAATTTAACTAGATTTCTCAATCTTCTGCCATGCCAGAAATTCAACCCGCTTCATCTGAGCCCTCCAATAGAAGTCATTGCCCGAGGACACAAGGCTTATGTGATTTCCTAAAGTTTTTAAACTTTGCCCTGTTAAGTATTTTGGAAGGTAAATACTATTTCTTGAGTATAATCATTCAATGGCACTCTGTGGCAAGCATTTATAGTTCTTTAAAATGCTCATACTTTTCTCATTAAGGATAATCCTCGTTATTTATTTATTTATATTTGTAAAGCGCCTGGCAGCCCGGAGGCATCGCTGCGCTGTTTCAAGAATGTGACTTAGTTGCATGGGTAAGGGTAGGATCATAGGATCTACATTGTTACAGACAGTGATACAAAGCTCATAAATTACACATTTTAACAGGCAGAGTTACAATGGTTATAAGCTTGCAGGTTGGTGTGATGAGCGGGTGGCTTATACGAACAGCAGGGTTTTTAATGTTTTTCTGAAAACCATGTGGGATTCAATGCCTCTGATGGCGGGAGGAAGCAGATTCCAGTTGGTTGCCGCTAGAACTGGGAAGCTAGAGCCACCTGCTCTAATCCTGAGGATTTTGGGAATGGTGAGACGGTTGGTTTGGTTAGATCTAGCAGGTCTGCTTGATGGGGGCGCAGAGAATCTTTGTGCGAGGTAGCGAGGTGCTGTGTCGTGGTGACACTTGTGGGTCAATGCAAGGGACTTGAAGAGGATGTGTTCTTTAACGGGCAGCCAGTGGACGGATTTCTGGTGGCCGAGATGTGGTTTCTTTTGGAGATCCCTGTGGCAGCTCTGAGGGCATTGTTCTGCACTGTTTGAAGTTTCTTGATGTTCTTTGCTGAGGTGCCTAGTAGGAGTGCATTGCAGTACTCTAGGTGAGATCCTATGATTGCTCTAGCAATGGGGAGGGAGTTTTGGTGCGTTAGGAATGGCCTGGCAGCAGTGATAAGTTTTGAGTAGTAGGCTGCCGCTGATGAAATAGCATTCACCTGTCTTGTCATGGTGGGGTTAGATTCCAGGTTAACTCCCAGTGTTTTGACTGACTGGGATACGGGAATAAGAGAGCTATCTATGAGGAAGGAGTCGTATTGGGGACCCATTTTTTTTGATTGTGGATGGAGAGCCAATGATAAGAAGTTCGGTCTTTTCGCTGTTGAGGCAGAGACAGTTTTTGGCCATCCATGTCTGGATAGTGGTGTAAATGGAGTTGAGGGTTTTTTGGTCTGCTTCATAGTCACCTGACAAGGGAATGAGGACCTGTGTATCATCGGCATAGTTAGTGTATGAAACACCCATCAGATCGAGGTATTTGAAAAGGGATCTCATGAAGAAGTTGTACAAGGTGGGTGAGTTGCAGGACCCTTGAGGAACCCCGCAGATGTGAGTGTGCGCAGGCTTGGTCTGAGAAGACTTTCATTGCTCTCCCACTAAGAAAGGATGCAATCCACGCAGTGGCATTTGGAGAGAAGTTGCTGGCCATTGAAAGGTGGTGGCAGAGGGTCTCGTGGTCCACCAGATCGAATGCCGCTGAGAGGTCGAGGAGTAGAAGGAGAGCCGGTTTGCCCACATCCCTGAGGTCATCAATTTGGTTTTTGAGGTCCAATAGTGCGGTTTCTGTGCCATGGTTAGGTCGAAAGCCTGACTGTCCGAGGCCAAGCAGATGATGCGTTTCTAGGTATTTTTGGACTTGGGTGTATGCTGCTTTATCCAGAATCTTCAGTAGGAAGGGGACCGTCGTGATGGGCCTGTAGTTCGTAGGTGATTTAGGATCAAGTGCGGGTTTCTTCAGCAGTGGGCGCACCCAGGCTTCTTTGAGGCAGGAGGGCACTTGGTTTTATTGGAACGAGGCGTTGATGAAGGCAGTGAAGAACGGCGCTAGAGTTGTGGCGCTGTCCTTGATGAGCTGGGCAGGGCGGGAGTCCCCTTTACAGTTGGAAGGCTTGATTGAGTTTAGTAGGGTGAGGACTTCTCCTTCTGTCATTTCTTGGAATGAGAAGGCTAGAATTTCAGTGTGGGAGTTCTGGTGAAGATTGAAGAGTTGTAGCGTTAGGGCTTTTTGGTGGCTGATGATTTTGTCTTGGAGGGTGTTCAGTTTGTTGAGCATGGCTTCTTGAATGCCATTGCACCGTTCTTTGTCTTTGTTTATGGGGTTGGCAGGGGAAGTATGGGTCTCGAGTTCTCTAAAGATGGCGAAGATTTCTTTGGACCCAGATTTCGCGTTGGCTATCCTGGAGTTGAAGGGATTCGCTTTGGCTGTGATGATGGCGGATTTATATTGCTTAGCAATGTTTTTAAAAGTGAGGTTGGTGTCGTCATTGGGTTTCGTTTGCCACGCAGTGAGAGCCAAGCGTTTTTGTGAACGTAATTTCAGAAGATCTTGGGTATACCATGAGTTTGTTTGCTTAATAGGTTTGGCTTTTCTTTGCTTGAGGGGAGCAATGGTGTCATTGGCTTTAGCAATGATGAGGTTATAGGTGATTGTAAGGGTGTCTGGATTATTAGTAAATGGGTGCTTGACTTCTGGAACCTAGAGATGTGGGAGTAGCCTTTCCTTAGTGAGTTGTTTGGCGCTCCTTTTGAGGGCAGGTGGCAGAGTCCCTTGGCTGGTGGTTGGGATTTTCGCATAATTAAGATTGAAGTGTATCGCCATGTGGTCTGACCATCATGACCATCATGAGGGGATGGTGGGAACGATGGGACTAGAAAGTGGGCAGTTGTGTTGGGCGATCCAATCCAGTGTGAGACCTTTATTGTGGGTTGGTTCCGACACTGCTTGCTTGAAGCCGAGTGTCTCTAGGGCGTTGTTGAGGGAGGAAGCATTCCCGTCTGAGGGGTCATTGAGGCAGAGATTCATGTCCCCAAGGAGGATGGACATGGTGGATTTTTTGAGGTTGTCGCCGAGGATGTTTTTTTTTTTTTTATTTTGCATTTATAAAGCGCTCACACAGCCCGCGGGCATCGAGGCGCTGTTACAGGAATTGTTCGTTTTTTTAGTTGCGTAATTGTGTTTTTTTTTTCTTAGTTACGTATTTATAACGTGCTTAAACACCCAGAGGTTTCTAAGCGTGGACCCGGGGATTAAACCTGTGTTGCTTCGTGTCATCTTGCTTCCAAGGCACACACGTTTCCGTTAAGCTATCCTCCTGGGATGTGTAGGAGTGCTTCTTGGAAGTCTGTTGCTGGACCTGGTGGGCAGTAGGTGAGATGAGCGTTAATGGTGCAGCAGGGAGAGGGGTTAATTTTGACGAGCATGTAATCACAGTTCAAGCCTAAGTCTCCTTGGATTCTTCTGATGGGGATGGATTACTTAGCTATAAGTGCAACCCCTCCTCCTTTTTAGGATTTCCGGTCTTGTCTGAAGATTGTGTAACCCTCGGGTTGGTGCAAGGGACAGTGCTGGGCCAGAGGCTTCGTGGAGCCATGTCTCACTAACAAATAGTAGGTCGAGGTTGGAGGCGCAAAGGTGGTCATGGATGTCTAAACCATGCGCAGGGAGTGAGCGCGCGTTGATGAGGGCACATCTGAGTATAGTTGATGTGCCTGGGTTCCCTGGTTCTGGGGTCAGTACATTGGGTGTGTTGACCGTGATGGGAAGCAGGTCAGGGGGGCCCTTGGGCGGGTTAGCATGCCCCATGTTGATAGTGCTGGTGGCGGCGCAACCAGCATGGTTCACCTTTGCAGGTGTAGTGCTCACAGCATCCTTCACAATTGCAAGGGAGGTGCTCTTAGCATGACTGACATTGGCAAGGGTAGCATGATTAACATTGGCAAGGGTAGCATGATTCACTTTTGCAGGGGATGCACTTCTAGCATGATTGACATATGCAAGGGTAGCATGATTAACATTGGCAAGGGTAACATGATTCACTTTTGCAGGGGAGGCGCTCCTAGCATGATTGACAATAGCCAGAGTGGCAGACATAGCATGATTGACATTAGCAGACATAGCATGATTGACAATAGCCGGAGTGGCAGACATAGCATGATCAATATTGGTAGGAGTTGGTGGGCAAGCATTAACATCGTTAACTGTGGGGGGGGGGCACCCAAAGAGTACTGTCGGGTCTGGGATCTTGGCTGCAGACCGAGCATTCATAGTGGATTTTGGTAGTTTGAGACGGTCTGCTGAGTGGATTAGCCTGTTCCTTGCGGGGGGCACTGCTTAACAATGCTGGGCGACAGGCAGGAAGTGGCTTTCAACCTGCGTTGAATATTGTGGCGTGTGGTATGGATGCTCATACCTTTGGAGATGGTGGCTGGGCCAAGTGAGGAAGGGGCGCAGAGGAGATAAGGAGCTAGGGGGGGGCGTTGCTGGCCACAATGAGGAGGTCAGGATATGGGTAGTAGTGGATGGGATGGAGAGCTGGGTGCATAGGCGCTCGTTTCTGAGGCCGGAAGACATTAATTCCATCTAATTAGTCGAAATTATGTCAGATTGGACTTGGTTCACAACTCCAAACCTGGTAGGATTACCATTGAGTTGATAATTGAATGTAAACACTTTCTTAAAAGCACATATCCACGTGCTTTTGGCTCTGGTGCACCTTTCCAGCATAAATGCCATTTATTGGATGAACGTGACTCAGTTTGCTTCCCACTTTAGGTTGATGATTCAAATATAGGTGCCCTTTGATCAATAACCATGTCCTAATATGCTAGCCATTTGTTGAACACACATGTCCCAATATGCTTGACTACACTTGTGTGTTTCACACTCTAGGATAAGAGATCTTTGGGATTTAAATATTAAACAAATATGTACATGCATCCAGGAAAAGATACTGCTAGAATAAAAAATTGATTATTAATTAAAAGCTTTAGTTTGAAATAAATGTTTAAAGATCTGTGAATCTTCTCTAAAAGCTGAATGCACTTATAATCTTTTAATAACTGTATTTCTCCCTTATATATAGGAATTACATTAAAGAGCCTGTGAACATATGCGAATGTTCATACAGCAGGACTATATTAGGGCACAATGACACTTCTATACATTTCCGTAAAGTAAAAGAATATATTGTACTACAAAAAACCATAGCTTGTGTCTGGTTTCACTCTTCTACATTTCCAGGGTGGGACTTTTCTTGTGCCACCATTTTGTAAAGAGGTCTCTCCATGCGGAAATGTGCTAGATGATAACTGGAATATTTGTCCTTTTCCTATTGTTATGCTATCACGGACCAGTATATGACTGCAAAAACATTGAGTTGGCTCATTTTTCTGTTATGTGACTTATAAGTTATAATAGCCCAGTTTCAGATGTAATGGCTACATCAGGTTTTTCTTAAAGGTAGTTTCTTTATGATTTCCAATGTTGAAAAAAGGATTATTAAAATGCATGCTACACGTCCATGATGTGCAAAATATTGCGGAAGCTGTCAACCAGTACAGAATCACAGGCTAGCATTCCATCCAAAACATAACCCCATGTATCACTGCTTAGCTAATTACAACGGTCAGTCATCTGATGATGATCCTATAGTTAAGATTGCTGATCAGCAAGTGCCAACAATCATTGATGATTATTTCTCCCTTTTCATTTGACATCAATAATTTGTCTAATTCAGTCCACAAATGCAGGTGAGTATGGTGGGTGAGGTGAGGCCGGTCAGAGAACACAGCGAGCTGAGCGCTCGCCTCGGACATGTGTGTAGCGCCAGCAGATGCAGGTTTGAATCCTGGCAGGGCCAACTCTGCCTTCCATCCTTCCGAGATCAATAAATTGAGTACCACGCAGTCGGATGATAATACCAACTGTTATTCAGTGCTTCGATACCTGCGGCCGAGTTAGCGCTATATAAACACTAGATATTATTATTAAATAATGCCATCCAGAACATGAACCTGCGTGTCCAATGGGTAGCTACCTACAAGGACCTATGACCTTGTGGATTATCCTACATTCACTCTTGCGGATTCGAGAGCCCCAGGCATTCTTGGTAAAACATACTTTAATAATGGTCATTAAACATTTACAGCTAAACTAGTGTTGTAAAAGTGTCTGTTTTGTGCCAACAAAAACACAAATATAATTAACAAAATCGTCTAACTGTAATCACAATCACATCTGAAAGAAAGCTTGACATGATATTTTCAGTTGATTGGACTTGATAAATTCATAAAATCTCATTCATCCTCTTTCAATATATCCATCTTTTGTAGCCACTTTCAAAGTCCTATAAACGGCCACAGTTTGTGGACCAAATATAGTGCATGATTCAAAACATTTAAAAAAAGACCTGCTTCTCTCTGCCTTAATCAAGATTCCCTATGACACCTCTTGGAAGCTGCCACATATGTTCCTTTCCCGCTGAACCATATCAGGTCCATATTTTGGCCTTGATGTTGTTCATTCCAATGCAGTGACATTGAACATTTGCAATCATTTTCTCTAATCACTCGAATCGGTTCTAACGGGAGAATTGTGAATGTCATCAAATGGTTGACAACAAGATTGATAGTTAATCTTTAAGTTCCTCCAGACTGCAAACCTGTTGTTTTATGTGGTGGCAGTGTAGATACATTAGTTTCCACAACTACACAAAAAAAACAATGGGTTTGGGATGAAGCCATGCCGTTGTTGTAATTCACTACTAAAACTAATGGGACACAATTTGGAGTGATGGTTTGGCAGTTTCCTGTCTGTGATTTGAACCTGTTCCATCCAGTATTTGGGATACATCTTTGCCTGAGAGCAGTAGCGACTTGAGCATTTGTAAAATCTCTTGAATTTCACAACTGAGCTCAATATAAAGTGTCAGAAAATGCATTTTGCTATTCAATGCTATTATTTTTTTCTTTGATTTCCATATGAGGTCTTCAAACATAACTTCAATGCCATTGACAAAGGTTTGTTAGTATAGCCTCCTATTGAAAACAAGTTAAGGCTGTGGGATGTATTAAACCACTTATGCTCTGCCCTGCGGCATCACTGTGTTCTGGTGGTGCCAAGATTATCAAAATGTCTGCAAAACCCTTGTGCGCGCCAAAACCATGGAAATCACGCTTTACAACACAAAAAGATGGCTGCCAAATCTGCCATGCATGTTGTCAGTGGTGGACCGGAGATCTCACTCCGGAAACATGTCACTGGGCTGCCCAACAAGTAAAAATAGAGCCTGCATGAAAAGCAGTGCTTTGCTAAAAGAAATCCAGAATTTCTTTTTAAATCTTTTTTTTGGTTGCTGAAACTGCAGAATGCAGGTACAAAACACCATCAAACATCCAATATTCTTGCTGGGTGCTACAATTCACATAGTTCAAGAAATCATTATGAACAGACAATGTCCTGAAAATCTGAATTTGTCATCAAAACATTCACAGCAAAAATGTGCCTGCCTGTGAAATCTGTCAAAATCTGGGCGCAGTTCCCGTGGCCGCCTGTATGACAGCTGTCAGTAGATTGCATGATGGGATTTAAACTTGTACAACTGAAATCTAATGTCTGAAAACTAAGTGACCTGTGATTGAGAGTAACCTAGGTTGTAACTGTTTAATCCCAGGGTTTAGAAACTGGAATAAGTGTTCTAGCTGCTTGTTTTGAAATTACAAGTTTATTTTAAACCAAAAAAAAGTAACAGAATGACATTGAATTTAAGACTGCCTAAAAGCAATCAAACCAGTCCAACAGCTTCCCCAACAGACGCCAGACATCTCCCTTCTGCTTCACTCCACCAAGAAATCACGCCTCTGTTATGATTAGATTAGGGAAGAAGAATTTGGGGCTGTACGGGAAGGGGACAATGGACATCCTCTGGCTGAAAGGAAAGGCGAAGTGTGAAGAGTCATAAATGGCCTCTCCCAGCAGGAACAAAGGCTAAAAGCACATTTCTTTTTAAAAGACTGATACATTACTGTGTAAAATTGTGAAAATTATAGAAATAACAGCATTGTTAATGTGATTTCTGGATGCACGTTTTGAGAGACGCCAGAACTCTGAGATGTTCTTGGAAGTAATAGCAGAAGATATGGTTTTACCCCAAATGTATTTATGCCAAAAGCACGAAACTTCATACTGTTATGCCCATATTCAATGCACACATTTGTACAAATTTTCTGATAGACTGGATATTGTGTTCCAGACAAAAAGGGCAAATTTCTGTCAAAAGCAGACACAAGATCCTACAGCGACGAGGTTTGGAGGAGTATCTGCTACACAACATATGTAATCTATATATGTTGTTGTTATAAAGATTGCACACATGTAAATATGTATTGTACCAAAAGTAGATTTTATGTTCAAAGGGACAAGGGGAGGATTCTCTGACTCATAAACCCACATCATCATGGTGACACCCTGTTTTCTTCTCCAATCAAGGGAGAGAAGAGATTCTAGCCAATCACCTGCCTAAGAGGCGCGCTTAGGATAAACCAGCACACACCCCCTTTATCATAAGCATAAATAGAGACAGCCCAGACTAAAAAAAACACACACAGATTCACCCACTAACTGATTGCTGGCAGAGCACCCTGCGAGAGAACGATCTATTTTCCTTGCTCCTGACTCCAGAAACTTGGCAAGCAGAAAGGCCCATTCCATTAGTTGAACCATTTTCAACTAGGCCTTGAATTACCACAACCAGAAAGAATCCCACAAAACTAAAGGGGAACAAAAGAAACAGCCGGGCTGTGCTGTAACTGCTTTCCTGCTAAAATAATTATTACCAGAACCAAAAGATCCAATCCCGTTCTGTTGTGCTGTGACCAGAGAACCATTGCAGACCTGATCCAGTCCTGTACCGAGCTGTGACCAGAACCATTGCAGACCCAGTCCAATCCGGTGTGCCCAGCAGTCTGCCGCAGAACCAGAATCCCCGACAGTTCCGTTTGAAACCCATATAGTGAGTATCTATAAATAGAACTGTATCACTAGCATATGCACTGTCCATAGTAATCCTTGTCTTAAACCCATCCTCTCTTGTATTCAGAACTGGTATTGTTAGGAGTATTTTTGAATTGTCAGAGGTTTTCTTGTGCTAAGTTTCTCATTTGTTTTCTAAAACCATAAATCATTAGTATTGTGAATAAATAAATTGAATCCCAAAAAGAAAGTGAGTATCCACCACGTGAAGGGTCTGTGGCCAGGACTGTGGAGATTCATGTGTGGCATTCTCTTTTTCTATAGTCATAATCTAGTGTAAGAAATCCCATTTCTCGTTTAAAAGCGCATCCCTGTTTTCCCAATCTTGCGCCTATCTCAGAAAAACCTTCCACTAAAACGTCCATAACTTTCTCAATGTTTATGCTAGAAACAACATTTAAACGTCTGCTTGTAGCTACCATCCACAGCTTTCCATAGAACCAAATACAGCATTCCGAAAAGTTTGCCACAAATTTTTGTTTTGGCAAAATATTACACTTGTAAAACAGCTTTAGATTGCACCCGACCTCAATTTTAAGATTCCACATTGGTTATTAGTATTAATCATTGCTAGTGTTTGTCTGTAACTATCTAAAGCAGCTTGCATAAGAATTTAAACAATATCAGCAATTTAAACCATATTTAGTGTTTTACCCAATCCATTCTCAAGATAACTTTAAAACCATTTTGACAGTTTGTCAATCAATTATGTTTCTCTATTGTGTTTGTTGGGTGGGAAATTGGGATTGACATGTTGTTTGAATTCTGCATTCCTGAATACCTGCTCTCTCTCCTCCTATCTCTTCACATTGCCTGTTGTGGGGGTTGAGGGGTGTGCAGTGGGAAATAGTAACCACGCTGTTATCTGATCTGAACACACACAAAAGTATTATTTCTGTGCTGAATTGTTTTGCTCACTATTACTCCTTGTGATTAAAGAGATTGCTTAGTGCTACATCACCCCATTGGTGATCATTATATACCCATTAAACATAGTGTGATTATATTGTAACTACATAAACAAATATTTTAACTTTGCAAACCAGCCTGATTCCTGGGTCAGTGTGACCGGGGGGGTTTCCAAGAGAGGGGCATGATATACGTGGTACATCGTTCAGAATAAAATAACTTTTAGACACAAAATAAGTATTTCAGTTGTGCATTACACACTAGGCGTCGACTTAGGTGAAGTGCCGGATTGCAATCACGTACAAGGCCAAGTTTGCCTGTTTGCAAAATGTTGTATCTTGAATACAATTTCATTTAAGTCTTAGAAACTCTACATACCCATTTTGTTTTTCAATTGCAGTTGGATGCACACCATCAGCATGAACATATTAAATGGTTGTTGTCGGTTTTATGTAGGCTTTCATTTGCAGACCATTCTTGACAATATAGATTTCCAAGTCTATATTGGTATTGCTATATTATCGCGTGTATTCTAAATGATAGTTGCCCCAGCTTCCTATTGCTGGCCGATTCTGTCTGCCTATTTCATGCCTCTTCTTGACACGACAGCCTGACATGGTCTCCAGCTTAACCTTCAACCATTCTGCCTTCTTGTGACATGAAGGCCCTCCATGGGTCCAAGCTTGCTATTGCCCGACGATTTTCTTTTATGCAATATTTTACAATCCTGAACCCAGATGGCGGTTTGCTCCATTTTCAGGGTGCTACACGTTTTATTTTTGTATTGCACATCCCCTGTTTAAATGTGTTTAAATGTGTCAGCTAGTTTAGCATGGGACAGAGGGTAATCTTGTATTTCTTTTGTGGTCCCATAGGGTATACACAGGCGCTAGACATTTTAGGGGCAAGGGTATGCCCCCTGTGCTGCCTTCTCGGATATTTTTCCAGACATTTTACAGTCAATTCAGAGTGGATGAGGGAGCAAGTCAGAAAGGCCTCAAGGAATGCACAATTTCAATTGACCCCATTTTATTATCTGCACAGGGCGTACCCAGCACCTGAAAGGATGCATGCAATAAACCAAACTGTACACCATACTTGCTTGAAGTGGTGGGGGGAAATGCCAGATTCTGGCTCATGATTTGGGAATGCCTGGTCATCACTGAATATTGGAGGGAGGTGAAGGAGCGACTGAACACTATGCTAAGAAGCAGATATGAATGCAAATATGAGGTAGGTTTATGGGGCCTCTTACCCGGGTCAAAGAAATACAAAAGGAGTAATAGCAAGAATTCTGCTGATAATGGCCAACCGACATAGCAATTGTGTGGAAAAGACCGGCGGGCCCATCATTAAGGCAGTGGCTACAAGATGTGCGTAGATGGGGTATGGCAGAGGTAGCTTATATGAACAAACAGAGACCCCAAGGGGGAGGACACAGTGGCAGTGGACTGGGGACAGGTACTGAACTGAACGAAAGTGGCATCCACTCAGGATCTGAAACCCCCGTGAATGACTTTGGGATAAGCAATGCAAGAACAAGGGAAAGAACTGAGAAGACAGCAGTCAACTGCAGAGTGGAATGTGATAGGAATGGGCGGCGTGTGAGGCGAGACTGTGTTAAAATGACACCCTGAGTGGGGGGGATTTGTAATGCAATAAACGGTTCAACTGTTGGAAAACTCAATAAAGCAATTGTACCAACAAGAAAAACAAGAACCCCCTACAGGGTTGCATCCATCATCACTGAAATTGACGTCCTGAAGCTCAATACCTAGTGAGTTTCAGTCATTGCGGTCCGGGGGGTTGAGGGGGTGGTCATTTTTGACTGTGTGAGTGGAGAACAGTATGGGTCTGTTGGGGACAGCAGGGTAGACCTCTGGGAGAAACAAACAGGGATTCAAGTCCCGTCCCTGACCAATGCCTTGGCCTGCATCGATGGACAAACTCCCCAACAGGCCACTGAGCATGTTAGAGTGAAGTTTCAGGCATTTCTCAGCCTGCCAACCATCTTACTATGGAAGCTGAAATCAGTAACTGTGCCCCTCAAATCTCAAGCAGCCTTTTCACTAATCATTATTACCACCCATTACCCATTGCATGTACGCTCATGGTAATGTCTGGAGTTTCCAGACTGCCCTTTTTCGTCATCTGCCAACTCACAGATGCTTGTTTGTGTTCCTCATGAGAGAGTGAGAGAGGGGATTGACAGGTGACAATTGTGAGCTAGTGAAATGGGACCCGTTTGCAAAGGAGTGCAGGGTTTCAGATTGTGTTGCTGTGTAAGGCTTACTCCACTGTTCCCTCAGCTAACCAACATACAACCAAGATCTCCTAGCACCTTACACTTCACACACAGAAACCCTCCACAGATGGAGACAAGAGGCCAGCTATTAGCACATCAACGATAAACAAATCGCTACTAAACTTTCCTATTTAACCCAATCACACACTCCCAAATCAGTGGCTAATCAGACACAGATCTTGGGTTCTTTCTTATGGATGACATGCATCCAAGGTTCTATGCCGAACCCATTGAAAGCAGATCGGCAAACAAGAACTGGGTAATTGTGACCTGCACCCATTAACAAAACAGGTTTCGCATTGGCCTCTCCAACTGTCCACCTAATGACACTCTCCTTTTCTTAGAGAGCCACGTGCAGTGAGACCGCCAATAGTGGCAAAAGGGAATTATACAAGACCACTCACATTGCATTAATATTATTATTGAATAAATCTAAATCTGACACTGTACCATACCATATTAACAAAATGATAATAAATTGGCCCAGTATTTTTCCATAAGATGAAATCTTAAAATTAAAATTAAATGATCCTATGTAATTTTGTACCATTTGCCGTACCTTGCTTCTCCTGAAAAAAAGACCCATTAAACAATGAAACGTTGTGAATTGTAAATTCCAGTAGTTGTATAATCATGTTAGACTAATGAATTTGTGTTTTAAAACATTCTTGATAGTTTGAATGTCTTGTTGGTGTCAATGCTCTTGCTTCTCCACTCTTTTTGACTGCTTACTCTCTGTTCTATGCACTTACTCTATCAGAACTGTCCCTGGACCTAGTATAATACCAACCTCGTCTGCCCCCCCCCCAATTACTTGTTTTATTCCTTTGCCCCCACCCCACCTCTAGCACTATCTGAAATGTCGTCAGGCCTTGTACGAAAGTCGCTTGTTTTGTTCCTCCCCTCCCTTTCTGTACCCCTCTCTCTCACCTTTTGTTTTTCTCCTACTCTACCAGAAATGTTGTGAGGCCTAGTACGTTAGTCACCTGTCTGTTTCCATTTCCTTCCCACTCTCGCCCACCCTTCTTTATCCATGTCTTAGCTCTTGCAATGTCGCCAGGCTGAGTACAACAGTTAATTTCACATCCTTACTGTTGATGGCCTGTAAGAATGTCATTGTACTTTCCGTTGACCCCTCCCTTGCCTTGAAGCGCTTTGAAACACATTGTGTATAGGCGCTATATGAATAAACTATCAAATCATATCATATTATATATTATATCATATGAATGCTGGTGAATAAAGAATGGACATTAAAAATAAACTGCCATAAGAATCACAAATGGTTTAATAAATGAATCAATATATTTAGCAACATTACCAGTTAATGAACCAATGCCATTCATGATGGGTCTGCTTACAGGAAATGTCCATCCAGTATTTTGGATTTTTGGTAGCAAAATGCATGGTCGACCTCAATGAAAATAGATTGTACGTGTAGTTGTATTCATCCAGCTATTTAAAACTAACATTTTCCATTCAAGCTATTTTCTTTTTTTCATGTAATAGTAATGGGTTGTGATCAATGTTCCCTCTAAGCTGTGCGCATGTGCGCTTGCCCAGCTTCCTTCTGGGTGACGCTCAGAAGATTTTTAGCAGCTCACACAGACAATTCTCAACTATACAAAAAGATTTAATGAGGCAGAAGCCACATCAATTACCTGAAATTGAGTCTTGATATTCTGCTAACTTGCATTACACTGCTATGCACCTTAAATCCCCAACAGCAAAATACAACACAAGAGGTTATAAACGAATATGAAAAACTGGCCCCATGAACAGAAGAATCTAACCAAGATATGCCTGCACACATTAAGCAAAAATGTTCCCTCCCCACCCATGACTCCTAAACCTCACTCTACCACACTTTTACTTTTTGACTCCAACTTCTGTCCCAGAGTACATTAAGATACTACCGTACAACCTTGACTCTTCCTCTCTTGGCTATGCGAAAGGTTAGCAGACGTGTACCTACATTCACTTGTTTTATGTTTGTTGTAACATGAATAACGTTCACGCGACAGAATTTCTGTTACTCATTGTGCCTTACCAAAATCGTCACCCACACTATATAATCGAACTACAAGCTCAAATATTGGTTACTGACTGTAAGTAAGCAGGCAGGCTACTTGGATGTGTAACCAAATCTCATACTTCCTCTTCTTTGTACATATGTCACGCAAGTGCTTTGAAGTGGCCCCCTTGTAAGTTAACGCATTATAATACTCAAATATTAATTTGCCCACTTAAGATTTTGAAAAGATAAATGTAATGTTCAGCGTCTCCTACTTTAGCATTACTAACATTACCCTATAAGTGGAGAGTGACATTGCAATATCATTTACTTAGCCGACACAGGATAATGGGTATGCACTATGACTGGGATTACTTGTCCATAGCATCAGGGCACCGGATATTCAGACAATGTTCATCGTTTCCAAGTGTTCAGTGTTCCTTTGGGCATAGACCTTTACACATTATAAGGTAACTCACTTCTATACAAAAACAGTTTCACTGAGCACATGTGTAATCCTACACAATGATATAAGGGAGGGGTATGTTGCAAGGAATCTTGTATGTACTGCAAAGGAATTGTGTACATGCAGAGTCATGACATTCTTAAAATGCACATCATATGTTGAGGCATTTAAATATGCCTTGCTTGCACTGTATGGTGGGTCTGCAACTATCCCAGTGAGTGTTTACTGCTTCAATCCAGCACTTGTTACAGTGCTATATCAACTAGACTTGCAGGCTAGCACAAGCGCCTGGAAAGGGTATGGGTTGGAGCATCACTCCTTGCGGGTGATGAACAAAGCAGCAAATTTCAAAAACGTCAGACGTTTCAGCAGTACATCGAAGGAAATGTGTTGCGTATTTGCTAAAGATAGGAAATTCTAGTACCCATCTAGACAACAGCACCTTCTTGTTTTTTTATACTGGGGAGGGCTTTTAAATAAAACCATGTGTTCTGTGTCTGCAGTCTCTAGCATCTCCCTGCATCTTATTTAACTAATCACAAAGAATTACAGCAGAGTGACCCATAGTTACAGAAGAAGGCACTCAATTAGTGGTATCTCTGATGAATTGATGCAATTAACTTAAAAGGCATATCTGTGTGATTTTTTTCAACATGGCTCCATAATAATCCTCAGTAAGGCTCTTGGTTAATTTTATCTAAGCTGTGGTGTGGAAGGGTGGGCAAAACGATATACTTTATTATGTGCCCTGTCATGTCACTCCCTATGTCCGGGGTACAAGCAGGGCTCTAACCAGATGTTGCTCCCTACTTGGAGTCAAATGATTTTTCAGGGACTAAAAAAGAAATTAGCTTTGACAATAGGGATACTTTCTGCTTATTGAAACATGTTCTTTCACCATAAAATTCCTTTTGAGATCGGGCATTAATATTATTAGAGTTCCTTCCATCCTATGCCTCTGCTCTACTGATTACTAATTTGAAACAATATCAGTGGAGCTTTGTGGGTTGAAGCAATGATATGTTCATTGTTTATCGTTTTTGCTAGGCACATTTTCCTTTTTTAGGGAGTAAAAATGCATGGAGCATCTGCCTCTTAGCTCTAAGGCTGGTGTTATCACTACCCACAGTAGAACGTAATGTGGATACTAAGCAGAGGCACAGGAATTTTGGATCATCATATTTTAAAGTTCAGTTATTCTGATGCAATTATCATCCTTACACAAAATATTAGAAGCACGTTCTCCTGGACCCTAAATTACTTCATTAAAGTGGCACTTGAACTCCTTACAGCATGTTTTTGACACATGAATCCATCAGCAAAGGTATTCTGTCAGTTTCTTGACAACCACATCAGTTATGACAAGAGATCTTTGTGTTTTGTAACACAAATGAGTGATTTTCCAGTGGCATAACATGGGCCTCATTACAACCTGGGTTGGTATCCCAGCGTAAATCCACTAGATACTGCCCAAATGAATTACTGTTACCGCCACTTGGTCCAGAGGAATTGCCGAAAGAATGACAACTGGTGATGGCAGTGTAATTCCCCATTCATATTGAGTCCATATTGAGTCCATTGGGCTCAATGTGGCTTTTTTGGCGTAATTACCACAGTGGAAATTCTGATGATTTCGGCGTTGAGTTGGAGGATTCACCTCCAGGATTTTCCTGGAGGCAAATCCTCCACTCAAGGCCCAAAATTGTAATTTGGCATAGTGGTAAAGTTGGCGGTAAAGGAGTTACCGCCAACTTTACCACTTCCTGCCAAACTCGTAATGAGGCTAACCTTTTTCTCTTCACAGAAGTACGTTTGCAAGGTACTGTTGCAGATATTGAAGGCTTGGACTGGTTGATGAGTTTTCTGTATAATCACATATGACATTTTATTTTAGCCTATGTGTTTGTAAAAAGTGTTGTAAGATTTTTAAAGAATTGCTGTGAATGGCAAAAGGAAATTCCTTTCCAAACTCTCTTCTGCGACGGTTGCTCACAAAGTGGCTTTTCTCATTAGTCAGTTGCACAGATGGAAAATAATGTGCGCACAACAGCCAGCCGGTTCCGCACATATAGAAAAATAATTAGAGGGAACATTGGTTGTGATCCACAGGCAATTTGACATAATCACCATTATTTTCAAGTTATTTACCTCTTCAATATATTCTAGCCTAGTCATAACTATATTTCCTCATGTATAAGATTCCTTTATTATTATAGTGCTGTAATTTTGCAATTTCTTTAAAGCTAATCTCTCATTATATGAAACGGTATGCCATTTAGTAGTATCTGATCAATTAGAAAGTTGCATAAAGTATGCAGACATGTTTTGTAAAAAAAAAAAACATATATGACTGTTGATATAAGTATAATAGGACTACATTTGGATTTAGCTTTCAAACCACTGTCATTGGTCTTCCCAGTGAAACAAATGATTAAGTCCAAAATTTCTTCTATTTCTGAATCCACTTTTCCAACCAATGATTTATGCATAAACATTTCCTGCATTTTCATTTTTTCAAGTGAAATTATGCATATAAACCTCTATTTATGTGAATTTACATCTAGCAGCAGCTACTAAGGGAAAGTCTTTGTTGAGAACTAGGATTCCAAAATCATGCCTTTGTTTGAAACACTTTTCTCTTTTGCTGGAGTAATCATTTCATGTTTTAAAATTATCTTTGCGAGTTTCCTCCTTTTCTTCTTCCCCTTCTGAAGTGGTGTGTAGGATGAGTACCAATTTCGGTTGGGTGATAGTGTATGTAAATAAGTGCTCTGTAAAGCGGTTTAGATTAAGGCGCTATATAAATAACACATCATTATCATATCATTATGTTTCTGTCTAATACTGCTTTGTTGTTGGAAAACTGAGATTGTCATTTGAAGCATCTGCTTTCTTTTAAAAAATATATATATGCACACATTGTATCATCTGAGGTCACTAAAAGGATCTTCAGTTTCACTGGACGATGGCTATGAACGTGCAATTGAGGTTTTTAGTAGATTGTTGTATTATAAGCACAGGCAAGTTGAATTCTTTATTTCTGTGTGTTTTTTTACATTTTTAATTGTTTCATATTTGTGCAAAATGTCCTTCATAGTTGTGTAATCTTTGTAGTCGACATATTTTTCATATCCTCAATTTCTTGCTTATGTTTCTCTATTGTTTTTCGTGTGATTTTTCTGCCTATAGTATTAGATTACTGATCAATTCTCTTGAAGGATAGTAATTGCTTGTAAATCAAACAGATCCGTATCACCCACTGGTGATAAAATACAGATTCTAAATCCTCTGGGGATTTGATTCTGTTGCAAGTATTTGGTCAAAGATATTCTCACCCACCACTTAACCTATTCCAACTTTGACAGAATTTCTAAATGTAGGAACTTTTCTCTTCGAGTGTCTTGTGTCTGTTGTTTTGGTCTGTAATTCAGCATCCCTTAAACAAAAATATCAGCTGCTTCTACTATTTGAGACCATGTCACTCATATTGTTGCGTTTAATGGTGCACACTAACGTGTTTAAACTATTTACCCCGATATAGTGAGCAACAGAAATCCCTAAAAAATTATCTCACTTTTCTGAGAGAATCACTCTGCCCACAAACGGGAGGAGGTCATTTTTGGACTCTATTAACATCATCCACATCTATTTTTTGCTAAATTTTAAATCCATAGCAACACCATCAATCCTTTATTTTGGTTCCAAACTCTGGGTTGCTTCCTTTCACATTGCGTGGATCTTGCATTTATTTTATTGAGGCACGCTTTTTTAACTTTATTGCAGGCCATACCACAAGATATACCCATGTTCGTACAGTCAGGAGAAGGGTTCATGGGAATGTAGTGGAGGCAGGTGAAAAGACAGATTAAGTGGGCATCACCAGAGCACCCTACCCAGAAGAACAAATGACTTACCTCTCAGTAAGTTCTTTCCGATGGGTGTTCCTCCCAGGGATTCCTCATTTTGATATTCATCTCCCAGAGCAGTTGCTCTTCAGAATACTTTTCCGCCACCAAGGGGCACAGCATGGCTCTGCATTGGCTCTGGCTAATGCCTCTAAGTGCCACGTGCCAGATAGATCATGGAGGTAGGTATATATAGAGGAATGTGCTCCCTGACATTAGTTTCACCCCTTTTTACCTAAAACGCTGATGCTGACACAAACAGAGGTGTACTAGCTATCTGCAAAGAGGGGCAGAAAGGGAGAGCAATAAGGAATCTGTGGGTGGAACATCCATCTGAAAGAACGTTACCAAGAGGTAAGTTATTTATTCTTCCGATTCTATTCTCCCAAGGAATCCTCATCTTTGATAAGACTCCCATATCAGTACATAGACCTGGAGGAGGGAGAATAACAAGGACACTACCTTATCCAAAAACAAACAATCATCCTGACCAGAATGATAATCCAAGCGTGTGTGTAAAGATGCCCACGTAGCAGCCTGACAAATGTCCAGAAGAAGGACTCCACGATGCAGAGTTGATGTGGCCGCCAGCCCTCTTTGGAATGGGCTCTGAAACCTTCAGGCATGTCCTTGTGTTAAGAAAGATTTCTCTTTACTGCAACTTTCCCTCCATATTCTATGGACCCCCTACATGTTTTGCTTTTGTTTTACACCTTGTCCTGACCATTTGCAGAGAAGTGAAGCCTTCACCTTCACTTCACGGGCGTTCTGCTTATTTGTTATGGGGAAGCTGACCAGTCCATCAGACTCTCAGCACTGGGAAACTATGTTTCCCTTTTGGCATGTTACCTGTTTGACAAACTTTTTTATGTTGCCCACATCCTCTTTTAATGTAGTGCGATCGGATACTTTTGCATCACCATAGACTCACATCAAAGGATTTTGGTTACTTTTAAATGTGCTTAAAGTCAAGCTGGTGTCAGCAGTTACACTTTTACAATTGTTGCTATATTTTTAGTTAACTCATTCACGTTTACCGCATTTGGCTACTGTGGCTAGTGCCCTAAGATGGCCATGCCACGAGATTTGCGCTTGTTCTTTGGCCATTTTGTTCTTTGGTTTTCTTCCTGCCTTCTCAGGTTAGGAATTCCCCTTAATGGTCATGCATTCGCCAGGGGAAAGCTTCTTTTTTCGCAATCTAGTGCATGCCATGTGTGTATGGGATCAGGAAGTGAGATGGGACTGTCTGGTCCCAATCCACAAACGGGTGCCAGTAGGTCTACTGTCCATGCATGAGTCAACCCCACAGTGTCCCTGATTGGACCACTGTTGGTATGCATGAGTGATGCAGATCATTGCTATTGGAGGGCTGTATTTGATCACTCACTATCCATTCAAGCAGATCAGAAGAGGAGCCAAGTATCCTGTGTAGCTGTGTAGATGACAGAAGACCCAGGGACGAATACTGAAGAAATCTGGCAACCATTCTTTTCTGCTGTCCCATTGAAACCCTGCTGGACTACCTAATCTCAGAAGACGCTTGCTGGTGCTTCGACCCTTTGGAATGGTGAGACCAGGCAATCTCAACACCTTCTCAGAATCCTGCAGTCTGAAGCCTTCAAAACTGTTCCTGGACCACCCAGTGGACTGACCAGCTCCGTTTTGGGCTACCATGCCAGAAGCGTTGCTGTTCCGACAGGTCCTGTTCTGGAAGGCTTTCTTTGTTTGTGACTGTTGCTGGAACCGCCAATCCCCCATCTGGTATCGTGTCCCGAGGAATCCTGCAACAGTGCTTGCTGCGTTCTTCACTCAGAAGGGGTGCGCCCAGCCCCTGGAACCGAGCGGAAACGTCCATTCTCCTGCAGCTATGGGGCATCTTCCATTGGATCCAACAGTGGGAAGACTGTCCTTCAGCAACCCTTATTCCACCTGCCAAGTTCTTTGGGAAAATCGGGGTAAGGGTGGCGAGTAGTGGCAATACTTACCATCACCCTATCTCCTCCATTATAAAGTTTGTGAAGAACTTTGATTTATATTCCATCCCATTGAATTTTAAATGTTCGCTGAAAAAGCTTCTCTTAGAAGTAGGAAAAGTATATGTCTTAATTGTAAATCCCTTTGAAACAATTCTGGAACAATCTTCATACCCACAGGAACCTTCTTCTAAAGGTACTTTGTGAACCTTTGGGCACAAGGCCCCATTCAACTTAGGGTTGGACTCCAAGTTAGGGCTACTTTTCCTGTGAACCGGTTATACAATTGCCTACCTTCCCAATCAGGTGTATTGGTGAATTGTATGCATTGTATTAACCAATTGCGACAGGACATAGGTTTTATATTTAGATTGTTGTGTGATATTATTACTGGCTTGATTGATTTTCCTAGTGTGTTTTTTTTTGGCCCACAATAAATAGAGTATTCTTATACTTACCCCTCTAAGTAAAATTATTATGTATTTCACTATGTGGACTATGACCCCACTCACCTCTACTGAGACTTAGCCTTGACCACTCTTCCACATGTACCTTGATCGGATTTGGCTAAACTCGCAGAGTTCTCGGTTCACAATAACTAGGGTGGCCTCCTAAAATCTGCCAACCAGGCCAGATTTGAAAAGGTCCATCAGAACACCTTACCAGCCAGATCATAGCCTTTCGGGAAAGTGATTGCACAGAGCCCACAGACATTGCATGACTGTCGGGATCGTAAAAAAAAAAAAGTGCCCTGTCCTGGCGTCTTTTTAAAAGCAGAATTGGCAGCAAGGTACCCCTTTACAGTGCCAATATACAGGCCAAAGAAAGTAGAAAATCCAGAACAGAGGTTATGGAGAAAGTAGCCTGGTTCAGAGCCCTCTCCTGGCACCAAAACAAACTCTACCTGCATGGTTAACTGGATTTTGTTGTGGGCCTTCTATCGGAGGGGAGTACATCAAGATATCCTGCGACACATACCATTCCTGAAGCATGGACGTTCAGGCAGCCGAGGTTCAAGTATATGAGTAATGCATCCAATGCAATGCCATGCTTAGATGGTTATTAACTTGTATATCACTGATATCAATAACTTATGGGACTCCCTAAATGTGTTTCCTGTACACATGGGTGCAGTTAACTACACTGGTTAGCATTTGCAGATGATTTGTGGTTTTTAACCCCAAATGGTTTACAGAGGAAAGTCACAACGTTTTTTCCTATGCCATTGACAATGACCTTCTCGTGAATGGTAATAAATCCAAGGTCATTGTTTATTTCAACAAACGATCACCCAAAAAGATGTACTGGTCAGTGGAGGAGTGCAAACTGGAAAGAATCTCTTCCAGCAACGCTCTGGGATGTAACACCTATAATAGTTTCACTGTGTGAGATTGGGGAGTGCTTGAGAGTGAGCATGGTGCCTATGTTAGCCCAATTAAAATAATTATATTATATATATAATAATAATTTAAATATAGTAACTTATGAAACTATTCTGTACTGCAAGCAATGAAACTTTATTCAGTCAAAAAATGTTCCAACATTGACTTATGGATTATAAGTGATTCTTGGAGACTTGGGTCCTTACCATAACTCCTTAAAGGGAATCATTTGGAAAAACAAATGCTAGGCATATCTCTTCGATTCCTGACTGTCACTAGACACAAGTTGGGGTTTGTATCGCTCAATTCTATTTTACATGGGAGAAAATTATGCATTAACTCCGAAATCATTGATCCCGATCAAGTCTATTTTTGTTGACTTTAATATAGCCTTATTGGACAATTATATTCCGTCCTTTGATAAATGTAGTACTTTTGCAAATAATTGGCACTGACAAGGATGAATGGTTTATGTAAATCTGTTCTATGTACAGCGCTTAGGTGTAAACGCTATATGAATAACATCATTATCATGAACTTATCAATAATCGTAACCAAACTTAAAAAACACTACCAGGTTGATTGTATTGATATGACTGATCAAATGGGGGAACTACTCTTTGTATACAGAGTACTCTAGACTCGCCAGAAAGAGATCTTGTTTATTTAGATACATCTTTTTCCCTGTAACATTGCTTGAGCCACTTACATACGATTCAAATTCAACCAACTTCCAACCTTAGAATGTAATGGGTGTCGGAAGCGGCCACTCACTGAGTGTTGTAAAGGTGAATGTTGTGGTGCGGCTTGACAGCTCTTGGCTACGTTCGTGGCTATGCTGTGGGGCCTTTCCTCTAGCCAGTTGGTCCTGCTGGTGCTGTGTGCAGGTCCTGTGCTGGTCCTGTGTGCATGTGGTCCTCTGCTGGTTCTGTGAAATCCTGCAGCCTGGACCCAAGACCGCTGCCGCAGGTCTAGCCTCAATAATACGCATTGGTGCTAGTGCCGGCGCCCAAGTGGCTTTCCCTGTGGTGTTAAGCACGGGGTGTCCGCTTGGGTTACCAACAAATGGGCCAACAAGGGGGCTTTTATGTGTTGCTAGCACACCATTTTCCCCAAAGTGTCTTGTGCAAAGTGCTATGGAGTTGCTGTGATGCTCTGTTTCAGAAATGTATAAGGTAGCGATACATACATGTAAATACATGTAAAGTCTTGTGGCTATAATTCTTATATATGCCATTTTGGACCAGTAAGTTCCTTTGCTTGTTTTCCCCCTATGGTTGCTCGTTGTCCTCCCTGTTATTGGAGCAGTTGGCAGGCTGTATTCATTGCCATTAGCTCTTCCATCTCTAGAACGGGCCAATAACCCCTCATTCTGTTTACACTGAAGCGTCGGGCGGTTGCCCGTTTGCTACACGTGTAGCGAAACGTGCTGCATTGAACAAATTAGGCACTATGGACACTCAGTCAGTGCCCATCATTTCCTTAGATGAGGTCTGTTAGCCTCCAAGCTTTGAAGAAGGCCTTGACCTTACATTGGATGAAATGGACATTGCTAAACTGCTAAAAACACTAACAAACTGAAGCGGGGGGGGGCTGCCGAAAGGAAATATGGCAGTTAAGAAAATGACTGCTTACTTCCCTGCAACCAAAAACGATATTTCTGGTGATCTAGTTGGTGGGCCTTGCAAAGGGGACCTTTTGGAGGAGTTTTAAAAATCACTTGCTTGCCTGCAATCCAAGACAAAAGTAACCGTGGTAAAATCCCTCACCAATGTTACAGTGCCCAAGATTGACACTGCCCCCTCTTCTTCTAATCCCAACTGTAGTCCTGTGTTGCCCGATACCCTGCAAGAGGGCCTTAATCTTCCAAAAGAGAAATGGTTACAAATATGCAACGTAGCTGGCCCAGTGCCAGTATATCTATCTCCATCATTGCCCCCAACTATAAAATTCCTTGATGAGAGAAGCCACTCTATCTTGGATAGTGAGATTCCATACATATCAAAGTATATGTCTCTTATGACGGATCCTCATCCTTCAACATTATTGTGCTCCAACTGCCTTTCTCTGCCCTCTCCGTCTAATTCTCCTACCTTCCTCGTCCGCGATGATGTTTAGCATCTTGGAGACGTTACTAATGGAGCCAACTAATAAAACTGAAATAATCATGAGTAGGTGTGAAACTCAGGGTGACCATTATTAAAGACCAAGACCTCAGTGGACACCTTTCTCACCTCTTTTCATAGCCAGATGTGAGCTATGGCCGAGATTTGTACCCTTGTCACCTCTTCTTCACCTCCTGTGACAATCCTCACCAACTCTGAACAGTTGCCTTTGAACTACCGCCTGCCATGCTCGATCCCGGATTATAGCCAGCAGGCACTGGTCGAAATTCTTATAGACTGCTTACTAGTGCCCAACTGGCGAGGCCATTTGCACAAACCCATTAAAGATGTGCTGATGTATGAACCATTGACAACCAAGAAGAAACGCTCAAAGAATAAGGGTGTGGCTGGTAAGTTCCGTACAAGTAAACCTGCCGTCCCACTATATCCCATGTTTCAACCTAGTCAGCCCTTGAACCCAACTACAGAAGAGAGTAAGAGGCTCTTACCTGTAAGCAACTGTGCGGTGCACTTGAGGGCACCGGCCAAAATTCAGACGATAGATCTGGCTGCTGATCAGAACATTCCCCACCCTGGGCTTCTCAACCTTGGGTTGTCCGATTACCAGCGTTCCATGGAAATCTTCAATTAATAACCCTACGAAGTCATCATCCATCCTAAACCGGAAGAGGATTGCCAATTCCTTACAATCATCTTGCCCAAGTATGGCCACTGACAAAGACAGGGAGGGTCTGGTCCTTGATGCTAATCTGGAATCTTTGCATGCTAACCAACTTGAGCGATTCACAACCACATCGCTTGCCTTGGCTCAGTCTGATTGGGGAACTGGCCCCTCCACAGTTTTAACTATTGACTTAGAAGAGACTGCTGATCAGACACATACAGGGAGACCTAACTGGGGGGCCAGCATCCATTGCCCCTGAACTCGAACTGGGGAGCGTCTGACCCTAAAAATAGAACAACTCATAAGGCCCTCCAGATTCAGAGTCTCTTCTGTGCCAACACGGTTTGTTCTTGAACCGTGCACATATATTGGATGTATTCCATGCATCAACCCTCTGACACATCCAGAGCAACAAAATAAAAATCGTTGATATTTGTGATCAAGTAGTCAAGCACACTTCAATTGTATTCTTTTTTGCAAACAGTACCCTGTCTTATATATTGAAACATATGGGTTCTTTCTGCTGCATGGGTTATGAATGCAATATGGTGGAAATTGAGTGTGGTAAGAGATTTTCTTTACTAAATGGGAGTGGACACCCCACGTAGAGGACTTAGACGGCAATAAACAAACTGTTGCCCATATTATGTAGCATGGGGACCAGTGATCATGGTCAAGGGGAGGAATCCCACTGGGCCTAGTTGGCTAAGCTGGTGGCCCAGCATGAGAGATTGGGCCTCTAGCTCTTAGCACAGCACCAGAGACCCTGCTAATTAGTTGGAATACCCATGGGCACTATCATCTGTTTGAGGGTGGTGGCCGGATGGAGCAAATAGATGATTATACTGTGGTGGCACTCCAGGAGATCTGGCTTACCAATGAACTGTGTATTGATGTTTGGCAAGGTCGGCCATTCAGGGTCTATGGGGCCGTCCCAGGGGAGGCCTAATGCTAGCCGTTAAGAGCCCTCTATCCATGGTGGAAGTAGTTTTGAATGTGCTCAACATATTAGTGGGAAAAATCTCATTCCCTCTTGGGTCCACAGGTGGGGGCCCTAAATATCTTATTATTGTGAATATCTATGACCCTTCCTGTAGGCTACCTCATGCTTTGGTTACACCTGAATGGAAATCATTGCTCTCCACCTCCAACTTGGATGCCTTCCTTGTATTATCTGTGTGGACTTTAACTCTAGGATCCCAAAGGAGATGCCCTCCACCCCGCCCGGACAGTGAAGGCTGCACTTCGTCCCACGAGGACTTGCTTGCCCATTTTTGTAAGCGGGGACTCAAGTGCGAAAATATTCTTTACTCCTTCGGATTTAAAATGATCAATGGATCCATGCCATCTGATCTCCCCCCACCAATACACCCGAATTGGACAAAAATCCTGTAGCATCCTAGATTATGCCTTTTCCTCCAATTCCGATTCCCTGGTAAATGACATTTGTGTGATCCACAGATTAGAGAGCGATCATCTACCCCTCTTGGTCAGTATGAACTGTCCTACGCACCCTCCACCATTGAAACCAGAAGGGGAGCTGAGAGTTAACTCTACCTTGAACCGTGTGTCTTGGAATGACCGTAGATTGACAGCGGTAGTGGCCCCCATGCAGCTGGCATTGATCTCCTATATTGGGAACTGCGAGGAACGGCAGCTTTTAAACTTTAGCACCTGTGCGGCCGACGCCATTAAGGACTTTGGTGACTTAAAACAGGCAATCATTTCTAAGACTTTTGTCAAAAGAAACACTAATGCCGGAGTGACTACTGAGACCTCAAACAGCTAATCATTAAGAAGAGGAAAGAACTTCTTACCTTCTTTGGGGAATTATCACGAATGGCCTTAAATCCCTTCAAAATTGCTTTGCGAGCCAACCAGTCCAAAAGCAACTATCAGAAATGGTTGAGGCACCATAAGTACGAACTAGAGTTATCACGCTGGTGATCCTTAGTGGGCTATTCACCGACCAATGATGTTCATCTGCTTTGGAAGACCATTGAGGGTGACTCCGCAGGGCCCGCAACCTCCTTGGCATCTCGGAATCATTGTGGGTACAGCACATTACTACGTTTCGTGACAGAAAAAAAAGAAAATAGAAACAACCAAGAAAATGGCCACCATGGAAAGATAAAACTGAGTCCGTTTTCCCTTTCCATGGCGGCCATCCCTTCCACAAGTGTTCCCAGCACGTCCACTCCCGAAAAAGGATCAAAAAGAAGGTAAGTGGGGTTGGGTGTTTGACGGGGAAGAAAAGAAAAAAACAAAAAAAAACGTACCTGCGTCCCTGTCGAGGGACGATGGATGCCTCCAGCTGTGTGGCACCAAGTCTCCACGCGGCTGCAGGCTTCCCTTGTCCCCCACCGGGGACGCAGGCACAAGAAGGTAAGGGGAGGGAAGGGAATAAAAAAAAAGCCTTACCCGAGTCCCCGGGGGGGCGGGGAGGCGAAGGTAGCCTCTCAGCCGTGGGGAGGCTCCGTGCGGGGATGGCCCTGCTTCGAGCCTCCTCATTAGCTGAGGGGTTGCCATGCCCCCCGCCCGGGACAAAGGCTGTGGAATCCCAACAGAGGGATTCCCGGCCTGGTAATGACTCAGCGAGGGCCAATCAGAATGGCTTTTGCTGGCTGATTGGCCCTCGCCAGGTACTAATATAGGTTATTCCAGACTCATCTCATTTAACCAGACTGGTTTTCAGAAGGGTTTGAGTACTACTACCAACAGTCTCGCCCCATCAACCACTATCCAGCAAGCCTGGAGTATCCTCCAGAGCACAGTATATTTAGCATTTACGGACTAAAGTGCTGCCTTCGATTAGTTTAATAGGATCAGGCTTTGGAATAAACTCGCCAACTGGAATAGTCCCCCAGAGCTCCTCACTATGATGACTGCTCTCCATGACAGGAGTAGAGTTAAAGTCAGTCTTGATAAACTTCTTGGACCCCCACTCATCAGGGACTTAAACAGCGGTGCATCCTCGCCCCCCTGCTCTACAACCTATGTGAATGAGTTATCCTATTTCAATACCACTGAAACTGAGAAATAGACCCCTGCAGTGGATGAGGTATGCAGATGATCTTGTCCTGTTCGACCTCACCCCTGCCGGGCTTCAGGCAGCCTTGAAAAACCTAAGGAATTTTCTGATATTCATTTCTTGGCAATTAACATCCATAAAACAAAGGTTATGGTCTTCACACCGCCTTATTCTCTAAACTGGTGGTGGTCAATGAATACAAATACCTGGGTGTACTGTTCGACAATCAGTTATCAGGTACTCGCATCATTGACCCCTTACAGCGAAAAAGCTCTCAGATCCTGGCTGGATTGGCTAAATGTGCCTGTAGAGGAGGGTGCTATTCTTTAGGGATGTTGGTCCTATTATACACTGCAAAGAGCCTTCTGATTCTTCTGTATGGAGCTGAGACTTGGGAGCTTGACAACATTGTTGCTGTTATCGGGTTGGAGTCTAAACTGCTGAAGAAGTTGCTACGATTACCAGCGCGGGTCATGCCAAACAGCCATATGGTACAAATTGCTGCAACGGCGGATCGCTGGCATTGGGTTATTTTCATAGCCTTGACAACCATAGACTTAAATCAACTATGGTAGCCATCATTCATCAAAGCTTCTGCGACCAGCAAATCGTAAAGCTATCTGGGATGTGTAATCCTGCCTTCTTCCTTGAATATATCCTACAGCGGGAAAACTACCCTGATTATATACACCAGTACATGGATAACTCCCTGGTTTGGGACTATTTAAGGATTAAAATGAATGTAGTATAGACTCTTGAAATAACCAGAGCTTTGTCGAACTTCCCTCGGACAATGCGCTATTGTAGGCTATTTGGGAAACTCCAGCTCGAAACTGCAAAACATCTCCTAATGAGTTGTGAAGCATTTGTAATGCTAAGGACTCCTGCTTGCCCGGCAGCCGGTATACATGGTGGCGTCAATGAGGGGACGTGGATGTAGTTTATGAATGGCAACAACAAAGCATGCATCATCTTTTTCACAATTGTGTGCAAAATACTGACCTCTATTCTGAATTATCTTTAAGTGTACGCTAAAGCACCGATGGGATTCTACACGTTAGAGTTATGCATTTTTTTACCTGTTCTATTTTTTTCTTCCTGTTGCGTGTTGAAAAGTTTCTCATCTTGTTTAACTATGTAACACGTTAAATACATTTTATTTTATTTTATTTTTTTTATTTTGTTTTTTAAATGGGACTAGGCTCGGGCTCAGCAGGGTGGCGAGTATTTGCAGATTGTGCAGGAAGACTGATTCAATGGAAATGATCAAACATATTGTCATATACTCTGAAGAAAAGTGGTAATATTAGGCAATTGCACTTTCCATGTTTTTTCTATTATTCCTTTGATATGCTGGCGAATCTCTGTGTTCGCGACTGATGGAAGGTAGAAATCGCTCACTAATACTAGCACTTTACAGGTTTCTAATCAAACTTTTTGAACTTTTGTAATCTACAAACATTTTAACAAAAATGTGTTTTATTTATTTGGATTCTGTCTAATGTTAAGATTCGAACATTTTGTATATTTTATGATTGAAATTGTACACTTGATTCAAATGTTTGTGTAAAATATGAATAATTCATCTACTTGTGTAAGGTTTAATATTATAAATATTATAAAACCAAATCACAATAAACAAAGTAGGTATACAGGAAAGAAACCTTTTATAGCAACTGGGGCAGGAACCACACTTCACCCATATAGTGAACTATTCTGCTCCTTATTAAGCTTCGGCCAAATACTTGGCCCAACTATTCGGTATTCAGCCGAATAGTAATTTCATTATTCGATACACTCCTACTCACTGGCTGTTTCACCGAATCGCCACATGGATGGGAGAAAAATGTTAATAAGTTGATTCTACAAAATCTGGAAATAATTATTCTGGGCTTACAAAGATGACTGAAATTGGGTCAGGTTCAGTGCGAGTCACCAAAGGGTAATGCAACGCTACCTGTGTGCTTAATGCAGACACTCTGGCTGGTGCAGAAGGATACTGCTAGAATAATGCTATCTGTTTTGGCCTTCAAGCACATGAACCCCACATTAAGAGATCTGCACTGGCTTCATCCGTGAGAATTACAAGCTAGACATTATGACATTCAAGGTTTTGCAGAGTCGTACAGATGTATTTACATTCACATCTCGTGTTCCAGAAGTGGAGTACATACAATCTCTGAACCTCAGAAAGGGTGTGTTTAACTTTGCACAGAGTGTTCCACTCTGGTTAGAGGGCTGCACTATCTTGTGTGCATTTCTGGAAATTTGGAATGTCCAGCCCGATGTACTAGATTGGTAACTATGTTGTCCCAACACGTTGTGACAATTTGTCCGCTGGCCTTTGCTCTGCAAATGTTCTCTATTTAGTTGTATTGTGCTTTCAGTTTTAATTCTGTGATGTCTTCCACCTACAATATGTGTTCACACTTAAAATAATACATTTTACTTAAAGCCACGCCCCTTTCTCCAGATGGAAACCTAGGGTCAGTCTAGACACGAAGCCTCAGCCCAAGCGTAGGAGAGGTTGGACTCATTCGGGTCAACATCCCCAAACTATACCTAAATCCAGGACAGAATGGACCTTGCCAAGTTAAGCCACAGCCAATAACTCACACACCAAAGGTAACATCCAGAACCCAACCATTCAGTCTCACCCAACCACCCACTCCCCTAACCTATGCACATTCTCTATCGTATATTACTCCCACAATCAACCACTGGACACGGCAGCAAGCGGCCTTCTTATACCTCACACTAACAGATCAACACCCCTGTTAACCTCCCTAGCCCTGTCACACACCCTTACCCTCACCCACACAAGCGGCTATCCAGGTCCACGCAGCGCTGATCTCCCTAGCCCTGTCACACACCCTCACCCACACCCACACCCACACAAGCGGCTATCCAGGGCCACGCAGCGCTGATCTCCCTAGCCCTGTCACACACCCTCACCCACACCCACACAAGCGGCTATCCAGGTCCACGCAGCGCGGATCAACTGGTAAATCTTGGAATAACCCTTATGGATGAAAAGACCACACAATGTCATTTGACAAGGATAGACCCCATGTACCATTATAAGGAACACTCAGGACACACGAGGAACAAAAGGTGCTGCACTTGCAGCGTAGTTATTGAAAAGCAACTGAGCATTCTATTGTGTACACATACTGCTAGGAATGTTCTGCTTTATGTTTCTTGCTAGTCACTTCAACAAACAGTACTATTTAATTCTGCTTCCTTGTTTTTCATTCACTTGGACAGGTATTTTTTCGCAGTGCAGGGAAATGGTTGGCATGAAACAAACCTAATCTGACAGAGCCAACGTTAAGTATGGCAGTCATGCTTTCAATAGACCTTGTGGAAATTGAAAAACAATTAATGGAGATATCAAATGCAAAGCAGCGCCTAAAGAAATGATAAGAATATACAATGGGCCTATTTTCTAACTTTGCCGGTCCGGAAACAACGGTGCCGATAAGTTTACTGGAACCGTTGTTTCCGGACCAGGAAAGTACAAGTCTGGGGGCAGGTGCCCTCCTGCCCGGCAGGTCTGACTTGCCGGGTGAACCGGCACCTGCCCACAGACATTCACGGAAGCAACGGCTCCATTATTTCCGGTTCTAGTGTTTCCGTGGTCCCCATTCCCATAGAGTCCTATGGAACTCTATGGGAATGGGGAACAACATATTACCAGTGCCTGACATTCCGGCCGCCGGGGTTGTATTAACATGGTGTTACTGGCAAGCCAGATGCCGGTAACTGTTTACGAATCTGGCGTCTACCTGCCGGGTTTACCAGCACGGTTACTGCCGGACCCGTAATGAGCCCCAATGTCTTCATACGCTGATGCCAATAACAAAACATTGAAAGACGTGACAGCTACCCTAATAACGGTACATTATATTCCAATATGTATACACTGAATGGAGAGCCGAGGACAATCTGACATCTTAACAAGCCTTAGAAATGCAGGTAGTTTTACTATAATGCATGCACATACATCACACTACTAACCTGACTGGTTAGCCTGGTTGATGAACTGCTTGCCTTCTTTGAATTGCACTCTGGCCATGGAGGCAAGATCTGACATAAACTTCTGTTCAGCTTCCTAAACGTAAACAGTGTATTAGAAGCGTTATTAAAAAGCAAAAGCACAGCGTTACATGATCTCTGCGTTCCATTTGACACCAGTGATCAAAAACTGTAAAGTCTTATCGACTGTCTCACAACCCCAGCATAATAGCTTTGCATCCCAGGCAGAAATCAGTGGTATTTGAAGATCACAGGTTCGATACATAGTTTATTTTAGACCTGATCCTTCTGAGATTGGTAAATAAAATACTGCAATTACTGTAATATGTTTTTTCATAGCTCTCATGCCAGTGCTAGAATAACAGATGCAATCATTACCAAATAAAACTGCACTCAGTTTATCTCCCTTGGAAGGTGACAGGGGTCTAAGTGAGGTGAGTGGACCTGGCAAAGGGTGCAGGTGCCTACATACCCTGCCCATCACCTACCTGTCTGGGTTTGTTGAAGCGATGTATGAGCATTTTTTAAATACCTGAGCTTTGCTGTCAGCTGAGATTGCTAACCTATTGGTCTGTGGAGTAGACTAGGTATGCAGATCGAGCAGAGGCTCTGATCGCAGTAGGATCTCCCACATGCCAGTGTCTGGCATTTGGATTTGGAGTTGATGTATGAGTGTAGTCCTTGTGGGTTGGTTAGGTACCTGAAGGCCTTGCATGAGTTCAGGGCTCTCTGTTATGTATGGTCTGGTTTGGAGCATCTGTGTAAGCTCGAATTGTTTTAAGGGGTGACAGTATTTGGCTTTTCTCACTGTTTGTTCTCTTATGTAGTTCATCTGTCCATAGATATGTTGTTCTGAGAGACAACTAGGCATTCATTCGTCAATTAAATGGAAATGTTCCGGTTTTTTTCAATATAAAAAAATGTATGTAATTCTATTTTCTGTTTATTACTGTTTGTAGCAAAGTTGTGTCACGGTGCTGCAACCTGGGCAGGACAAGAAATAAAAGACTACTGAAATAATTAAGATGGAGACAGCAGATGGAGGGAGAACAGACTATATTGTTGGGGACCTCATGGAGCACCAGCCAACACGGACCGTCACAACGAACTGCCAGTTAGAACCCCCACACACATTTCATGCTAAGCCTTGCATCACAATGTTCTGGGTTCTGATTCTACCCGAACCATTGCTACACTTCTACATCCCTAAAATACACAAACAACAGGGCCGAGGGTGGTGGGGGGGGGGAATAAAACTAAATGCAAAGAACAAACAACACTGTGCACACATCCAACAGTGAACATAGTAACACAACAGAAAGATACCATAAACAAATTCAAAGAAAAAACAACACTGTGCACACATCTAACATTGCACATAGGAACACACAGAAAGATACCATGAACAAACCCCAACCTACAAACAACCTGACATCTCTACCACACAATCCCTAAACCGGACAGGAGGTATCCTAAACCTAAGCGTACAAGCCTCTGCACACCCGAAACCCACAACAGCTTCTTTCTCCCCCAGGCATATATCTCCCTCTGCACAACACCTCCTTGCAAACTGCTCTAGCACACAGCTATTGTAAAGATGAATACTGAGACTGCACTTAGGTGCAAGATAAGCATTATTCAAATTGAAGCACCAAGGTAAGACTGCAGCCACTACTTCCAGTTCTCTCTAAACTGATTCAAACATTCTTTTCCTTAAACCATAACAATTCCAGTGACGTAGAAGACCGAGAAGACATCAAATTCCAAGCTAGACAGAAATGAGTAGTACAGAATGAATAACAGTAAACTATATACAAAGAATCAACGGAAACACTAAACAATTAATCAAGAGGAAAGGAGCTAACATTACAACACACCTCCTTTCCTCAGTAATACCTTTTTCTTTTGTTTAAAAAAAGTAATATACACTGGATGAGATACAAATCTCACCTAAAAGTAGCCACGCTATCTTTATTCCAAACTTCCCCACCGAACACACTCAATGCATTGTCATAATCTTTTTCAACCACTTTCTCACAATTCCTTCCCTTTCTTGGCAACAACACTTTCACCTTATCACCCTTCAACTTGACTAACAGAGCCATCCAGGTGCTAAGAGCGTATTCAGCTGCCACCAGAGGCGTAGACAGGGTAGGGCCTGAGTGGGCAAGACCCACTCAAAATCTGTAAATACCCACTCAGCAGCGTAGTGTGGGAATTTACATAGGCTAATATCACTGCGGTGGGCCCAAATACATTAGCTTCAGACCCCACTTGTTCGACAATCCTGGCTATGCCTCTGACTGCCACTCCTGAAAAGTTCAAAAGGAGACACTGCTGTCGTAGCATGCGGAGTGACCCTATACTGGAACACCCGCTAAAACAAAGCATCTTTCCAATTCTCATTATTGGCAACAGCGATCCTCATCTTATTCATGATGGGCCTATTGCACCTTTTGACACATCTGTTGCTCTGTGGATGGTACAAGGAGGATCTTTGATGCTCTACCCCCAAGGCGTTCAGCCACTTCTCAAATTCCAATGACGTGAACCGAGGACCATTGTCACTGACAATCCTGGAAGGAAAACCCTCCTTCTAAAAACACAATCACATTGGCAGAGGTGATTTCCTTCAAAACTCCCACCCCGGGCCATTTGACAATACCCACAATGAGATAACTGTCCCTGACTCTTGGTAGATTCAAAGGACTTAACAAATCAATGGCGATGACTTTCCATGGAACAAACGGTACAGTTGGCACGACCAACGGAGGCACTCTCGTTTTCAACACTGTGTATAGTATGGTATTGTTTATTTATATAGCGCCTATACACAAGAAAGTGTTACACATTGCTCAATGTCAAAGAAGGAGGAGGAGAAGAGGAAGGTCTTGAGAAGTTTCCAGATTTTCAGGAGATCCGGCTCAAGGCGTACGCCGGCAGGGAGTCTATTCCAGAGGGAGGCACCTGCAGAGGATAAGGATCTCCCACCAAATCTCTGCTTGGAGAACTGGCTCACTCGCAGAAGGTTGGAGGTAGATTTATATATTCATGTTTATATAGCACTCAGCAGCCCGGAGGCATCGTGGCACTTGTTACAGAGAAGGACGTAGTTACAGATCAACAGCAATGAGGTGAGGGCTTGTGAGGGACAGTATTTAGGTAAGCGGCATTAAAGGTAGGTGGGTCCCAGGCCACAGAAAGCATTGTGGACAATGCAAAGGGTCTTGAATTTGATCCTTGCAGCCACAGTGAGCAAGTGCAGGGATTTCAGTGTCGGAGAGATGCAGTCCCTGGGCTTGAGACCAAGAATAAGTATCACGGTTCTGTTCTGGATGAGCTACAGAGGGTCGAGGGCAGAAAAAAGGAGTTTGAGGAAGAGGCTGTTGCAATAGTCCAGCCTGGAGAGAACTAGGGCTCTGGAGACAGTGAGCCGCTGGGGGAAAATGAGAAAAGGTAGTGTACATCTGAGGAGGTGAAGCGGATAGTTTGACTTTTTAGAGATGTCTGATATGTGAGAGGAGAAGGAGAGAGTGGAATCAGAGATGACCCCAAGGTTTTTTGCTTCGCAGGTGCAGGGCTAAGGAAGGCCAGCTAGAGTGAAAGTGGGAAAGCGGGAAAACGGGAGCAGGGGTCCCAATGCGAATGATCTCAGTCTTAATGACATTGAGGCAGAGGTCATTTGCAGCACACCATGACTGAATAGCGGACAGGTAGTCAGATATGAGTGAGGAGGAGGAGGAGGCAGCTGATGGTAGCCTGAAAGATTGTTTGTGTGTCATTCGTAAAGCACTGGAAGTTAGAGGTGAAGGTGGCAACCATATAGAGGTTTAAGAACCAGGGGGGATAGGTTAGATCCCTGGGGAACGCCACAGGTTGAGAGAGTGATAGTCGAGTGAAAGGCTCCAAGTTCCACATGGGATGGGAGGTTGGAGAGGAAGGAGATTAACCATGCCAGAGCCTGGCCTGTGATTCCCAGGGTGTCACAGAGACGTGTGACCAGGATGTTGTGGTTAACCGTGTTGAAGGCAGAGGAGAGGTCAAGGAGAATGAGGAAAGATGGGGTGTTAGTGTTAAGATTTGAGAGCAGGTCACTGTCACTTTCTTTAAAAAATGTGCAGTCTCTGACTTGTCGTTCAATGTCAGCATTTATTTGTGGCCATCAAAATTCAGCTCTTATGACTGACTTGGTCCTAGAGATACCCATGTGACCTCCATGACCTACTTCTGTCACAGCATCCCTCATGCCTTCTGGCACAAGTAATCGCGCTCCTCTGCAAACCAACTCTCCTTGAAGACACAGCTCATCCTTAATGAACTGACATTTATTTATATCGGTAATAATGACTCCTGTTATCCCTTCACAGTCACCACACCACTTCTCCCTAACACAACGTTTAATGTACTCGTACACCTCGTCCTCCTCACACAATTTGGTCCATTTGTCCTCTGCTAAGCACTTATTGACATTAGTAGAATGGAGGGAGACCCTCCTACTTCACTTCATTTGCAGCGCCACAAGAAATTCAATCAAAACACAAATGAGACTCAGAGGTGGGATTCAACCGCTTTAATCTAGATGTGAATAGCATCACCTAAGCCACCTAAACTTAAAATAAGGACTGGCCCTGATTGTAAAAAGGCATTGATTTTGCCGAAACGCGTGTCTCACCAAGGGCAAGCTTTTGCATAATAATGAAGAATGCAACTTTCACCTAATAAAAATTAGGAAGTAATAAGGACAACCACAATCAGTGTTTTGATTGAATTTCTTGTGGTGCTGCAAATGAAGTGAAGTAGGAGGGTCTCCCTCCATTCTGGTACACTGATCACAGAGCAAGGGGTATTTCTCTGCAACTTCACTAGCATGTAACACCTTCAATAGCGTGGGGCATTTGAAGTTGATTTTACAAGACCCCGATTTCTTAAAACACTTATTGACATTAAAAATGTCCCCGACATCATCATCAAAACTATCGTCCCAACTAGATCCCTCCTCCACAACAGCATTCCGAGAAAGAGCAACAGCAGCTACATTCTTCTTTCCTTCCACATGCTCAACACAAAATTCAACCACTGAACTCTTGTCACCCACTTCATAATGTGCCTAGAGATGCCATCCAAGCCTCCCCTATCGAATAAATTGACATGACGCTTGTGATCAGTCCTCACTATAAACGTCCTAAAGAAAAAGTACACTTTGAATTTAATAATTTCATAACACAGCCAACGCTTCCTGTTCAATTATGGAATATCTCCTCTCTAAATCTTTTAGCGTCCTGGATCCAAACGCTATTGTGCACTCATCTCCTGTCACATCTTCCTGCACTAAAACAGCACCTAGACCCAAATCACCCACATCTGTATAACGTATGGTCATAAGATTGCCCTTCAAACCACTGAGTACCAGTACCGCCACAATGCCTTCAAACATCTGAATTCTACTTAGCATTCCAGGGACCACTCAAATCTAACTCCTTTACTGGTCAGACTCCCAAGCTCCCCTAGACCTCCATTTTACTCTTGGGAGTAGGCATAGACACAATTGCTTTAACTGTGCTGTCCTTGGCTTGATACCTGCACTTGACAGATTGTAACCAAGAAAATCAACCTCACTTCTCCGAAAATGACACTTTTCCACTGTCAAAGTGAGACCAGCTTCACCTAACTTCTCTAGAACCAAGCATAAACTGCAATCACAATCCTCCAAATCACACCCCCAGATAAAAATGGCATCTGAATTGAACTCCAGTAAAATTACCAAGTAAGGTGTGCATTTCTCTTTGAAAAACACTTGCTGCCGACACAAGCCTGAAGGGCCTACGCACACAAGTAAACATACCAACATGTGTGATGAACGCAGTCAAGTCACACGAGTCAGGATGCCAAGGAATTTGAAGATATGCTAACTTTAAATCAAACAAGGAAAATATCTTGGCTCTAGACAGATCTGAAATTAAGTAATCAATCTTAGGATGTGGGAACCTTTCAGCAATGACATGGTTACTTAACTCTCTTATGTCGATGCATAACCTCACTGCTCCATTGGCTTTCCTCACCACAACAATTAGACTCACCCACTCTGACGCCTGTGTCATCTTAAACATATCTTCACCCATCATCCATCTGTTCAAGCTCATCCACCACTTACCTACTTAATGCTAATGGCAAAGTCCTTAGTTTTGCTACCACAGCAACTGCACCCTACCTAAACTTGATAGGGTGCATACGTTCTAAAAGGCAACCCAGTTTTTTCACAAATATCTGCAAACCTATGACGATATGTCATTGTCAATGGTGTCCCGAGTCCCTTTCTTGGCATCACGTGTCTTGCACTCCGACTCTGTAGCTTCCCCCATTGATGTATACACAGGTTGCCTAGCGCTGGGATCAAGTTTTATCCCCAACGCTGCTTGACTGCTACATGAAAGTAGATCTCCACCAACCTTGATTACAAAAACTTTACTCACAGTCTTTCTCCCTCAAAACCCTTATTCAACATGAATCTCTCCAATTATGTGAATAGGCTTTTCCCCATACGAATTGGCCTTGACATTAAAAAAATTCTGAATCCTTATCTCCACAATCATGCTCTTGCACACTCCCAGACTTGACAGACAACCTGCAGCATTTAGCCAGATTGCCTCTCATAACACACACATGGCATTGTACGTATACTACAGTACATTCTTTTGAATTTACAAAATGCTGGGAACTCCTACATCTAACACATCTCTTCTGCTGCAGATCACATGGGCTTTCACATTGCCTCCCCCTGTGAATCTGTAAATCCCAATTCTCATTTATACTTCCGAAGTTCCGGGACCTCCTGCCATCACCATTCTTCATCTCCCTAGATGTTTTGCTCCCTTGATGTTGACTCCTCGTGCCTGAGACCACACTAACCCCTACAGCAGTTTTCTCCACAGCGGGTTTGTCCATCTCAATGCTAAGTTGCTTAATACACTGAGCAGTGTGTTCAACCTGTTTGGCAATCTCAATTGTCCTTTTTAAATTGGGATCCCTCTCTTTCCACAGTTCCTCACTTATTCTGTTGTCGGAGCACTTAATCATCAGTTGGTGTTGAATATGTTCACCATGGCAATGACCAAACCGACTTTTGATGGCAAGACCTCTAAAGGTGCTGACAAAATCTTCTATTGTTTCGCCACTCTTCTGAAAGCAAGTCCAATTATGTTATCTCACCAATATCTTGTTCTCCTTGACTTCACAGTGTTTGTCTAGCTTGGCAATACTAATGTCAAAATTGTTCCACATTGCCACCTCTGGGATGAGCAGGTTCTGGAAGTCTCAAACACTTTTTGTCTTGCATTACCAAGACAGTGGTAGAGTAAAGCATCCTTCTTCTCAACTGCATAATTTGTTCCATATACTGCTAGAACAAGCTTGAAGAA
Source organism: Ambystoma mexicanum (assembly GCF_040938575.1). NCBI lineage: Eukaryota > Metazoa > Chordata > Amphibia > Caudata > Ambystomatidae > Ambystoma > Ambystoma mexicanum. The sequence goes on along the minus strand of NC_090937.1, from coordinate 1,358,181,877 downwards.
GTGTTCCTTCCAGTCCCACCACTATTAGTGGTTCACTGGGCTGAGGTAAGAATAAAGCTGGTCCAGGAATGTTTTCACTGTAGCAGCTTCAGAAAACAATTTCTGTTAGCAACTTGTGAATATACTTGTGGATGTATTTATGACTGGTGTGAGGGGTCAGAAATGTGAGACGGACAACTTTGTGAAGGTTTTTCATAAAAAGCTATTTTATTAGCTTGAAAGGGTTTGATACATACCTCAATATCCCTAACTATCAAAATAAACTAAAGCAAACACTCCGACAAAAGGAATCTGTCCCTCACACGTATACATACAGCAAACATATGAAGACAACGTATGGCAATTTAAATATAACAAAATCACAGTTATGTTTTACATAAACTTAACATCTCTTTCTCCTTGTAACCTGGGTAATGTTCCCTTCCCCAGATTCAAAGCAGGAATTTCTATTAACAGTTAACAATTTTACAACATCATTATTTATTTATTTTATTTTATAAATTTGTAAAGCACCTAAGCCCAAAAGGTATCAAGATGCTGTTGCAACCAGTTACACGAAACGTAGGGAATTGGGGAGAAAAACACAGCATGTATACAAACAATAAGCTCAAGGTGATCAATGGCCAGTCATAGTTGTTAGGCAAACAGTCAAGTTGTCAGGGCTTTGAGAAAGACCCAGTAAGAGTGTTCCACTCTTAAGGCAGGTGTGAAAGCGTTCCAGTGATTAGCAGCAACAGTGGGGAAGCTGGAACCTAGTCCTCTAGCTCATGTGTATTTCGGTTTGGCAAGGCAGTGAGAGTAGGCTGCCCTTACCAGTCTGGATGAACTGGCTTTGAAGATCCTTTGTGACAAGTAGAAGGGAGCAGAGTGAGACAGGCATCTACAGGCGATAGCAATAGTTTTGAAGATAATTTTTCTTGTATAGGGAGCCAGTGGGCCTCCCTTCTTGCTGCCGAGATGTGTTCTCTTTTATGAATGGTAAGGGAAGAGAGTAGGGCATTGTTTTGGATCACCTGCACCTTATTGATATCCAGCTTTGAGGTACCTGCATAAAGGGCATTGCAGTAGTCGAGCTTATAACCAAATATTGCTCACGCAATAGTGAAGCAACTGGTTGGTGTGAGGAATTGTCTGGCAATGTTGATCAACTTCATCATGTAGGCAGCCGAGGAGGTGATGGAATTCACTTGTCTTGTTAGCGAGAGTGTGGCATCCAGGTGGACTCCCAGTGGAATGAGAAGGCCATCTATGTTGAAGGACATGTATTGGGCTTTGAGGTTCTTTATGTAGGTTTTGTTGAGGGAACTGAAATCTTCCTCGTAGATGCCTGACAATGGGTGGAGGATTTGTGTGTCATCGGCATAGTTGGCGTATGTTATGCCGATGAGGTCCAAAAGTGGATTAGTGAATTCATTGTATAAGGTGGGGGAAATGCACAATCCTTGTGGGACCCACACAGCCTATGGGTTTACCAGACGGGCTGGTTGCCTCTGCGAACACTCATTGATCTAACCTCTAAGAAGGCGATAGCCCAGACGGTCACTTCTGTAGAGAAGTTGGCAGAGGCTTTGAGGTGGTGACAGAGTTTGGTGGTCGACCAGATCAAAGGCCGCTGAGCTGTCCAGCAGCAAGATCAAAGCTGGTATATCCTGGTCTCTGAGGTCATCCAGCTGTAGGCTGATTCTGTGCCGTGTCCTGGCCGGAAAGCCAGATTGGTGCATGCCTAGGATGTGATTGGATTCCAGGAAGTTCTGTATTTGGATGTAGGCAGTCCTGTCCAGAATCTTTAGGAGGAACGGGACAGTAGTTATCGGATGGTAGTTACTATGATAAGTGGGATCTAACATGTATTTTTTTTTTAACTATATTAAAACCCATACTTCTTTTATGCTAGGTGGGACAAAGCACGAAATAAAAAGAGGCATTTATTAACCTGGTGATAAAAGGGACCAGAGTTTCTGCGCAGTCTTTGATAATAGTGGCTGGACATATATCGCCTTTGCACCTGGAAGGTTTGAGGTTTCTGAGGATGTCAATAGTTTCAAGTTTGTCATTTCTCTGAAATGGAACATGGAGGTGTCAGGGGAGGTAGGGTTAGGTGGGGGGTTGTAGGATGATTTGATTAATGCTTGCTTTTGTGAGATTTTGATATGCAGGGAGTTGAGTTTCCCTAATATGGCGTTTTGAATATTGGAACACCAAGCTTTGTCTTTCATGATGGTGATTGGGGGTTGGGGGGCTTGGTAGTTCCAATTCCCTAAAAATCCTGAAGATGTCATTGATGCAAGCTGGCGTTGGAGATCCTAGTGTTAAAGGCTGCTGATATGGCTGCTAGGATGGACAGTTTATACTGTATGGTTGCCATAATGAACAGAGTTTTGAGGGTGGCTGAAGGGGATTTATTCATTCTGTTTTATGCTAGGCATTTTGCCGAGCGTTGCTCTTTGAGGTTAGGGGTAAACCAAGAGTTGATGTGCGCAGCAGCTTTTGGTTTCTGCGGGATTAAGAGTGGTACCTTATCAACTGCTGATGTCACTGTGTTCAGATACAGATCGTTGGAGTGGAGGCATTCAGGTTGGAGGGGTGAAAGAAAGAGCAGGATGTTTTCTTTAATCATTACACGAGAGCTCCAAGGCCAAGTGGGCGGACGTGGAGCTGGGGAAGGTGGGGACTGTTTGGTAGGTGGAAAAGAGAAGGTCACAACATGACGGTCTGACCCGGGGCAGAGTGCGTTCTCATGATGATAGCCTGGCTGTTAAGGGCCGCAATCCAGTCCATAGTGCGGCCGTTATCATGGTAGGGGGTTGTCACAGAGTGTCAGAAACCATAGGCGCAGAGTGCATTGGCCAGGGAGGTGACATTGAGATCAGGAGGGTCATTAAGTCCTAGGTTAAGGTCTCCTGGTGGTGGGCTTAATGTTATCCACTAGAGTGTGTAAGAGTTCCTCCTCAAAGAATGCAAGCGGGCCTGGGTGCTGATAATGGATGGTAATGGAATCATAAGGGGAAGTAGATAGTTTTTCTGTAAGCAAATCACAGTTACTCACAGGCTGAGTGATAATTTGTCGGATTAGTAGGGTGTCCTTGAAGATCAGGGCGACATAAAATCCTCTAGAGTCAGGCCTGTCGGTTCTCAAGATAGAATAGCCTTCAGGGATGGCTAGTGATAGGTCTGGGTGTGAGGCTGGGCGGAGCTAAGATTCAGAGATAGCTAGCAGTTCAAGGTCCTGGGACGTAATATGGTCATTAATGTCCAGAGCGTGTGCTGCAATGGACCTGACATTTACAAGGGCTCCTTCTAGCTCAGGTTGTGCTCGAGTCCGTAAGTAAGTATTAGGAAGGCAGGTGTTAGGTGGAGCGTGATGGGCAGACTGACTGCGTGGTAATCGATTTACTGTAGTGCATTTGGCTGAGAAAGGGTAGGGCCGGGTAGGGGTCGAGGCATAGGTAGGGGTGGCATTGGGGTAGTTAGCGCTCAGTTGAACTCTGGTTGGCCGAAGGGTGGTTTGGGAGTGGTGCCTTTTGGTATTACTAGAGATGGAGAAGGCAGTACGCTCCCCTAGCTTGCCGTTTCTACTGGTGGTACGGACAGTCCGGGTGAGTGGGTATACCCTACCTAGTCTAATACCCAGTCTGTAGTTTCTTTCATGTGTGGAGGCTGGACACATGGGCTGGGGCACATTAAAGGTAGTCACAGGTGGTGGAGGAAGACAGGCCTTGGGCAACCCGGAGGAGTAGTGCTGTAAAAGAGTAGTGCATTGCACACTGTTCTGCATGGGTTGGTTAGGAATGGGAGCACAACATGCGGTGCAATGAAATGGCTGGCCGTGGAGATGAGGTGCAGTCTGGGATGGGTCGGAGAGCTGTTTCGGCATGGAAGTTGCGGGTGCTACATGATGGAGTGCTGTAGCACCGGACATGCAGGCAGGGAACGTGGTGCTTTGAGATGCAGGCAGTAGCGGGTTGTTAAGGTAATATGGCAGGTGGGTTGGAGTGGGCATCTGAAAAGATGTGCAACTGATCTTGCATTGTGCAACAATTGAGAAACTAAAGTGCCTGATGGCAGGCTTACCACCTTTGTTGGTTGTGCATTTGGTCATCTGGACACAGCATAGGGAGTTCGGGTCATGCTGCGGGATGTGGGCTCGGCAGAGATTGAAATTGGCCTTTTCTCCTGTTCTTTGCTCCGTGCCGGCTGGGGGCCATTAGTGCTTTGTAAGTGACTTCAATCCAGCAATCCAACTAAGTCAATGCCTAGTCTGGGATGCCCAATGGAAGCCCATATTAATATATTTTTATGTCAAATTCTTTGAATCTGGATGATAAACCCTTATATAACGCCCCTCTCTTTGAATCCCCCTGACCTCATTGAGCCAAGAAGTAAGTTTGTTTTGCAAATTAAAAGATTTATTTGAGGAATAAAACAATATATATATTTATATATCACACTTTTATGAATAAACTAATATTTGATAGCACACATGAATATAATAGTGATCAACAATGGGTAAGATTACAATAGCACACTCTCTTCAATCAGTGAGGAGTTGGTATAGAAAGGATAAGGTAGCAGAGAATACTTTGTATGGTTTCAAGAAATGCAAGATGGGAAAGAATACAGCACAGAACTAAACTTGACATGGTTTCAACAAGAGATAATATGATCACTTTTTCCCTTGTGACAACTCACTCCCCCCTTATGCAATATGAAGAGATGGAAAGGAGAACACACAGTTTACAGGAATACAATCAAAATGCAGTTCAAATTCCAATTCCCCCCAGCAAGCTTAGAGAAATCCGGTATGCTTTTAAACCGGCAAAAATACTTTTAAATGTGATTGCAATGAAGTGAAAAATATGCTAAAAATGTTTTTCATTCATTAAAGGAGATTCAGGATAAGTGATAGCTACTTTGGATTAGTTCAGGTCAACACAAGCAATGATTCATGAGTGATTATCAGGTTGAAAACAAAATTCAGCAGTTGCAAGCAAAAGACAGCAATTTTGACATGTGGTGAAATTGAGCTAGTTTTCAACTTGCAGCACTTTTTCCCGAGTGCATAAAGATTACTGGAAAGCTTAGGGTCATAGATTTAAAATGACAGTTAAATGTTGCTTCTAGAACGTGCGGTTCAAGAGATACGGACGTTTTTGTGGAGGTAGATTTTCAAAAATAAAGTCAAGATTTCAGAATGACAGATAACGCTTTTACAGATTTGAAATCACAGAATGGACACGATTTTTAAAAAAGTTCTGGACAGGTTGAAATGGATGGGATAAGATTAGTTTAGACTAAGAGATGACTATGCACAGTTCTAGAATAGATACTCACTCCTAGTTTTTGGAAGGGAATGGAGCTCGTCACAGATCTGGTCAGGGTTGGACTGCACTCTCGCCTCCGGACGGTCAGGCACTGGTTCTGCTCACAGCGTGGCCTCTGGTCTGCTATTGGCATGGCACAGCGGTCTGGTCTGGGTCTGATGGGTTCTGGATAAAGCTCTGCTGTCTGGGTCTGGTTCTGGCACAGAATTCTAGCCAGAAGCAAAACAGCTCGCCCGGCTGTTGAATAGTTTAGTTATGTTGCTGGATTCTGAGGCCTTCTGAGAAGAGTTCAGCTTTTTGGGTTAGGCTCCTGCTTAAGGTTCTAGTGCTGGGTTCTAGAGTCTGGTCTCTGGATCTATCTGGAGTCTCTGTCTGATTACTATCTGGATCTGGAGTCTTCCGGCAAAGTGCTGCGCAAGTAATCGGTTGAAGAGTTGAAAGAGAAGTCCCTATCTGGGTCTCAGTGGTTCTTTTTATGCGTTTCCAAAGGGGTGTGGAGGCTGACTTTCCATGCCCAACCCTCTGAGGATCCTGATAGGTTAGAGGATTTTCTGTCCTCTGACTGGAGAACGGATTGGTGAGTCAGAATGAGTCATCAGGTATCATCTTTATGACTGAAGGAAAGAACACTCCACCTTGCATTTACTTATAAAACAATTTTTCATAACCAAACATGCTTCCCAGATACACAAGTTGTTGAAATTACATGTACACATCGCAAATTAATTAAGACAGGTCTCTGTTCAACCCTGAACTTTCTAAGAGCTTGGGTTCAGAAATGACAACTTATTTGCGATTTTAGTGGGTTTTGCAATATTGGTTTTGCACCAAACCTTAGACAGAGGTACACACCCTCTCTGCACATATTACTTTATGTTTTCATTTTTTCTAGTATAAACACAGTGTCTACAATATTAATAATTACGGGGCTTGGCCTCAGAACATCCCACAGCGTCCAACTTAGTCCTGAACTGTGAATGCATTTTTCATATTAAGAATCCCCAAATGGTACATTTTTGTCAGCTTGGTAAAATTTGTTTCAAGCAATTTTATAAAACATACATTTGCTCTCAATGGAATTCACATCTCAGTCTGGTCCGCCCCTAGAAGCTTGGCTTGCCTCAGAGGTCACATGTCTTGTTTTTCCCAGAGCAGTGTTGACAGTTACACCCAAATCTACATATCCTATTCAGCTGAAAGAATCCATTGTCTTGTGTTTCTGCTAGCATACCAGGGTGCCACTCTCCATCTGATTACCAGGACCATGCAATTTCCTGCATCTGGTGTAGAGGCCTGAGAAGAGTAGGTGTGAAAGCTTCCCAGAGACAGCCAGGATTTTGGAGTTTTAATTAACTCAAATTGCCTTCTAGTCAATGGCAACTTAGTTCCTTGTGGAAAAAAATATTACATTATAAACTGAAATAAGGAACATGTCTTTAATCAAGTCTTTTTCCACATTAAATCAATGTGTGGCACTCTATCTGGCATTTTCATGGAATTCTCTTCTTTGGCAAAGTTTTAGCTTCTGAAACTTAGGTTCTCTAGTCAGAATTTAGAGAGCACCAGCGCCGGTCAGTGGCGAGCCCCGGTACTGCACCCATATTTGACAGCGGTCTTGAAGTAATATCTTTAAAAAGGGAATTTAGCTTGGTAGCATAGGATTCTCGCTGATATTGTGCTGATGCGGATTCTTGCAGTAAAGTAATGTGGAACACCCAACAAGAAGGCTTGGTCTGTATGGTGGTTTTAGGCAGTGATCTCCTGTGCTCACTGACATAGGCAAAAATGGATGGCAGCCTATTTTTCATGTTTTCCCTGCACACTTTCTGGTGATTTTTGGCCAGCAGCATGCTTTCCGGCGGCCATTATGATGTTTCCGCTGCCAGTAATGCACAATGATGTAGCAGGGCTTGGATGAGTGGGCTCAAACATCCCACAGCTTTTATCTCTAGTGGCAATCAATCAATGCCTGGTCTCGAATAAGCATCCAGGCTGCATTCATTAGTAACGAACACAGCGGCAGCCATCTTTGTGCTCCCAAGCACCTTGTTGTGCTGGAGGGGGGAGCGCTTCTGTGTGGAGGCTGGCAGATACCTTGGGGCACATCTGCAAGCAGCCGCCGGGAGGGACTGTAATTGGCTTTTTCTCTTGGCCTTCTCCCGATAAGATTCTTCTTACTCCAAAAAGTCTCTCACTTGTACTTGCCAATAGTCCAAATAAAATAATAACTCCTGGTCTCTCCACTTGTAAAAAATAGGTCAACACAACTTCTTAGGAAACAAAAACAATTCCACAATTCATCTATAGCAACAGCAATGTTTTCAGCATGATTTCACATTAGTTCACAAGATACTGCAGTTGTCTTCCCACTTCTTCACAGTCTTTAATCACAACACAGTTCTTGCATGACCTCTTCCTGGTCCACTCACCTGACAGGACTACCACTACAAAGTCCCTGCCCTGGTATACTCGCCTGCCAGGTCTAAAATCTACTAATACTACTACAAGTACTTCTGTGGTAAAGTTCAATGTAGCAAAGTCTTTTGGCTTTCAACAGCTTCTGTATCAACAATTTCAGGATGGTATCCTTTTTCTGGGAAAACATGAAACACATTTGATGCTATTTGTTCCACCCTTGTAATTGCCCCATGCAATGCAGATTATGCTCCTGCCCTCTTGAATCCTGAATGCTTTCTATCAGGAGGGCAGCTCTTTTCCACTCTTGTGTTCCCACTCTTACATAAACAAAATGATAATGGCTTTTTATCACACTTCCTCTTCTTTGGCTTAGACAATGCTTGTTAAGATTTTTATTAACTATTTCCTTTTCCTCTTGTTGGCAATAGGTGTTACAATTGTTTTGTTTATTAATTGCCTTCTCCTGGTTTTGGGAATATTGGTGGTTCTTAATATTGTCCTCTTTTGCCTTTGGCAATTACTTCGATCTTTGTTATTACAATGATAACCTTCTTGTCTGTTCGGGCTATTACGGGGCATTCCGGGACAATACTAGTGAACTCACTGGGTGCTGCATATGCGTCTGCTCTGCTGCCACTACTTTGCCTTCTGCTTCCTCTGCTTCCCGCTCTACGCTCAGGAGAGGAGGGCTCCTTGCTCCAGTGCTCGCCTGTCACCTGAGCACAAGTTACTTTGGGGAAAGCCTTATGGATGAATGCTTACTGTCGCGCCACCTCTGCATTCACAGCAACCAGGGGGAAAGCATGCTGAAACAATGCTTCCCACCGTGCAGCCTCTTCATACAGAGTCATCAAGAATAGAGACCCTCACAAACCTGGCATCTGCTTCACAAATAGTGGTGGCTCTGGCGTCTCTGCTTCCCATCAAAGTCTGCTGCCACTGCAACATGGAGTCACAACAGTTACTCCACCCTTTGCTTCTCCTCTGCTACTCCATATGCTGTACCTGAGAGGGGCCTTTATACTCACGATTTCCTCTCAGGTGCGGGTCATTAGAATCAGTAGGTTGGACCTCGTAGTCTAGTACCTCCAAATACCTCTTCCTTGTTCCAGTACTTTGGACATTGTGGGACTTGAAGTCCCCGATATTCAAATTAACTTTTTCTTCTACAATTTCAACTTTACAATATTCCATTAAGATTGTAAGGTCTCTGGGAAAGTTAGAAAAGGGTGGTTTCTATTCCTCCTGGCCCGATTCCTCCTCCCATGTGATCCTCCTGCAGAACACCACACCCAGGGTCAGGGTTAGGAAGTGTCTGCCTTTCCCTGGTCACATGGGAAGAGTCCCAGGACATGTTCTAGGGGGATTCATCTCTGATTCATCAAAGTGGGCTTTCTGGTGGCCTGTCCTTATTTGCCTTTGAGTAAGTGGGGCGTTGCAGCCCACACTAAAGCAATGTACTTGGGTAACAGGTTCACTGGGTCGGGGAAACCTACCACTGTAACTCCTACAAATTACTGTGTCGAAAGAAACAAAATTGCTACTGCAACCAAACTGCAACACAACATGGTTGCACGTATGGACACACAGTAGGAGCCTCTCCTCTGCACCCTCTAGCGCTGACAGGAACATGCAGTAGGATCCTCTCCTCTGAGCCCCCTAGCGCTGACAGTAACACTCACGCAAGACTCACGCAGCCAGCAGTGTCTGATTAGTCTCGTTCTGCTTCCCACACCGCACTGGTGTCCCCCAACAACACATGCTGCATTCCTTCCTTGCTTTGCCTGGTGGTGCTGCTATAGACACCAGGCTCTGATGCATGCTTTCCTGTGCACAAAATTCTTTACACGCGTCCAAATTGTGCTGGACTGCACACCGAACAGCAGTGGGATTTACTGGGCGGCCGCCAAAGACTTGATCTCCTTGCTGTTTTCACGGCGCAGGTCCATTCGGCTTCAGAGGGACCTGCAGAACAGCTTCTCCCGTCCACAACAGAACCATCACTCCTCATGGGTCCTGGATGACCGTCTTCTCTACCGCAGTCAGGACGGCTCATCACCAGTATTATAAAGATGAATACTGAGACTTCAGTAAGGTAAGAATTATTCAAATGGAAGCACCAAGGTAAGACTGTGGTCACTCCTTACAGTATTCTCTCAACTAACTCAAACATTATTTTCCTCAAACCATAACAATTCCAGTGACATAGAAGACAGTGAAGTCACCACATTCCAAGCTAGGCAGAAATGAGAAATGCAGAATGAATACCAGTACAGTATGTTCAAAGGAACAACTGATCACTAAACACTGGCAGGAGGCATCCTAGACCTATGTGCCCCTGCCTCTGCACCACTGACATCCAGAACAGTTTCCTTCTCCCCCACACTTTTACCCCCCCTGCACTATTGCTCCTTGTAAACTACTCTAGCACACGGTTTCCTCCCCTCTCCTTCTACCTCACACATTCTTGTAATCCACTCAACTCTTCTCTACCACTGATCCCATAACCCGTGCCAGACTCCGCCTGTGCTGGTGTGCCCTTCAAATATGCCCAACACACTGAGTCATTGCACTACATACCAAGACCACCCTGCGCACCCACCTGAACTGCAATCCTTTTCTTGCTCCATCCAAACCAACATAACTTCTACCCACCATTACAATGGTGTGCAGAGCCATGTAAACGCTCATTCCTTTAGGGACAAACCTAGGATTTTTTACCCTCACCACATCACCCACCATCACCACAGTGGGGCTCTTCACACCACACTTCAACCTCATCTGCTCCTGGTGAAAACAAACCCTCTCCAACACTTCACAAATGTTCACACTGGTAGCTGACCCACCTTCAAGTGCCAGCGGCCTGAGCTTTGATGCTGCCTTCCTCTCTCATGAGTTCAAACAGACACCTTCAAACCCACAGAAACCATGCTCTGCCAACACAAACCATTAGCCATAGCTAACTGAATCGCCCCTTTAATAAACCTGTTCATCTTCTCCACTAACCCGTTTGCCAAAAGATTGAAAAATGCTGTACTGTCATGCCCGGTTCAAAACCCAGCTAAAAACACTGCCATGAGATGAGACAAACTATACTCCATTATCTGTCATCATCTCCCTGGGCACACCCTCCCTGTAAAACACCTTCTTTATAAACTAGATGATCTTGTCCATTGTCACATACTCCATGGTGGTTGCCTCCACCCACTTTGAAGTATAATCCACCAAAACTACTATGAATCTTAATCCACCACCTAATATATCCATAGGACCCATGACATCTAAAGCCAACTTTGACCACATCTCACCTGGTACCTCAACCGAAAACACGTTGGCTACGAAGGACCTTACTCTTCTCACTGGTGGTACATGCAACACAATCCTTAACTAATGTCTCCACCTCCTTGTCCATACTCGGGTCCAATACAATTCCCATAGCCATTTTTTCATCAAAGACCTATCTAGATGGCTCTCATGCGCCAACCCCACTAATACCGCCCTCAAATTCAAGGATGGCACCATTCTGTTGCCTCTGGTCACACTACAGGGCCCTTCAGCCAACCCATCCAACACATGCATGTAACCTTAGCATACACTAGAGATGTCCTTATTGACCCAACCTCTCAGCAAATGATCACTGATCCAAGCCAACTTGGGATGCTCCTCACATTTGTTATCCCACATGCCCTTTTCCAATGCAGGAATTACACTAGCCACCTGCGTTCCACTCTCACTCACCAAATCTTCTCCACTGTCAATCGAAGGTGAAGGTAATCTCGACAGGCAATCCGCCACCCCATTCCTGCTCCCTGGAATGTATTCCACTATAGCATTAAACTCTCAAAGATTCACCATCCACTTGGCAATCTTGAGTGACACCAACCCCAACTCATGTTATCCAAACATAAGTCAAAGTCTTGTGATCCATCCTTTCATGTATGGAATACCCCTCAAAAATGTTCTGAAATGCTTAAAAGCCCAACGCGCAGCCAAAGCCTTCCTCTCAATTTCAACATAACGCTTCTCAGGGTCTCTGAGCGCCTTTTATGCAAAAGCAATGGGCCAATACTGACCACCCGCCCACTGCGACAACACGGTTCCCAGGTCCATGTCATTTGCGTCAATGGTCAAAAGTGTCTTGCACTTAACATCGAAAGAAATCCATGATGGAGCAGGTCTACATCCCCCTTAATCCCGTCAAATTCCTCCTGACACTTTGGTGACCGCACAAAAACAGTATTCTTCTTCAACAACACACAAATACTGATGGTCTTCTCAACAGAATAAACTTTAAAATATATTCAGTCATGCCCAAAAAGGAAAGCACCTCTGTACGGCTGCAAGTAAAGAGGGTTGCCTTGACACCACAGTGTCAGAATGGCGTATTGTGAAAATTGTGCTGACCAGAGCACTCTCTTTACATGGGCGTGAGGTGCTATCACCACTTCACTACGATAACTGGTGTAAGAGAAATTATTGGGTCACTAAGCCTTTCATAGTATCCTCCTACATCACTGTAAAAAAAAAAAAAAATAACATGGAAGATGAAGCATCTCTTCTCATCAGGATCCAGTTCTCTCTCTCTGTTTCCTTGGAGGTGCAGACATAACCACTACAAGCAGAGGAGGAATTTTGCATCCTTTCAGCATATGACAAGCACAGAACCACAGAACCTCAAGCTGATACATGTCAGTGGCTGAGGTGTTGAGTGGGAACCAGCCTCTGCTTCTGGCCCCTGCTATGAATTATAGGAAGGGCTAAACCTCCCTGATGCTCAGATGGAAGATAATGGAGAGGTAGACCACCCCTTTCAATACAGAGGAATAAGGAATGAGCTTTTCCTGAGATGTATATCAAGGGGGAGACGTGGCAGAAAAGAATACTTCAGGTATCGTCACGTCTCCCATGGGGGAGCCCTTTGCCATGAGGCTAGGGAGGGGTGGCCGCTACCCAAAAGTCCCCCCACTGGTAGTTTAATGTGGGAGGTCCTCATGCGGAAGGACTCACACTCTTGGGATAAAGACGATCACCTAGGATACAGCCCGTTAACCAATGTCACACCCCAACCTTCCCTAACACCCCTCCATTCCAAAACACTTCCTTGAGAGTAGACCCATGCATTTCTGTAGCACAGGAGAAGCAGGCAAAACAGAACCTACCACGATGAAGAAGAGCACACAAGACATGAAGATAAATTACTGTGGTAGTACTTTGTACAAGGTATCCCAGAGGATGCATGAAGATCAACCTATCAAGAACAAAAAAAGGACTTTGATAATTCGCCAGGCACTGGCAATGATGTATAAGAGAAGGAGGACTGAATATTTGCTCAAGCCCAGCCAGGAGAGGCAGAAGTTGTGGAAGCCATCCAGAACAGGAATTTCAAATCCTGTTGGCTGACCGGGGATGCAAAAGCGAGGAGGATGCAGGCAAATTACAGAGGGAGTTCTCCATGGCTCAAGCTGGAGTGGTCCCGAATACGAAGCAGGACGAGAGAGCTGAGCAATCTAGTAGAGTCTGGGGTCACCAGCAGAGAGAGGTCCAAAGAGCATGAGATGCACACGCCAGTTCCAGGAAGTCCTGTTGGCATACCAAAGTCCTATAGAAGGTAACGCAGGGACGAGAGACCCAGAAGGGGCACAGGGGTGGAAGAGAGACAGGCTCGAGTCTTCAGTCAGGCTGAAGGGTCTGGGACCCTAACACAGGCACATTGAGCATCCGAGGAGAACTTCCTTGTTGCAGTGGTGGCAACAAGCCCACTGGCCACTAGAGAGTGGTCTGGGACCCCAACACAAGCGTACTGAGCTTCTGAGGAGAACTTCCTCATTGCAGTACCAACAACAAGCTCACCGACCAACAGGGAAGGGTCTGGGACCTTGCATAAGTGTACTAAGCATGCAAGGAAAGCATCATCATCTCAGTGCCAGAGAAAAGTCCACTGAGGCCACAAGAAGGATTTGGAACTTTGCTAATTCCATGAGAAGGGGGTGGAAGAAACATCAAGTGGAGGTATACGGAAAATAACTCAAACACCAGGAGAAGGGAGTCATTCTCCTGCTGAAGAAACTGCTGGCCCTTTTGATTGACTCAAGAGATGTCAGGGGAAGGGAGTCATTCCCCCCCTTTGTTGGGAACTATATCAGAGGGAATGGGGTTGTTTGTCTGATAATTGTTCGCGGTGAACACTACAACAATTTGCAGATGAACAAACAACCCAATAAATATGAAAACAAAATTCAGCCAAAATCCCCTCAGTTGCATATAATATTTACCCGTTTGTTTGCCTCCACATCCTCTGCCCCCCTGCAGCATCAGATCCGTCCATCTAACACAGGCTGGATCCAACGCTGCCGGGTCCCCCTTTTTTAAATTTGCTCCCTTTTCGGTCCCCCGTCTCCCATGTTGAGGAAGCAGGGGATACCTCTGCAACCCCCCAAAGCCAAAAATACCGAACATGGGGAGCGGTGGAAACCTCTGCAACCCATGCTCCACATATTCGGTATGTTTTACAATCGATCGAATGGTACTGGCCAAATCCGGTCAAATGTACCATTCCAAAATTATAAACAAACAATTTGGCTAATACCATATTGGAGTGTGCGGAGCAATATCAGGAGAACTAAGTCATTCTCTTGGTTCCAAGAGTTGATTGGTGCAAATGTTTGTTGGTACCACAAGGCAGGGGAAGGGAGCCCTTCCCCATGGCACCCTTTTGCCAAAGAACATTTAGGGGAATACCAGCTGAATACAAGGAGAAGGCAGTCATCCTCCGGTAGAAGAAACTTTTTGTTGGCGTATTCTTTAGTTGTAGTGTGAGGGATAGAAGTAGATTGTGACACAGGATGGTGGAGTTTGATTTCGAATGACATTCTGACAGATCCTTTAGTATTAGTTTGAGGAAGGGAAACCCCTCTTAGAAGATAGGGATAGTGAGGGTTTATTTTGATAAATAAAAGTGTTTTACCCACCAAAATGCCACCCTTGTGTCAGCATCCTTCTTTGACACCCTTACAGAATCCACCACATAGATCTCATTAGTAAAGAAATTGATAATGTGCTCAAAAGGATGTATTCTGCAAGCGGTCTTATCATACAGACAGGTGCCTAATCAGGCTATGCCTTCCTATCCAGTCTCTGTATTTGGCACCAAGGAGGTCAAATAATACTCCCTTATTGGGATATGAAATTCCTGTTAAAAATGTATAATATGTGAGGAATCTCTTCCCATAGAAATTCTTTGTCAGCCAGACGCCATTTGTGACATAGGAACTAGAAGACGATGCAGCATGGAAGGGGCCCAAAACAAATACATTTTTAGACCACGTTTTTTTGGTTCACAGCTGGATCGTTTCCTAGAAAAATCATTAAATGACCAGAAACATACCCCATGTTTTTTCAGCAGAGCTGAATATTCAAATAACAACATGATGGTCATAGTTATTCTCTACCCGCTTCTTCCCCCCAACAGCAGAGGCCATGTTTAGGGGTGCAGAATGTTTCATTACCCATCCCCCTCCTTCATCCATCCTTTTTTAAAGAATGACCATGTGACTGCTATTGTGGGGCTTTCCTTTTAAAGTTGGATTCTGCACTTCAGGAAATCCTGCTAGAATATCTCATTTACCTTGATGCAAGAAGACGGGTTCAAGGGCTAACATGACTTCTGCAATTTATCATCAAATTCATAACTTGTGTGGACTCCACTTTCAAAGACACTGGAAAAAATTGAAGCTTTGTTCAGAGCATTCAGCAAATTCTCTAGAAAGCTGTGGTCCACATTCCCCTGTCTGAATATACAGGAGAAGTTGAATGCATTTTCTTCTTGGCCAAGAAAGCACTGAGGGAATTTTGTCCAGTCTTTAACTTTAAGACATATCACCATGCCATTGCCTGCATCCAACTGGGGGATTGGCTAGCCCCTATAGATGTGGGAGAGTCATGTGCATGCATCCTTACTTGAAAGTTGCATCAGAAGTTCCTTTGATTTGCAGTCCATCAGGCAATCTATGAATTCCATGTGGTGCTTTTGACCGGTCATCAGCTCCTCTAATATTCAAAAAAGTCCTGGCTCCTATTATGTACTTTTTAAACATGTGATCTATCAATATCCGTTGGTACCTAGATGGCTGGCTTGTTTAGCCATCTTTGGGAGATGTGTGCCTGAAGCACCTAAGGAGTATGAAGGTCGTAGTACAAAATCATGGTTTTGGAATCCTGTTCAAGAAATACTCTTAGAACCTTCAATTCATATGCATTCTTTCCCACTCATCGGTGGAAATCTCTTTGCCCAGCAGTTACTTAAACTATATATGAAGAGGTATCCTTCCAGACTGAGGACAAAGCAAGAACATGGTTATGCTTTCAGATAGTGATCTATTCATCCAATAAGAGATAGCCAGCCGCAGTTCTCAGGCCTTTCGTTCCTGCAATCCATTGACATAGGGCAAAGGGGTCTTCGTTCATACAATCAGGTGGCCAAGGCCCACATACATGGGCAGGAGGTTCACAATATCCTTGTTTGAGTGTTTTGAGACCATGGAAGCACATCTCAACTCCCTATCTGCAGCTTTTTTGCCACACTGAGAACATCTAACAAATTCCCCAGTATGGTCTGTTTTTGTTGAGTTTGCAGCTACAACTGCACCTCATGCATCTCCCTTGGTTGGGACCATTTTGCATTCTGGGTCAACTCCGTCCTCCCATGGGGTGCAGTATCTTCCCTGGGGTCTCTAGTATTTAGAGTAGATGGCTTCTTAGCCACTTTACAAAAGAGTCTTCTTATTGCTTTTACTCCCATTTGCCCTTTGAGGTTTGGTCATCAGAAATGTGAAGGAGAGGTGTAGCGTGATCCCAGTAGCCGTTTAATGAACATAAATGTCTGGTCCATTCTCCTCTTTTCCTTACACTTGGGCCATCCATTTCAGTGTCCAAAAGGGCCCCTCCGAATCATTCTCCAGTTTTACAATTCTTTGCCTCCAACATTTTGTGCTGTAAATTGAATAGTTTCATTTGTAGATTTCCAGGTAAGTGGCCTAGAGGATACACATTTCTTGAACTCCATCTTCCCAGGCGCCTCTATCAATTAATACTGGATCCCCTTTTCATCTTGCTGTTCTGCGCAAAGGGTTTTTCCTCTCACAGGGACTCCATTTAAGACTGAATTTGGACAGAAATACTTTTTGGGTTCCCTTAAATGGGGCATCTAAATATATTGTTCTTTCCATGCTAGGTTTCCAGGTTCATTCACTTAATTTTTGTGACCAGATGGGTTTCTACTGGAGTCCTCCTGCCACTGCAACCCTTTATCGTGTGCTGTTATATGCTAACCCATATCGCAAAGAGGACAAGAGCACTTTAAAGTACCCTGATTTGGTCCATGGGTGGTTACGACAACCTCCAAATGTGTTGTAAAGTAGGCTGGTTGCAGCTGTGATGTAGTTTTGGCTTCATCAGTGGTGCAGTCATTTTACTTCATTTGTACCTTTTTGCTAGCCTTTGGAGTACAAAGGCATTTTTAAGCCAAAAACCCTGCCATTTTGTTTTAGGCCTCCCTTTGTCTGTGTGGACCATGAACAGGCCTAGAACTACTGTTGAGCTGACGTAGGCCTACTCTGAGACTGATCCCTGCACCCTCCAGTGTGGTTTGAAATGGCTCAGCCTGGTTTTCTGCCCCAGACATGTCCACTGCGCACCATTTGCCGGTGTACCCGAGTGTGATCTTTTTAAGAGCCATCCAGATTAGCTGGTTGCCAAAACCTGTGTATGTCTACCTGCTGAATGACAATAGGCCTAAGCCACCCTCTGAGTGAATCTGTGCATCATGGGGAGACCCTGCCCCCATTCCTCAAATTCTTAACTGACTTCTGGAGGGTTGCTACAAAGACAGGGTGCTGCAATTGAGAACTTGATAGCCATACTGGCTGGACACTAATTCCCTTCTCCTTGCCGCGGTTGCTTCAAGGTAGGGAGCAATGCAGACTAGAAGAGTAGTGGGACACCACTACTCTGCTTCAGCTCTCTCGGGCCATTCTGGGTCACCTCCATCTGTTGCTTCTATTATTGAACCGTTCTTTGTTGGCTGGAGGCCCAGGTATGCCATTTGCGCTGCCCGCATACCCTCAATCAGGCAGTTCTGTCTTTCCTGTGCTTTCTACATCACTGCTGCTGCTTTTGGCTGGCAAACCGACCCTCCTGGGGAACACAGGTCATTATTATTGTCATCCATTTGTGTTGTTTCTGGGCCAGTAAAAGAACCACAGTGCTTACCAGGTTCTCCTGACATTTCTAAGTTGAATCATCAATTACTGATGCCATACGAACCAGTTGCCAGGTACGTGGATATAGATATATATTCCCCACCATTGTCTTTAGGTGTCCCCCAATTCTGGGAGCAATGGGGATTTGCAAGCCCCCTCAACTGTGATTTGCAATTGAATGTTATTGGCCCGAATCCTGCTTTACTTCCATCCTTCTCCTGCTGGCTGGGTTGTAAACCTGGATTTCATCCTCTGGTGTTGCATTTGGGTTGTTTACTTTTGTGGCTACACCTGCATGATAGACGTAGTACTTACCTAGCTTTAACTGAAAGCAGCAGCTTGCCAATGGGATTTGGACTTTTTTCCCATGGACAAACCATTTTCAAACTACTGGAAAAGAGCTTGTACCCGGACTTGGGAATTGTTCTTGGCTTCAACTTGGGTTCTGGGAATTTAATTTATAAAATCACTGCTGTTTGCTCTTTTCCTAAAGGATACTATTAGACACTTTGTTGCAATTTGTTACTGTGTTTAAACGTATATCCAAGGGGGAACCGGGACCTAGGTAGGTCCAGGACATGTTAAAGGATTTCATTATATTTTTCAATGGGCCATTCACTCCATCTGTGTACATTACATAGATAACAATATTGTTCCTCTTAGGTTTAAGTGTAATATAATGTATGTGAGAAACCAGAGGGTGTCCCACAGACTAGTCCCTTGGGATCTGTCATGCAGGTTGCCGGGGCATGTCATGGCTATTGGATCCAGACCCCAGGGGTGGACCAGTGCGGAGGATCACCTAGTTGAGGGCTCTCGGGGGAGTGGGGCACCCAATGGAGAGACGCTGTGTCCCCTTCCCTCTTTTCCTATTACCCCTCGCCATCCTATATGCTATCTGGGAACCTTACCCCCCCTTTCCTACACAAACACTACTACACAGGCTGAGGGCTCTGCTGGAAGACAGACTCTCACCCAACCATTCCATGCGACATATTCCAATCTCAAGGTCAGGCAATTGCCCATAACGACTCACACCTGAATCCCTTTACCTTTCCCCACACGGATAAAAGGCAGCGCATGAGAGCGACCAGCATAACGAAGCAGGTTTGTCATGCTGGCGCGACTGGACAAAGGCAGAAGACGAATAGGTCAAAACGGGGCCACAGGCAGGGAAAAGCCCTTGACCCTGTCCCCATGTGATTGGTAAAAACTGAACAGTCGGTTAACAGCTAGAATGACAAAGAATTGCCGTCCTACAGGTGCAGACTGGCCAAGGTCCTCCTGCGTGGAGAGACGAAGCAGTGAGGAGCTGCGGCTGCCGAAGTATCATCCTTGGCTCAAGAGAAACAGATGCCGACCAAACAGCTCAGTGCAGCCGGTGAGTTGAGGCAACATTGCGATACCGGTTGGCATTGAAACGAAGGCTGTGAGCGGTGATAACCTGATAAATTGAACTGTGCTATGAAGTGGATGAATAGAGAATGCAGATGAAAGCCAGAGGCGAAATGAAGTGATCCTTTGAAACTAAAATAGAAGAGATACATTGTACAGAGTGGTCCGGGACCCGTGTGTGCTCATTCGAAAGTCTGTGGAAGGAGTATCTCAGAAAGATGTTAAAGCAGTGAGATGTGAATGTGCCAAAGTGGTCCTGCATCAGTTAGATGGAAAACCATGCCCAATGCAGGGTAGTCTGTCCTGATAACAGAAAAGAATTTGTGTGGAGCATTCTTTGAAACACAAAAAGGAGGAGGAAAAGGTCTGACCCCGCCTGAGGTAGACCAAGAGAAGAAAACGCAAATGGTTTAAATTGTTATATATGGACTAAGACATTTTAACATAGAGAGACTTGATACAATACAAAAAGGACACTATGCTGAAAGGTCCTGGTCTTCCTTAGAGACTGCCTTCTCGTGCCAAAGAAGTCAAAGTATGCTTCAGGTGCTATATTGTTCCGCCCTGTCTCCTGCTGAAACATGTGGAAGGGGGAGTTACAATTCAGAAGTCCTGAACTACCAAGTTATCAGGACCTTTTTGTTTATTACACACTATTTTTATGCATTGCAACATTCCACACCCCTTGTGTTGTTTAGAATAAGGTATGGCAATAGGTTTCTTAGTATAGGGCTAGGACAGCATTTTCTTTTATTTGATGGTCGTAGCTTGCTCCCATCATTAGAATTAGGTGTAGATAGGCGGTTTTTCTCAACCCATGCAAAGTTCAATGAGCTCCCTTGAACTATACTTTATTATGTTTGTCGTACTTTATTTTTTTATTTATTGTTGTTTTAATCAAGATAAAAAAACTTGATTTTTTCAACATTACAACATATAAAAATTCTCTAATACAATACAACGTTTATACGTATATAATACTTCATAGAAAAAAATTGATATATTTTAACACATGTATTTAAAAACATGGAATTTAGACTAATTAACACATTTTTCTTGCTTATTCATTTTTAAACCGTACAAAAAATTCAGAATAGCATACCTAACAGGTTTCCTTACAGTGTGAAATAGCAAATTCCATAATTCCGTAGTAGACACAATATATGATCCCTCAAATAAAGGTTTAAAGGATAAAATCTTCTGCGGAAGTAATATTACACATTCTGCACATAAATGTCTTAACGTTTCAGGAGCAGATTTACAATATCGACAGGGCAGTTCTTCTAGTGGTAGAATTTTTCTTCTGCATAATATTTCATGGGTAGGCCATATGTTTAAACGAAAGCACAGGAAATCATCCCTTTGGCGAGAATTTGGAAACAGCATTAAATAAGGCTCCACCATATCATAATGTTTTAAGTTGAATGCGTTGTCTATGAATGCCTGGTACAAAGTACAGGCATTCCTTGTCTTGATCCAATCAAGCTTCCATAATTGCTTCTTAGCCGCATTAGGATTTTTGATCAAAGTAAGATCAGAAAGATTCAATTGTGTAAGAATTCCCTGCGCCTTCATTCGCCATATTGTAGGAAAGTTATCTTTTGATTTTAACAGGTAGCTCGCTCTAATATACATTAACCCCTCAGAGTTTCTGTCAATTACCATTAAACATTTCCTATATAAGTAACAAAGTTTCCATTTCTAAGTTGCATATAGCGACACTAGGCCTAGTTCATGCCTCAGGATAGCTAAGGGTATCGACATTGGTAAATTTAACACACATTTCCAAAAATAGCCTTCCAATGCAGTCCAGTATTCATAAGTTTTTATTTTAAAGGCTTCACTACCATATGTGACCACAGGCACAAACCTTTGTTTATAGTAGATTATAATGGGCTTTAATGAAAATTTGCAGTACTTGGCCTTCATCAATCGGGCCTGAGAGAGTGTCATGATCGCTTTTTGCTTTATATAATTTTCATATCCCACTGAGCTCACTTGCTGGGTTATCAAAGTTCACAAACAAACGTATGAGAGGACTGAATCCAAGTTTGCTAATTGCAATAGCCATTGATGGATTTTAGATCTCTGCCTGTGAGTGCCACATTGAATCACCTTGGTTTTCGCAACGTTTATTGAAATATGATTTTCTAAACAGTAGATCTCCAAGGATTTCAATAGGGCACGTAGACCATTGGGCGTTTTAGAAAGTAAAACCATATCTTCCGCATATAACAGATGTTGCATTGGGATGCCATCTATTTTTGGTGAGTCTGTCACGATTAATTCGAATTGAGATTTTATTTCTGCTATAAAAAAGTTGAATAAAGCGGACGCCAAAAGGCATCCTTGCTTCAACCCACGAGCAGTATTAATCGGATCAGAAAGGAGGCCAGTGGTATCTAATCCGATTTGAATAGTGGTATTCGTGTGAAATTCAATCACCCATTTTAGAATTGACCACGGGCAACCACTATTCATCAACTTTATATATAGCAACTCACGAGGTACTGCATCGAAAGCCATGCGAAAGTCGATGAAAGCGATGTATAATGCTTCCTTCCTTTCATGTGCTCGATAAATAATGCTATTCAAGGTAATGATGTTAATACCTGTGCCCACCTCAGGGATAAAGCCAGTTTGGAAAATATCACGCAGGCAACGAGTGTCTAGCCATTCGTTAAATTCATTTAGGACAAGGCGCCCAAAGATCTTGCCCGGGCAATCTAAAAGAGCTATAGGCCGATAAGCCTTTGGGTCCGCTCTGTTGCCCTTTTTGAATACTGGCACTATAATAGATTGTTTCCAAGTTTGCGGAATTTGCTTGGTAACAAAGGCATTCTGGAAGATTTGCATCAGGATGGATGCCCATTTGTATGGATGGTTTTTAAGCATACCATTGTGCAATCCATCTGGTCCACTAGCTTTAGATTGACTCAGGGCTTTGATGCAAGCTAAAATGTCATTAAAATGTATCGGGAATGAGCATGGCATAGAATTAAATTGAAACCACCCATCTATGTCCTGAAAGGGAGATTGATAAAGTTTTTTAAAGTATGCTTCCCAAGTATGCTTCCGTACTGAGTTAGTTAGTACAGCCACCTGAGGTCGCGCAGACACTCTGTTTATACATGCCCAAATGCCGCTGCTCGATTTCTTCACCAGCTGCATTAACATTTGTTCGCTGTTTTCTTGATGCAATTGTATTTTTTGTCCTTTCAACCAATGAGCATAGTTCTTTTTTTAGTTGCTTTTTCATATTATTTCGTAGATTGATGGGGTAATGTATTACATTACGTATGGCCCACCTCAAGTTAACTTTGGCTTGCTGAATCTTAATGTCAAAAGGATGTCGATGGTTGATTTTTATGGAGAGATGGTGTGCTTAAATATCTGCATTTTCCCCACATAGCAATTTGAAGTACTGGGAGGGTTATCATAATACATTTCATGGAGAATATTCTTCAGTTGGTGAAGATTTTGGAAATTCCATTTTAGGCGATTACTGCGAGTGCTAATACCAATGTGTGCAGTATTGGTGTTTCTCACCTGAGATAACCATACCGTTGGAGATTTAAAACACAAAACCAATTTGTTGTGATCACTTTCATCCGCTGAAACAACTTCATTGTTTCAACTTGTGGAAGGAATTCTTTGCTCAGATAGATGTAGTCCAATACTGCACCGGAGGTACCCCTTTGCCAGGTGTTATATGACGGGGTGTCACCGTTACACACATTGTTGAGCATAACTAGACCCCTATCTTTCATAATTTCATTCCATGTGTTTTCATCACTTGTCTGCAGTATGTTTTGGTCTGAAAGCAAATGCAGATTTAAATCGCCTACGATGAATGTAGTCATGGGTCCAATGATCCGGGCTATTTTATCAAGATGCCATAGTAAAATGGTAAAAAAATCGATCTGATGTGAGGTTTAATCTACTCCAATATATGTTCACAATAGCAATATTAACTTTAGCTCTTGTAAGTCTAACAACATGGAAATACGGGTAGGGGGAAGGATATTTTTCTCCAATAAACCCACAGGTTTTCCTGACTGCTCGTAGAAGTCCACCTGAAGGTCTACCTTTTAGCTTTTTTAATGCCAAAGTATCAAAAATGATATGAGTATCCCATGTTGAGGATTCCATAAGCCACGTCTCTTGGAGAGCAATAATGTCATATGCCTCAAGCTTTCTTTGCTTAGAGTTTATAAAGTGACTGTTACCTCTCGTATTCCAAGAGACTAGTTTGATTGTGGCCTGGGTAAAAAACTTATGATCTGCCCTCATAGTTCTGTAGAATAGACTTCTGACTTGGTTTGACGTTTCTAGACTGATAGATATTTAGTTGGGGTCTATCCACCTGCTCGCCAGAGAGAGGATTCACCTGTGACAACATAAAACCCATGTCAAACAGGTTAATTCGAGCCTGCCATATTAGATTGTAAATTAAGGCAGATTTGACATAGATGTTGGCTTCAAAGGTGTTTTCCTGACTTGCAAATTCAATCAGCTCCAGGTCAGTTGAGGTCAATTCTTTCAGAATTGGGATTTCTGTACATGTGTTCAATATACTTGTGTGATTGAGTACATAGGTTTGAAAGGGCTGAGCCCAGCACTTCAGATTCAGACAGGGAGATCCCAGTCGTTTATTCGAAGCCAACTGGTTTGTAGTTGCTAAGGCCTGTAAAGACTGCTGGACCTGAGTAGAAA
This sequence comes from Ambystoma mexicanum, assembly GCF_040938575.1. Taxonomy (NCBI): domain Eukaryota; kingdom Metazoa; phylum Chordata; class Amphibia; order Caudata; family Ambystomatidae; genus Ambystoma; species Ambystoma mexicanum. Next base: position 1,358,157,771 of record NC_090937.1, on the reverse strand, counting down.
TATTCGGAAGATTATTCAATTGTTGAACTTGTGGTCCAGCTGTCACACTTGGTCCATGGAGTAATAGGCCAACTTCAGGAAAGGTGATATTTGATTGCATCAATGAATTAGAGGTATGAGTACGCCTATCAGCTATCTAAGATTCAATTGATGATTTGATCAACTCTTGTAGGTCTTGGTGAGATGAAATACTTGGTGGAGGCAATTCTGCTTTTGTTGTTTGAATTTTAGGTTTGTCAAATATGGTCTGGATTTTTAGCTGTGAAATTTGTGTTAGATTTGACGTCATCGGTAATGCCTGGTCTTTGGTCCGGTCATATTCCATTAGTTCGCTTGGCCTAACAGGAGCCGGGTTAGGTATCTTCGTAGATACAGCATTTTTTACAGTTGCTGTCAGGTTATCATTTTTGGGAGTGGGGTTCATAAGAGAATCATTTGTTTGGACACTTCCAGTTTGTTGAACCTGATATGCCTTAATGGATTCCCTAATTTCTTCTCTTAGGTCTTCAATGGATATTTGGGCTACTGGGAGTCCAGGATTAGAGGGACCGGTTAGGTCAATGGCGGTCGACGTGGCGTTATCCTTGAACATGGTCATCCTTAACGCTGGCACTATGATTTTATTCACATCACGAAAGGACGATACTTCACTTAGATCAGTAGTTTGTTTAGACAAGGCCACCAAATTGTCTAGAGGTTCATATGGTGTTACTAATTGAGGTGTCACATCTGCTGTGTCGGACGCATCAATTTTCTTTACAGTTCTTGATTGAATTTTTACGTATTTACGTCTCTTTAGTCTTAGCTTTTTGGATTCACCTTGATTAGTTGATTTGACTTGATTCGGTCTACCATCTTTAGGAGGTATGAGTTTGTTAGCGCCTGTTTGCTTGCCACTGTTCGGCCCAAAGAGGTCAAATATATTTCTCTTTGCCTGTGGCGGGTCAATTGTATCTGATGAGACTCCTGATATCAAGATGAATTGAGATTGCCCAACCAGTTGCTGGTTGTCAGGCGGTTAATCAACTGGCCTCAAGATATTCGTAGCAACTTGTGGCGGGGAGGATTCTTCCGATCCTACAATGTGTATTTTAGGTTATTTTACCAATTCAAGACCATTTCCCACTGGTGTATAATTTGGTTGTTCTTTAATATAGTTTGATTTTTCCGTGATGTTCCGTCTAGTATCGGAAGTGTTCTGCTCCTCCGTTTTGTGTTCAGACGTTAATCCCGCCTCTAGAAGTTTTTCAAGCAACTTTGTTTGCTGGATCATCTTGTTGTCTAAAACTTCATATAACTTTGCTATTGACAATAGAGCTGTGTTCATTGCACTCAGCGTATTGTTCAGGGCCGGAGCCTCAGGAAATGAGAAACGCTTTGATTGTGCCTTTTGAATGAAGAAATCAGATTAACGGGTTACTTCTTGAAATCTCGTCCGCCAGGGAGTGGGTGCTATGAAAGAAGGTGATTCATCAACCATTTGGGTGTCTGATCGCATTGAGAGGTTTGACTGATGAGGATCATTTTCATGATTGCAATTGCAGGCGGGATTTTGTAGATCTTGTAGAATTGCCACGGTTTGTTCGGATTTTTCAAGTAAGCTCCGCATGTGCCCTTCTTTTAACTGTATAAGATCTGAGTTTGAACAGATATATAAAATGTCAGCTTCTGGGATTTCAGACCTAGAATATGTGTCCATAAAATCAAGGGCCTCATGGTCGATGTCACCCGTCAATGTTAAACATTTGTAAGCTTTATTTGCGCTTCAACTGAGCATGTAATAGGTTCCATGATTTGGGGAATCATTTCTGCGGATTCAGCTACATCGCACTCACCAGGTTTCTCTCTTTTGTTTATGCACTCTTTCTACTTCGCTCGTAGTTATTGAGCTCTGCTGCATTTCAATTGGAAGTAGTTCTCTTGAAATGGCGACTGATTCCAATGTGATGTCAGTTACTTCAGTCGATTTCCCCAAACCGGTAATTTTCTCATTTGTTGGGGATTCTCTCTTGTTCAAGCAGCCGTCTCCTATTTCGCTCATGATTGTTGATCTCGGCTGCTTTTCAGTTGGAAGCAATTCAGTCAATTGCGGCAGATTCTAACGTAGTATCGGTTAACTCTGTCGATGCCCTCAGTTCATTTAGTTTCTAGGCTAGCCGGTCTAAGAGCTGTTTTAGATAGAGTTACTCGATTATCAGTTGGCTGCAAGTTAGAATCAGGCAAAGTGTTCACTGCTATAGTTTGTATTTTAGCATTCTCTTGATCAGGTTCTGGGGTTTTGTTTCCCTCGGGAGTCGATTTGGGGTTTGTGTGAACAAGAGTTTGTACGACAGAGTTGGAAGAAGTTGCGATCAGCTGCTGTGTCGGCAGAATTGTCTGGGCGCCTTGCGCTTGACTTGCTTCAATAAGAGCATTCGTGCCTACTTGAGTTTCAATATCGTAGTAGGAACGAATATCAGCTGATAACAATAGGGTACGGCGTAATTTAGCACCCGCGGTACCCAGCCGTTGCAATGCTGATTTGGTCAGAGAGTGCTTTGTTACATTAGATTGAGCCTTAGTCGGCACAGATGACAACCCCGCCATCAAAGGCATACCAGATTTCAATGTGAATGTCTTTGCTGTCGTAATTTTTTGTACGTTAATTTAGCAAGGATATACAATTTAAATAAATTATATTTTTGACTTCACAACTGAAAGAGCTTAAATGCTCCTAAAAAATGAAAAGAAGATAAAATAAATAGTGCAATGGATTAACTGTCATAACTCAAAGAACTGCTTACTCTGCAAGCTAGCACGCTAGACAGTACCAGCGCACTTGATCACCGCACTTGCTCCACTGTGTGCGCGTCAATGCGCGAGTACATGGAATAAATAGGAGGCGGGTTCACAGGTCTGCAACAAAAGATGAAAAAGAAAGGGTGGCTATTACCGGCTGTTACCAGCCCATTGGCAGTTCGCTAGAGTCCTTTCCAAAAGCAACACTGTTTAGTTGGTTAGTTCGTTTTTACCCAGTATCAGTAGCCAATCAGAAACAACGCAGGCAGCTCGTCACACCGGAATCACGGCAGCTGCAAAAAACAGTTCTCCGTATCAACAGGCAGCGAAGAGCAGGACAGCTAGACCATACCACCACACTTGACCACCGCACTTGCTCCACTGTCGTACTTTTGACAGCATGCCTTCCTTACATGTATTAGAAGTTGTAGAAAATTATTCAACTCGTATACTGGCATAGGGATTTCAGGATGTGTTTATGCATTTATCTGTCCGATTAGGACTCCCTTTTCTCCCCTAACCTTGGTATTATAATGTGTAGGGTGGCCTTACATACTTTATAGGAAAGGGAAGGGTCAGACCTGGGGATCCTTTACTGTTGTTATACATATGTATGTATGTATGTATGTATGTATGTTTTGTGCTTAACCTGGGGTTCTTAGATGCGTTGTGTAATTCTGTAATAAAAAGTGCATATTGTCTTATATATGTGTAGTATATTCTCTTGGGGAATCAATCGATTGTGACTAACTGTACCTGTCCACCAGAGCTCTCCCTTGAGTTACGACTGCCTGCTCTGCCAGTGCTTCCTAGAGAGAGTTGTGTAATTTAGTTAGATCAGTGTCTTGCCCTTATAATACATGGGTTTAAACCTCTTAGAAGACGGGTGGAAACAATTCTTCATTACAATATGGCTCAGGATCGGGATTATCATGACTCAGTTTTCTCAATTTGCTGAAATTCCAAGATCTGCTTCTTTCCCTAAATTAGTTAGAAAACGTTTTACTTTGTAATGTTATGATCTTCCTCCTAGGAAACCATCTGTTCCAGCTTTGGACCTTTTGCTATTCATCTGACACCTTCATGAGCTTACATTTGAGCCTCTGGAAAAAAGATATCTCCAGAAATCCCTCCTTAGAAAGTGGTCTTCCTTGCAGTCAACAGGTCAGCTAGCAGTATCTGCAAGATGGGAACCTTATTAATGTTTGAACTGTACCAGAACTTCACTCCAGATATGGTACACTTGAGACTGGTGCATCCCCACTTGCTGAAAACAGGCCAACACTTCCTATGAATCAGAATGCGGACACATATCTTGGCCCCTAAACTATGTTGTGGATCAGAAGGCCTTACTTAACTGCCCCCACCCCCGTGTCCTTCAGGGGTACTATTCAGACTGCAGTATTGGTGAGAATAAAGGCTATGTAGAGGAGGCACTACTTCATTGCATGCTGAACAGATGGAATTCACATGTGAATAAAACTATCTGATATGTGTGGAGTGCCACTACATGCTGAATGTTTATGTTCCGGGGTGTGGATGATTGGGATATATACATGTACTACAGGTAGGCATCTATTAAAAAACGTATGTATGTCTGCATATAGTATTGCAACATTGGCAGGCCCCAGGCCACACTACCTAGAATGGATTGTGCTGAGGTACACACTTCTCAAGCGGAAACAGGAAGACTGTTGAAAAGATTTCGAGGGGAAGCAACAGCTCTGTGTCTGCTTCCTCATTTACCTGATCAGTCCACAACTCACCGTATTACTCAAACTGTTTTAGCAGATCCATGCCAGCAGCCAAGTGAAAGCAGGAGGAAATCAGCCTGGGCGCAATGCATCTCTCACCAACACAACTTGGCGGGCCCTCCGCCCCCTGGAAATCTGTAGCCCGAGGGGAAGACTGGTGCCCTCCCTTCTGGTTATGGGCACTCTGGGAGAGGGGTGATCCACTACAGAGGCCCCTCTGCCAAGGACACCACCTTCAGCTCTGCCTACCTAGGCCCACCACCTCCTAGACACTTCCTCCTTTCGTCTTTGCTGGATCTCTGCCCAAGAGTTACTCCAGCCTGTGGAAAAGTGTGTGCGGGATCCAGCACCTGGAGTCACTTGGAAAAAGCAGCGAGGAAACCTGCAGCTCGCAGACATGCTGCTGATTTACCTTTTCCAAGTAAAGTGGGAGTTGCTGTTTTGTTGTTAATGTGCATTCAAATAGGGTTTTCTGTGGAAGGTTGCCGAATGCCTGCAGATAATACAGTTGTGGATTGCCATAGTCTCTCCTGCGGGCAGTGTTAGGGCATACACTGCTCAGAAGGGCATTATGGGACACGTAATTCCTCACAGAGACTGTCGGAGAACCCTATGACTACACCGGAGGTATTCTGCCACCTCCAGGAGTGTGTAGTGTGGAGGGACTTTAAGCCGGTCATACTGATACTATTCCATTGCCTTGTGCCATCCCCGTCAAACGCCAATAATGACAAAAAACGTACTTCTACTCCTCTTGTACACTGTGATTATTGCCTGGTGTCAATATTATTCAATGTTGTGTGGCTAAAAATGTCATGTTCAAAATGCTAATTTCTTTACCTACAGGTGGACTTATGTTAACCCATTTGTCCATCCGTCAGCACCCTTCCTCCTCATATGCTCTCTGGTAACAACTGCAGCTAGCCTGTATGCAGGGGAGAGCGGGCACCACATGAGACAGGTAAGAGACACGGCGTGAAGGTAACACATGTTTTGTTTTCAGTACGGAATGGCAATCCTGCATAGGGTCATTTTGGTGCTCAATTGCTCACCTACACCTGCCTCAGCCTACACACGTGTGTCAATTCAGTCACCCGCTACTCTTGCATTCCTTGGATGTGGCTCACACTCTCTCCATTTACCAGGCAAGATCAGCTTCCCGGGGGAATTCCGGCATGCGGTTTGTGACATTTGGAGAGTCGGCCAAAGGAGAGAAACCTGCTTCTTCTACCTTAAGTCATTGAATGTGAATCAAACTAGATAGGCTCAGACAGGACATTCTTTTCCGGATTCCACTTAGCGCTATTTCAGAAAGAGGACTGCATCATCATGGGCTGAAGTGTGGGGAGTGCCCATTAAGAGAATGTGGATTGCGGATACCTGGCATTGACCTCCATAGGTAAACGTGGCACTAAATTGACACTTGGGCATTCACTGTGAAGCATTCTTTTTCACTTCTTGGTATGTGATAATTGGTTAAGGTGTGTGACAAGCAGCGAGGCAGGGGGTAACACATTATTGAGTAGGATAGTCAGCCTTACTTCTAGTCCCCCTTAATTCATCACAATCCTTCATCTTCCTCTGGGATGAGCAAAATACGGGATGATGAATGGATTGGGCGAGGTTTCATTCCTGGGTAAACTATGTTGTTTGTATGGTCGGTTAGAAATCTGTTAAAAACGTGTAGGATCGTCTCTGTAGTGGTTTCAAAATGACAATGTTTGTTAGGGTGTTGGCATTCTGTGCCCCCTAGCAGGGTTATCCACACTGTGGTCTGGGAGGAAAAGAGTGGAATGAAGGGGTAAAGTGGGTCCGGGGTTATATGGACACAGTTTTGCAGAGGAATATGCAGGGTTGCGAGCAAGGGTCATATTTGTTGGCATAGGTGCATGTAGAGGTAACTGGTAGATCAATGAGAGATCACAGAATCAGGAGCGCAACTGTACTAGCAGAGGATTGTAATACAAATAATAAACATAAACACATAAACAGAGGAGTTATTTCCGGAAGCCCTTTTTCCAAGTAATAGTATCATAATATCAGAAATGGTGTGTAGTGGGGAGAAGGGTTTTAGATGTGATCGAAGTGGACCCTTGTAGTGGGAAGGCTATTGTGTTTGGGCTTGCTATTACTAGCCTGGAACAGAAACCCTGGGATACTATTTAGGGAGACTGGCCATCTCGGCTGCCAAATGCAGCAGAGTGAAGAGTAGACTATGTAAAAGGAAAATATAGGACGACACATTAAGGATGCGTGCAGAAGGGATGGCGTAGGATGCTTTACATTTATATTGTGACAGTAATCTGCCCTTGTTACAAAGGGAGAGGAATTCCTCTCTTCCTTCTGTGGAAGGCCTTTCCGTTAAAAGCCAGAGCCAGTTTTACCCCAGATGGTGACAGTAGCAGCTGAAAATTCACCAATTCTGGTTCCCTTCCCAAGTACCTGTTTGTATCTGAATGGTACCACCTTGCATCACCCCATATGTCTTCAAACAAATGGTTGCCGGTCTTATTCTCATCATTGCAGGCATCTACAAGCCCAGAAACCAGGGAGGACCACCCACAAGAGTATCCCATCAGATCCTCGAGAACTGACATTACGGCCAGCACAGCTCAAACTGCTGCAAGAAGAGAGAGAGAACGATCAAGCAGCAAGACAGAGGATATGCTCAACCACATGGAAAATGGCAAACAGCCAAGAGTCAGCCGCAACTGCTGTGCTCGGGCAGCAGAGACTGAGCCCTGTGAGAAACCAAAGGACGTCTCACTTGCTAGTGCCCAGGGATCTCTCTCTCAGGTGGCCATGGCACAGTCATTGCCTTTGGATCCAGACCCTGGGGGTGGACCAGCAGGAGGATCACCTGGGTGAGGGATCTACAAGGAGTGGGGGTTAGACAACCAATGGTAAAATGCAGTCTTTCCCTTTCCCTTGCCCATACCACATCCTTTTTTATAGGATTCTCCGATGTTGAAACCTCCCCACCCCTTTCTACACAAACACTGAGCTGAGGAAGACAAGGACAGAGTAAAGAGGCTAACCCCTGCATATCCCCTTGGACATGTCCCGTTAACAATGTCAGGCAAAGTCGTTTTTGTGGAAAAGTGTTGCACATTTGAAAGTCTTCAACATTATTGAAAGGTCCAAGCACGACTGAGGGAGAACTGGAACATGAAATAAGCTTGGGGAAGGGATCCCGCGCAAGTGCTGTTATTATGAGGTCGGAGCCCCGCTGAGGAAGATCTACATTGAATCAGGTACTTTTTTTGAGAGGTGCGAGCCCGACTGAGGGAGACGTATATGAACTATTGATGCCTTGAGATGTCTGAGCCAGAGAGTGGTACACATAAGTGAATTTTGTTGAACCGTGAAAGAACATTTTGGTGAACTTAAGTGACTAATGTGTAAGGCCAAGCGGGCCTCAAACCACGTTTTGAACTGCCTTTTTTTGGATAACCTGAGCCAGATTGTGTCATTCTATGTACGGAGGCCGCCTTTCTGTGCTGTCCAATGTGGGGAGGAGAGCTGACTCAGCCATCTTTATCCTTTATGTTATAATACTGACTTTCCTTTGCATACACATTCCACTTTACACACTTGTTGTACAAGATATAGGGAAGGCATTAGGTTTTTTAATATAGGCCATTTTGATTTGACAGACTGACTAGGACTGTGTTTTCTTTATTATTTGATGGTAGAGACTACTCCCTTCATAGCTATAGAGCAAATGTAGGAGTTTCTCCAAACTCCAAGAATTTAATAAAGGTTTTGAAACTTGTGGCTCTTGTGTCACTGTCAGTGTCATACTTGTGATACCGTGCCTCCTTTATAGCCCCCTCAGAGAGACTCATATCACTGGGGCGGTTACCATCGAGCATCTTACCACAAGACATAATGCCACAATCCTTACCTGGGAATTTGCCACAAAGCAGAATGGGACATTCACCAATGCAGGCTGCCATTGCTGCAACATGCCATACTCGTGCTTGAAAAAAAGGGTGTGGTTGAGCCCCCTTTTTCGTAAAACACTGACCCTTGAAATGCCTCCCATGTGGGGAAGACGGAACCAGATTGGTCAGGGACAGAAAAGTAATGGGCAAAGGAGGGGGAGGCTAAAGGAGGAACAGGGAAGTGTGGGTTATTTGGGGCGAGGTTTGAGAAGAAGTGAGTGGAAGACCAAGAGAAGAGCAGGGGGAAGGATAATGGACTGGAGTGTGGAGGCGTTTTTGGAAAAAAGGTAATGAATTGGTTGGTGAGAGAAAGTGGGACTGTGGGGTGAGGGCGTGTGCACAGTAGGTGAGAGGGTGTAAGAGGGAATGTAGAGGGTGAGAGTAGAGTTTGTGAAAGAATGAAAGGATTGTAACTGAGAAAAAGGTGGGTGGAGTATTAGTGTGGAGAATGAAGAACAATAGTAGTGTGGAGAGACATGAGTAGTTGTAGTCTGGAAAGAGGAGAAGTAGTAAAGTACAGAGGGGACAGCAGTAGTAAAAAAACATCAGATGGTGGAGGAAGGTGGCAGAGTGCGAGACACATCGGAGGGACAGAGGAGGAAAAAGTAGGGAGAAGGAGAGAAGATGGGTGGAGTTGGAGAGAGGAGAGCAGCATGAGCAAGATAACAGTAGGCGACAGAGGGAGGAACGTCAGACCATGAGGGGATGGAGACAGAGTTCAGATTTAATGTCTGAAAGGCACAACCCTAGACACTCTTTTAGAACCAACCTCAACACTAGTATAGGGCTAGTCTAATAGGTACCAGAGGGACTATAGATAGATAAAGCAGTCATCCATAGGCCATCACCACCAGCCTGCTAGCCTTTAGATTATAGGAGGCAACAATCAGTATATACGTACATGGAGAGTAGGGACATCAGGTTTAAGGAAAGTTTGGTGCATCATAGATAAGAGAGATAAATAGATAAGAGAGGGACGGCCCATCTATTGGGAGTTGGTGCATTCAATGATATGGCAATTTATGACAGAATGCCTTAAATGCTTGACAATGTATGGCATGAGTGTATATAATCAATGAAGGTTCAGTAATGTCCACACCAGAAGAAATACATTACAATGTTACGGGAACTGTTAATTGTCAAAATTCTGCTGCAGTAATTCTGCCAAAAAGATCCATAGAGTCCTAAGGACTCAAAGAAATGGGTATTCACACGGCCACTTGTTGTGCGGCTGTAATTCCACCGGACCAAGTGGCAGTTATGAACAAGTTACTTAACTGTAACTGTTGTTCTCCAGCATGGGTCTGGCATAGATTCACATGCTCATGAATATTCCCCCGTCGTCAGGCTGGGAATCCTCGGTAAAAGAAAAAAATCAGTTTCAATTTCGTTTCTGAACTGTCTTTCTCCTAATAACCAATCACTGGTCTCTGGGTCATACTGCCCCCAGCCAATGACTGCCCTATACCTAAGCCCTTCCTCTGGCAGCCATCTTCAGATTTGGTAGCATGTAAAGTGGCAGCAGGACCAAGAGAAGAGCTGCAGATGGGTAGGTGGGAGGGTGCGCATGTGAATCCATGCCAGACCCATGCTGGAGAGTGGCAAGGCTCAACATTAAGCATTTCAACAACTCAACATTAAGCATCTCTTACCTCGTCACCAGGCTCACCTTCAAGCAAACAGGTTGCGCAGCACTGCCTGGCCGACTCTGGACTCCTCCCTGGAATCCCGGTCCACACAATAGAATTTCATGAAGGTTTGCGTCGACCTCCACGTAGCACCCCTGCAGATGTCCAGCAGGGGCACACCGGACAGGAACACCATAGTTGCAGCAATCCCTCTGGTCGAATGGGCTCTCGAACAGCCAGGCAACAGTCGGTTTGCCAACCCGTGACAGTGCATGATCCAGCCGAAGAGCCACCTGGAAACAGCTGTGACGCCTTCCGAAAACTCTTTGTGCGGTCCACATAGAACTTCAGCGCTGCAGCCACATCCAGCGAGTGCAAAGTCCTCTCAGCCGGCGACGAAGGCGACAGGAAGAAAACAGGTAACACCAAGGGCTTGTTGAGATGGAAGTCTGACAGCACCTTGGGCATGAAGGAGGGGTGCGTCTTCAGCACAAGCCTCATTGCATGGAAACTCAAGTACGGTGGATTACAGGAGAGGGCCTGGATCTCTTCCACTCGTCGTGCAGAGGTGATGGCCACCAGGAACGCTGTCTTCCATGACAGGAATTTCAGAGGTGCCGAATGAAGAGGCTCGAACGGACGACCAATAAGCCTAGTCAGCACCACATTGGGCTCCCACACCGGGGCCGGAGCCTTCACCGGCGGGAACGAGTGAAAAGTCTTTGCATGAACTCCTTAACCAGGCGATGCAACCACAGCAATGATGGCCCCGGAGTTCCGGTGCAGCGGGAGATAGACGCCAGATGGATCTAGATAGAGGCGTGTGCCAGCCCTGCCTTGGCCAGCGACAGCAAGTACGGCAGCACTTGAGGGGCCGTAATCTGTAGAGGGTTTATCTTCTGTGCACGGCACCAGACGGTGAACCTCTTCCATTTATGTCCGTAGCACTTAAGAGTCGAAGAAGCCCTGGCCTTGGCAAGTACCTCCTTGCAGTCCGCCGGGATCTCGTATCCTCCAAACTCTAGCGCTGCAGGAACCAGGCCTGCAGGTTCAGCGACGAAGAGTCGTGTTGCATAATCGCGCCTCGCTCCCTGCGAGAAGATCTGCGTCCACCGGAAGCTTGACTGGAGGGGACGCTGACATGGCCAGAAGGTCTGGGTACCATATCTGCCTCGGCCACGCCAGTGTGACGAAGATCATCCTGTACTGGGACTGTCTGAGTTGACTGATGAGTCGTAGGAGTAACGGCAATGGTCGGAACGCATAGAGAAACAGGCCGTCCCAGGTGAATGAGAATGCATCCCCCATGCTCCCCATCTGGGGAATCCTGCTGGCGAACCTGCGGTACTTGGTGTTCAACGCCGGCGCAAACAGATCGATCTGGGCATTGCCCCATCGTCGAAACAGTAGATCCACCTGATCCTGCCAAATTTCCCACTCGTGGCAAGAGCACAGCTCCCTGCTGAGTGAGTCAGTGACAGTGTTCTTCACCCCTGCCAGATGAAAGGGTACCAGGAACATCCTCTGGGTGACAGCCCAGTGCCATAGATCCTGCGCTTCCTTGGAGAGAGCTGGGGATCTGGTGCTCCCTGCTTCCGAATGTAGAACATTGTTGTGTTGTTGTCTGTGAAGACCCGCACCACCTTGCCCTTGAGGGACGGAAGGAATGACTTGAGAGCTCAAAACATGGCCCGGAGCTCCAGGACATTGATGTGCAATGACTTCTCCTCCGGGAGCCAAAGGCCTCTTGTGTGGAGATTTCCGGTGTGTGCGCCCCATCCCTCCAGGGAGGCATCTGTTGCCACCGTCTCCTGATGCGCCGGGGTCTAGATGTGCGCGGACCCCCCACCATCGAATCGCTCGACGGAGTGTCTCATTGAGGGCAATCTTGTCCTCAAAGCTTCCTGTCGCCTGCATCCAACGGGCGTCGAGGAACTCCTGCAGCAGCCGCATCTGCAGTCTGCATAGCCGAACGAGGTAGATGCATGATGACATAATGCTGAGCAGGGACTTGATGGACCTCACCCTGGCAACCTTCATGGTCAACAGCCATTGTACCCTGCCCAGGATGGCCTTTATCCTGTCCTCCGATGGTGCGGCTTGGTCGTGCCACCATGTTGAGTCTGGCTCCCAGGAACTGAGGGTTCTGAGATGGCTCCAAGCAGGACTTCGCATAGTTTATTGAGAATCTCAGTTCCGTGAGCAGGTGGACGTTCCTCGCTGTGTGTCTGACGGCGAGATCCCTTGACTTCGCTCGGATGAGCCAATTGTCCAGATAGGGGTAGACATGGATTCCCAGCAGGCGCAGCTGCGCCACCACTGGTGCAAGGCACTTGGTGAAGACCCTTGGGGCTGACTTCAAACTGAAGGGGAGAGCCTTGAATTGGTAGTGCCTCCCATGGACCATGAAGCTCAGAAACTTTCAATGTCCTTTGTGAATGGGGATGTGGAAATAGGCATCCTCCAAGTCCAGCGACGACAGGAAGTCCCCTTCCTCCAGCTGTCCCAGCACGTGCTGGGATTTTATGTATTTGTTGATGCAGCGAAGATCTAGTATGGGTCGCCAACCGCCAGGCTTCTTTCAGATGAGGAAGCACCGCGAGTATCATTCGGAGTCGGAGCCTCTTTGGGACAAGTTCTATCGCTGCCTTTTTCAGCATCGCTCGTACCCCTAGAAGCAGTTGCGGAACGTGGTTTTCTTTCCTGGCCACAGGTGGAAAACGGGAACACTTCCTTTGAAACTCCAGGATGTGTCCGTGGGCCAGGGCATCCAGCACCCAACGGTCGGTGGAGATGGATTTCCACACGCCAATGAAGTTCACCAGCCGGCCTCCCACTGGGGTGCTTGGGTGGGGGCCCAAAGACACAGCCGGTTCAGTCCTGCTTCACCAAGGCCTTACCATCTTGGGCCCCTTGGTGACGACGATGTCCTCCCGCCTTGTTGCGGCCTCTGTAGGCCTCCTGGGATGAACAACGGGCCGCCTGACGGTATGAAGTAGATCTGCTGCCGAATCCTTTGGAGGCACCCTGTGACTTGCCTCCGTAGGGCCAAAAGGACGGCCGTCGTTGGTGGAGAGTGCCCAAGGCACGGGCCGTCTCAGTATCCGCCTTGATGGCCTGCAATGACTCGTCCACTGCCTTACCAAGCAAGTTGTTCCTCTCGAAGGGCATGTCCAGTACCCTCATCTGTACGTCCTGCTGGAAGTCGGTGGCCCTGAGCCAGCCATGCCGGCGAAGGCAAATGCTGCTGCCCATCTGGTGGAAGCTGATGTCGGCGATGTCCGTGGCCACCATGATGGCGTGGTCCAAAGCCACCTCGCCTTCTTGCAAGATTTCAAGGGGCTCCACCCTCTTGTTGTCTGGGAGGAAGTCCAGGAGGGGGGCGATTTTAAACCACAGCTCCCTATCATAACGGGCCACGATAACAAGAGCGTTGGTCGACTTAATGGTCGTTGCAGACGACGAGATGACCCGACATCCTATGGTGTCCAGCTTCTTCCGCTCGCCGTTCGGCGGGGAAGTGGAAGTCGATGCCGTCGCTCCAGCAGATTTCTTCTTGGCCGTCGCAGAGACCACTGAGTACAGGGACGGCTGCACTCTGAGGCACATAGGTGCAGAGTCTGGAACCCGGTACTACTTCTCGTACCGGACTCTCTTCGCCGAGGCTGGGTTCTTCAGGAGGGCCAGCCCCTCATCCCAGATGTCATCCAACAGCGGGACCGAGAGTACTGTCTTCCTCTTGGCCTCTCGTCGCTGATACAGGAATCCCTCATTCTTCTGCTCTTCGGGGCATAGCTGAAGAAGCTCTGAGGCCCTAGTGATCATCGCGTGAAAGGAGCCAATCTCGCCAGGAGGAGATGCTCGGGGTGGGGGTGATGGGAGATCAGTTCTGTCGTTGCCGCCATCGTCCATCCCAGTCTTCCCCGTCTCTGTCTCGTCCCTCGGTGGAGGGGATTGAGGTGAAGGATGAAAGTGCGGGGTGGATGGACCCGCCTCCGCTTGGATGGAGGGCTCCCGACGGTCCAGGCAGAGCTGGATCATCCGCAGAAGCCAAAGGCATCCTTGTACTTATGTCTGTGCACAGTGTGTGCAAGGCCAGCAAGATGTCCTCCCACCTGTCGGTTGGTGCTAGCAGCGGTTGTGACAGGAGCATCGGAAGCAGCGTAGTGTCCTCCGGCTCCTCGTCATTCTGCCTTTCCTCGTCATTCTGCCTTTCCTCGTCATCTCCTCCATTGCTCTCCATGTCCGCCTCGTCGGGGTCCTTCCCGTAGGATCTGACCACAGCAAACTGCTTTTCAAGAAATGACTTGAGGCTCGAAAGCTCGTCCTCGGAGGAGACATCAAGGCCCGGTAGGACTATCGTGCCCCCCCTTCTCCTCACCGAGGGGCTTCACGGGGGTCTTATCAATAGACGTGAAAGCCGATTCCCTCCGGCTGGGCAGGCAAACTCTTGGCTTGTGGGCTGTCTCCACTGGGGCCACCTCTGCGGTCTTCGCCAGGGACGCTACCACTCCCTCGCCTCGCTCCCCCTTGGCTTTCTCCGTTGGAACCAGCCAGGCCTTCTCAAGAAGCTTCCCAGGGTTATCGACTTCCTTTTCACCGAGCTGGAGCGTTGGCTCGTGGTTGACGGCATCGGCGATGCTGCGCCCAGCCTGGCAGCCGAGGAGCCCCTAACAATGGTGCTCGTGGACTCGCGGTGCTATGCCTTATGTTGGGCCCCCGTCGCTGGAGCGCCCTCAAAGGTCTTAGAAGACCGCTCAGATTTTCTCTTGGGAGAAGTACGTTGCCGGGCTCACCTGCCACCGGGCTCTTCGACTCCAGCCAGTCAGCGAGTCGCTTGTGACGGTCCTTCATGGTCCGGAGGACATGTCCTTGTAGAACGTACATGCCTCCTCAACGTGCGATTTATCTGCGTGCAGGCAGTAGAGGCACCGGGAGTGCCCATACTCCTTGACGACATTCTGTAGTCCACATCCTGGAAAGATCCTAAACCGAGGCATCAAGTCTCCTTTCTTTTCGGCCATGACCACGAGGGGTAGGCCACCAAGATCTTCTGGAATCCTCCAAGAAGTGAAATTCAACGAGATTTCCGAAACGGGTCACTGTTAATCAGAAGATGAATCGGTGGAGCTTGAGGCTCAATTTGACTGAAAAATTAGAGTAAACTCTTTGAAAAAACGCAATACTCAGTTAAAGCTTGAGAGCTAAGCACGAGGACTCCCAACACTTGAACATGCGGTAAAAATCTGAAGATGGCTGCCAGAGGAGGAGCTTAGGTAGAGGGCAGTCATTGGCTGGGGGCAGTATAACCCAGAGACCAGTGATTGGTTATTAGGAGAAAGACAGTTCAGAAACAAAACAAACTGATTTTTTTGTTTACCGAGGATTCCTAGCCTGACGACAGGGAATATTCATGAGCATGTGAATCCATGCCAGACCCCAAGCTGGAGAACAGTGATTTACTTGGGCGGTATTCCGGTGTATATACCTCCAGAATACCACCAAACTCGTAATGAGGCCCTAAGTATACTGGTCTAGCTGACATAATAGTTTGTAAATGCTTGTATGAAGCCTGCGTTTGAATGGTTGCAATCTTCTACTAGTATCTTGAACCCTAATACTATTGTATCTAAGTTATTTCCTTAGCAGTAGTTGATAAATAGTCAAATGAGTTGCAGATAAGACTCAGTAAATAGAAAAAAAAAACAGACTATCTTTGAAATTCTAAAAGTATAGTTAAGAATCAGCGCACAAAATAACCATTAAAAAGGTCATATTGGGAAGCCAGCAGGGGGCGCAGGCAAGATGGCTGCCTGAGCTGATAGCTCCGTCCCAAGCCCTGAGAAATCTGTGGAATTGACGCGGAGAGATGGATCCATTTCTTCTCACAGGTCGATATATCGCCACTGGAACCTAAGGCCCATGTAGGGGTGAAATCCTGACACTCTAAGCTGCCACCTGAGCTGAGATAAGTGTGAGCGCCCGTCCCCCCATCCCTGTTCCATGCTGCGACGGGGGAGAAGTGAACTGTGCAATCCTGGCTCGAGGGAGCACGGCGGCCGAAACCCACATTGCAGAGGCTGCAGTGCCAAAGGAGTCGGGGGACAGGTGTCGGCTCATACTACTGAAGACCAGAGACCGTCTCTTTGGCGGGCAGGGAGGCCTGGGCGGTGGACCCATCTCTCCCGCTCTGACCGTGCTGCAGGGGTTTTGGGGACCACACTTGGCTCCCAGGTTCCGTGCCTGGGGGAGCTGCACTACGAGGAGCCGCGCCGCATGCACATCAGCGAGCTGTGAACTGCCCCAACTGTGTCCCTAGGGGATGGAGGAAGCCCCATGAGACAGGCCGCAGTGCTGCACTGACGGCTCCTATGGACGTGGTTCTCTTGGCCTGGGCCATCGCAGCAGCGTGCCCGAGGCATAGTTGAAGGAGAGACAACGCATGGAAAGCTAAGGAGGACGGCCCAGAGAAAGTCCTTGCGACAGGGAGGGTAGCCCACACATGGAGGGCACCCCCCTTCCCAGTGGCACCCCATACATGAATGTGTTTGCCTGCAACTGCCGGGTGATCTACCTTGGAGAGGAGAAGGAGAGGGAGAGAGGAACCGCGCTGCGGGTGCAGCAGCATTCTGGGGATTGTCTTGTTGGTGCCCTATACATCGGGAGAAGGTCCTGAGGACTAAACCACTGCAGTAGAATATTGACCAGTGAGGCTCCCCCCTTCCCGGGCCGTCATGGGAGTGCCCCCAGGGCATTGTATGAGGGGGAGCACAAGCCTCCATGTACACAAGGTGAGGAGGTTCTGGGGACCACAGACCCACCCAAGTGCGGAGCAATTCAAGGACCTCTGTACCGCAACAACTCCGGAGGGGAGCTTGGTTTACCCCGGGACAGGGCCAATAGCCAGTGGGGGCCCTCCCAGGCCCGGCGCCCTCATATCTGGATTTGGGGCCGGACAGGAAGGGTCTCACGGCTGAAAGTTAGCAAAAGCAGGGAGGGGGAGGCCCAACAGCCCAGAATCCGCTGGACTGAGAGGAGAGCTGTTGGCATAGATGCCCGGGGGGAAGACGGAAGTCTCCAACCCATAGCTCATGGGGACTTGGCCTGAACCAACACAGCATCCGGGAGTACCTGTAGAACAGCCAGAGGCGTACGACGAAGGTGGGCCTAGGCGGGACATTGACAGGAACCCAAACCCTCTCCGATGATATACAGCCACACCAGGAGCAGGTGCCCACTTAGTGGATCACCTTACGGCATCCATATTGGTGGTAGGGTGCCTACCCCCCAGTCAAGGGGAGAAAAGGACGCCTCAATGAGCCCCCGGGACAAGACATCAGTGGGGTCCCACCCCGGTGAGGCTCATAGAGCAGGGGGAGACGTACTTTCACAGAGAGTGATGCCTGGCTATGCTGGGACCCCCATTTTCCCTAGACGATGGTTCCACTATTTGTGTCCTTCAACCACAGCTTCTGGAAGCAGAACTCTGGCCCACTGGAACTATACCACGGTTATCCGGTGAACCCGGGGGCCTTGGAGGTGGGCAAGTCATGAATTGGAAGGGAGCCCATGCGAAGTATCAATACCAGGCGGAAAACGTTGAGATGGATTCTGGAGGTGCGACTGCAGCCTCGATGGTGCTGGGCTCCATCAAAGATGACATCCAGACTATTCTTAGAGAGATAAGGGGGATGAGAACTGACTTGAGGGCCAAACTAGCTGATCTCACGGCTAAAGTAGCCACGCTGGAGGATAGAATGGACGGGTCAAGGCCAACCAATCCTCCACCGGGCTCTTGGAGACACAGATGGAGGCAAGATTCATGGAAATACAGCACTGAGAGGAGGAGCTTCACCTCAAAGTAGATGAAATGAAGAATCGCGAGAGGAGAAACAATCTACGCCTCTTCGGACTAGTGGAGACATAGGGTGAGACCCCACTCAGCCTGGAATGCAAGGAGCAGGACATAATAAGGATTGCCTTTGGACCGGACTCGGGAGAAGGAGTTGTGCTGGACAGAGTCCATCGGGTGGGGGGGAGCCTGCATGGCCACCGTTCGGTGCTGGCACATCTACACTACTACAGAGATAAGGCCAGGATTCTGGAAAAGGTTAAGGACCTTCGAAAAATACAATATGGAGACTCCAAAGTGGAAATTTTTCAGGATCTTTCAGCCCCTACGTTGTTGATGAGGAAAAAATGTGGGACCCTCACCAAGTGACTACAAGAGAAGGGATTTAGATACCGCAAAGGACACTAGTTCTATCTGGCTTCTTAATGGGATGGGAAGAGAACCCATCTGGTTGCTGAGTAGGACATCCAGAGAGTCAGAGGACCTGGTTGGTGGCGGTGGGCACCACTCAGCGGAACAGGGCAAGGGAGACTCGGATCTCATCCGGGGTCCTAGAGGCCCATACACAACTAGGGGAAAGCACAGGGCAAGAGGGACAGTTTCAGAAAGTTAAACACCCCAATGAGGCCTCGGGGAGGGGGGGCACTTGAAGTGAAATGGAATTGTGATATAAGTGAGCTGCACTTCTGTGCTCACTCAGTTGAGCTCTTGGAAAGCCTGGGGGGCGAGTGGGTGAGAGATGGCCTGGTAGAAGGCCACTGTTGGCTGGCTCTCTTTTCCTCTGTGTCATCGGTGAAATTGGGCTGGTAATGCATTGTTCGTAAGGCTTTGCCTGTTGTGGTTTGCATTATGTTGTTGAAGGGTCTTTAGGCTGACTTAATAAGGGGGGATACAGGGATCTTGGTGGGGAGAATTTGGGGGGACTGTGGCTCAAGGAGTTTGGGGCAAACTATACACTTTGATCTGTTTTGGAAAGGAATGAGCAATGATCCAGTTAGTCATATAACCCGGAGCAGGAGTACGATCCCTTGTCGATTCATCGACCAGACCAAGTCCCTCTGGGAGGTGGGGACGGATGCATCAAAGGGAAGGGAAGTGGGGAGGATAGGGAGGATGGGGGGAGGGAATCGGGTGTGGAGGGGGGAGGGAAATGGGCAGCGGAACACAGGGAATATCATGGATTCTTAAACTAAGGAAGGCTTTGTAAACAGCAGACGCATGGGATACCCAAGGTAGAGGGTAAGAAGAGGGGATGGTTGAGTGATGGGTTGGCACGCTGAATGTTAAGGGCTTAAATTCTCAGAAAGAGCGATCCCTCACTAGCAACATGTTCCACAAACAGAATTTGATAGTCCTCTTTGTACAAGAAGCACACTATCGGTGGGGAGCAGATAAAGGGGAAAGAAATAGGCAGGAACTTCTGGGCTTCTCATAAATCCTCCAAAAGGGAGGGGCGGGCATACTCTTGGGCAAATCGTTCCATCTCATGGATATTGAGACCAAGAGAAGCTTTGGAGACAGGTTTCTGGGAATAAAAGGCACATGCGAGGGAGTATGGGTCACGTTGGCTCCCCTTTACTCACCCAATGTGGGCCAGATTCATATGCCAGGTGTTTGTCATTGGACAAATGGGCAGAGGGACCATGGTTCTAGGTGGGGACTTCAACCTGATAATGAACACCCAGCTGGATTGGTGGTCGGCAAAGGGGAAGGGGATGACAGGGGGCCACAAAAGACAACCTCACCATGCGTGACCTCTTATGGGAACACTACTGGGTTGACGTCTGGCGCAATGCTTGGCTGGGCCCGGAGATACACATTTTTCTCTCCCTCACATCAATCTTATACGAGAATAGACCTTTTTTGCCTATATCAGAAGAGGGTGATGGGGAGATTGGGGTGCCGACCATGGAGGCTATCACGTGGTCGGATCATGAGCTTGTAGTGATAGATTGGAGGTTGCCAGAGGCTGTGAGGGGATGAAGATGGCATTGCAATGATACCCTATTAAGGGAACAGGTATTCAGGGAGTTCTTGAGGGAAGAAATAAAGGCTTTTTTTGAGACCAATGATAATGGAGAGACCAGCCCGACGATGGTGTGGGAGGCGGTAAAGGCTACCTTTAAGGGCCTGCTCATTGCGGAAGGTTCACGCAGAAAACGCAAAAGGGCAATGATTGAGCGCAACCTACGTAAAGAGCTGGGAGCAATGCGGTCACAACTCAACCTGAAGGGGGTAGACAGGAAGGCTCTCCTAGGGGATATGAGAGACAAGAGACAGGCACTACACACGGTCCTTATCTGGGAGGTAGCCAAGAAGATGAGGTATACCCGGCAAATATACTATGAAAGAGGGAACACAGTGGGGACTTTGTTGGCACACAGGACTAGGGGGTGTAGGCTGGAGAGGAGGGTTGGCGGAGTTCGCGAAATGGGTGGGAGAAAACATACAGGGGGACCGAGATAATGGAGTGCTTCGCGAGTTTCTATAAGGAGCTGTACACCAAGCAGGAAGAGGAGTCGGTGGGGTAAATGCAGAGCTACCTGGCCGTGCAACACCTCCCAAGGCTCGCAGAAGCTGAACACAAGGCCTAAGAGGGGGAAATAACGGGGGTAGAGGTGGTGGAAGCTTTCAAATGGTTGAAGACAGGGAAGGCCTTGGGGGAACTTGGCTTTATGGCCGAATTTTCAACAGCACTGTACCAATCCTCACTGGCGAGACCCATGGCCAAGTTGTTCAATCTGATAAGGGGGCAAGACACGATACCCCCAACCCCTATATTATAGATAATGGTGATAGCGAAACCTGGGAAAGACCTGGAGGACTGTGGCTCGTACAGACCTATCTCCCTCTTAAATGAGGATGGTAAGGTCTTTGTAGAATCCTGGCAACACAGCTGTTCTACAGGTACTCCCCAAATTGATCCACACAGACCAGGTCGGTTTTGTGTTGAATAGACAAGGGACGGACAGCATGCGCAAGTCTCTCCATGTGCTGAGCTCAAGGACAGTATGGGAAGAAGGGGCGCTCTTCCTATCCTTAGATGCCGTACAAGGTGTTTGACAGGGTAAATTGGGGCTTCATGGAGGCTGGGGGAGTCTTTTTTGTCCCTAGGAATGGGCCCAAGATGGATGGGCTGGCTATTAGCCCTATACTCAAACCCCTCTGCGAGAGTAGTGGTTAATAGAAGGGAGTCAGGGTCGTTTCCGTTAGAGAGAGGCACACAACAGGGCTGCCCTCTGTCCCCACATATTTACGTGCTAGTAATGGAACCGTGGCCGGTGTCTGTCAGGGTCGATGAGCTCATCAGAGGTGTCGCAACAGGGGAAATACAGTGTAAATTCAGCATTTTTGCAGATGTTGCACTCCTATATGTGACCAGACCATCCCAATCAATACTGTATGTGTTATGTAGTCTGTCTGACTTTAAGGTAAACCTGGGGAAATCAGTGGCATTTGTAGTAGGGAAGTTATCAGATACTGAGGAGGAATTTGTGGCAGGGCTCCCCTTCAGGGTACAGAGGGATGCGATTCGTTATTTTGGGATTCAGGTGACACAAAACCCTGATAACTTGTTTGCTAGCAACTTTCTCCCCCTCTGGCTGGCAGTCAAACAAGATATTGAGAGATGGGCGGGTTCGGGATTTTCGTGGATGGCACGCCTCAATTCAATAAAAATGGTAATCCTCCCCAAGTTTTTGTTACTGATCCAGATGCTGCCAACACTGGTGCCTAGGTCGTTCCTGTTGGAGGTGACACGAAACCTGCTGTGGTATCTCTGGACAGGGAAGAAGCATAGGATCTTGTATGAGAAACTGATAAGGCCAAAGGAGGAGGGGGGAGTGGGCCTTCCCGATTTAGAGGTGTACTACAGGGTGACCCAGCTGCGGGTGCTAGTGGATCATTTTATTCCAGGGACGGGAATAAAATGGGTGGCCATGGACAATTAAGTAATCTCTCCGGTCACGCTAGATGGCTACTTATGGGTCCCCAAAGCCTGCATCCCGGGGAGAGTGCTGCGACATCCAGTGTTGGGAGTTCTGTGGTCAGTCTGGAAGAGGGTGGTGACAATAGGCGGCTCACATTGTGGCCTTTGCCCCTAAGTTGCATCTGAGCCTCCCCACCCCCCCCTCAGGGACGGGATTGAGGAGTCACTGGCGTTCCAGCATTGGTATGAGGCCGGGCTCAGTAGGGCGGGACAGCTATGGGAAGGGGGAACCTTGGTATCTCTACAGGGTCTGGAGGAGGCCCTGGGTCTGGACAAAATATCGCCCTTTTGTTATCTACAAATAAAGGGGGCCCTGACTGAGGAAAACATGGGGGGAGAACTTCAAGAGGGAGTTGACTGATTCTGAAAGGTTTCTGATTTCGCAAAGAGGATCCAAGGGACTGGTATCTATGCTCTATAAGCTGCTCCTACTTGTGGCACAGAGGCTAAAAGGTTATAATTCGGATGAGATTACATGGTAATATTGTTTTCAATTGTTGTTGTAACTAAAATGCCAATAAAACTTGATTTTCAACAACAAAAAAGGTCATATTAACAAACACTTCTATTTTTCTTGAAACATTAATTATTTTCGAAAAGAAGTGCTTGTTTGTCCAGAAATTGTACATTCCGGACGTAACTAGCATCACCAAAGGAACCTTGCATAGCTGGTGTACATTAAGTGATAAAGAAGACATTAAAAAATCCAACTGGTTGTTTTTGTCTGGAAGACAGCTACATTTTTTGATTAAGAACTGTCTGTGACGAACTGGGAATATCATGAGTAATGCTGATCATCATGTGTGATGATCCAATATAGATATACGCGTTGAACCAGCTTCATTCTTAGGAAAGCTATGAGGGTTTACCTTTAACTGATCCTCAAGTCGTCTTTCCATCTGACACGCAACTAATTTCTTTTGCTTTAGACAATTCAGGCGATTCTGTTGAACATCACTCAGACCCAACAACATAGTTCTTTTCAGCAGCAACCTAGTGAAATGAAGCAAGCAGGCAGGTTATTAAACATGTAATTCATATGGACTCACTGCATGTATCGCCTAACCACGGAGATTTAGCAGTACCTTTTTCTGGATACTATTCCGCATTGCGGTTTTCAATGTGTGCCCCAATCTCTTTTGGTTTCAGAACCATCACTTATCATTAATGGAAGATATCTGAAACAGGCTTTTATACCACCAGTTGGGGAACATTGAATTTGTTTTACATATAGGTTACGAGATTGATGACAGCAACACGACTGTGTACCGGTTTACTTTGCTAGCACCTAGGGTGAAGCAGTCACTTTACAGGCAGAGGACGGAGACAAAGCCATATACAAAAGGAGACTTGTCTAGACGGAAGAACAAATAGGTCCTCATTACGACTCTGGAGGTAGCCATGGCTGCCTCCAAAACCGTGTCCGAGTCCGGGTTCCCTGAATGGGGAAATACCGGGCCATTCCGAGTATGGAGGACCTGGTATTTCCCCATTCAGGGAACCTGGACCCAGACTTTCCCCATTCCCATTCAAGCCCCCATAGGGCTAAATGGGAATGGGGAAGGAGCTAACAACGGGCCCATTACAAGAGGGCCCGTTGTTAGTTCCTTGGTTCCCTCGCGGGACCCACTATGGACATCTGGATAAACCAGACGTCCACAGTGGGTCCTGCGAAGGAACCGCGTAATAGTGCGGAATGCGTTTAACGGTGCCGGCACCATTTCCCAGCGCCATTAAACGCATTCCGCACAACTTGTAATGAGGCCCATAGAAAGGTAATTGCGGCGCATCATATGAAAGATTGCAAAGCAAGAAAATACATGAGGTGGCAAGCACATGCCTTCTAAAGAAATCAAAATCAGTACATGCGACACACATTCTTAACCATGTGCCCACACTAATTACTAGTTTGAATAGTCATTAAGGTGGGGGTGGGATTTGGAAAATTTATTCATCCAATAGGAAAAAAAACAAGTATGCACTTGAACAATCCTGAGCAAACCGGACGTTTTTCTATACAAGTCTTGTCCCCCCTCTGTCTCCCCTCCCTTGTCGCGCCTAGAAACACTTGTGTAAATGACTTTTCATATCATAAATTGGCAAGTTCTAAGGTAGTGAACAGAGACCTGAGCTTGGCATGGCGTTAAGCCACTAAAAGTGTGGGCGTCAACAGCGTCAAACTGCTGCGTTTGGGGTGAGGTTGGACTGATTTGCTTATGGAATAATCAGTCATGGATTCAAGTGAAACACTGAAAAACTCCTTCCTCAGGTGTTCCCTGTGGTTCAGAATTAGTTTCTCGTGCATTCTGGAAATTTCTCATTCTTTTTAATGCTGCAAATTGCCATTAAAAAGCCGTGTGCTTCCCAAAGATAAACGTAAGATAATGTCCATGCAAACATCGGCCACGTTCTCCCCTAGACGGCCTAGACGGCCTGGCAATCCTGTCTAATACATAGGCTCTAGCACTTGCAAAACACACATCCGGAGGCGTGCTGGATCCAACCATGTTCTGGCGCCCCCTTAACCCTGCTTCCAGCAGCACCAACTGTTGGTATCACCCACCAGTGCCAGGAACTGCTACCGACGGTGTCAACCTATTTGGGGGCCGCCATTGCCATGGGCGGAGAGTGCGGTGGTAGGAGGCACATGTGGCGAGGATGTTTTGTGCTATACACTTGAAAGAACTCATTGTCAAGGGGGAGGGGAGTTTGATGGTGCACTCCAAATATATTGTACTGAATACATGAGAATGTGCATTTCAACATCTATTCAATGAGAAAATCCTCAGGTGGCGGGCGCCCTAAATGATCCCCTCCGAGATTACTGCTCTGTCTGGTGGCATTGACAGAAGGTCATTCATGGCATTGTCTGTGAGACAGACGTTAGTGCAACTGAGAAACAGAGTAACTGAGGTAGCGGGATCACTCTGCAAAAATACAGCCAGGAGTAACCATCCAGGAGCATTAAGGTATGATATATTTATAATGCGCTTAATACCCATAGGTTTCAAAGTGCGGACCAGGGGATCGAACCTGCAGTGCTCTGTGTCATCTTGCTTCCAAGGCGATCACGTTGCCCCTGAGCTATCCTCCCGAGACATAGGTAAGGAGCCATAATATCAGTCTATACATTCAGATCTCCCCATGGCTCGCAAGGACCTGTAGATGTGGCACATGCACCCTTTGGCACCTAGCTCCGGAAAAGGAATGCTATTGTGCAAGGATTTAGGGCGATAAGAAGTGATCAAACGGGAACGTGTAAATTGCAATACTGTCATGGTACTCTACAAACTAAATGCCTTCTCTAAAGGAAAGTTAGTGCCTTTAAGACTATAGTTGGAGAGTATGTGAGGGCAATGAAGGCAGGAGACCCTCAACAGCTGGTAACAGACAATGTGCATTAGCTCTGAGTAATCTGGGGTGCTATTTCTATAGACTATGCAAATACAAACATCAGAAAAAGGGGGAATAACTTCAAATCATTTAGAATATGGGAATCTGTGCACACTTTGACTATCCATAAGTTAACGTTCAAGGCACTTTAAGAGCCTCCGACCATATGATTTCAATGTACATAACAGCGGGATTATGCCGCATTAGCAAGGTTAAATGCACACCCAGAACCATGAATTGTATTAGTCCCAGGACTACCCTGCCACCACAAGACTACGCACACCCCAGTGGAACAAGATCTATTCGCACTCGGCACCACGTTGGACCACTGCACCTCTCCTCACACGGCAATCAGTCCGAGAGGACTGGCCACAACTAAGCCGGCCCACTAGCACAACATGCCTGCACTGCACAAGGAGCCATACACTGGCTACACAACCAACGCTGGGCCCACAGACCAATAATGGATGGTATGCACGGCTCACCCCTCCAGCAAGTCGCAAACCATAACAGCAGTAACATGCATTAATTGTTACAATTTCGAACACCATATGAAAAACTATCCTTACTCCCAGTCACAGGCCCATCCAGGACCCATGACTGGGATCATATAGGACCAGCTCCTCCCTAAGGGGACCCCATCCGGGAACACAGACCCCCCACCCCGTAAATCGTAACATAGGTAAGAGCCGCCACTATGCCTTGATTCCAACCCCAAATATATGGGAATACAAAAACTAACAATTCTCTGTTCTCTTTCCTCTTTCTCCATTGGCCGTGTCCTGAATTAATGTAACAATAATAAATGTATATATCATGTACCACTAATTACCATGTGATTTACACTGCAAATGTAAATTGTGTAGTCACAAATGGATATACAAAACTATTTATTTCACTTATTCACGCTCTGGCACACACATGTCACTTACCTCACAAACTGCCACCCATATTGAACAATTACTGGATATGGGTACTTTTACTATCAGCCTTGATAAAGACCTCAGAGGTCGAAACACATGTCAGCTGACCACCATTAAGACGAAAAGGCTGCACTGAAATAAACTCACACCATATCAACCGCACTTGCGTAGAAATGTATCCTTTCCAAATATACCAGTGCAAGGTAACCAGGAATTTCTCTTCACTCTTATGCATGTAGCCTGCCCTGAACCATCGTTATCACAAAAGGGAAAGGAGACATATCTCTTGACTGTGCTTGCCTAACAGTTATTATTGGGATCACTGTTGGTTTGTAGTAGTGTGAGGGCTGAGAAAGCAGTTTAGCCACTACAAATCCCAGTACTCTTGAAGTGCAGTAGATATTTTGTTGCATTTCACCTTAAAAGTTCTCATTTCAATATGGTATATTGCACATGGGCACTGTATTACAGAAATCAAATTTTTGCATCACATGCTGCATGATGGTGAAAAAGAATGGTCTGTCCAATATAGCGATGTGCTATATTGTCCCGACTAATACGATTTGCAGTGCTGGCAAACCAAACAAGACTATACACTTTGATAAATACCATGGTATTGTCACTGATTAGATGGGCGATGACCCTTTCCATGAGGCCAGGGAGTGAGGCTGCTACCGCCTGGGGGTGGTACTCAGCGGGTGGATCTCATTGGGAGGGAAAGCCTCCATGGGACCAGTGACAATCACCTTGGTAAAAAGCAGTATTCACCCTCCTTCATGTCTGTCCCCTGCTTCCTTTAACACCACTCAAAACTCTGTAGTGGGCACCACAATCTGTCTGTGTAGAGTTGAGGAAACTAAATCCCAAGAAAATACTGAGAGGAAGAAGAGTGCTACTGAACTGCATGGTGATCAACGGTTCAGTACTGTGACTAAGAGGAAGGATGGAGCAGTGATGAATATCTATGGGAATCTATGGGAATCAGAGTACAGGGTCTAGTTGCTGGAGACTGTCTATTGGCTATACGGAATGCAAATTAGAGGAATGACTGAGTGATTTGTCAAGCCTGCCCCAGAGGAACCGAGAGCGAAGATTGAATGCCACAGACGGAGAAAACCATGAAGAAGCTGCTGACCGCAAAGATAGTGGAACAAAGCCGCCGTCTGGAAGGGTGCTGCCAAGAACTGCCAGACCACTATAAGAGGAGAACCCAAGTGAACAGAATAATTGGGACGTCTCCTGGAGCGAAGCAGCACCGCCTGACTCGCTGGAAGCGAAGCAGGGATGTAGAAGTCATCACAACCAGAGCGCAGGATTTGATGGTTACCCAGAGAATCGGCAGACCCGAGAAGCATGTGGTGCAGCAGGAACCCAAAAATAAGGTACGGGTGCTGCCTGGGGCTGGGAACCGTACAAGTGGAATCTAATGATGGTCAAAGACCCAATACGAGTTCAAACTGTTAATACATGGGTCAAGGGTCCCAACAAAGATATAAAGACAAAGAAATATGTGGCATCAGTAAACCCTTGGCAGGAGAGTAAACCAAGTGTCTTGGAAGGCCAATATAAAAGGGGTCTGCGACCCAAGTGAATCACAGAAGCAAACCCGGTTCGGAGACCTGAAAGTAATACAAGAGAAAAGAAAAACTGAAATAAACTGTTTAGTATATCCTATGTGGAGCAGTAGCTGGCAGGAGAGTACACCAGGTCTGTTCAGTTGGACAGAGCAACACACCAGGGTCTGGGACCCATATGAAGGAGGGCAAATCTCCAACTTAGTTCTTGAATGATGATGAAGTAGCTCAATTGCATCACAACTCTGCACTTTACCAGGATAGGTCCCAGGGCTATGAATGTTCAGGTAACTCTGTTCATAGATTTATTATCTCATATGTGTTCATGCCACAACAATTCATGTACATCAAAATATTTTAATTCCATTAAAATTAGAGAAAAAATCATTTTCAAGAACAACAATCTGTTTAACAGATACTTTATAACTGTTTGGTTAATGCCTGGAATTAGAAGAATAAGTAAACATGATGATCTATATCGGTTTTTCAGCTCCCGCAATGGAGTATTATTTGTGATACTTGTAAGATCACACAAGTTAGTACCTCTCTTATTTAATTTATTCTACAAAATAATGGAATATAAATATAGGTTTAAGTTTGACCTTTTATGGGGCATCTTTCACTCCACTAGATATTGAAAAGGGGTAACATTCTCACCTGAAGAAGGAGTGTCTGCCCCGAAATGTGTAGTCTATTGCTTGTAAAAGAACTTCTCAATCAATGATATACCATCTTTATTGATGCTTTGTTGCTCTGATAAAAACATAGGAGTGTGATCAAACAAATGTAAAAGATCATGGTGATTAATGACAACATTTTGGTGTCAAATATTGATGAATTTATTAGATGACTACGGTTATAAAAGAATGACAATATTTAGATTTAAATGAATTATTGTGACATAAACACATAGGAGTTAATCTAAGGTCAGAATAAGCATTTCCTTTGTGGAATGTACCAGGGGTAGTTCATTATTTGCCCCATTAGAGTGACCGGGTAACTTGGCCATTTTTTGACAGGCAGTTTATTGTGAGTATTGTTGTCCCGGTAGTTGTGGACCACCCAGGGCACCTGAAGTTTATTGAATTATCAATGATTTGATTAATCAACTTCATATCTACATATATTAGTAGTGCATCCCATTGCAATTTTTGTTTGTTATACAACAATTGTTTAACTACACACTATATGGGGACAGCACACAATCTTTAGAATTAAAACTATTCATATAAGCATGTCATTTAAAAAAATAGTGTCTTTAACTACAAACAGGGCTGACACATTGGGATTTTCAGAAGAAGAAGCCACACAGATATTAAATCTAATTACGCGTATGGAACGAGAGTGCACTAATGTTAAAAAATCTATATATGTGTGGGCCATTTGGAGGAGCTGATAAGGAGAGAGATGAATGTAAATCTACATGTGAGTACTTTATCTCAATACTTCAGACCTCAACGGATTCCGAGAGGTCTGAGAGTGGACCTGGACCAACATTGTGTAGAGACAGTCCAGGGTTTGTTAAACGTTGGAGGCAAATTTTGAACAAGTGCTCTTTGGACTTAACTGTTTTGACAATAGAGAAATATGCAAAATCACTATTCTCAGCTAACTGAAGAGATTGATCAGATCAAAACATTTCTATAAAGTCTGATGATGAATGAACGCATTTCAACAACTTTAGAAGAAATCAATAAAAAACGTTTCAAAAGGGAGATTGAATACAAGAAAGTTTGAAAGTTTAGATGTGATACTATAGACTATAAATTTGATATCGTAAGCACCTACCTCACTACCAGGGATCCATTACAAGAATAGGATCAGGCAAATCATAGGGCAGGAACATCAAGCACCAGCACAGTTTCTTTTATAGGATGTTGAAAACCAGACGAAGCACAAAAAGTAAAATACATCTAGAAAAGTGAATTTTCCGGAAAAAAAATACATAGCCAACAATATTTCAGAACACATACTGACTGACATTGAACGAAAGACTTTACATAAAGGCATTTCATTTGTTCCAGAATATAGTAGTAGTTTGTTTAAGGAAAAAAATAGATTTTTTTCGATTAACATGCAAGATGCGTTTGAAACTATTTTTTGCAACCACTTATTGGTCTAGATCTACAGAATCATCGGAATACCTTGATATTAACCCAAAGCAGTTTTTTCCATCAACTTCAAAATCAGATGCTGGGGGCCTTTCAGAAAAAGGTTCTGAATGAGATGAGCAAATTATCATTTAGGAAGAAGAAACATGGTAATTTTACAAGACATGAACCAGATGCACTTTCGAAGCTGTGGAATAATCTCATTATTATTATTATCCTGAAGCCTGCAGACAAGGGAGGTGCATTAGTGATTATGGACCATGATAAATATAGAGCAGAGATTGATAGACAACTTTCAGACCAAGAGACATAGATGGAAGTATTTCAGGATCCCACAGAACAAGCATGAGGTGTGATACGGTCATTATTGAATGAAGCACAGCAAAACAATTGGATCACAGAAAATACTAAGGGCTTGATTCACAGAAGCATTTTATAATGGCGCAATACGATAGGAACACGTTCTGTGAATCAGGCCCTAAATCTTTTTTTGACCAAAATTCATCCACAGATGCTAGTAATCTATATTCTGCCAAAGATTCATAAACATTTCAATGAACCACCAGGAAGGACAATAATTGCTGCTATGGGGAGTTTATTGGAACCACTAGCGCAATATATAAACTACGCAATTCAGCCTCTAATTCAATGTTCCAGAATATACATCAAAGATACAACAGAATTTTTTCTGAAAAACAAAGAGTTTCAATATGAAGAGGGACGTGATATTTTATTCATGATGGATGTGTGTAGCTTATACACAAACATAACACACAATGCCAGTTTAGAAGCCATGGGATGGATTCTATTAGCCACCGACTGTACTGCTAACAAAATATTTGTACTGCGTTTGCTGAAATTGGTATTATCTAACAATTTATTTCTTTTTGAGGACACATTTTCTGTTTGCAGGGACCTCCATGGGTGCTGCTATGGCGCCGAGCTATGCAAATACCGATACAGCCTATTTAGAGGAGGAGTTTCTGTTGAATGACACAAGATGGAAAACTCATTTAAAGTGTCTATATAGATTCATTGACTATGTATTCAGGATTTGGAGAGGAACTCTGAATGAATTGAATCAATTGCTTGAATTTATGAATCTTAAATTCCACAAATTGAATTTACTATGCAGCACAATACAAGCACAATTCAGTTTCTTGATGTTGAACTGCATGTGAAGGATCATAAATTGGAATCTACAGTCTATACCAAACCAACAGACAGGATTAGCATTCTATTGGCTTCATGTTTTCATCTGAAATGCACAAGTGAGAGCATACCATACAGCCAATTTTTACGGTACAAGAGAATCATATCCGAAGACCATGAGTTTGTTAACAAATCAGCGGATTTGCACATTAACTTTGCCGAAAGAGGTTACCCAGAGGCAATGATATTAGAAGCTAAAAGGAAGGCTGCAACAGTTATTAGAGAAACAGAATTGATGCCTGGTCAAAACCTAAAAAAGAAAAGCTTATTTATGTAAAAATCTATTCCCAACATTGTTAAGAAAATAAAAAGAATCATTAAAAAGAATGTGGATATTTTGAAAACTTATCAGACACTAGGCCAGTTATTCGAACAAACACGTACTTTTGCATACAGAAAGAGCAAGTCAGCGAGGGACTATCTGGTTCGGGCAGAATTTGTTTAAAACACAGAACTGAAAACATTGTTTAAAGGAGCATTATCCTGCAACAATAGTCAACAATGTCATAACATCACAAAAAGACAATCACATTAATCACCCATACACTGGTAAAAAGATCAAACTAAGACACACTACAACCTGTGACTCTTCTAATGTGATTAATGGAATCCGATGCCTGTGTGGCTTCTCTTATGTAGGCTTAACTACAATGAAAGTTAAAACAAGCCGGACCCAGCACAAATCTAAAGTGTGAACACATCAATTACATTCACACAATATTTTGACACTGCTCAACATTCCATAGCACAGATTAGATTTATTATTTTGGAACATGTGAAATGCCCTTAATGAGGTGGAGATTTAATGAATCTACTTCATCAAAAGCAGATATTTTGGATAGAGTAACTTAATGCTTTGATTCCAAGCAATTTGATCCGTCGTGCTTTCTAAAAACAACGTGGTGTATATTCTAGCATTTATAGATGGGTATTGCAAATTACAAAAAGATCAATTCCGGAAAAAATATTTTGGAAATAAGTTTGCTTACTGAGACATCTTGGAAATTCAAGGTTAAAATGTTAGTATAAATTTAAAATCAATTTTTAGATCATAATATGCAGATTATATTAACCCCAAGGGTGGCTTGCATTAATTTAAAATGTTTAATTGTTGTTAGTCAAATGAGCTAAACTTATCAATGAATTTCCTGGATGACATTTTAATCTATTACTACACCTTATTTAAACAGGTTAATATCATTGCCAGGTAGACAGCGATCTGGTAATATTGTCCCTCCAGTGGATAGACAAATGATGAGATGAGAATGAGTTTGGGGCGTCACAGTTTCCTTTGTTAGAAAAAGGAGAGGCCAGACCACAGTATATATCGTGGCACCAGATGGACAAAAATCATTTAAAGGTGTAAGTGTAAACTCCAGATTTTAACTTCTGGTGCTGGGAAATGGATACATAAATTAGAGAAAATGACGGGAGGAAACACGTTGGCCATAGCGGACATTAACGGTCTTCTAATCGCCATACTTGGTGAGAGAGCTGATGACGTGTGGACAAGGGAAGGATATGCTGGTGTGACTACAGTCAACACTGCTCACAATGGAGCTCCATTCATTAACTGTAGGGGGCAGTCTGGATACGTCCGAAATGGGAGCTATAATGACAAAAAAGATGAAGGAAGAAGATGATCTGTTGGTTTACATTAAACATTTTCAGGAATCTTGGGCTTTGGAAACACGCAAATCTTAGGGAAAATCTATACCAGTATTCTATCATATACTATGCCAAGGACTGCCAGAGCCAGTACAGAAGCAATTCAAGAAGTTATTGGGGATAAAAGCTAAACCGTGGTCGACCATTGCGCATTACTGCAGACTCTTGCAAGAAAAGAATCGCAAAAAGGACGATGCTCGCAAAGACGAGGAGGCAAAGTTAGTGCAGAAGAAACTATCCAAGTACACCATCGAAGAGGCAATGTTGACCAGCGTGGAAGGATCAATTCATAGCAGACAGTGAACATGTCGCAGGAAAACAATCAAAAGACAGCTTCAACAAAGTAATAGTGGATATGCTCCATGAGGAAGAGGATTTCGAGGATGAGGTTGGCAAGGTTATCAATGGAATTGGCAGAATAATCAGGGCAGCGTTTAGAATAAACAAGGTGGGATTCAAAATATGCAGAACGGTAATCGGGGTATGCAAAATGGGCAGGTTGGGAGACCACTGCCTGAATGTTGGATATGTAGAATGACAGGGCACTTTTTTCGTATGTGTAGAAGTCAAGGCATGGTGCAAAATTATCAGTTTTCAAGAGGCGGGATGTCAAATCCGCCTGCATATTCGCAGCAGAATGGAGATGGATTTGCGCAGAATCAAACGGTGCAGCAGCAATCGCAGATAGTACAACAAGGCTTGCAACCACAGTAAGTAGCAGTTAATCTGCCACAAGGACAGTCGCAGCAATCACCTATGCAGCTTCAGCAAACCACAAACACAGGTCAGTTAATGACTCCTGGAATAAGGGATGTTACAGCCAATGAAGGGAATCCTTTCACAAGTAATGGGATGAGCTGTAGCTGCAATAGGACAGCTCACTGGGAGACATGATGTGTTCCATACTATCTGTGACGCCAAACCCTCATGAGGCACCAAGGGTGGACGCCAGTATAGGGGCAAACATTTTTCCTTTTTAGTAGCCATGGGTGTGGCACGCTCATGTATACGAGAGGGAAGGTTTTCAATGTCTGCCAATGCCATGAATACTCAGGGGTTCACAGGTGCTACAAGCAGAGTTCCTTTTACTGAAGAATTACCAGTTTCCATAGGAGAATGTGACATGAAAGTGCCACTGTTATATTCAAGGCAAACACCTGTCAATATATTGGGACGAGATTTAATGACTAAGTTGAATATGACAATCTCGTTCACTGATGAAGATATAGTGTGTTCAACAACAGGAATGCATTATGTAAATGTGTGCGAAAGGATTATGGCATATGGAAGAAAACTAGCTATAAGAGCAATTCCATTAGAACTAGAGGTTTTCCAGTATGGAGTGTTAGGGAGAATGCTCTCTTTAGGCTGAATTTCCTAACCTAGTGAGTCCTCCTGCCAAGAGTGACACTCTTTTTCTCCCACTCTTGGACATGATTTATGGTGTTCCTTTGACTGTTAATGTGTTTTATGGGCTATGGGGTCCTTTACTCCATAGGGTCTCATGTGTTTTTACTGTGTGTGTTACCCAGCACCCTCCGTGCAGTGACACAGGGGTGTCATAGTGACACCCAACCATAGACTCCATACCCTGGGACTGACTACTGTCTCCCAGGGCATGTAAAGTCACCATTGGCTTTACTAGTCCCAATTTATTAACAGAAACCAGTACAAACCATCATATTGTGGATGTACGGGTCGAGGCAATTCGATTGCCCCGGGGTCTGTTAGTCGAGGGGGCACGTCTCCGTCCCCCCTGATCGAGTTTTGGCTGGTGGCAGTGGATACTACTTTTTATATTCGACCGCGAATATATCCCTATGGGATTTTCCCATTGTTCGAGGCTACCAACTTTAATTATTTAATTCTCATAGCCTCGAACATACCGCCGGTTTATTTATTTAATATTAATTCGCCGGTTGGTATTTTTTGCCAGGACTCGATTTCTAAAATGGCATTTGTGTTCTCTTCTGTGACTCCAACCCAAGTCGAGCCCTTTGTTCCACTTTTTGGGAGGCTTCTCCACAGAAGCCTCCAAAAGTGGTGCCACTCTGTCTGGGTACCATAGGGGGTGTGAGAGGGGGTTTAGGCACCCTGGACTGATTTACCTTGGTAACTGAAGTCGCACTCTTTTGTGATTGGCCCATGTGGTGAGCCGGCCGGCTCACCACTTAGCATGTTTGATTGACAGCTAGGCTGAGTGAATGGGGGTATGCTGCATAAAAGCAGGGCTTTTGGGACTGGAACTTCAGAAGTCGCCACAGGACCTGAGAATCCGGCGAGGGAGAAGCTGAGCCGACCTACCATGATGACACCACCGGTGGCGCCCTGCGGAACCAACTCACCACTTCCCGACGACAGAGAAGATCTCCTGGCTGGAGAGGCTTCTTCCCCTAACTGGTGGGCACAGCCAGTTTACCTTCTTCTCTTCGCACCCCAGACCAGTTTGTGGTCAAACTGCCTGTGCCAAGCACCCCGGCAGCCGGATAGCCACTTACCACTGGACCGCGAATCAACAGACCGCTCCTTGTACCCGAGAAACTCTGCGGCTGGTTTCTTCCCTGGCAGTGCAACGGACTCCTGTCTTCCTCCCCGATGAGATCCTCCCTTCCCCCAGACTAAGCACCGACTTGCATTCGCTGCCAGGAACAACTGCCCCCGCTGGAGTGTTCTCACCACTTTAAGGTACCGTGTCCGCCAGGCCTCCCTTTCTAAAGATTGCTACAAGGTAATAATAACCCCTTGGACTGGGCTGGCCGCCTTGACCCTCTAACTGGTCCCTTTCTTTGGTCCAACTCCTTTTTGAACCGTTACAAGACTTTTGTGCACTGCAACCGTGTGACCTTGGACACATTTCGTTTTGATCCTCTTAAAGCGGATCCGGCCTACTGACTCTGAATTCATGGTGTTACTTTGCCTTCCTCTCTTGTTGTGTTCGTGAAAAAGTGTTGGGATCCGTTTCAATTTATTCTCTGCTTTTCTCTCCCTTTTTAAAAACGAATTATTAGAGTGCCATCTACGTTAAGCGCTCACCGCTGTCTGAAAATAAGTGGGGCTTTACTTAAGACTTGTCTAATATTTTTTTAAGGGAGTGTATATCTTTTGGTGACCGTGTTTTTGAATTGCTTACTATTAGTGCCCGTGTGTTTTTCTAGATGTGGTTTTAAATAAATAATTATATCTCTTTTACACCAAGCCCTGGTCAGTGTTTACTTGTTCTATTGTGTTCTCTTGACCTATTGTGAATACTCTGTATACTGCCTAACTCTTCTTGAGGGAAGTCTGACTGCTCAGCCACAGCTACCAAGTGAATCTGTGTGGTACAGACTGCTAACAAGTGGGTTTACTGACAAACACCTGTCATCCTAAATCTTTTGCAGTGGTCCCAGAGGGAACTGCACAGGTTTCTGCCTAACATGGAGTACGCATTCTGTTGTCATGGTTACCATGCCTAGCAGGCAGACCAATGAGAACTCCAGATTAATTTTTGTTCAGACCAAGAATAGCTACGTTCGAAGAGAAGGGACACATTTTTCCCATAGAGATACAAGCAGCCATAGGGGGAGGGGAAATGGCTTTGCCTGATGGACATGATGATGAAGGAAAACAATGGCGTTCAGTAATCGCCATTGGGGAGGGTTACATACTAACTGACATCACTGATGAAGATCCGTTTGGAGATCACCCATCTGATGACGAAGAAATATTTCAGATGTGCATTACTTATTGGGTAAGAGTAATTAAAATAGAAGTTCCTCAGAAAATGAGGATAGCATAAAAACGTTCATAGTATTTTGATGAAGCCATGGTGAAAGTGCCAGTTTCATTATGGACCACCGGCCTCTATGACATAGGCCTACTAAAGGGGGTTAGAGAAGTGAAGATTAAATTGAAACCAGGAGAAATTTTACCTCGAGCACTCAATATCCTATTGTCCAGCGAGGTGGATGAAGATATTTTTTAAGACTATTTCCGCCATGATGGAACAGGGCATCTTCGTGACTTCAGAGTCACCGTGGAATACCTCAGTGTACCCTGTGCAAAAAAGTAAGGGGGGGGGTTCATGGCGTTTAGTGCAGGACCTTTGCCCAATAAACCAAACTGTAGAGGCAGAGATCCCTCTAGTTCCTAACCTGTCTACGATGCTATGTAATATGACGCACAATATTTCACTGTGATTGACTTGAAAAATGCATTTTTCTCAATCCCATTGTATAAAGACTTGCAGGATCCGATGTCTTTTACGTTCAGACAAACATGACTGAAAAGTACTCGGTTGCCTCAGGGGTATTGTGAGTCTCCAAGGATTTTCAATAGTCATTCAGATGGGGTTAAGCAATATTGATTTGGAAAGCGTTGTCTGCAATACATGGATGACATTTTAGTTTGCAGCACCTCAGAGGAAGAGTGCAGATGCGATTCTTTCCAGCTGATGATTATACTCGCGGACAAAGGATATAAGGTTAACAAAGAAAAGTAATATTGTCAACAAGAATTGTTGTACATAGGCCAATTGATTTTGCATGAAGGGAAAAAGATTACTCCTGAAAGAGCTGAGGCTATTTTAAAAACAGCCAATCCACACACGATAAAACACATGCAGAGATTTCTGGGATTATGTAACTACCTCAGAGCATGGGTTTTTGACTACAGCTCATATATAAGGCCTCTATTGCAGGCTCTAAAGAAAGCGCAGGCCACGCAGGAAAACAAATCATGTGGACTGAGGAGATGGAAGAAGGGTTTGATGAATTGAAAAAGCAATTTGCACGGCTCCAGTTTTAGGGACTCCCAATTATGCTGAGGAATTCTTTTTGTTTTCACATACAGATGTCACTGTCATGACAGCAGTCCTTACACAGAGTACGACTCTGGGGTACAAGCCCCTTGCATATTACAGTGGAATCTTAGACCCAGTGATGAGGGGTCATTTTCCGTGCGAACAAAGTTTAGCAGCCACCGCATTC
The DNA here is from genome assembly GCF_040938575.1 of Ambystoma mexicanum. Taxonomy (NCBI): domain Eukaryota; kingdom Metazoa; phylum Chordata; class Amphibia; order Caudata; family Ambystomatidae; genus Ambystoma; species Ambystoma mexicanum. Next base: position 1,358,119,976 of record NC_090937.1, on the reverse strand, counting down.
GGCATACAGAAGGCTGCAAGCAAAGTAATGGGATGTTCCATGACGTTATTTGTTGAGCATGCACTATTTGCCATTCTACAAAAACCAAAAGACATGTTGACTTCTCAAAGGGCTTCTGCCTATGAGGTAGTCATATCAAATCCAGCGATCAAAATAGTTCGATGTACAATGTGAATCCTGCCATGTTTATAGCAGAGCCTATGAAGAGTTCTGTGATGTGCTCCCCAAAACAAAGGAGAATGCATTAGCAGGAGGAGAGATTGTTTTTATTGACGGTTCTTCAAGGATCGATCAAAGTGAAGGACAGAGATATACAGGTTCCGCTGTGGTAAAACACACAGCTAATGGGGAATTTCAGGCGCTTATTAGTACTCGATTGCCATCTCATTATTCAGCACAGGCTGCAGAATTATTGGCTTTGATACTCGCGATCGAGACTCACACAGACCAGGAAGTAACAGTGTGCAGCGACTCCGCCTTTATGACAACAACGGTGCATGCAGGGCTAGCACGTTGGAAAAGGAGGGGCTACCTCAGAGCGGACAGTACACAAGTGCAGCAAGTCGCCTTATTGGATAGGCTCATTAAGGCACTACAACCCCCAATAGGCATCACAGTCATTAAATGTGCAGCCCATACTAAAGGGGCAGATTTTATCTCACGTGGAAATCAAGCAGCTGACGCTGAGGCCAAGCATGTAGCAATCACAGATAAAGAGATGATGAATGTTGAAACTCCTAATGTGAATGAAAAAATGATTAACGCAGTTAGTGGAGGTCCAGGGGGAAACCCCTTTGAAGCATTGTGGTGATAGGACAGCACTGGTAAACCGGTGATGCCTATAGCCTTATTAAGGGTGGAGCTGGAACAGCTACACTACCCCACGCATACAAACTTGGGAGAATCTCGCTGCAACTATTGCTGAGGAATGGTTTGTGCCAAATTTAATGGAGCATGTTGCATTTTTTATGGTTAACTGCATTATGTGTCAACAATTCACGACTGGGCATACACTGTGCACAGTTAGGGGAGTAATTCCGAGACCTAATGGCCCTTTTCAGCACTTGCATATCGACTATGTCAACATGATACAAGTATGTAATGGATATAGATACCTGATCGTCGTGGTGTGTCCTTTCTCGAGGTGGATAAAAGCAGGCTTATGTACACACCCAGACTCTACCTGTGCAGCTAAATTCTTAGTGCAGGAAGTATTTCTTATATGGGGAGTATGTCAAGTTATGAGGTCAGATAATGCCCAGCATTTTGTAAATCAGATATTTGAGCAGATCAACTTGTTGCTTGGTGTAAAGCACAGGTTTTCTTTCGGCTTATCATCCGCAAGGAAATGGGAATTTGTGAGAGGCTCAACTGCTTGCTTAAAGAAAGAATAGCCAAGTTGAAGCTGACCCTGAAAAAGGAGTGGTTACATTGCCTACCACTGGCATTATATGCTTTAAGGAACCAACCAGGTTCTGACCACTATCTCACACCCCACAAAATAGTCACAGGGAGACTAATGAGAACCCCCCTAATGCCTCCATCCAAAGTTAGATGTGATGCTCAGCCAACTACAGAACTGATTGGAATTATGTGATTATTTGAACTGTATGACTTCCAGTATTTCTGTCATTACAGAACAACTGCAGAGACGAGGGTGTAGAGCAGTACAGAACACAGAAGAAGATGCTGCATCAAACCAATCTCAAGGATTTCGTGTTCCCAGACTATTCCCTGGGATGCAGTCAGTCTTGATCCGTAACCACGTAAGAAAAAGGAGGGCTGAACCCCGATTTAACGGTCCGTTCATTGTGGAAAACATCACGCCGTCTGCTGTCAAAGCGCAGGGCAGGCGTGCTTGCATCTTCTTAGGGGGCATTAAAATCTTTGCTGGAGAAACTCCTTTGCCGGCACCCCTACACAACGAGGCAAGTACAAGCATCAGGGAAGAACCACAGCATGTGCAGAGGAGGTCTATGACGAGGAAGGAGGACACAGAAGCTGACAAGTAGAAAGACAAGGAATTAATTGGACTGTGGCTTGGTTTCGGACACACCTTTGAAACCATTTAGAAAAGGGATATGGAAAACTGGTTTGAACACTGTGCTGTCATTTCAGGGTGAAAGAAGATCTTTTTGTTCACAAGGCCACAGTAGCTTACTGACTTTGGACTGAGGCATTCTTACGCCTTGATGAGAAGCATACTATGCTAGATTTTGATTGTGGACACACTAATTGGAAAAGGGTACAGTACCCAGACTCGTCTGACACAGAGTTCTTGTTTGGATTTACCCATGGTGTCACCCAGTGATGAACTTTCTAGGCACACTCTTACTTATTTCAAGTTGGTGTTGCGCACTTACCCTACTTGGTGGGGAGAACCACTCGCATTCCAGCTTTCTTACAAAATCCTAAGAATGAAGAAATCATAAGAAGATTGCTTATAGTCATCACTGAACAATTCTTGCAGCTACCCGAATACAGCGAGGAGAATACAAAAGCCGTATCAAACAAGCAGCTCATAGACTAGTCAGTGTAGTGTTCTTTCGTCTGATTGAAGAGTATCTACACCTTGTTGGGAGGCACACTGATGTGCATACCTTTCTAAGGGATCATAGAAACACTGCAAATCTGAATGTGATCTTGGAAGGTATTATTATTCAAGTGAGCATCTATTTTGAAGGAAATCACAGGTCGGTGTAGAAACTTTCCTTCGAGGGACAGATCGAAGGGGTATCAGGTAATATTATCCCCACCAAAAATATCGCAGTACATATAGTTGTCGGGAACGGCCATAGGCAATATTTTTGGTGGGGATAATTTATGGGGTAAATGGATGGGAGGGTTGCGGGGGTGTCCCCCGCTCCCTTTTAAAATATATGGGGGCTGCAGGGGTGTCCCCCGCAGGTTCCATGGGGTAATATTGCTGCAAAAATATGGCGACATTTTTGTGTGGCGATATTTTTGCGGCAATATTATCACATGGAACTTCGAAGGGTTGAAGATAAAAAGAAATTCGACATGTCGTCTGGGCTGAGGCAGATTCGAGGCATAAATTGGGAGATAATCTATGTCATTGAGCTTGTTTAGACTTGCTGATGTCGTATTTCTTCACACTAAAAAGGCATCTACATTTCAAATGATGAAAGACTGATTCCAGAAATAGAGAGACAGTTGTTTTTATCATCCAGAAAGCAGACAGCTGATCGAGAACGAGTTGCTAAGTCAAGACAGCAGCTTCCAAAAAGCAGTTCACAATGTTGATGTATTCAAATTCAGTTTTTCCTTCCTTAGGTAATCAAGATGGGGAATCTCAGCAGCAACATCATATTACTGCATGAAGAGAGACGCTCACGTTGTCCAAGTAGATGTTGTAGGCTGACGTACCACTGTGTTATCTATACTTGCATTGTATTCATAATAGTACTGCTTTCATTGACTGTGCAAACAGCATTCTATATTGGTGCAAATGGAGCTAACACTCTGGTGCATGTTTCTGAGCAGAGGGAAAATGTATGTGTGGCAACTACTAGGCAGCTTAGACCCTATGTAGTCATTCCTGTTCCAAAGAAAGAGGGCAAATTGCCTGAGCTTGAGATGGATGTCATTAGCAATAATACACAAGCAACATGCGTCTTAGAGACTGCTTCTGGATGCCACAGACAGGCTCTGTGAAACTGACAAGTCAAGGGGTTGATAAAAGGTGTGCCTACACAAGTAATACATGCAAATACACCTGGTCCAGTGACAATTGACCTAAAAGCAGTTTCAAAAGGAAGATCCCAAATGGAGATTATGCGAGACATTTTCATGCCTAAATGGGCTGCTGAGCAGATGAGACGTTCTGAACTTAGACAGATGCTCCTGTGATTAATTCAGTCAGAAAAAGCTATGTTGGTACACTTCATGATATGATTATGGAAGCTCACATGAAAAGAATGAGACCTAAAAGAAGCACACAGGAAGATAATTATGAATTGAATGATTACCTCGACAGCACGGCAACACTTGAGAAATAACATATGGTAACAACACATGGAGGAAGTTGGGAGAAGGACTTCAAAGGAGGAATGCTTTGTGTCTGTACTCCTGACATATAGCAAGGGGAAGTGGAAGATCTTCATAGCTGTTGAAATAGATGTCCAAACAGCACATTGTCTTTCACACATAGCTATTTGCAAGATCAGAGGCCAATTCATGGGTAATGATGCTTCTCTCAAGTGGGCAACTGAACGGACAGATCCAGATGAAGACGACTATTTTCAAGATATAAAGACAAGAAACAATACAAAGACGAGAAGTCTTGTGATCAGATATGAGAAACAAGGAGTAAAAGGAGCTGAAATCAGAAGGGAAGTGAACAAGAAACTTTGCAGGAAAATCTGCAAACTATATTCGAATTTGGAAGAACAGAGGTCAGATGCAGATCTAGGGATCAGTGTTATCACCAGATGGATGGGAAAAAGGAGTGGTGATCTGCAGAGCCTGGATGATATCTAATCATCATGAATCAACTATTTTGAATGCACAAGAGGTGTACAAACCGTTATGGCCAAGACTTGCTAAGCTACTGACTTGGGTCGAAGATCGAGGAGGACCCTTGCAGATAGTGCCATTGGAAAGTTCAAAGCTGTGTTTCAGAAATAATGGCACAAGAAAAATTGGAAAGAATCAAAATTGTGGTTGAATATTTGATGTGCCAGGACTCTTGCATAGAACAGCAGTAATCATGGATCATTATTGGGCTTGAGGATCCAAGGCATACATGAGACTACTTAAGGACTGTGGAGGAATATGCACATTGGTGAATGTCCATGTTCCAGTATTAGTGATTCCAAAGAGTAATCTGAATCTTGACAGTTTCCCAAAAGCAGATGCTCACCTGAGGAAGAAGAGATCTGTGGAGCTGATGAAGAGGATGAAGAGAGAGAACTACTTTTAAGCCAAGTCGATGGAATCTTTTGATTCTATCCCATATGAACACAAACTATTCAGTCAGACTTCTTCAGTGTTCACATTGATCTTCATGCCAAGAATCGAGGTTGGAGCAAATACCAAGTGGCTGCAGATAACCAGATGGGAATTGCTGCAGACAATTAACACTACTATAAAGGGTTTCAATGCAATTAGAGAAGTGATGAGAGCCATAAGACTGATGACTCTCCATGACAGATATTATATGATATGGCATTTTATAACGCGCCTATATGCAAGTGTTTTTCAAGGCGTGACGAGGCAAGGGAGTGGGAACAGAGGGAAGACAGACAACGATCCTACTGGGCCAGGTGTCATTCAGATCGTGCAAGTGCATGGGAAGGGGAAGGAGGGAAGAGCAGGTGGCGGGGGAGGGGACAGTGCAGTACATGGGATAGTAAATAAATAACAAGTAAAAGTATGGCCAGCTGGTGGCAAGTGCAAGGGTAAATGCAGACATCAGGTGTCAAGTGCTGGTGGTGGGACTGTAGGGATACAGAAAACAGTCCCCAAGTGTGGGGGTTGCCAGGAAGGCAGTGCAGGAGTGCGACTGTCGGGGGAGGGGATCTGGGCCCGGGATCAGAGGGTGGCCAGGTAACCAGTACAGTTTCAGTATCAGCCAGGAAGTCAGCAGGGGAGAAGAGGAGAAAAGGCAGAAGCAAAGAGTAAGGTTTTGAGGTGCTCCCGGAACTGGAGTTTTAGGGAGGCTGTTCCAGAAGGAGGCCCCAGCCAAAGAAAGATCTACCACCAACTTGTTGCTTGGAGAAGCGACTGACCCTGAGGGAGTTGGAGGCGGATGAGCGAAGAGCTTGACAAGGAAGATATTTAGGAAGAGAGAGTTGAAGGTATTGAGGCCCCAGAAGGCCTCATTGACAATGCAGATGGTTTTGAACTTAATCCTCACAGCCACTGGGAGCCGGTGCAGAGATTTCAGTCCTGGAGAGATACGATCCCTGTGCTTGAGGCCAAGGTCAAGTCTCGCAGTCCTGTTTCGGATGAGTTGCATAGGGCGGAGAGTAGAAGCAGGCAGATTTAGAAAGAGGCTGTTACAAAAGTCCAGTCTAGAGAGAACCAGGGCTCTGGAGATGGTGAACTTCTGGGGGAAGGAGAGGAAAGGAAGAATACCTCTGAGGAGGTGCAGCTGGTAGTGGAACTTCTTTGAGATGTCAGAGATGTGAGGAGAGATGGAGAATGTGTAGTCACGATGACCCCGACTTTTGTAGCCTCAAAGGTGGGAGCAGGATGAGGGCCAAGAGAAGCCGGCCAGAGAGTGACAGGAAAGGAGGGAGCTGGTGTGCTGATCAGGAGAATCTCGGTCTTACTAGCATTAAGGCAGAGATCATTGGAGGCACACCACTCCTGGATGGCAGACAGTCAGTCAGAGATGGGAGAGGGAGAAGAGGTGGCGGAGGATAGCCTGGAAATGAGCTCAGTGTTATCGGCATAGCACTGGAAGTTGGGGCAGAGCGCGGCAATGCGGTGGGCAAGAAGTGCCAGGTATTGGTTTAACAGCCAGGGAGAGAGGTTAGACCCCTGGGGAACACCACCGGTAGAGATAGAGGATAGGAAGGACCCAAGTTGAAGCTGGTAGGGTCGATCAGAGAGGAAAGAAGTCAGCCACGCCAGGGCCTGACCGGTAATCCCCAGGTTGTCACGGAGACGGTTGAGCAGGATGGCATGGTTGACCGTGTCAAAGGCAGAGGAGAGATCAAGTAAGATAAGGACGTCTTGGACATCATCACAGCTATGGATTGAGGTGTTTGTGCAAAAATCAGAGAATCATGTTGCACATTCATACCTTCTCATGATGACCAGAATGGAACCTTGACAGAGGCCATAAGCATGCTGACGAAACTCCATGGCCAGATGATAGATGAAGTAGAAGACATTGCTGATGACAGCTGGTTTGGATCACTCTTCTCTTGGGTTCCACAATGGATGGCAGACATGTTCATGTTTCTTGGAGCCCTGATCGTGTTGATATTACTTGGATTTTGTGTGATAAAAATAATAATCTCAGTGCAAGAAGACAGCAAAGAAAGCCATAGGGATGAAGATTATGATTGATGTTGAACCACGATGGAAAGTCGCAAAAATTGGAGGGAAATCAGGTATAGCTACAGATTTCGAGGGAGCAAACCTGACATTTTATATCAAAAGCAAAATTTGGGGCTCCCGCATCTTGGGTAGGTGTGAGCATGCAATTAACTAGATCACTAGAAACATCACACTAAAAGATCATTAAAGGACAGTGCAACGTCGAAGTCTAAGGAAAATACAACCTGACTTCATTGGAAAATACAATTAGTAATGACATTTTAATAAAAAACATTTGAATATTAAAACCAACTCTGTAAAACTAACATATAAAATCTAACATACGTGCTGACAAGGTGACTAGTGCTTACAACACAAAGTGCTAAGTGCTGGTTGCCGAATGGCTACAAAAGGGCAAGGTACATAGATCATATCAGACTCCAATTGTACATAAAGATTTGTGAGCAATTGTATACTGTTGAATAAATCCACTAAACAGCTTCAATCAAACAAAACAGAAACCACACAAAGTGTGAAAGTAGAGACCTTCTTTGTTTGGTGTCTCTAATTATGATGCCTTAGTCAGGAAGTACCTAAAGTGCATCAATGGAGTACTGATCCAAAACCAAATACTTCACATTAGTATCTGTCTAGAGCCCAACATGTTTCATTCCTATGGTCATATAGGTTGATAGTAGGAACTTCTTCAGGGGAAAGTGTGTGGGGGTTGGGGCGCGAAACACTCCCAGCCAAAGATGAAATGGTAGCTGCCAGACTGTCGTAAAAGTGTGCAGTCTTGTTCAATGTTTCTTAATGGACATTTCGGGGAGATAATGTCCATGTGCTCTTGTTGATAATACAAGAAAATCGATCCAGGTCACACCTGTTCAAGCAAAAACACAAGAAAAACCACATCTTAATAGTGTGGTTGCTCGATAAGCTGCATCAGTAATCAATTTGAATTAGAAGATGCACTTAGAGTAGGCGCTTACCGTCTCTTTGTGTCGGTAAGCGGTCCTTAAGTACTGCGTAGAATCACAGTGTTGCAGTCTCCAGTGGGAACCCTATAAATATACAGATACAAAAAACACACCATCCTGTCAAGCCCCAGAGATTGGAATTATCTATGGGAATTATGAAACTGTAGTGTGGTAGAGCGTTAAGATGAAGTCACACAGGTATAAGTAAAAGAAGACTTACTACAAACTTGACTCCTGGTTTCGAGGAGTCATGGGAAGTTGGAGTGCCTGTTTGAATGTCGTTCATGCAGACATGCGGGGTTGAGTACCAGATTCTGTAAAGTAGAAAATGGTATCCCATGTCAATATGTGATAGACAATAGTTGTCTCAAACATTCATCAGAAAAGGAATAGTCTGGAGTAAGGCAATGAAAGAAGTAAAAGACTAATTGGAAAACTAGGGAGATAATGAACCAAGGTTATTTCTAGACAACAAACAATTCATACTACAATGGAGTTACATTGCAAACAAGTTTGGAAGGGAATGGATCATCCTGATCATCAATACGACGAAGGAAATGGCTGACAAATTTGCGGCTGAACTTCTGGTACTAGAAGATGAAATTAAGAAACTAGTACCTATAGACATCTACAAGAAAAGACTGGAAGGGAATGGATCATCCTGATCATCGATACGGCGAAGGAAATGACTGACAAATTTGCGGCTGAACTTCTGGTACTAGAAGATGAAATTAAGAAACTAGCACCTATAGACATCTACAAGAAAAGACTGGAAGAAATCAATAAAGAAATAGACGAGTTCAAAGACTATACCACCCGCGACAGGGTGAGAAGGATGAAAAAAGACTTATTGAATTTCACTCACGAAAACGCCTTCACATACACCCAGGATAACTATAAACCCAATCAACAACGAGATCAACCTAACTCCAGAGGACGCCGTGTAAGATTCAGCAACACCTCCTACAGCTCTTATGGCTCCAGTGACGAGAAAACAGAAGAGGGCGAGGACGATTACCCTAACAGTAGAGGCTCACTGAGGGGCAGAAGACCGAATGGTATGAGACGTGGACAACCACGACGACCCCGGAGAGGCAGAGGAAACACAAGATCCAATTCTAGTTTTTTAGACCAGGAACAGATGAATTGGGATTTCGAGCCACGACACACAAGGAGCGAGGGACCCTACTAGTGAATTTATCTAATTACATCCCTAATGATACGGAAAAATATATTTTGGAAAAAGGGCTGACCTTTGTTCCCACCAATCGCTACGATCCATTTAGCAACAGAACGGACCTAGAAATGCTATTCAGGAAACTTCACCTGAAACAATTTTTCGCCATGAATACATACACAGGCGAAACAAGTGAAGCAGGACTACGCCGACCCTCTAATTTCAATCCAGAGACTCCTGTTCAGAAGGCTTGAGCAAAACGATGACCGGACTATTAGAAAATAATATTAAATACACGAAAAGGCTCGATTTCATGTTGGCCAGTCACGTGAAAGAAGGAAGTTGGCCGATCAAGGGAATCACACCTACGCATTAGGGCAGGCTGTGCCTACACTCCTTCTAAATTCTCAGAGCACAGTACACACTAAAGGCCAAACTTCAAAGCACTAATTGACACTGGACCATTGAGGTGATGATGGATTGATATATTAATTGGTGGGAAGCTCGTGTTAAAATGAGCCCACCAGCACCTGGATGTTCAGTCTGCATGCTGCTAGACATAGGTGGAAAAGTACTGAGAGGGGTTAGAAGCCAACCAATTGTAGAGGACCGTGTAATCAAGGGTCCTATAGTTTGTGTAGCCAATGGAACGTGATGTATTTAGTGATGTTCATAATGGCCATTTTGAGGGGAGGGCTTAGTAGCATCACCTGATGTAAAGTACCCTATCACTCTCTTTCACAGTTCTTTACCGATATGGAACTTATACTTAGATATCCACTTAGAGCCAATCAATCCCTCCGATAGGTTTTGTGGTATGCCACGTAGGTAGTGACGCAGGTCAACAAGTCACTGATGATTTTACATTATATAACCTCCGTTTCTACTAAAATGATTGAGCTCCTGAAAGATCTGAGAGAATAAGCGTCCAATGCCCCCTTGGATGGCCAATCAAACAAGGTCATCCAGAGCTGAAACCAAGACACTCTCTGTGCCCCGTACAGGGCAGAAGCCATATTGAAATGAATCAAAAAAGTGACAGTCCTCCAAGAAGGAACTCAACAGCAGAGAAATTAAAGGTTCCAGGAGTTTCATAGAGAAAGAAAGAGGAGAAATAGGATGAAAATTAACTGGAGAACATGAGTCAAGATTGAGCTTTTTTAGAAGGGGAACAACCAAAGGCAGTTTAAGCTCTGAAGGAATGAGGCCGATATTACATGAAGATTTAACCGCCTGAGTAACCTAGGGAGCAATATCATGCATAATCTCCTTTAACAGCTCAAGAGGAATGGGATCGAAAGGGGAGGTTGACTTAAGTTGAGCTGTCGCTGTAATATTATTTTCCATGGTGAAAACAGGAAAAGAAAACCGAGTATAAAAACGGACCACAGAACGTGCCCCAAATGAAGAAGCATACGCCCAGAGTTCTGAGAATTACAGATTGTCACACAAATATAGTCCATCTTCTGAACAAAAAAGTTTTGAGAGCGAGTCACACAGAGCCTGTGAAGGTACCACCCCTGAAGCAGCATTGTCAATAGATGACAATGAGTGAACCAGGGTGAAGAGAGCTTTGGGTTGATTGAGAGGACCCTGAACCTTACCCCAGTAAAAGCTGTCAAAATAGATTAATGATAAATCCTAGTGCTAAAAAAAAACAATTTATCAGCAAAGCAATAGGATGAGCTCCAGTGAGACACTTGGCCCTGGCTGGCCCGAGGACCACCTGACTGTCTCACCAGCTCGTCCTCAGGGATCTGACATGCAGGTGGCCAGGACATGGCTAACGCTATTGGACCCAGTTCCAGGGAATGGACCAGTGGGGGAGGATCACCTGGATGGGGGGTCTTTGGGGAGTGGAGGTGGGACACCGAAGGGTGAGATGTGGTATCCCCTTCCTTATGACACCTTTTCCCCATCCTACCAGGTAGGATATCAAGAAACTCAACCCCCCCCCCCCTTTTCCGACACAAACACTTTCTCACAGACATTTCATCATGAGTGATAACGGACCAACAACAGAGCCGTATACCTGACATGTCCCAACACAAAGGCCAAGCGAGTCAGGCAATTACTGATATCTACACACACCTGACATCCATCAGACATCCTCACACAGATAAAAGGCAGAGCATGAAAGCACACTCTGAGCAAGGTCAAACGCACGAGAAAGCAGCTATTCTGGCATGGCACTTTAAATGTAGGAGAAAGGCAGCGAGACCAAAGAGGACGACAAGGAGGGAAATACCCTTGCCATTTTTGAGAAGGGATTGTGACTTTCTAGAAGCCTCAAGGAAAAAATAAGATCAGGAACTACCTCTGACGAGCAGTGTAGTGTGTGTGTGAAAGGTACACAGGGCCCTACCGCATTCAATGATAGCCAAGGTGTGGAGAAGCAAATGCCAGCGTGGTACTAGCCTTGACTCCGACAGCAAAGCAATGCCATTATGTTCAGTACTGCCGGTGAGTAGGGAGAGACTGATAACACACCAGACTGTGTGGCGCTCAAGGTTGCAAGCAACAACATTGTATGAACAAAGAACTTGTTTGTGATTGAAATGTGAAACCAAAATAGGTACCAGATACAAAGTGGTCCAGTGCCATGTGGGTGCTCACTCGAAGGTCTCTATTTGGTACCGCCCCATACCCCCCCTCGAGAGTGTAAATAATTATTGAACAGTGAAATCAAAGTTGTCCTGCAGTGAGTTAAGTGGAAGCCTGTGCACAATTGAAAGTATTTGATTGCCTACAAACTGAAATTGGTCTGAGCCCGGAAGAGGGGGATCTGGGGTGAAGAGTAAAACTCAACCGCAAAGATATTGTTGTGGCAAATGTGAACCCGACTGAGGGATACCTGCGAACTTAAATTGGTTTGAGCCCGGAAGAGGGGCACTAATTGTTTAAAAGGGGATCTGAGCCTGGCTGAGGGGGATCCAGGGTGAAGAGTAAATCACCCGGCTTGACTGTTTGGAAAAGGAACTATTCTTTGTTGTTTATGGTACATCATGTCCTCTGAGGCAATAGACTTGGGCACAGAAGGTCCTGATGTTGGTGAAGGAAACTGGGACCTCGTACCGAAGGAGTGTGCTATGCTTGATTGACCCGCCTTGTACAATGCTAAAAACGTGGTGAAAGGAGGCCCACAGCATTAGCATCTTGACTTTTTATTTTGCAAACACTTCTTTCTTTTTGTGAACATTAGTCCACACTATTTTGTAGTATAGAGGTAAAGATTGGCAATAGGTTTTTATTAAAGTATTAGAGGCCCTTTTTATTTGACTAGACTACACTAGAACTTTATTATTATTATTTGATGGTCGTAGCTTGCTCCCATCTTAGATTTAGGTTTAGATAGGCGTTTTTCATACCCCTGATAGGAGTTCAATAAACACCCTTCAACTGTGATCACTTGTATCTGTCTTACTTTGATACCATGTCTTCCTTACAGGGGAAGACGAGCTGGAGAACAGAGAGGGAAAGAGGAGCAACAGGGATGTGAGAGGTGAGAACGAGGCAGAGAAAAGGAGATCAGCGAGAGGCAGCAGGGAAAGTGGAGATCTATGGAGGAGGTGGGCACTGTGAGAAACCTGAGGGAGGTTTCACATATAGACCCTGGGGATTCTTTGTTCAGGTGGCCAGGGCACGGCCATCGCCTTTGGAACCAGACCTTGCAGGTGGACCAGTGTGGTAGGATCACCTGAACAGGGGGTCCGTGGGGACTGGTGGAGGAATGCCCTCAGGTGAAACGAGGTATTCCCCGCTTTTGTCCGTCATGCCCCTATCCGATATTCCCTCCGTCTTTGGAGGATATTGTCAGCAGAATCCTGTTGCACCCGAACTCTGTAATTTAGAAAAGGGAAAGAGAAAACACCATGGAAAATCAAACCATCTTTTGACCCTTAATAGTTACCTAGTCCCCGCTCTTCTAAATCAAGAGGACATTTAATACATCCCTCCTTTTCTGATGTGTCCGTACACAAACTATCTTCTGTCACAACAGGAAACTACAATTCCCATAATTCCATTACCCCACTGAGTTACCCATGTACTACAACTAGAAAGAATATCTCTAGTAATATGCAGTGGCCCTGCCCCACTGAGACCAAACAGGGTCAGGTGCTCAATCATAATCACATCCATTCTGCCTTTAAAGGACACATTTTCCATCCCAACTCCCCATCCCCAATTTCGAAAATCAGTAAGAGGAAGAGGAGGCAACTAAGAATAATAAAGGCACACAGAGACAGAAGACAGACTGCCCCATGTTAATGCTGGACTGTCCCACTAATAGAGTCAGGCAAGGACAGGCAGACCAAACCCAGAATTCACACCTGCAGCCTGTAAAAGAAACACAGGTGTATAAAAGGTGGAGTTCCTGGCAGAACAGAGAGCAGCAGTTGGGAGAACTGAAGGGAGGCTGTGTGGCTGAGTCCATGTTAGGGAGAATTCTCTGTTTAGGCTGAATTTCCTAACCTAGTGAGTCCCCCAGCAGCTTTGCTGGATTTTTTGGGGTTTATTTTTTCTCCTGCCAAGAGTGAGACTCTTTTACCCTCACTCTTGGACATGACTTGAGAGTGTTTCTGTGACTTGCTATGTGCTTATGGGCTAGGGGGTATTTTTTCCCCATAGGCTATCATTGGTTTTTGAATGTGTGTTACACAGCACCCTCAGTGCAGTAACACAGGGGTGTCATAGAGACCCCCAAACATAGACTCCACACCCTGGGACTGACTACTGTCTCCCTGGGTCTGTAAAGTCACCATTGACTTTACTAGTCTTAATTTAGGAACTTAACCAGTACAAACCATCTTACTGTGGAAGTACTGGTAGGGGCAATTAGATTGCCCCTGGGTCTGTTGTCGAGGGGGTACTGTCCCGTCCCCCCTCGCCGAGTTCTGGCTGGTGACAGTGGATACCACGGAAATATTCCACCAGAATATTTCCCAATGGGATTTCCCATTGTTTTTAATGCACCACTTTTTGGTGCAATGTTAAAGATACCGCCGGTTTATTTATTTAATATAAATTCACCGGTTGGGATTTTTTGCCAGAACTCGCCGCCAAAATGGCGTCTAGGTTCACTTCAGTAACCCTGAACCCGAGTCGAGCCTTTGTTCCACTTTTGGCGGGCTTCTGCACAGAAGCCCTCCACAGTGGTGCCATTCTGTCTGGGTACCACATGGGGTGTGGGAGGGGGTTTAGGCACCCTGGACTGAGATGCCTTGCCAACTCATGTCGCACTCTGGTGTGATTGGCCCAAGTGGTGAGCCACCCCGCTCACCACTTAGCATGTTTGAGTGACAGCTAGGCTGGATGAATGGGGGTTTGCTGCATAAAAGCAGGGTTTTTGGGACTGGTTCTTCAGAAGTCGCCACAGGACCTAAGAAGCCGAAGAGGGAGAAGCCGAGCCGACCTGCCAAGACGACACCACCGGTGGAGCCCTGCGGAACCGTCTCACCACTTTTTCCGACGACAGAGGAGATCTCCCGCCGGAGAGTCTCCTTCCCTTAACTGGTGGGGACAACCAGTTGCTGCCTTCTTTTCGCCGTCCCGAAGCATCTCGTGGCCGCCTTGCCTGTGCCAAGCACCCCGGCAACCGGGATACCACTTTTTACCTCAACCGCGAAAGAGGGGTAAAATCCTTTGTGACCGGAAAACTCCACGGCTGGTCTCATCCCTGGTAGTGCAACGACCTTCAGCTTTCCTCCACGTCGAGATCACCTCTTCCTCTGGACGACGCCGCGACTTGCACCCACTACCAGGAACAACTACCACCGCTGGAGGATCCTTTCCACTTTTAAAGGTACTGTGTTCCGCCCGGCTTCCCTTGCCACCGATTGTACGGGGTAGATTTAGCCCTCGGCTCTCGAACCTGGGTAAGCCTGGGACACCCTAACTAAACTTTTTCTAAATTCAGTAAAACCTTTTCTACTCACCTGCAAAGACTTGTGACATTGTGTGATCTTGGGCATATTTTCGCCTGGCTCTCTCTAAAGCGGGCCACGAACCAATTCTCCTTGTTCCACAATTGACTGCCTTTTCTAACCTTATGTGAAAAGTGTTTTACCTTGCTGCTTTCATTACTTCTGCTTTTTCCCTCCCTTTTCTAATAACTTGTTGGAGTGCCATCTGACGTTAAGCGCTCACCTCTGTTTGGAAATAAGTGGTGTTAACTTAGACTTGTCCAACAAATGACTAGGGATGTACATATAAGTAATAGTGACTGTGTTTTGACTTACCTTTTTCTGTGCTAGTGTAATTTATGAGTGTGCCTTTAAAATAAATAAGTATATACTTTTACACCTAGCTCTGGTCAGTGTTTGCTTGTACTACTGTGCCTCTGTACCTATCCTGTATCCTCTATATACTGCCTAACTCTTCTTGAGGGAAGTCTGACTGCTCAGCCACAGCTACCACAGTGAATCTGTGTGGTACAGACTGCTACCAAGTGGGTTTACTGCCAACACCTGTAGTCTTAAATCTTTTGCAGTGGTCCCAGAGGGAACTGCACAGGTTTCTGCTTAACAGTCCAGCAGGGGAGCCCTTCTCAATCCCAGCCCCTCTTTCTACTGGGGCCATTGAAAAGCGAGACACAAGAATGCTGACCCAGTGTGGATGGAGGATGGCAGCCTGGAGAGAGAGCCAAAAAGCAAGGAGAGCAGCTTACAGCAGGCCAGATACTGGCCAGTGCTGCTTTCCCTGGGTGGATGTTGATCCCCAGGGAGACAGAGGGGCAGGTGGCGAGAACCTAACCTCAGATCTGAGAGTGGCAAGTCTTTTCCCAACAACATTGCGTGGCTGGAGAGTTTCTGAGTGAGGGGAAACCTGGCACGCGTGCAAGGCTGAATCGGGAACTTGCCAGAAATATATTAGCTTTTCTTGTGAGAATGAAATCCACTATTTAACCATAAGGCAGGGTGCATTCTGGGACATGTAGTGAAAATACAACCTCAGGCATCTGCACCTTGCCTGTAACTGGTGGACTGTGGACAGATGCTACAGAATAACAGAGTGGTCTGGCATAGTGAAAGTGAAAGTGCGCCATCGAAACTGTGAATTGAAGGGATTGGAAGTTTAGGGGAAGGAAATTCCTACCAGTGTTGGGATAGCGAGGTCCAAGCCCAGCTGAGGGACACCTACGTGAAATCAAGTGCTTCTTGTTGAAAGAGGTCTGAATCCGACTCAAGGAGACCTACGTGAACTTTGTGCTTAAAAGGGTTCAAGCCAGATCGAGGAAGACCCAGTAGGAACTGTGAACCTGAGCCTCGAGAACTTTGATATTCTAAAGCAAGGAACTTTTTTTGTGTGCGTGTCCAGGCATTCTGCTATGCTAATGAGAGACTTTTTTTTGGAAAGAGACTGTCACGGAAGGCCCTGGTTTATGTCCTGAACTGCATCCTTGAGCCGAAGAAGCCAGAGAGTGTTCCCATGCTAGAGTGTGCCTCCTTATCCCCATGCTCAAAACGTTGATAAGGAAACCCCACTATTCAGTCATCCTGATACACACTTTGTTGAACAGTGTTTTTCTTTTGCATACACCTTTTTCCGGTACACATTTGTTATAGCGTAAAGATTGGCAATATATTTTTTTAAGTATATGCACTTTTGATATGACAAGACACTTCTAGGACTGTGGTATTTATTATTTGATGGTCAGGATTGCTCCCATCCTTTAGATATAGGGCTAGAAAGGAGTTCTACCACCCCATCTTTGCTAAATAAACACCCTTGAACTGTGCTTCATTTGGGTCTGTCTTCATTCATGATACCATGCCTTCCTTACAGCACCCAGAAGTTAAGGTATATCAGGAAGGAAGAAGAGAAGGTAAGTATGAGCAAAAAGAACTAAGAGGAGAAAACAGGATTCTGAACTGAAACATGTCGAGCAATAGCCACTGCAATATCACAATGACATATGTATAAACTTTTGGGAATTACAATTGGGAAATCTCTCCATGTGACTTGAAATGTGTTTACAGACCTTATCTACCTCATTAGTTAGTCTACATTTTTCTAGACAGAAGTCACTATAGCACTTCACTTACATGAGTTTTTTCATTGTTGAGTCATAATTGTGAAATTTAGGTTTTTGGGATTGTGTATATATATTGGTTGTGTGTTAACTGATAACTACTGAAAGTTTTTAATATTTTTATTTATTTATTTGATTTACTCATACATCAGATTTGCATTGTTTATTAACTGTTTTTCCACGATTTTGGATATATACACTATCTCTCATCTTTGGGTTTTAGCGTTGTGGAGTCCTACACATATCTGATCTCATATGTTTTAAGGTGAGATAGGCTCCAGAAGAGGAGTAGAAGACAAACATTGCCATGAAGGGTTTTAGATTAGAAAGAGTGAGGAAAGAAGTAAATTGCAAGCTTCTATGATGGGAGGATGGGTGGGGAGGCAGAACAAACATGGGGCTGAGCACTGAGGAGGTAATATTACAGAGAAGAGAAGCTAGGAGATGAAAAGGAGAAGGGTGTCCCTAAGGAATGAGACTGTACTGGCCCATCAAGGATGTAAAAGAAGTTGGGGTTTTGGGGAGCAGAACCAGCCCCATGATCTGAAGAATAGGGGAAATTAATTGGGCACAACTTTTACATGAGGTAAAGTAGCCTGGTCCCTGGTTATAAATCTGCAGCCTAAACTGGCAACAAACCGGTCTTTCACTTGTGGCTGCCAAGGCCTGAGGAGCTACACAGTCTGGCCTGGACACCCATAAAGAGGGTCCTCTTCTCACTTGCGGAACCCAGGTGGGACGACTAAGACAACCACTCAGGAGAACACAGAACCCCAAAAGTGGTATGGATTTACATAGCGACTGAACTTGATAAACCTTTCCGGAATGGGACCCAGGATCGAGAGACTGTGTTGACACAGGAGAGGTTTTAACTGCACCAGACCTATTGCTATTTTGGGTATTATGGAGAGGTCATGCTATGTTTATGTTATAGTTCCTTTAATGAACCCACATCTTGTATACATTCAAAATAAAAATGGTGTCGTTAGCCTAGAAACCTATGTGCATCACTTATTGGTACCCACATGTCAGACATATTGTCAGGGTGGGATCAATAGGGGATGCCCATGAGCCCAAACTGAACAGAGCAGGGGCTAAGCTCCCCTTTAAAGCCATCACAGGCTTGGCTGGTGTTTACCTCTACAGCATTCACGATGGTCTCATACAAATGGATGAAGTTAACTGGGATTATTTCCTTCCTAGGGCACTGTTGGCCGTGAGGAACATTCTGCAAGCCTCTACTGGTTTATCCCCATTCCAACTGGTATACTGACAACACCCTTGAAATACATTGACAAAGTTGAAGGAGGAATGGGGAAGTCAGGAGGAGACTATTAATAACACTGTCGGATTAGTTCAGACAACCAGAAAAGATATGGGTGTGGTGAGCGACATATTACACCACCATCTGCGGTGGCACCAAAACAAAACAAAAAAAAGCGCTTTTATTGCCAGGCTCACTGAGGGATACCCAAGGGTTGGTGCTTCTGCAAACTACAGAAAACAAATCCCCACTGAGGAGGCATGTGCCCTATTAAGTCACAGACTTTCTGGGAGATCTGAATTAACAAGTGCAACAAGGAGACCACCAGAAATCTACTATATCCACTGGTTTTAATCCTGGAAGGAACCGGCTGATTGTACCTTGATGGCTATTTTCACATACCCACCCTGTGGAACTTGATCCCAGTAACGGATTGGTATGCTCCCACAATTGTCTAAATTTGCAACTCGCTCAAAACATGGTTTTTCAACCACACCTGTCCATTGACTAAGTACAAAGGACACAGACCGCAACTCACGGTACTGTGCTACTTTTAAGACGTGCCAGCAAAAACCCTGGCTACCCACACCATGTACAGTGCTCAGCTGCTCTTAAGCTATGTCTGCGCTTTAAGCAATAAAATAAAAAATAAAAGCGATGCCGATACCAATCCTTGTCCAACTATTAACCGAAAGAAAGGGCGATTTAAGAGAAACTAAAGAAAGGTGAACTAAATGAGCTACACGACTCCTTTCTATATATTTTAGGTGTGTTCGGTGATATACACAGGAACGTATATAATTGTATTCACCAGATTGAAATACTGCCTTGTTAAACCTTAAGGGGTTCATCCTACAGGTTATCTGAATCCAGGCCCAGGCAGAACAAGTAGAGATAATGCTGGAGCTCTGCCTCACTGAACACCCACAGAGCCACTGCGCCTCACAGATAGTCCTGTTTGGCAAACTGGACGGATCTTTGAGGTTCTGTATAGACTTTCATACAGTAAATTAAATCCCAACTTCAATGCTTATCCAAAGATTCACATTGAAAATATGACCCATCAATAGGATCAGTTAAATATATTTCCAGACTGGATACTTCTAAAGGATCCTGAAAGATCCCCTAATTCCAGAAAATCTGGAGAAAACAGAATTTTCTACTTCTGCTGAGCTGTTTGAATTCACCTGGTCGGAACACTTGTGTCACCTGCAACTTGCAACCCAAAGTTTGAGCAAAGCCATATTGAAAGCTAACCTGGACAAATGCTATGTAGCTTTTTCTTCTGTAATACAATTGGACTTCAAAGTAGGGAAAGGCACCTTAGAACGACAGGAAGATAAAATGGCGTCCTTCCAGCTACAATGAAGAAAGAATTTCTAGCTTTCCGGAGTATTGTTGGTAGTACTGACACTTTATCCTGCACTTTCAACAGCAGCTGGATCTTCAATGGACTTATTCAAAGGAGCATAGACGAAAAAGATCATATGGACAGACACCACAGAAGGTCCACAAGTTTACTGATGTTCTTGCTAGACCATCCGCCACTCATAATACATGACGTTAGCCAGATCTTTACTATAGAGACCGAAGCTAAATGCCATGCTGTCCCAAAAGCACAATGATATGATATGGCATTTGTAATGCGCCTATACAAACGTGTTTCAAGGCGCGACGAGGCAGGGAAGGGTGAACAGAGGGAGGACGGAGACAACGATCTGACTAGGCCAATTGACATTTATATCGCGCAAGTGCAGGGGAGAGTAAAAGTGCCAGAGAAAAGGGGAGGGGGCAGTGCTGTACATGGGATCAAAACAATAACAAGAGGCCAGCAGGTGGCAGGTGCAAGGTTAAGTGCAGACAGACAGTGTCCAAAAGTGCAGGTAGGGGGACTGTAGGGCTACAGATACAGACCCAAGTGCAAGGGTTGCCAGGAGGCAGTGCAGGTGTGCAACTGGGCGGATAGGGACCTGGGCCCAAAATCAGAGGGCAGCCAGTTGACCAGTACAGTATCAGACAGGAAATCAGCAGGGGAGAGGAAGAGAGAAGGCAGAAGCAAAGAGGAAGGTCTTGAGGTGCTTATGGAACCAGATATAGTTTGCCTTGAGTTTCAGAGAGTTAGGGAGGCTGTTACAGAGGGAGACCCAGCTGAAGAAAGAGATCTACCACCAACTCGTTGCTTGGAGAAGCAACTGACATTGAGGGATTTGGAGGTGAAGGGGCAAAGAGCTCGAGTAGGAAGGTATTTACATAGAGAGAGTTAGAGGTATGGAGGACCCAAGCCCCAGAAGACCTTATGGACAATGCAAAGGGTCTTGAACTTAATTCTTGCAGACATTGGGAGCCAATGCAAAGATTTCAGTGCTGGAGAGATATGATCCCTGGGCTTGAGGCCAAGGGCAAGTCTTGCAGTGCTGTTCTGGATGAGTTGCAGAGGGCGAAGAGTAGAAAGAATGAGGCATATTTAGAAATAGGCTGTTTGCAGTAGTCCAGCCTATAGAGAACCAGAGCTCTAGAGACAGTGAGCTTCTGGGGGAAGGAGAGGAAAGCAAGAATACCTCTGAGGAGGTGCATTTGGTAGTTTGACTTATTAGAGATGTTAGAGATGTGAGGAGAAAGGGAGAGTGTGGAGTCGAAGATGACCCCAAGGTTTTTAGCCTCACAGGTGGGAGCAGGAAGAGGGCAAAGGGAGGCCGGCCCGGGAATAACAGGAAAGGAGGGTTTAGGTGTGCTGATGAGGAGAATCTCCGTCTTACTAGCGGTAAGGCAGATATTGTTGGCGGTACACCACTCCTGGATAGCAGACAGACAGTCAGAGATAAGAGAAGAAGATGTGGCAGAGGGGAGCCTGAAAACGAGCCGCGTGTCATCCGCATAGCACTGAAAGTTGGAGCAGAGAGCAGCAATGCAGCGGGCGAAAGGTGCCAGGTATTGGTTGATGTTAGGGAGAATTCTCATAAATGTGCTAATTTCCCTTACCTTAGAGACCCCCAGCAACTTTGCTGGATTTTGAAGACTTGATTTTTTACCTGGAAAAGGTGTGAGCCTTTTTTTCCACTCTTTCATGTATTTGTGTGTTTTACTTCTGTGTTCTTTGGATATGGAGTTTTAAACAACTCCATAGGCATCATCTTTTCTTGTGTGTCACACAGCACCCTCAATGCAGTGGCGCAGAGATGTATTTCAGACTTCCCGATGTTTAAATACCTTCTCTGGGACGGAGTACTGTTTCCCAGTGAATGTAAAGTTAAATTGACTTTGCTAGTCTTTAAATTTCTAGACCCTATACACATTGCCTTACAGCACATTGCTTGAGAGAATACCTAGTATTCCCAATGCCTAGACAACTCATGTAGCACTCAAATGCTACCCTTTCCTCTCAGAATGGCTAGTGGCAGTGGTATTACCATGATTTTTCCAACCACGACCCGTTTAAATGCTCCGGTAGCTAAAATCCACCGCAGCCATGTTTTTCAAGATGGCGTCTGAGCCCCCTCTGCAAAAACAGGTTCCAACCAACTTTTTTTGCCATTTCTTTTTGGAAGAGTCCTTCTAGTGATTGTCTCTGTGTGCCAAACCAGGTTTGGTCCCTGTGTTTGGTTGCCTTTGGCAGGCTTCAGTACTGAAGACCACCTCTGGCGCCTGAGTGTCTGGGGTAGACAGGAAGTGAGGGAGATACCTGAAACTCCCTGTGCTTAGTCTCCTTGGAGACCTGAATGCACTTTGGCATGATTGGCTGGCTGACTGTCTGGCAAGGACAGCCACGCTGCTGGGTGAGTGGCAGCTAGGCTGGAATGAAAGGGAGAAAACTGTTTAAAAGGCAGGTCTCTGGAACTTGGAGGAAGGCAGAGTTGACCACTGGAACGAAAGAACCGAAGCTGAGCTTAAGGAAGACGACTGCTGCAACTCCTGGACTGTTGGTTTGCCCGGTGAAGCACTGCTGCAGGTCCGAATCGCCTGAAACTCCCTCGACAGAGAAGCCCCTTAAAGGACAACTTCTTTCCTTGAGCTGGTGGGAACAACCAACTTGCAAGCCAACTGGAAACCTTCTCTATACTGGTCGAATTATCTTCAGAGTGCTGTAGAAAATTGGATAGCCAGTGAGAAGAATACCAGCTTGTGGACTTTAAGGCACTCACACACTAAACCATTGTTTGTCCTCCCTCTTGTCCCCACGACTGTGGCCCAGGAACAGCGAGATATGCAGGAACTGCCGGGAACAATTGCCTCAGCTACAGCTTTTCTTCATTACCAAGGTACTGTGCAAACGCAGTTGAGAAATCCTCTCTGCCGCGGTGAAAGTTTGTGAAACTTTCCCAACTTTGGAGGCTTGTTCGCTCCTAATCCGACATATAACTCTTTTTCGTGCAAACTACTTCTGATAACATTGGCAAATACTTAACCGTTTACTACCAGAAGTGTGCTATCCTATCCAAGACACTGGTCCATTGACTTTGGCCCAGGCCAGGCCTATTGAATTGAACTGCCTCTAATAGTGAATTGAAACTATTTGCCATGCCTAAGAAAGTATTTGTGTTTAATTCTTATAACTTGTGTCTTTTACTCCCATTTAAAGATACAGAAGTGCCATTTTGCTCTGACCTCTGGGGAGCCTAACTTATTCAGAAGCTTATTGGTTTGGTACTGGAGTGTATTATAGTGTGATATTGAGCTGCTTATTGCTAGTGGAATGTTTTCTAAATGACTGTGTAAATAAATTAATATTGTTTTACCAAGAAACCTTGAGTATGTGTTTGTTTGAACGACTGATTGCAAGTCCTTTGTGTAACACCTTGTACTGCTCACACCCCTCTTGCGATGAGCCTGGCTGCTCAGCCCTGCTACCAAAAAACTGTCTAGTACTGACTTATACCAAAGGTGAGATTGTGCTTACACCTGTAGTCTTAATTGTTGATTGTGTTCCCAAATGGTTCGGCATGTAATTCTGCCTAACAGTTGAACAGCTAAGGAGAGAGGTTAGACCCCTGGGGAACAATACGGGTAGAGAGTGAGAGCCATGGCTATGGCTGCGAGCACCCTACCCTTTATAAAAGTAGAAAGCTTTTCTCTATAGAAAGAAGTCATGCCGCCAGAGTCAGAATATCTCCCATACAATAGACCATAGAAGCCCTAAAATGTGTCTTATGGGAAGGAAGAGTACCCCTATTGCAGATCATGCACCTCTTTCCTTGCTTGTGTGTAACAAGGACACTAATGCTTAAGTTCTGTAGTAGTTTGTAGCCTTACAGCCATATGTGGACTTCCTAATCTACACACCTTACAAAACACCAGAGGGATCTCAAAGTAAAGGGTGCTATGTTGTGAAGTTCCTTGGCCGAACCTTTTGGTGAGAGGCGGGGTAGCCAAGTGGGCATTGTGCCTTGTGCTTTTGACACTGGCCTTTTAGGGGGGGCCTGGCAGTGTGGAAATATCTAACAGCAACCCATTTTCTCATTGGCGATACTGCATCATGATTTTAGTTTAGTAGTTTAACGAAAAAGACAGCGTTATGTCCATAGGCCATACAAGCATAGCCTTGAAACATAGAAGACAACTTATCAGTATATGCAAATCCTCACCCACAGAGAGTTTTCCATTTCCAGGTCTCGTTCGTGGTCAGGGGAAACCTGTGGAGCGAGTAGCTGTGCTGCCCTCTCTTCCCTTTGTGTATTAGTGAACTCTGAATCTGAGACGGTGCCAGGCCAACTCAAAAGCTCAGTCCACGATGACTCGAGTAGAAAAGTTGAAGTCAGTAAAACAGGCACAAAAGCCCACACCACTGAACATTGCTACAAGGATATGGTTCCCAGAGGTGGGGGAAAGCTCATATCACATGTTGTCAAAGTGGTGTTGGTGGACGGAGGCATCAAATGTGGTTCAGAAGAATCCTGGAGCAAGAGGAAAGAAGAAGATGAGGTGGATGCTACGGATCAGGTCAGGAGCTGCGGATCAGGCTACTGATGCAGCAAGGCACACCTGCACTATGCTTTTGTCATTGAGTTGCCACAAAGGGGGACCTGGTTACCAGATTACCCCTTTGGAGAAGGAATCACCCGGATCATTTTATGTACTGATACAAATCCAAAAAGGCAGGGCTTTGCATCCTTGCCAGATGGAAATCCTCTCAGATGGGTTCGGTTTAACACAAAAGCCCACAACATCAGAGGAGGAGAGGTAAAGTGAACCATCTCCCTGCAACTGTATAGACTTTGACATTGGCCCAGGAGCTCGAAGGTTCGATGACCTACCCTGTGGCCTTTCCTTTAGTCTCTCGTTGCTACCCTGTGGGAAAAGCATTTATTTGGGAGGAAGATCAACCTGACAATCATTGATCCTTTTTGGGGAGATCCCAGTTTTGTTTCATTTGGCCTCCACTTGCACATAGTACCCAAATAAAGACACGTAATTACTGTCATTCTTGATCCTAGGTGTCATATGTGACATTGAAACAGGCATTTCGAATTTTATACTAAATACTGAAAGGTATTCTATTTTGAAGCCCAAAGCAAGAGCCAGGGTTAAATGTGTCTAGCTAAAATCCACCATGTAAGAACAATGACATCCTTTAATGCCAATGCAGTTTTACTACCTCCAGGCAGCGTTCATTCCACGCTGAAGTTGCAACGCCCGCTCTGCGCGTCCCCTCCCCTGCCATTCAGGTTAGCATCAGGGAATCTCCTCCTGTAGGTGAGAACTTTCTTGTTTTTATAGGCGTTATTGCAATGAGAGGTGATGTTTAGTCGATTATGTGATACTGAGTCTGCAGAGAGTTCAGCGTTGGCGTCAGACAACTTCTGTGCTCCCCACATATTTAGGGGGAGAGTATCAGTCCTCATCCACAAAGGGGGAGTCACTCCCAGTGAGGTTGCGCTTACCCAAACGCCTAGGGAAGGTCTTACATATCGGGCTCGCATCAATTGGGGCTAGCATCTATGGGGGTGGCAGCCCCTTCAGGAGAAGCGACGCATTCCCTGGATTCGGCACAGTATTTGTAATATGTATACATGTGTGTTTACAACAAGTAATGTTAATCACTAGTGTTTTACTGCAATACATTATCTGCTTAGAAATGTGACCACAGGGCCTATGGAAAAGAAACAACTGGGTACCATTTGAAAAACCTTCAAACTACATACTATTGGCCACTTGTCAACATATGGATGTTCGTAGTAGTGTCCCAGCAGAGGAGACTAGACCTATCTTGGGGAAATTATAGAATTGGGTGGCCTCCCCTCTGGTGATAACTTGGAACGGTGCAGCCCAAGGCTGCACATTCATTCCAGAGGCACCAATTGTTGGGGAGATCTGATGGAACAGTGCTGGTGTAGGACAGTTGTTCCATAGCATTCCTGTCAACTCAGTTTAAAGCCTGATCTGGGATGCTGTGCCCCACTGCCAATGTTTCAGTCTTTCCTGAGACCTGTTCCTTGCCTTCTCCTCTTCAAACTAGGCCAACTTCAATGTGGGAGCAAAGCAGGAAGAAAAAAAGGAAGAGCGACCGCACAGTCAGAAGTGCTTCCCTCCCAATTAAGTGAGTGCTGAAAGGGTCAGCCCCAGTCCGTGTGGCCTAAGAAGAATAATGAAACAGAAATAACAAATAGCGTCCCACAGTGCTCTGTGGTCCATGTCCAGGGAGCGTTGCACTTTGGGTGACGGTTGCTGATCCCTGGGCCTCCCTGTAGCTGCCCAGTCAAAATACAAGAAGATTGCTCTGTATTACCCAGGCAGCTAACCTGATGTCCCATCGGGTGAAGATTCAACAGTCACTAGATCGAGAGGAAGTAAGTCCACTAAAGTTGTGTGCCATGCTGTCCTCCTAGTCTGTCTGAAGTGAGATGTGAGAGACCATGTGTGCAGCCGTCTAAAAGCACTGTGGGCACTGAAGAAATAGAGCATCCATCCCTCATGAAATACAAACACGCATTATGTGTCAGAGCAGGGATAGCAGCAGTGTTTTACTTCACTGCATCGTGTCCCCAGTCCTACATTGTCAAAGACTTGAAAATTAATTTGATATCCTGCATAAGCCCTGTACCAATCATTAAACTCGGATCTGGGAGAAGTAAGCAGAAGACTATTTGTAGCATTAGCACGCATTTGCCCACAGAGAGTCTGCCTGCATTGCCCCATCCCTGCTTCTATGGCACCACCAGTGTGAGGCGAAACAAAAAGGGAAGCAGTGAAGTCACAGTGCCAGTCCCCCATTGCTCGTGCCCCCCAATAAATGTGCCTGCGCTTAGCCTTGTTGTTGCCACACATATCCATCTTGTGCCAGTCACCACTCTAGCCCAGCAATTATCATGGAAAGAAGAAGGCCCTGCCTCAGGAGCCACCTTTGCTGCTACCCCATTTGCATTTGTGTACTAAGATAAAAGTTAGTTCTTCGATTCGTGTGAAAAGAAAAACCCAGGCAATGCAGTGAAGATCTGCCACTGCCTGGTCCACAATAGGGGCATTTGGCAGGCCCCAGGCAGCCACACACTTAAGTCCTGGGCCGCTCTCATCTCAATGGGCCCCAGGTGAAAGAAAAAGAACCCCCCTTCGTTGTCCCACTCCTGATAAGTTCGGGGATCAGAAAGAAAGCAAGCAAACCAGGAAGCCATGACTGCTGAGCTTGTTTGATAAAACAAAACAAACAAGCTAGCATACAATAAACCAAGCAAGCATACAATAAACCAAGCTAGCATACAATAAACCAAGCTAGCATACAATAAACAGAGCTTGCAACTCCCTGGGTTACGCCCTTTATTGATCCTCTTCCATCTAGCCCACAGCGGGAGGTCTTACCTCTGCTGTTCTCCCAGAGGGAGCAGGAATAAAGACAGAAAGAATGCAGTCCAAGCCCAAAAGGCCACAATGCTATATTGAAGGCCAAGACAGTAAGGAACTGAAAAAGTCCTGGCCGGCTGGCCTCTATCAAACACGCCAGCACAAGTGGGAGCCAGCTAGTCCTCGTCAAGAGGATCCAAGAGAAGTAGGGAGCTGATCCAGCCTCACTGGCCCTTGTGAGTCGTCCAGCATACAGGCAAAGGAAATACCTCCAAGTAAGATGCAAATGAAAGAATCTTCTCCAGCTCCACTGGCCTTCACTGCCATCAGCCTGTAACAGAAGTAGTATCTAACAGGCCCAGCGGATTCGTATCCACTGGCAGATATTTCAGAGGATACGCAAGCCCGCTCTACATTTTTATTTTGAGAGCACCTACAAGATTTGTTCAATATTTTGACAGGCTGCAGTAACAGACTTACAGGCCGATTCATAGAACTAATGTGCGCTGAAAATTTCTGCGAAAGCGTGTGAATCGCAACGCAAGTGCGAAAATCGCAGCGATACCCGTGCACAGCGATTCATGGAAGTCCGTGCGCGTGTAAATCCATGGATGTGCGCTAAAATCCTGCGTGGCGCACGCTGGCGCACACGTCGTCAAACAGCGTGCGCTACGTGCACAGCGACAGCGCACATAGCGCACACAACAAAAGTAGGCGTAACACAGGACATAACAGGCGGAATGGGGAACAACGCGTGACAATGTGGGCATCACGGGGGAAGTACAGGAGACAAATGAGCGGAACACCCACACGCGCGCCTACAACACGTATTCATGGAATCGAACGGGGCTAACGCGTGCACCAAAAAAGACGCGCTAATCCGGAAACACGTACACTAGCAGGAAGCAGACGTATGTGGACCCGCGCAGCATAAAAGTGCGCGCAAACAAGCTCAGACGCTAAGATGAATATACCGTTCCTTGCAGCAGTGGTCGTGGGATAGTCCGGGCCAGAATTCTTTCACCCAGAACCAGACTTTTTGGGATGCCTGATGACCAGGTGTATGGGAGGTACAGGTTTCCACCTCACATAATACTCGATCTGATGAGTGAGTGGGAGGATGACCTCACATCACCCACCCTGTCCTCCCAAGCACTGAGCCCCTTGGAAAAGGTGCTCCATGTACTGCACTTCTTGGCCACTGGTTCATTTCAGCAGACAAGTGCCATAGTGTGTGGGGGGGGTGTCACAGGCCACGCAGTCATGCTGCCTGCACCAGGTGTTGGCCATCATGACTGCACGCCCATCAGTCCGCAGGCTCATATACCTGCCCAGAACACCTGCAGAAAGGCAGGCTGTCGTCCAGGATTTTTACGGGGTGGCACAATTCCCCAAAGTGCTAGGTGCCATTGACTGCACCCATGTGGCTCTACGTCCTCCCAGGGCAACTGAGCACATCTACAGAAACCGCAAGCACTAGCATTCCATCAACATGCAGGTAGTATGTGATGCAAAGGGAATCATCACCTCAGTATATGCCAACTATCCAGGGTCCACACCCATGACAGTTTCATTTACAGAATGTCAACCCTAAACCGGGACCTAGAAGCTGGACGGCATGGAGATACATGGCTGCTTGGTGAGTATAAATGCCCCTGCACATGCATGCATGTCAGATACTGAGTAATGTCACAACCCCACTAATGATACCCATCATCACCTCCCCAGGGGACAGTTCCTACCCTCTGAGCACCCACATGACGATGCCAATTCGGAACCCCACCACACCACCCGAGGTAAGATACAACACAGCCCATATTGCAACCCGGGGCATAGTGGAGCGCACATTCGGAGTGCTCAAGTCACGCTTTCGCTCCCTTGACCGCTCTGGTGGGCAGCTACTATATGCGCCCTCAGTAGTGTGCAGGATCATAGTGGCAGCATGTGTCCTGCACAACGTTGCAACACGCTGGGGCCTGCCGGTAGACATGGTGGTGCCCCCACATCCCCAACCACAAGCACGGCCGCTGCGCATGGGAGGGCAAAGGGCACATGGTGAGGCAGCCCGTACGCAGCTGGTGGCTAATTACTTGACCTAAAATCACACCCCTGTGGAGTGCACACAGCCCTGGCACATACCAGCTGACAATCAATGATAACATAAGGGACAGTCAACTGTCACAACCATACCAGCCTGAGATTGGTCACCTGGAAGTGTTACATTGTGTGCATCCTTACCTACCGAATGACAACCAATGCTGTGTCACAAAAAGACACACATTTATGCTGCATGAATGACTACCTCCTTGCAAAATACAACATGAAAATAGCGCCATGTCACCCAACCCCTCCCCATCTCCGCCACCCAACACACCATGGCATGTCCTGCAATGTGAAAGCAAACCAAGGAATGCACAACACATGACACAAGTGTCACAAAGTGCACTGTCCCAAATGGAAACAGGCCACAGACAATATGCTCCCAGTAATCAATAACAAACAGCACACATGAAGAAATACTTACCAGCAACACAATACAGCAACACAGCATGAAACATTGCCAAAATATGACAGTACAAACTCAAAGTAATGTAAGTCATACAACCTCAATAAGCCAGCACATCCACCCCTTCCAACTCCAGAGTGTTGCTGTCAGGCAAATGTGTCAGTGTACTGCATACAACATGAACTGCATCTGCAAAGGAGACGGCCTTTTGAAGACATGAAGAAGGTACCTGCAGATAAGGAGGAGGACATGGATGCACAAGCACATATCAATACACCTTGCAGTGTTCAATACAAAAACATACCCCACTAGGGATGTCCACACAGTTATGACTACAGACTGCCCACACATCTCATGGGAGCCCAATTTCACTGTGTAAGTCACTGTCACTTGGTCACACCCTTTGCAAGCCCATGGAAACGGGAAGCGGGAGGGGTGTGTGTGTGTCAGGACCCAAGCATCTATCCCAAACACAGGACAAGCCTGCATGTGCCCAGCCGGTATACTCAGTGGATGCCCACGGGAGCCACACAAGGCAACACACTGTAAAATAAATAAGTAAATAAATAAGTAAATAAATAAATAAATAAATAAATAAAAAATGGCCTTGTGGGGTCGGGGGGGAGGCCACCCAGGAGGTCTGAGGACAGGGTGCACACCAACACCCACCTGTGTGGATGTTGCGAAAAAAAAAACACCTCCATGGGCTCATGGCCTGCACGGCTACGCTACTATGGGAGAAGTGCTGCTGTCGCTCTCATCACCCTCTGCTGCTCCATCAGGAGGTGGTGGTGCTATGGGAGGCAGCCCACGCAAAGCCCTGCTATGGTCCTCCATGGCAGCAAGAATGCGGGTGTGGAAGGTCTCGTTCTGGAGGATGATAGTACGGAGATCCCCATGCAGCACCTGACGGGTTGCCTGCATTTCTGCACGCATGGCCTCCCGTGATGCCCGGATCTCCTCCCGAGTTGCCTGCAGCTCAGCTAAGAGTGAACGTGTGAGCCGCTCCAGCTGATGTTCTGTCCTCAAATTTGTGCAAGCCTCAAGTTCAACAAGAGTCTCCCTGAGGTAATGGAGTTCTACCCTCAGGGCTTCCCTGTGGCCCTGTGACTCTATAGAAATGGCTTCCCGCAGAGTCTCCAGTGCCACCTGTCGGTCCCTGTTGGACGCCAACATGTTTTCCCTGTGTGATCGGCAAATGGAGTCTATTGCCTGCTCTTGTTGCTCCATCTGCCTTTCAGGGGGGATAATGGAAGTAGCCACCCTCTCCATTGCCTGAGCCATCATTTCTACTGATGCTGCCTGTTGGGTTGCCATACCGTACATGGAGTTTTCCCATACAGTATTGCCTGGTGGCGTACGGCCACCGTGTCGGCGGGCACCACACCTGTTCTGGGCAAGGCGATCTGCACCTTGCTGTGCTGGCACTGCCTGAGGCAGCAGGACTGCATTCCCCCTCTGATCTGCTGGCCCAGGAGCAGGATCAGATGTTATTGAGTGTGACCCTGCATCCATAACCACCAAAGGCAGACTTACCAACACTGACATCCCCATAGAGGGCTCTACCCCTGGTGCAGGTGGGTTGGACAGAACTGAATCCCTGCCATAAACACTCACCTGCGACGGCACATAAGTCTCATCATCCGATTCAGCACCTGAATAGAGGTCTCGTGAGGTGCACCCAGAGACACCCCTGGACAGTATGGTCTGCAGTAAGATTGGGTTTTCACCCACCACCACACCACGTCCCCCACTGGTGCCTGGTCGTGCCTGAGATTCCTCCTGGGTCTGCACCATCTCCTCAACCTTAACAGCATCAAGAGCGTCATCACCTGCAAAAACATGAAAGACAAAAAATGGAAACGGGCATTAGCACCATAGCACACACATAGGCCTGACAAGCCAGAGATCCAGTACATGATTTACACATGTCCCACATGACTATAACCCTGGCATGCATGCACTGTCACTGAGTTGGAAGGGGAGGCAAAAAGCAGACACTGATGACACCAAGATGGAAAAGCAACACATTTGCTGCATGCTGGGTAGCACTGGCATCACACATTAGCCTGTGAGTGGCATGTCCAATACACATACATGACACATGCCAGCACACAGATGGCATGTAGCATAGCCATGCTACATTTGACAAGTACAGCCATATGTCAGTGAATGAGTACTGTCAGCCATCCATGTGAGATGGACATGAGGAGATAAAAAATGCTACATAGTGTGACAAAATACACATGTGCCTCTCACTGCAAGACATCCAGTGTACAAGAATACAGTGATTGCAGGCAGATGTACACACCAATGGTTGGTCACTTAAACTTGACAGGAAACAACCATCATGTACCACATACAAACAGGCACCAAAAATCAATGTGAGCAGGCCAATACTCAATCAGCCTAAATAGTTTAATCATTCACATAACAAGGTAACAAATGTGGGCCAATGTGGGGTGTAATCAATGACAGAAGCATGTCACATAAAATGTGTTGCAAAAGTGGGAGAATTGTAACAATCAGCCTGAATGAACACTGAACAATTCTGAACAATGGTGTTGCAAGATGACAGTTCAAGGGCAACTGCAGTAATGTGGCGCTTAATGGCTACTGTGGGCAGAAGGGATACTGTCATACCAAAATCCAAGGCCGGTGAATGTTTTGGAGGAAGCACATGGGTGACCCATACCACTCAGGTGCACACACCCTCACCTGGCACTTAATCAGAACCCGTCACCCACACAACATACACATGGATTACACACACATGCCTGGGCAGTCACCGGACAATGCGTCGTAATCTGGTAGGTCTCCCATGTCTTGGATCTGTTCCTCTGTGACGAAGGTTTTACCAACAGACTCATGTTCAATGAGTTGGTTGTCCTCTTGTGGAGACCCACCGCCAGTCACCAGAGTAGAAGCATGATTTGAGTCCAGCTTGTTGTTTGCTCTGCGTTTCAGGTCATTCCACCGCTTGTAGCAATCATCAGCTGAGCGCCTCACAAATCCAAGGGCACTAATGATGTCCGCCATGGTCTGCCAGTGTGCCTTACGTTGACCAGGTGTGGTCTTGCACCCTGCAGTCACCACCATTTCCCGGCTATGTGCCGACACATAGGCCACTAGTGCATGAAGTTCGGCGTCATTAAAGCTAGGCTTCCTTGACGTGCCGGAGTGTGTAGCCGTGTCTGAGGGCTCAGCATGTAGTGCCAGAGCACCCTTCTTCCTCTTTTTCAAAGGTGGTGCAGATCCTGAGTGGCTTACGCCGCTCTGGTCAGTAGGGGCAGAAGCGCCAGTGGACTGGGTACTAGGAGTGTGCGAATGCACAATGACCATAGGTCTTGGTGCAGGCATTGACTGCAGGGTGATGTTGGCAGGGGCAACGTCTGTTTGATGGACCGGGACCGACACTGTCCCAGCTGTGAGACTCAGAGCTGGGGTGGGTCGAGCTGCAGCTGCCCCTGCAGCCTCCCCACCCTGCCTACTTGGGGCAGCATATGACATAGATGCCCCAGATCCACGTAGCCTGGTGACACCAACTTGCACCACCACATGTGGCGTAGACTTGCTGACCTGGAAGACAGCCTGGGAGTCATCCTGTGCCGGGTCAGGTGCCACAATGAGCTGGTCCAACAAGGGCTGAGCTGGGATGGTGTCAGCTACGTTTCCCACAACCATGGGGGGGGCATGGGTGTCCCTGATTGCTCCTCCACACATGGGGGTCTAGGGGTACCCTGCAAATCCTGGCCACATCCCCTACGGCGCCTACCACGCCCACCTTTTGGAGGTCGGCCACCTTTGCCTCCCTTTCCGCTTGGTCGCCTCCCAACCATGGCACTGATGATGTTGTGCGTATGGGAGTAGCAGTAAACGATTGTCCTGGGCAATTGGGGGTGAAAGGGGTAGGGTACTAGATGGAATCCGTACCCTAGTGCTCTAGAAAGGCTGTCTGTGACCCCTGGGGGAAGATGACGGGTCACGCAACACACAGGCACCCCAAAAACAAAAAATATCGTGCACGCAACCCCTCGTAGACCACGAGCGTGGAAGAATGAACCCGCACTACGCTGTGGCACCCAGAAACACAAAAATAAGCGTATGCGTGTTACACGCAGCCTACAATGACCTCTGAAGGGGTACGCGACACACGGGGCAAGCACAGTTGGTAAATACGTGCGCGACTCACCGTATGCCTGGAAAAAGAACGTGAAAAACATGCGCGTGTGCACATTGGCAACACCCCCGCCAAAAGAAGAGTTGTACTCTGTCTGAGGAGACAGGACAAAATAAGAAGTGAACGCTGTTTGAGGAAACAGGCCCAACAAAAAAAATGAACGCTGTCAGAGGTAACAGGGAGTACAAACTTGAAATGCTGTGAAGTAATCGCGTGTGAACCGACAAGAAGTACAGAATTCACCCACTCGCTCTCCACGAAAAGCACATACAAGGAAATGGCATCCTAAACGTACCTTTTAAACCGGCCCACACGTACAACGTCACTTACGCGTGTACGCGCTAAGGCCCTTTCCTCCAATTACACGAGCTGACACTCGGACGTGCAGTTTTTGCACATGTACGATGAACATGCACCCGTGTTGAGGGGAAACGTCCTTGCGCGTCACATCAGAGATGCGCAGGCCCTTTCCACGGAGTACACGCATTCACACTCGGACGTGCAGTTTTTTTCACGCGCCCTGAACCACTATGCCCACGTCACAAGGGAAACGCCCGCGCACGTAACGTCACAGATGCGCTAAGGGCCTTTCCTCGAATTACACGCAGACGTGCAAGATTTTCACGTGCCAAATCACTCCGTATCAAGCTGGCAACGCAACAATACACGGAAGACCACGCTCCTGCCCAGAAGGCTGAATTACTGCCCCCCCCAGAGCCCCGAGCACGCTCCCACCTGCCATCTGCTGCTGCCTGCTGCCCACGTGCCCTGCTATTTGCTGCCTGCTCATCATCCATCTTCAGGGGTGCAGTTGTTGTGACCACCCCTGCTGGAACAGAAGACTCCCGACTGGGATACCATTGCTCCACAGCCCAGCCCCAGGACCCAGTTGCCCACCCACACCTGCCTCTGGGGTTGCCATGTCGGGCACACCAACATCTGGCACCACTGGCAACCCCCAGCCAGAGAGGCAGAGGGCCACCAGCTTCAGTGCCAGGGAAGTTGGTGTCCTGGTGGAGCAAGTCCTGGGGCAGTATGATGCCCTCTTTGGAAGTTCTTGCGCCGACTATGAAGGACGGACCAGGATCTGGATGGACATTGTTACTGCCATAAACGAGGAGGGGGTGGCAGTCCGTGACATCAAACATGTCAAGAAGCGCTGGGAGGACTTCAGGTCCAGGACCCTCGACAAGGCCCGACGCCTCTTGAAGGCAGCGGATGCCAAGGGGCATCAGGGCCACCTGTTCGACCTCCAAATTTGTGGATCCCGGAACGCATATGCCCAGCGCTCCACGTCCAGGTCCTTGAGAGGCAGCCCCATCTGGAGTCGAGCGGTAAGAGTACATGCATAGTGATTGGACACTGTGCGTGTCGTGGTGTGCCAGTAGTGTGCAGGTTGCACATGTCTTTTTGTAGGGCCATGTATGGATGTGTATGTACAGGGGCGTGAAGCAGACACATGAGAGTTCTCTCATGTCTGAGACACATGGATGGTGTATGTGTGGGTAAGCATTCAGGCCAAATGCAGATGTGGGAGCACACATGTTTGAATTACTGTGTATGTACGTTGGCATGGTTGTGGCGTCACACATGGATGTTGGTTCCAGCTGCATGTATCTGCACTGTGTACATGTGCATGTTTGTGTATTTGACAAGTGTGCAACTGTGATGCAACATGGATGCATGTGACACGGATATGTAGAAGGCTGAATGCCAGATGTGACATGGATGGCAATCTCATCACTGTGACAGTTGGTGAAGATGTACACATGCATGTAAGTGTGGTGGCATGTGTGCATGTCTTGTGCACTCCCTGTGTTTCATGTGATGTCAGGCTCACCTTTGGCTGCTCATGATGTTGTATGTGTATGGATGGTGCTGCCTGGTGCGATATTGCTGTGGAATTGCTCATGTGTGTGAGTTGAAATGACATGTGTGTTGGGGATTGTGATGCCATGTCTGAAGTTTGACACTGCCACTCATGTGTAACTGTCATGCGTGTATCAGTCCATTGTACAGTGCCCTGATGCCTGTGTCCTATCTCTCCCTGTCTGCAGCGTCAACTGATGAAGAGGACGGAGAGGGTGCTGTGGAGCAAGGCGGCAGGGATCGCACCGACAACCAGAGACGCAAGGCCCGGCTCCCCTCCCAGGTTGTCATCTCATCAGGGAGTGAGGAGTCCGGTGCCGCATCCCTGGCCGCAGCTGCCGAGGGTAGGTCCAAGAGGCGGATGTCGGAGTTGGACTCCTCAGCAGCAGAAAGGGCAGCTGAGACCCCACAGGGTCCGACGGAGGAAGATGGCACGGAGTCATCCAGGTTGGTGGGGGTTTGGTGGAGGAGGAGGCCGTGGAAGGGACAGACACGTGGTCTGGAGGTGGGGATTCCACTGGTGCTAGTGGTGCAGTGCAGGGGCAGGGACAGGAGGCAGCACAGGCCGCCACGGAGGTGCGGCGTGTAATCCGGTCCCCGATCCTGTGACTGCATTATCCTGCACCAGCAGGGATGCCTACGTCCAGACCCGTTTTCAGGGAGGGGATCCGCTTACAACAATTGGCCTTCCTCGCCCTGCGGACGTGGCTATCAGGGACCGGGTTGAGCCTGTTCTGAGTGGGATGGCGTTGCGTCAACGGGGCATGCGAGGTGACCTGCAGTGTTTTCGTGAGGACACTGCACATCATCTCGAATGCCTCGTGGACCGCGTTGACCTACTGGGATGGGTCATCAGGGCCGGATTCCTCTGTTTGCTGGACCTTGTTCCGACCCCCTCCTCACCTGAACCCCCTATGCGCCAGTCATCCTCCATGCCATCTTCCCACCCATGTATCACCTGGTACTCTCTGGAGCTGTCTCTGATCCTGCGGCTAGGCTGGGGGAGGACACATTCCTGCCACAGTCGGGAGTCAGACGTCCAGCAGCTCAACAACTGCACCCCAGCCGGAGGAGGACGTGCAGGCAGCAAGAGCCAGGGCACAGGCACAGTCACAGCAGCAGCAACAGCAACAAGGTGGGAGCCATGATGGCTCGGGGCCTTCAACATCGGAGGGGCAGGCATCAGCCAGAGGGCAGGAGGACCCAGGATTGGAAGTGTCTTCCGTGTGGCAGCGGTTGGGCCAGGCCATAGATGCGGAGCGGCAGCGGGCAGAAGAGGCACGGCTCACAATGGTCAGGGCGGAGAACTCCATGCAGAGGGCTCTGAGGCGGGCTGAGTGCCTCGAGGCAATTCACAGGGAGTTGGAGGTCCACATGTCATCGTCCCTGCGAACCCTCAGGGCCTTGGAAAACGACCTCCTCCGGGACATCGAGCAGTAGTTCGATGATGCCCTGGCCCGGGAAATCGGGAAGTGAGCCGTCGGACTAGCCCGCTGCCATTGTAAATAGTTTTTAGAGTTAGGTTTCCTTTTCCTTTGATTTGTGGTGAATGGACTATGCCACACACATTTGTATATAGTTTTTTTATTAGGTAGTTTCTTAGGTAGGTTTCATTTCTTTCGTTGGGCTCATGGACCCTTGACAATGGATTGTACATAGTTGGACAATGGATTTATTTGAACTTTTTCTTTTGATTTCACCATGGATCAATGGATTTTTCTTTTTACGTTTCCTTTAGATTTGCGTTGGTGGAGGGAGAGTTTGGACTATTTTTCTTTCGTATTTCTTTGGATTGGTTATACTTTTCATTTACTCATCTTTTGCACATGCTTTTAATTTCATGTTTACTATTTTGTTATCCTTTCATTTCATTGCTTTATTTTTGTACATAATACATTCTCATATTTTAGTTCCATGTGTGGGATTCGCTCATTGGGTTAATGCATGTGAAAATGTGGGTTTACACAATCAATGCCAACCAGTGTGTGTGTGTGTGTGACGGACATGTGTTGATGTACATAGTTGACTTTTGGTTTGTGTCTTGAGATAGGCATGTCAGTGTGGGGAGGATTGGGAAATCATTGCGTCTCAAGAATGGGGGGGCGTGCTGTGGTATTTTGGTGTAGAAGTTGGCCATGATTGTGCATCTTTTTTTCATGTAGGGGGGGGACATAAGTGGGGGCCTGCTGGCAGGTGCCCCTCACTCCTGGGGGGTGGGGGTGCTGGGGGACATGAGTGGGGGCCTGCTGGTAGGTGCCCCTCACTGCTGGGGGGGTCCTGGGGGCCATGAGTGGGGGCCTGCTGGCAGGTGCCCCTCACTGCTGGGGGGTGGGGTTCTGGGGGACATGAGTGGGACATGAGTGGGGGCCTGCTGGCAGGTGCCCCTCACTGCTGGGGGGTGGGGGTGCTGGGGGACATGAGTTGGTGATCATATTGCAACGTGACATGTGGCTTGGCTGGGGGGCCTGCCCATGGTGGATGGGCTGCCTGCGGGACATGACCAGGGGGCAGTGTAGTTCCCTTTGGTGTGGGCTGCCTGCAGGGGCTGTGGAGGGGGTAGAGGGGACACCTGGGAGGACCCACACTGCCAATTCACGTGTAGGACTCCCCGTGCACCACACTGGATACACATACCCCGCTCTGACAGTAAAATTGCGTGTGAAACGCGCACCCCCAAAATACACGTACCCCGCTCGCACAGGGCCAATCGCGTGTGAAACTTCCCGCGAACCCCAGTAATACACATACCCCACTCACACAGGGTCAATCGCGTGTGAAACTTCCCGCGAACCCCAGTTATACACGTACCCCGCTCGCACAGGGCCAATCGCATGTGAAACTTCCAGCGAACCCCAGTTATACACGTACCCCACTCGCACAGGGCCAATCGCGTGTGAAACTTCCTGCGAACCCCAGTTATACACGTACCCCGCTCGCACAGGGCCAATCGCGTGTGAAACTTCCCACGCAACCCCAGTTATACACGTACTTCGCTCGCACAGGGCCAATCACGTGTGAAACTTCCCGCGAATCCCAGTTATACACGTACCACGCTCGCACAGGGCCAATCGCGTGTGAAACTTCCCGCGAACCCCAGTAATACACATACCCCGCTCGCACAGGGCCAATCGCGTGAGAATCTTCCCGCGAACCCCAGTAATACACGTACCTCGATCGCACAGGCCCAATCGCATGTGATACTTCCCGCGCACCCCAGTAATCCACGTACTCTGCTCGCACAGGGCCAATCGCGTGTGAAACTTCCCGCACACCCCAGTAATCCACGTACCCTGCTCGCACAGGCCCAATCGCATGTGAGACTACCCGCGCAGCAGGGTACGTGTGTTCGGAGGGGTGCGTGGGGAGTTTTACAGGCATTTTCGTGGTTGTGAGCCTGTGCGCCATGTATGGGATTTGTGCGCTATACATGGCGCACCGGGAGGGGTTGGGGCCTAACTGGCACTGCTGCAGGGTTGCTGCTCCACGGCTGGTTTTGGATGTTAAAATCCATAAATACGCTGTGCGCGGCAATGGATTTTAGCGCACGCGGCTGGCGCAAAAGTCGCACGCGCACACTGTGCGCAAGCTGCATGCGCCACTTGTGCGCTGAATTCTATGAATTACCCCTTTAGTTTTTGGTTTTTAATAACAGGTAACATTGAATAATAATTAGGGCTCCCTTTAAAAAAATAACAACATATATCCATTCAGAGTGGAGTTAAGGATCCGGAATAAACATTCTGTTATTTTTTATGCTAATGAAATACACCCAGCTATATGTTTACCTAAAGTATGTATTCTAGTATTTATTAATGTTCACATCATCAGAAATTAACTAATTGTTGGAAGTTTATTGGTCCAAGTGCGTTCAAGTTTGGTGGGTAGGTCCATTTTTATTGAGAATTTGGAACAGGCACGTTTGCCGCAAGACTCCCAACAGTCAAATGCACATGTACAGTTTATGGGAATATGGGTGTGTGCTCTAAACATTACCCAGTTGAAATAGAATAAGCACAAAAACAAAACATAGCCCCGGTTTACTACCTTGCATGGAAAACGTTGGAGCAGCTGGTCTGTGGGGAGGTAAGTGGCAAGTGGTCGTTCCGTGCCTGGGAGTTAAGGAAGGTGCTTAAGCCAATAGGCCCGGGCTACATTAGTATCAGTTTAGTGTATGTCAAACACCTCTTTCCATTTCTAGCCCACTTCTTTCCTGTTTGTCTTCTTTGATTTTCTTCTCCTGTACTAACAAACAGTGCTCAGCGTACCAGAGTACAAGTGAAAGTGAGATGTGTGCTCTGTACTGTGTGCCAGTTATAATTCTGGCTGTTGCATTTTGAACTGTTTGTGATCTACACATTTTGGAGTGCCCAACAATAACGTATTCCCATAGTCTAGTCCTAAAGTTGGTGATTGCTCGAGTTATGGATATTGCATGGTGTTCTGAAATGAATGCCCTAATTGTTATTAACATCATCAAGTAGTAATCCTAAGAAATTACTATTTTGTTGACATATTGAGTCATTGATAAAAGACAGTCACAGTGAACTCCTAAATTGCACACTGATGTCTAGACTTTGATACTGATTTTGTCATGAGGGATTGTTTCAAGGGTGGACACTGCCGTCGGCCATAGAGAGGTAATACAACACACTGTTTTAGCTGCATTAAGACTAAGCCAGTTAAACTCAATCCATTTTTCAATTTTCTTGGAAATCTTCGCTATCAATTCAAATCTGTTATGTAATGTATCTTCTGGAAGACGGAAAATCCATTATTTATCATCATCATAATATTGGAAGCTGACATTTTGGGGAAAAAAACATTCATGAAGAGGTTTTAAATGAAGATTGAAAAGCAGTAGAGATTGACAGGACCCCTGTGGAGCCCCACAGTGACTAACGATTCCTTATGATTCAGGTTCCTCTTTTTTCACCTTAGCAGTTCTTCATTTTAGGAAGAAATCAATCAATTTGGCAGCATTGTCAGTGATTTCTTTGACTTTTCGATTCTGGCCATGAGTATGGTATGATCCAGAGTATTGAAAGCAGCAGCCAAGACCAGCAACATAAGAGGGCCCAATGATCCATGATGCTAAGAAACTGATCTTTAACTTCAAGAAGCTCAGTGTCTCAGAGCTTCTACCTGGGCGGAAAGCGGATTGGTTATTGACCAGTAGTTGTCTTTGTCTCAGGTGTTACTGGAGTTTGTTAGTGGCTCCTTGTCAAACATCTTTAAGAGGAACGGATTGTTGGCAATAGGGCAGTAATTTTCTGTATCATTGGCATTTTGTTAGCATTTCTTAAGCAACAGGCAAAACAAATCTATTGAAAAACTCTAATGTAGGTTCCAGAATGGTTACACACTGTTTAATTACAACGGATGGGCAAGTGGGATTCATCAATATGATTGTGTTATTTAGTTGTTCTACCTTTATTGGGGAAAATAAATTCAAATGTAATGGTGTTTTCTGCCAGATCATCCTTAATGGTATAGTTGGGGTCTGGTATTAGTTTTCTTAATGTTTCCACTATAAGACCTTCGATAGTCTCCGTTTTGGCCTGAAAAGCTGTGGGTAAGGAATTACACCATTCAAGTGAAGCGGGAAAGGGGTTTCTAGATGCGTTTGGGAACTCAGTTAATGTAAACACTTAATTGTAATATTATGTATTTCTTTGTATCCTTTGTAATTTACTGAAGCTGGAAGGAATCTTGCTTTTTTGTAAAAATTATAAATCAATTAAAACAATACAATACAAATATATATATATATATATATATATATATATATATATATATATATATATATATATATATATATGATACATTACTCACCGTAATCGTATTTCTGATGCTTGTATCTGCTTAGATTCACATGCTGTGCATAGGCCGACATCTAGTGGAAGCTGCAGAGTATTACAGTTTTTTTTTCGAAACTCAAAAATAGGCGTCGACATAGGTAGTGCCAGTAATACTATCCCTAGTGTGACGTCCACTGTACCCATGATCCCTCTCGCGTGTAGGACCCTCAGATTGTATTTTTTCTGACATGAGGTAGCATGAGGAGTAGCGCGAGTACAGATTGTCCAAGCAGATAGATAAGACTACAAGCATCCATGCGCCTTCTCTCAGAGGGGAGGATGGGCGGGCGCATGTTAATCTAAGCAAATACAAGCATCAGAAATACGATTATGGTGAGTAATATATCCCTTCTGAGGCTTGTGGAATCTGCTTGATATGATATGATCGGATATGATTGTTTATTTATATAGCGCCTATACACAATGTGTTTCAAAGCGCTTCAAGGCAAGGTAGGGAACAAGGGAAAATACAACCACATTCTTACAGGCTATGAACAGTAAGTATGTAAAATTAACTATCGTACTCGGCCTGACGACATTTCAGATAGTGCAAGAGCTAAGACATAGATAAGGAAGGAAGGGGGAGAGTGGGAAGGAAATGTAAACAGACAGGCGACTACCGTACTAGGCCTGACAACACTTCTGGTAGAGCCGGAGAAAAACAAAAGGTGAGGGAGAGGGGTGCAGAAAGGGAAGGGAGGAACAAAACAAGCGACTATCATACTAGGCCTGACGACATTTCAGATAGTGCTGGAGGGGTGATGGGGAGGAAAAAAACAGTAATGGAGGGTGGAGGAAACAGACGAGGATGCTATCATATTAGGTCCAGGGATAATTCTGATAGAGTAAGTGCATAGAAGAAAGTAAGGGGAGGAGATAGGAAAAGGGAGAAGGGAAAGGAGGAGAGAAAAGAGAGTAAGCCGTCAAAAAGAGTGGAGAAGCAAGAGTGGAGAGCGAATACAAGTCAGTAGTAACACATAATGTTGCAAGCCAGGATACAAGATGAAGATGGGAACAGCATGATTCAGGGCCACCATGAGTACAAGATGCAAAGGAAGTCCAAAGAGTGATGCACCGTGAATGAATGAAATCCATAAAGTCAAATCCAGCATTGGCCACAAGACAGTGATGGTGAAGGAAGGCACCAGGTGGGCGGGGCTTGCTAAGTGGTGAAAAAGAGCAGCAGGCAGGAAGGTACCAGGTGGGTGGGGCTTAGGCCAGGTGACCTAGATCCACTTGCACCTGTTCCCCATCTGCAAAGGAAAAGAAGCTGGAGGGCTCCTTAAGTAGGGAAACAGACCGGCAAGCAGGAAGGCACCAGGTGGGCATGGCTTGCTAAGTGGTGAAAAGGAGCAGGAAGCAGGAAGGCACCAGGTGGGCAGGGCTTGCTAAGTGGTGAAAAAGAGCGGCAGGCAGGAGGCACCAGGTGGGCGGGGCTTAGGCCAGGTGACCTAGGTCCACTTGCACCTGCTCCCCATCTACAAAGGGAAAGAAGCTGGAGGGCTCCTTAAGTAGGGAAACAGAGCAGCAAGCAGGAATGCACCAGGTGGGCATGGCTTGCTAAGTGGTGAAAAAGAGCGGGAAGCAGGAAGGCACCAGGTGGGCGGGGCTTGCTAAGTGGTGAAAAAGAGCGGCAGGCAGGAGGCACCAGGTGGGCGGGGCTTAGGCCAGGTGACCTAGATCAATCTTCAGAGACCAAGACTTTACTTCAGAATTTGTAAAGAACAGGCCTAACCCACAAGCTGAGTTCTCTTCAGCAGGCCTCAAAATCATTTGCAGACTATTCACAGCTGGGCTGAGCTGTTGATTCTGGCCTGAAACCCTGCGCCAGAAAGATCCAGAAGCAGTGCTGTACCCAGAGAAAGCAGAGACACCCAGAAAGCAGACCAGAGATCCAGAGAAACACAGGCCGCTGTATCCGGGGAGCTGACCCAGATGCTGTGAGCAGAACCGGTGCATGACAGACCCAGCAGAGCAGAGCTGACCCAGGCGCTGTGCGCAGAGACCGTCCGTGGCGAGGGAACCGCAGCCAATCCTGACCCGATCTGTGGCGAGGTCCAGTCCTTTCAAAGCTAGGAGTGAGTATTTAGATAAGATTGTGACAGAAATAAGCTCTTAGTTAAAATAATGTAATCCAACTATTTTAATCTGATTAGAACTGTCTCCTAGAAATCGTGTCGCCTGTCATTTTCAAAGCTGTCACCTGTCAATTTGAGTTAATTTAAATCCGAAAAACGACCTTTACGAAATCGTTCATATCTCTGGAACCGTTTGTCCTAGGAACTTGGTTTAACTTTCCTCTGAAAGCTTAGAATCTCAGCTTTCCAACGAACCTAGAACCGACTTGCTACTCTTATACTTTTGCCGTAATCGCGATTCACGCACTCGCGAATTTTGCCACGATTTGCGATTTGGCCCGGTTTCTTTACCTGTAAAAAGATAGCAGCTTTTTGCTTTCCTTTGCTAAAAATGTGTTTGCCTCTTAATAACCATCCCTGA
Organism: Ambystoma mexicanum; assembly: GCF_040938575.1. NCBI lineage: Eukaryota > Metazoa > Chordata > Amphibia > Caudata > Ambystomatidae > Ambystoma > Ambystoma mexicanum. The sequence goes on along the minus strand of NC_090937.1, from coordinate 1,358,075,831 downwards.
ATCATTGATAAAGTGAGCCTGAGCTTATCCCAAGTATCTCTGACTCACCCTGAACCTCCTAAAGGGAATTAAAAGCATTTTCAGCATATTTCTCACTTCATTGCCACCACATTCAAAGCACTTGGGCCTGTGTTTTAAAACTCATACCTGTTTTCTCTAAGCTTGCTGGGGTGGGAATTGAATTTCGTATTGTATTTGATTGCATTCCTGAGAACTGTGTGTGTTACTTCCATCTCCTTGCATTGCATATAGGGGGGGGCGGTGAATTGCCACCAGGGGAAAAGTGAACATATGATATTTTGTGAAACCATATTAGTTAGTTTATGTACTGCATTTTCATTCAACATTGCATCCATTTGAAACCATCAAAGTATTTTCGCTGCCTTATCCATCCTACACCAACTCCTTATTGATTACAAAGAAGTGTGCTAGTGTCAGATTACCCATTGTTGATTAACATTATATTTATAAGGGCGATATTGATTATTAATTTATTATAAAAGCGTGGTATCTATATTTTGTTTTATTTCTCATATAAACCTTTTAAACTTGCAAAACAGAACTACTTCTTGGCTCAGTGGGGTCAGGGGGATTCTAAGAGAGGGGTGTTATATAGGGGTAGTCATCCAGAACTCATGAACTGGACATAAAGATATATCAATAAGGGTTTCCATTCAGTATCCCAGACTAGGCATTGACTTAGCTGTAGTGTTGAATTGAATCCTCTTACAAAGTGGGGGCTCGTCCAGGATATTCTGGGTTAGATTTACAATTTGTGCAGATTAATACAGTGTGCCAACTGACCAGATACACATATCCGGTTAGATCACCACGCTGTTTTACACTGTGAAAGCACCCCTCAAAGGAACGCTCTAAGGAAAGGGTCTGTTTTGCAAAATAAAATACAAACTTCTGTAAGTCAGGAAGGAACTCAAATTCCAGAATGACTACCTTGGTAGATATGAAAATAGCCAGAGAGCACTTCTTACATAAGCTATTCGTGAGAGGTGATTGGACTCATCAGGACCAAACGGTCTGGTTGCAGGCAATCGCGCAACAGGTCACTGAAACAGGGTCAGATATATGGGGAGATCAGGGTCCCTTACATGTGGCCCTGAGTGAACTATATATGGCCCCTAAAGCCAAAGATGAACATAATAAGATTGCCAGGATAGCAGCATATTTGTATCTATATATGGGAGCCATGAAGGACAAATGTGCTGAAGGCCAAGATCTGGCAAATAGGCAACAGCTGGCGTTAGAAAAGGCCCAATCTGACCTGGTCTCTTCTGAGCAGAGGCTGCAGAGGAGCCAGGAGTCAGAAAATGATAGTAGGCAGTATATCATTAAAATAAAAGAGGACATGGATAGATTGCAACAGGAGAAGGCTGACCAGGATACCAGATTTCTGGCCTTGCAGAAGGAGTACCAAGAAGGTTTGGACTCCCTTCTGCAGAGCCAGAAAAAGCTGGAGCAACAATTGGACTTCAACAGGGCATGCACAGAGCAGGTAGCCACCCTAAAAATTCGATTAGACAGAGAGAAAGAGGAAAGCAATACATTGATTCTGAAAGACCTGGATACCCAGGCAGAGTTGGATCAGGAGCACCAGAAAGCTGGTGCCTTCCAAAGGCAAAGGGACGACCTGGCGGCACAGATGCAGACTCTTAGTCAGGAAAGGGATATCTTAGGCCAGGAAGTCTGCCACTTAAAAAGGAAAATGGAAGAAAATCACCTGGCCCTCCAGGGACTTGGTGACCTCCAAAAAGAACACCAGAACTTGTTAGAGCACACCAGGAGGGTGGAGGATGCTCTGGCAAGAAAGGAGCAGGCCAATAGGGACACAGCTCAGGAGGTAACCCTCCTGCAGCAGAGACTGGCCCAGTACTCCAGGACCAATCAGGAGGCACAGAGAGAACATGAGGCTCTCTGTCAGCACAATGATAGGCTCCAGCAACAGGTAGCGATGCAGGAGAGACTGATAAAGTCTAGTAAGGCCTTAACTGAGGAACTGAAAGCGCAGGCTCTTGCATTGCAACAGGAAGCAGGGGCGGATAGAGATGAGGTTCGCTGGGAAAGAGAAACTCCTGAGCATAACCTCAGGAGCCCTAGCACCAGAGGCCTTCATCTCTCCCAGTCCCTGGACTCTGCCACCCCCATGTCGCCTCACGCACATGAGCCCAGGGCCACGGGGATGGCAGATTACTATCCAGCTAGAAGTATGGGGCTCATAGGCCAGTACCTCCCAGGAATGGATGGGCTGGTATCCGGGTATGGGCACCCAAGCACAGTGCAATTTAGTGGGGAACCCCAGGAGAGTAGGCCCATTAAGGGCATCCTGAAAACCTCTGCCCAGTTAGGTCAGTGGGGGGGATACCCAGCAAACCCTGGTAGCAAGGAGGGATCTGAAGACTCCTCTGAGTGTCACAGGACACAGGAGACCAGGTCAACACATTCTGCCAGCCATTCCCAGGCACGCAGAATCCGGGAAAACCTGGAAGATCAAACGGGCACCTCTGGGAGCAGTGCTTCTGAGTCAGAGGATGAATGGACCAGGGTTACCCGAACCAAAAAGGCCAATAAGGCAAAAAGGGCCTTGCTTAAGGACCCATTGAAACAAATAAAGGCAATCAGGAGTGTCATCACTCCTTATCATAAGAACACCAAGTATTCCGTTTGGGAACACTTGGAGCTCTATGAGCAAATGATGGAGACTTTCCATTTGAAGGACAGCAGTAGCTGCATCCACTACGTCAAATGGACATTCTCCCCAGAATACTCCAGTTTCTTTGCGGGGCTGGAGGACCAAAATCATTTAAGATGGTCCACCTATAAGGCGGCCATCTTGAAACATTTTTCTGTTCACAGAAATCCTCAAGAGGCTCACAAGGCAGCCTACAATTTGCAATGTGGGGAGGATCAGGCCCCACAAGAGTTTGTGCAAGAATTAAAATGTGCTTTTGCGCAGACCACCAGAAGGGTGCGCACGGATAGCAGAGAATTTATCAATACGTTTTTCCATGCCTTACCCAAATACATAATGACCCATCTCGTGAGAGATTTTCATGAGAAAAGATCTTTAGACTGGGTCAGTGAACAGGCTACCCGGATCTATGAGGTGCAGAAGCCCATCGAAAATAAAAATAATGCGCCGAAAAACCCCAAAACCAACAGCACCCCTGCTGCTGCTAAGGTGGAAGAGGTGAAGGTTGCCCCCGTTTTAGATTTGGAGATGGGGGGGCCTCAAAACCTGCCTGCACCAAATAATTCACAACCCAGAAGGCCCTCGGGCCAGTCACAGACAGGGAGTAGAGGAGGTAGTCCCACAAATGCGGTCCCCCGCTCCCCTGACTATGTAAGTCCCTGCTACAAGGGAAACCGACCCATCCTGGGTTATGTGTGGACTCCTTCAGCCCAAGGGGGGGGATTAAGCCAAGCGCCTCACCCGGGAACTTCCCTCCTAACTTCCCCCAGGAGGGCAGAAATTCACCAAATCCTGGGCAGAACTTTTTTCCCAGGTATCCACCCAATTTCCAACCCCAAAACCATCCATCCTTCTTTCCCCAATTCCCTGAGCCCAGACAACCTAATCCGGGAGAGGGGAGGCCAAGGGTGGAGGGGTAGCCAAATCTTCCCAATCCGGGGTATTACCAGAGAAGGGATAGTTACCCTTCCCGGGATCAGCCCAGGGGAGAAAATAGAGCCCCGTATCAGCCTGAGCGGGTTTCACAACTTGAGCACCAGGTCCAAAATATGGCACGGGATCTGAGTCACATACTGAGGGCTCAACAGAACCCTCAGATGAGCATGCCATCGCAGAATGCCCCAAACTCTGGACCTGGTGCTCCAGAACAATGACAGGGGCAGCACCCCGATAACCCACCGGTTCCCAGGGAGGAGGCACAAGGGGAAGGGGTGTGTAAAGCCTTGGAGGAAGCTTCCTTCCCAACTAGTAAACAGCCCCTGGAAAACCAGGAACCGGAAACAAAATCTCCTACCCCTGAAAGTCTGCCACCCAAGGAGCAGAGAGGCGGTAGGAGAAACAAAGTACCCAAACAGACCCAGTTTGTGGAGGAGGTACAGATCTTCCAATTTGAGGGAGAGGGATCCGCAGAGGATCCTGGGGAAAGGATCTTCTCCTTTAGAGATGGGGGAACTCCTCCCAAGGAAAAATGGGTCCCAAGGGACGCCAATTCAGACTGGGGAGATGTGGAGACTGAGCTACCGCCGCCCATCATCTCATCCCAGAACCCACAATACCGAAATCCCCTGGTTCAAACCCATCCTGGTGACTGCCTCCAAAAGGGGGGGGTGGCCCAGAACCGGAACCAGGGGCACCCACAATGGCTCTGATCTCCAGTTGCCAACTTTTTCTTTCAGATTCCCAAGACTCTACACAGAATTCTGCCCAAATCTCTTCTCTCGCCATGTCCAAAACCAGAAAGTTAGCCCACCAGTTGTCCAAAAATGTGCATTATCTGTGCCCCCTTGAGGAGAAGGAGGGAAGATACTATGCCCCAGTACAAGTACAGGGGCAGGGTACAATTTTGGCACTGGTGGACACTGGATCCCAAGCTACCCTTCTGTCCAAAAGGGTCTTTGAGGAACTAAATGCAGGAAGGGGGGAGAATTACCAAATTCCTCTCACCTCTCTTCCTGGACAACTGCAGAACTTTGACGGGAAGGAAATTCCCGTTGAGGGGACTGCATACTTGGACATTAAAATTGGGCGACACAAGGTGAAACACCCGGTCATAGTAGTGACTCCAGAGGGCACCCCTTGTTTACTAGGGAATGACCTCCTGAGAAGGTTGTCACCCCTAATAGATTGTGTAAACAAGGTCCTCTGGACCCAGACTAGCCGACCAATAAAATTAAAACGGAGTGTCAACCATGTTAGTTTAAACGGCACCTGCCACATGGTTTAACAAAAATCTGACCAAGTAGAATTTCACTTCCAGAACAACCAAACTCCAGACGTGACAGTAATAGCAGTAGGACAACAGACTGGTGATGGGGGGTCCTCTCTATTTCTGAAAATCAACCTTCCTTCCAGTTTAAGGTGGTATTCCACACTGGAAGGAAACACCCTGAAATTCTTTACTAATCCACAATCAGAAACTCCCACTCCTATAGTCCAGAAAGATGTGAAATCAGCTCAGAGCCTGGCTGATATTCAGCAAATTGGAGAGCAGTTGTTCATCCCTGTTCAGTTAAATGATGGGAAGGACTCTGTTCTCGCTCGAGTGTGTGTGAACAACGGTAAGAGCTTCATCAGCGAAGCCATGTTCCGCCAACTCCCAAAAGATCCAGCCATTCCCACATTCAAACTGATAGACAAATGGGAAATGGACCTGGAAGCACCTAATGCCAAACATCTCCTGCCCAGCAGGTGTATGCTCAAAATCTCCATTGGCAACAAGAGCATAGTCCATAATTGTTGGGTCGTGCGAGACGTCACTGCCGCCTTTTACTTAGGCACTGACATTCTCAATCGCTTTGCCATTAGTTTGGACCTAATAAACTTCAAAGCTTGGTCCCGATTAGCGGATAATCCCATGGGCTTTGATGATCCAGAAAAAGCATTTAGGTCAGCTCAATTGCTACCTTATGCAGTTGAAATTCAGCTCAAAGAGGAAGTCACCATCCCAGAAAGGACCCGACAATTCTCCCTGGAAGTGAAAGTTAAGAGGACAAAAATTGCAAAACCCTGATGCTTATATTCATCTAAATGCTTCTCTCCAACAGCAAGGGTTAGGGGTAAACCCAACTCCATTAGTCAACATAGAACATGACACCATTCCAATAGAGGTGGATAACAGCGACTTACGGAGTATTACTCTAGCCGCAGGCACCACTATTGGAATGGCGGTTGATGACCGACATTTCTCCATTGATTTAGGAAATGAACTGTTAGGACCAATCCCCAAGGACTGTTTTGACAGTGACAGTGAGGACAATACAACACCAGACAGGATTTTCACCCGGCATGGGGGGAACTTCCTGGTGTACACTTCTTGCCCTTATGGTAAGGAAAATGCGACTTGTGACTTCAGGAGGGATGAGGTGATTTTCCAGGTCCATGAGGGCTGCCTTTCCCACCTGAAGCCTCCAGTCCAAATCAGCACTCTGACCAGGGACTTCTCCACCCAGCTGGAGGAGGCCGCTGAAATAGTCAAACCAGAAGTCTTTCCAGGCTTCAGGCAGATGGTGGAAGACAGAGTCAACCTAGCTGATGACAGAAGTCACACTAATCCTATTCAGTCCTACATATTGGCCATTTAGCCAGTCTTATCATCCACGGCTCTTCCAGAATGCTGGATCTTCTAAATGCTGGCTTACGTACAATTTTCACCAGGATTAGTTGGCACAACCCAATTTGATGCTTTTTAATTCTGGATCAGTTAAATACATACTTCTGTATCACTGCCTCCCATCATATTGATATGTTATATCATGGTATTCGTCTGCATAGTGGTTACGTAAAGCAGAGCCATCATCAAATACAGTTTATCGATAATGTATGCTCCATTATAGAACTCTGAGCCTTGAATTTCAAATGATGTGACCCCATCAAATTGGTCTGTATTGGAGAAAAATATATAATGGTCTACACTAAAAGCAACTTATAAAAAACAAAAAAGTAAGCAGGAAAATGCAGCAGAAAAAAAATCAAAATGATATAGCACACGGTATAGGTGCACTGGTGTCAGAATCAGCCCCACACACTGATTTTCCCCAGAAATTCTGCCAATGAGGTTTCTTATCAGATGACTCTCATAGCACCAAATCTCTCTAGAATTCAAAATACACAGTTTTTTTTTAAAGAGCAGCTCCGTTTTCACTCACCTCTGATGAAGACCGGAAGTTGCTGTTAAATTTTCATTGATCATTTTTTCTTTCATCAACTCGTCATTCACGTCTTTCTTTTTCCGAATTCTGCCATTTTCAGCTTTATCTACAGGAAACAGATCTTCATAATAAGTCACAATTCGATACTGTGTACATTCTTTCGTAGCCTCAATAAAAACAAATTTCCTATTTTGAATGTAAATATTGTGGCATGTACATACATCTAGAAGAATAAACCAATCAGCCAGCCCCTGAGCAACCCCAACTGTAATTAATTCCAGGAAATAAATGAATAAATGTGTGCAATGCAATACACGTCACTTCCTTAGCACCTAGTTCTTCTGAATAGCATAATTAAGCTCCGGTTCTAAGTGCATATGTGTTTTTTCAGTACACGCATGCACATTTCCATAACTCTGCAATATTAGCAATGTTATAATTATTTATTTAAAAACACATCCATGAAAACACACTGGCACTAATAACAAGCACATTCAAAAACACAGTCACTAAAGTATATACACTCCCTCAAAAGAATATTAGACAAGTCTTAAGTAAAGCACCACTTATTTTCAGACAGCGGTGAGCGCTTAACGCAGATGGCACTCTAATAATTCGGTTTAAAAGGGAGAGAAAGGCAAAGCATAGATTGAAACAGATCCCAACGCTTTCAGAAGAACACAGTGCGAGAGAAAGGCAGAATAAAACCGTAAAGTTAAAGTTCAGAAGGCCGGACCCACTTTAAGAGGATCCGGACGAAATGTGTCCAAGGTCACATGGTTGAAAAATGCACAAAAGTCTCGAAAAGGTTCAGAAAGGAGTTGGACCAAAAAAAAGGGACCAGTTAGATGGTCAAGAGGCCAGCCCAGTCCAGAAGGTTAAGGATTTACTGTCACCTTGTAGCAATCTATAGAAAGGGAGGCCAGGCCGACACGGTACCTTGAAATGGTGAGAATGCTCCAGCGGGGGCAGTTGTTCCTGGCAGTGGGTGCAAGTTGGTGCTTCGTCCGGGGGAAGAGAGGATCTCATCGTGGAGGAAAACAGACGGTCATTGCACTGCCAGGGAAGAAACCAGCCGCTGAATTCTCGATTAAAAGGAGCGGTCCTTTTATTCGCGGTCCAGTGGTAAGTGGCTATCCGGTTGCCGGGGTGCTTGGCACGGGCAATTCGACCACTAGACGTCCTGGTAGGCGAAAAAGAAAGCAAACTGGTTGTCCCCACCAGCTCAAGGGGAAGAGACTCTCTGGCAAGAAGATCTCCTCTGTCGTTGGGAAGTGGTGAGACGGTTCAGCAGGGCTCCACCAGTGGTGTCGTCGTTACAGGTCGGCTCAGCTTCTCCCTCTTCGGATTTTCAGGTCCTGTGGCGACTTCTGAAGTTCCAGTCCCAAAAGCCCTGCTTTTATGCAAGAAACCCCCATTCATTCAGCCTAGCTGTCAATCAAACATGCTAAGTGGTGAGCGGGGTGGCTCACCACTTGGGCCAATCACGCAAGAGTGCGACTTGGGTTGGCAAGGCAACTTAGTCCAAGGTGCCTAAACCCCCTCCGACACCCCCTGTGGTACCCAGACAGAGTGGCACCACTTTGGAGGGCTTCTGTGTAGAAGCCCGCCAAAAGTGGAACAAAGGGCTCGACCTTTGGTTTGGAGTTACAGAGGCGAACACAAATGCCATTTTAAAACCGAGTTCTGGCAAAAAGACCCTACCAGTGAATTAATATTAAATAAATAAACCGGCGGTATCTTTAACATTGCACCAAAAAGTGGTGCATTTAAAATACATGGGAAAATCCCATAGAGAATATTCTTAACGAATATTACGCGTGGTAACCACTGCCACCAGACAGAAACTCGACGAGGGAGGACTGCACAGTACCCCCTCGAAAAACAGACCCAGGGGCAATCGAATTACCCCTACCAGTACTTCCACATTATGATGGTTGGTACTAAATTTGGGACTAGTAAAGCCAATGGTGACTTTACATGCCCTGGGAGACAGTAGTCAGTCCCAAGGTATGGAGTCTATGGCGGGGTGTCATTATGACACCCCTGAGTTACTGCACTGAGGGTGCTGTGTAACACACATAGTAAAAACACATGAGACCCTATGGAGTCAAAGACCCCATAGCCCATAGCCCATAGCCCATAAAACACATTAACAGTCAAAGAAACACCTCAAATCATGTCCAAGAGTGTGAGGAAAAAGAGTCTCACTCTTGGCAGGAGAAAAAAAACAAACTCCAGAAATCCAGCAAAGCTGCTGGGGGACTCACTAGGTTAGGACATTCAGCCTAAACAGAGAATTCTCCCTAACAGTGACCCAAGACGTTCTGCTTTCAAGTGTTTTGTCATGAATTAAGCAAAGCCATGTTGTGACACGTTACCAAGAGTCTTAGGAAGCAAAATGGCACCTCATTGTCTGTTGGTTGTGTGAATGACCGGAAGCCCCATCACCCAAATCTTGATCTTAAAAAGCGTTGTCAAATGGGCGGGGCTTCCCTGTGATGAATGTGGGTTAAAGCCACACAGCATTTTGATCCTGTCTGTGTTTTGATTTAAAGCCAGTGAACTATGACAATGCACCATTTGACCTGCAACATGCGCCTACCATTAAGGCCCCCCCCCCACATGTTTGGAGTGATGAAATACTGCCTCACTAATTGATTTACACTGACCTGGTGACCGGTCAGTATTATAGACGAAAACACATATAAGCTCCCACTATTGGGTAAGCTCTCGCTATTTTCGTCCATACGGTTGTGCCCTTGTGGTTATTCTTCAGGGCCAGTTTAGATCTTTTTTTTTTCCTGGGTGCTCTACACTAGTTAAAGGCCATACACTATGGACAGAAGGGTAAGGATACAGACCAGATTAATGAATTTGAATCTGAAATTGTTTCTGGCATTGGCTCTGTAACCCCCAGCAATCAGTCCGATGTTCTGTGCAAGGTGGAACTCTCCCCACAATCACCACCCTTGACTTCCCACAGGAGTTGCAGCTGCCTTTTGGAAGTCTTAGTACAAAGTGCTAAAAGGAGACAAAAGCTCCAGAAAGAATGTCTCCTGCCAACTAATCTCCTGCTCAGTAATACAGCCTGTAAGATTGATGCGTGTCCCCCTTCTTCCATCTACATGCATTCACTGATAAAGGTGTTGAATCATTATGAGGCCCAATGGGATGTAACTGGGGCGTCAGCAGAGGTTAATTAGCCTGATAAATTATAAAAGGCTATTTGCCTTTGGTCGCCCAGATGATGTCAGCTTTGCCAAAAAACACAGGGGACTGATCAGGTGAAGGGGCCATGGAAAGTAATCTCAGAGGGGTCGGTGCTTCTAAAACACCAGAAAATTGGCTGTTGTTCAAAGAATATATGCAGCGGGACCTTGCTGCTTGTTCTAACATCGAGGATTTTCAGGCCTGGGTGGCCTCTATCGGTCCCTTAATGCTTACCTCGCATCCGTTAAATTTAAAGCAATCTAGGCAAATGGAACCTAAAAGTTCTGAAAAGTCCTCTCAAACTTCCCCTCCCTCAGAGTGGGCTCCATCAGGGTTGCCAAACCGTCTTTAGAGAGGCACCCTATAAAGAGCGGCTGTTACAGGCTAAGGTAGTTTACCCTGCTCCTGACCCAGGGGGTTTAGTCCTGATGGTGAATAGCTCGACTTCTGCCAAGCCCGTTTCATCTTTTGCGCTCTTAATGCCCAAGGATATTTGCCAACATTATGGACCCCAGTATAAGGAGCTTTGTTTTGGCCGCTAGAAATATCATCCTCACAAATGTTGACAAGCCGAGGGAATTTGAATCTAGGGAGGCACTCGAGAATAAAATCCCATTGTGGCTCAATCAAAAAGTGGGCTCTGACTGTGTCAGAGCTCAAGACTTGAAAGTCCTTCGGAAAATACAGCTAAACAACTGGTGTTCCACTGATAACACCGACTGTATTGTTATTGGATGTGGTCTAAGGAGCCTCGTTTTTCAACCGAATCACAAACCTGAACACGAATGTCTCCTCTGCTAAGTTAAAAATTGTTTTGAACTGTCTTGTTTATTTCCCATGGATGTTGTTGTATAACATATTTTGTTATCTCTTTCTTGGAAGCTGTTTATTTGTGTTTGTATTATAGATATTGTGCTCAGTTTCTGGGCTACTTATTTTTGTAAATGTTTGTATGCTGGCGGCCTTAAGCCTCCGGGTCAGTGGAGCGTGGTATAAATAAAATAAGCTTATGGTTTTTGTTTACCTAAGGGATCATTGTGCAGAGAAGTTGCAACCCCCAGCTATATTTAGGAGATACACTGTTGGAAAGGAGGGCCAGAAGGTTCCAGGAACTTGAGGCAGAGAAGCAAGAGACAGCAGGAAAAGCTATTCATTGGTATCCTTTTTAACATTGTCGTTATCTTAAAACTCGTGTTTACTTAATTGTGAGAGCTAAATAAAGGGCTTATTTGGTGCACATACCTTGCCTGTGCACATAACTAAACCAAGCTTTTTTTATCTAATAAGTAGAAAGATTGAATGTTATGACAGGGTTATGGATATGAACCTCTCCAAGGGGCCTGAGGATCACACTGTAGAGAGGCTAGGAAGCTTACCAGTACCCGGACAAAGTCAGATCCACTGAAACAATTGTCAACAACAAAAAGACTGGTGGTGTTCTCCTGCACTATAGCTCGAGAACAATGTTCTTCCTTTAACTTCCATTAATGTTTTAACGATTATTTTAGCACCATAAATGTATCAAATTCAGACAAAGTAGTTGTGTTTTAATTGTGAATAACTTTGCTGAACTTTCTATTCAAAGCCATCCCAGAGGTGGCGGAAAGGAGTTGGGACGGACTTCCATCCCTAGCTCCCAAGAATGCGTAGAAGCATGCATGTGCATTGATCCCCCTTTCCTATCCCCATACTTATCAGCGTCTGACAAGGTCATGTCCTTTCTAATCTTTCAGGTGGTTCCCTGTTATTGTGGCGATCAGAACCACCTGGTAGCGCGGTGTGAGATGATACAGCTACCAGCATGCACTGCACTTTTCACACCAATGGAATGACTAATGAATCCCAGGAGACAGCACAGCCCAAAGATAAACAACAATAACTACGAGCACCACAATACAACTGGGCCCAACGACCGAGACACTACCGGGAACAGAATAAAGAAGTGGGTGCTTTAATGAAGATGCAGTACTCTCTCATATTCAGGAGCTGAGTGAGAGATCCAACAATGACCATAGAGTACACCAGGCATGCGACAGGGAGGGAGCCCCACAGCACTAGGGGAGACCAGCCAGGCCACACTCCCCAAAACCTTTCTGGACAGTGGTCTACCGAATACAGGACAGGAACAGAAGATAAACAATGCCAGAGACTGCATTGGAGGCTGAAAATGGGAAAAGGGGCAAAAGGCACTTGTATTTGTATTTTATTTTTTATAGCGCGTCACGCCAAAGCAATACAAGTCAATAAAATGGTACAACATATTGAAAACACATCCAGGCAACTGGATCAGGTAACGTGTAGGTGTTCCTTGAGGTGAATATTAAAAATGGGGAAAGAAGAACGAATAGAAAAAGGGAGAGGATCCCAGGATTTAGGGGTTAAGAGAGAAAAGGAGTGAAAGCGAGATGAAGCGCAGGGTAGGGTGAGACGAGGGGTAACTTTAAGAAATTGGGACTGAGAACTGAGAGAACGAGAGGGGGGTAAAAAGAAATAAGAGAGGTAAGGTGGAGAGAGACCATAGAGGCATTTGAAGACATTACAGACAAAATTATAAAGCAAGCATGATTCAAAGGAGAGCCAGTGAAGTGTAAGTAGATGTAGGGGAGGCATGGTATCATAAGTATGACACTGACACAATCAGTACAATTTGTAAAACCTTTATTGAAGTTGTTGGGGCTGGAAAAACTACTCCTTCACCCTAAAACTAAGTTGATAGTAGTCTCGACAATCAAACAGTAAACACAACAGTCCTAGTGGAATCCGTCAAATTAAAATGGCCTATGCTATCAAAACCTAATGCCTACCTCTGGTACACAAAATGTATAAAGGAGAAACGTATGCAAAGGAAAAATCAGTGTTCAAAAGAATAAATGTGGTTAAACCAGCTCTCCTTCCCACATCAGACCTCATGGAGTAAGACTGTCCCTGTAGGCAGGATGACACACTCTGGCTTGGTTTCCCACACAATAAACAGTTCAACAACGTGGATCAAGACCCATCTGGCCTTCCACGTTAAAGTATCTTTTCCTGATTTCCAAATAATGAATCTGCTAAAGAATCTGGGTAAGACTCTCGAAACCGGGACTTATTGGCCAGCAGAGGGACTCCCAGGACCCCTCCTTTGTTTTTGCATAATTAAAGTAACGTTGAGTCATACCCATAAGTTACTAGGGCAATCCCAACATGGACCACTTGCTCATTGCTCTTAGAGGGGCACAGCTCCACCCCACTGATGAGGCGCAACGAGGACGAAAAACATGTTGGGGTTGCTGTTGGTACTCTTGTTCAGAGGAGAATTGCCTGGCATTTCGGTGGTGGACTGCCCCAGGGCTGGACAAAGACTGATATGTTATGTTAATGTTAAAGAATATTTATTTTAAAGGATATTTATACCGTGCACTATCACCACCCTAGTGCTCACCTGGCGCTCTGGTGGATCTGTAAGCAAGGGGGGTAGGTTAGGGTGCGTTAGTAGGACAAAGTTTGGAGAAAGAGCAAGGGAGCTGTGATGTGCTGTCGGTAGCTTCAGTTCTGCTAACACCGTTCGATGAGCTTTTTGGTGTGGTATCTCAAGAGTCCATCGTGTGCTGTTATGTAAGGATGTGTGTGGTGTTTTTGTTGTTGCGGTGTGGTGAAGTGTGTGCAGGTTGCTGTGGTTTAAGAGGTATGGTTGTGTTTGGTTAGGATTTGAGAGGTGTGAGAAGAGGGTCGAGGTTTTAGTAGGGTTGGTTATTAGCATTGTTGTCTGCAGAAACGCACACTCATATTGTGTGTCTTTCGAGATTTAGACAAAATGTCTTCCTTAGTGATGTAGTATCTCCATGACAAGGCTGTCTCTCATTGCTCTGTCCATATGTTGCGTTAATCTCTACAATTCTATCTTTGTTCTTACTCACGCCAGCTCCTAAATCCCAGTCTGTGATTGATGCAAACTGGTCCCCGAGGATCTATCTAGATGCAACCTATACCCATACTCATTGCTCTGTCTGTGTGCAGCGCGCTACAGTTCAGTCCTTACCAGGATGTCTGGATTGGAGCTAGTGAATCTCCTATGTGTCAGATGATTTGTTGGGTTAATCGTTAGGAACTCAGTACATTTCAAAGAATACCGTTAGGGTATTGGTCTTCTACTTACTAGCTTTGCTGTGAGTTTCTTAGTGTGGTGATATTGGTCTCATTTGTCTGACGGGTTAGCCTACATGGAGAGGTTGGTTGAGGATGGTTGTCTTGTGAGCATGAGGTAGTAGTTGGATAGTGTGGATGCACAATTGGGTTGGGTTGGGTTTACACAAGGTTCATGTAGTCATGTCTGTCAGGGGCAATCTTGGTAGTGGGTAAGGTTGATTTTTGTGTTCGCTAATGTTCTGTTCTGATTGGGTTGTTGCTCGTGGTTTTATCTGTACTGTCATGGGTTCTTTCAACTGGTTCTCTTTGTATTTTCAGTTTTATTGTTTCCGTCTGGTTCTGAGGTGTTGAAGAGCCAGGTTTTTAGTAGTTTTCAGAATTTTAGGTGGTCTTTGGTGTTTCTTATTCCTTTCAGGAGGTTGTTCCAGGATTTTGCCGCCAGGTGGGAGAAAGAGTATCCCCCATGTTTTTTCCTGTCGTATGGCTTTGATTCCAGGTGGATTTCATTTCTTGATCTAAGAAGTCTCGTCGGCTTGTAGATGGTTATTTTCTTTTGTAGTAATTCTTCTCCCTGGCCGCAGATTGCCCTGTGTGTATGCACATTGTTTTGAACGTTATACGTTCTTTGATTGTAAACCAATGTAGCATTTTTGCGCTGGTGTGATGTGATCTCTTGTAGATAATTTGAGGAGTCTAGCCGCTGCATTTTGGATGTCCTGTAGTTTCTTCCGAAGGTGTTCAGGCATTCCGAGGTAAGAGCTGTTGGTATAATCAATTATTGACATGATGATGGCGACCATTGTTAGTGTTTTGTGGGTGAAGGACAGGAATTATAGAATTTTTGTTGAGTGAAGGAGGAAGAAGCATTTCTTAATATATTGCATTTACTTGTCGTTCTAAGGTTAGTGCGTTCTCCATTAGGACTCCCAGGTTTTTGACTATGTTTGAGGGTGTGGACGCGGGTTCCAGTTCTATCAGCCACGGTATGTAGATGTTGTTCCCTTGGTTTTTGGATAAAATCATGATTTCTGTCTTTCCTGGGTTGATTTTTACGTTGTTGGCATTCATCCAGTCAGATTTCTTTGAGACATTCTCCTAGAGTTGAATGTTCTTGTGCATCTTCGATTTTGTAGATGATTTGAGTGTTGTCTGCATAGTTGTAGAACATAAGATTGTATTTTTTGAAGATCTTGATTAGCAGAGTCTGGTAGATGTTGAAGTACAGTGGTGATAGAGACGATCCTTGTGGTACTCTGCAGTCGTTAACTCGTGGAGCAGATTTGAAGGGCTTTATCCAGACAGTTTCTGTTCTGTTTGCTATCAATGATTTTATCCATAGTAGTGCTAATTCCTTTATACCTATATCTTCTAATTTCTTGATGAGGGTGTCATGGCTTACTGTGTTGAATGCTGCCGAGAGGTTGAGCAGGATCAGGGCAGAGGTTGTGTTGGAGTCAGCGTTTGTCTTTAGGTTGTCCCAGATGGATAGGAGTGCTGGTTCTGTTCCTCTTGCAGGTCTGAAGCCGACTTGTGCTTGGTCCAGCAACTGGTGTTTTTCTACATGTTATTGGGTTAGTTTGTATACATAGGTTTCTAGGAAATTTGCCGGGTAGGGGATGTTTGAAATAGGTCTGTAGTTGGAGAGGTCTTCCACGTCACCACTTGTGTTATTAAGTAGTTGTTTAATATACGCCGATTTGAAGGATCGTGGTATGGTCCCTGTCACGAGCGACAGATACAAGAGGTTTCTGTAATATTCTGATGGAGTTCCTTGTGTAAGGATTTTGCTATGTTTTACCAGCTTGACGAATGTCTCCACTGATATTTGCGGAAAGTTTTGGAGTTTGTGGTCTGGCTCCTCTTTGGATCCGGTTGGTTGTGTGTTCGGATTGGTCGGTCTGTTTTGTACGATTTGTCGATGTTGTTGATTTTATTTTTTAAATGGTCTGCTAGGTTGTTGCATAGTTTCTGTGAAGGTATTGGAGTGTTGTCGCAACCTGGTGGATTTATCATTTCGTTTATGATAGTGAACATTTCTTTTTCTGTATTGGTGATTCTGTCATTATAGTGCCTTTTCTTTGCCTTTTGAATTTCCTGCTTGTACGATCGGATTTGTCTCTGGAACTGAGTTTTCTTACCTTGGTCATATTCTTTCCTTCATTCTAGTTCCAGCTTCTTCTTGTTCTTTTTCATTGTGCTTAGTAGTGGGGTGAACCATTTTTCCAATCCTCTTTTTCTTAAGGGGGTAAAGGTTTTTTCCGTGCAGATGTTTTTGATTGAATCAGCAATCCATTTATGTAGTAGGTCTGTTTTTCTGTCTAGGTCTGCCTTCTCCAGTTTGGTCGTGGATGGTTTGGTCAGCTCCAGTTGTTCTATAAGGTTGCTTGCTTTGACCACTTTCCAGTTTCTTTTTGTGGTGGTTGGGCATTTGAGGGCCTGGTTGGTAGCTTTAGTTAGCAGGTGATCACAAATGGGATGATGAGATGGTCTCTTCAAAGTATCTCTAATGGCAGTGCAGGGTTGATATGTTTTTTGTTGGTGAAATTGTATGCCCTGCTGAGTGTGTTGCTCATTTGACCAGATGTATTTTCATGGTGGTTAGTTGCCTGATTAGTGAGTTTTCTGAGTTGGCGTGTTTTTCTTTGAACCATATGTTGAAGTCCCCCAGGATTATAAGATGCTCATGTTGGATGGCTATGTTGATGATGGCTTCTATGAAGTTGTCAAAGGTTGCATTGTATGTCGGTGGTCTGTAAACCAGTATGAATTTAATATTTGTTTTGGATTCGCTGATAAGTGTATGACCATGGATTTGCAGTTCTCGATGTTTAGAGGTTTGTCTTTTTTAAATTTTCAGGTGTTCTTTGAATGTTATTGCAAGGCCTCCTCCATTTGTTCCTTTCCGGTTTAACTGTAGGCATTTGAAGTTGATGGGGAGGCAGCTTTGGAGTGTGGTTTTGTAGTTGTCATCCAGCCATGTTTCTGTGATAAATAGGATGTTGATGCTGTTGTCGCACAGCAGGTTGAAGATCTCGGTTGAGTGTTTTGACATTGCAGTGGGTTTTTACAGTATAATTTGGTTTCTGCTGTATTATCGACGTTGTCTTCCAATTGGTATTTTGGTTTTCTTCCATGTAGATCTCCGGTTCTGGCGGTGGTACAGTTGTGTTTGTGTTGTCATTGAATAGCTCTTCTAGGTTAAGTCTTAGGTTTTTGTTTTCTTCAGGTTCCTCTTCTAAATTGTGTGGCTGTTGAAGGGTGGGTCCTCTTGTTTTGGTGAAATATGGGGTTAGGGCTTTGATCATGTTCTTGTTCCCTCTAGCTTTGTCCGTTCTTCTTCTGCTTGGTTGTGTTCTGTTGTTGGTCTTTCTTGATTCATTCATCGGGTTGGTTCATTCCGGTGAATGGTTGTTTGCGAGGTATGCTGTTAGGTATAGGTGCTTTCTCTTCTGTCTGCGGTAGTTCTGTTTTCGATCTTGTCGATGGGGGTGTGTTCCGCAGTTGTGGATCTGTGATGGCGTTCAGTTGTGTTTGTTCTCTCTTCCCTATGTCTTTCTCGTGCTCCTATTAGTTTTCAAGGCATTTTGTGTTATTTGGTGGTAGGTTGTGGGGTTGATGTCGGAGTGTTTCTCCCTTTAGGTTTTTATTTGGGTTGTCAGGGTAGGGTTCGGGTTCCTTGTAAATTGGTTGGTTTATGTTTCCTCTGGGTTTCCTTTGGGGTTGAGGTAGTGGTTGCGGTTGCAGGGGCGGTAGCCCACGTGCAGTGCTTTTGACGGTTTGCTTGTTTTTTGTTGTTTGATTGTACTATTGTACGTGCTGTTCCCGATTGGTTTTGTTTGGTTCTTTGCTTCCTTACCTGTATGATTGTGGACATGCTGCTGTCATTGGGCAGGGTCAGTCTTTCGTGCTTAGTCTGGCTGTCTCGTGGGGTTGGTGGCTGTGGGATGATCTAATTGGCAGAGTTCAGAATTCTATTCTTAAAGTGGCTGAGACCAATGGTCACGGTTCTCACCAGATGTGATTCAAGATGATATTCACAGTTCTCTTGAAGTGCCACGCAGGTCAATATTCACAGCGCAATCTCAATGTGGCACAGCCTAATATTTCCAGTTCTATCCCAATGTGGTTCAGGCTAACATTTACAGTCCTATCTCAATGTGGCACAGTCTAGTATTCACAGTTCTATCTTAATGTGGCAGAGGCTAATGGTCACTGTCCCCTCCAGATGTGACTCAAGGCAACATTAACAATTCTCTAAGAGTGCGACGCAGGCTAATATTCACAGTTCTATCTTAATGTGTCACTCTCTAGATGCGAATTAGGGCAGCATTATCAATTCCCTCTTAGTGCGGCAAGGGGTCACATTCAGAGTCCTATCTCAATGTGACACTCTCTAGGTGTGAATTAAGGCAGCATTATCAATTTCCTCAGAGTGCGTCGCAGGCTAATATTCGCAGTTCTATCCCAATGTGGCAGAGGCTAACATTCACAGTCCTATCTCAATGTGGCAGAGGCTAACATTTACAGTCCTATCTCAATGTGGGGCAGGCTAGTATTCACAGTTCTAACCCAATGTGGCAGAGGCTAACATTCACAGTCCTATCTCAATGTGGGGCAGGCTAGTATTCACAGTTCTAACCCAATGTGGCAGAGGCTGACATTCAGAGTTCTGGCACCCTCTAGATGTGACTTAATGCAATATTAATAGTTCTCTATGAATGCGACGGAGGCTAATATTCACAGTTCTATCTTAATGTGGCTCAGGCTAGTATTCACAGTTGTAACCCAATGTGGCGGCAGAGGCTAACATTCACAGTTCTATCTCAAAGCGGTATTCTCTAGATGTGACTTAATGCAATATTAACTCCTCTCTCCGAGTGCGACGCAGAATAACATTCTCTATCTCCATGCGACTCGGGTAATAATCACAATCCTCACTAGTTGTGAAGCTGGTTAGTATTAGTAGCCTAGTCTGCTATGTTCTGAGGTTAGGTAGAGTGGCAGGGCTTCTGGAGTACAGTGATTGCTCTACTCCACACCCAGGCCACACCTACCTTGATAGTCACTGCTGGTTGTTGGCTGGCCACTGGCTTCCCCTGCTGACAACTGCAGACACTGTATGGAGCTACCAGTTTTGGAGCCGTGTTTTGCCTTGGGGCCCTTAGGCGCAGGGGCTGCACGGGCAGACGGGTTGTGTGTTATGAGGGTAAAATGGACCAATAGGAGGGGGTGGCGGGCAGGTAGGTGGAATGAAATGGAGCGAGGAAGCGGGCGGGGTAGAGGGGGACAAACACGCACACCTCTCTACATACTTTTTAAAGCACCATCGCTACAACAATCAGCTGGCTATGGGGGCTGGGGGCCTGGCAACACTCACCTTCGCCTCCTTGATAATTTTTAATGGCATTCCGGGCAGCAGGTCTTTAGGCCTGTGTTGTGCGAAATGGCAGGACCAATCAGGTTCTGTGGGTGGGCTGGGAGGTGGGATGAAACAGAGTGAGGAAATGAACAGGGGAGAGGGGGCCAAACACGAACACCACACTCTGCGTGCTATGTGTTGCTCGCTGCAACAATCAGCTGGCTATAGGGGCCGGGATCCTGGCAACACTCACATTTGACTCCTTGTAGTATTAAATGGTGTGGATGGTGTTCCGGGCAACAGGTCTTTAGGCTTGTGTTGTGGGACGTGGCAGGACCAATCGGGTCATGTGGGAGGGCTGGGTGGTGGGATAAAACGAAGTGAGGAAGCGAGCAGGCAAGATGGGGAGGATGAAACAGAGAGGAAGTGGGCAGGCGTGAGGAGGACATATGTGCACACTGCGCTCTACTTGCTTTTTAACGCGCAATCACTGCAACAATCAGCTTGCTATGGGGGCCTGGCAACACTCACCTTCACCTCCTTGTTATGTTTAATGGCACGGATGGGGTTCCGGGCCGCAGGTCTTTAGGCCTGTGTTGTGGGAAGTGGCAGGACCAATCAGGTTGCGTCGGAGGGCTGGGAGGTGGGATGAAACAGAGCGAGCAAGTGGGCAGGGGAGAGGGGGACAAACACGCACACTACGCTTATGTGCTACGTGTTGCTCGCTGCAACAATCAGCTGGCTATGGGGACCGGGGGCCTGGCAACACTCACCTTTGCCTCCTTGTAATGTTTAATGGTGTAGATGGTATTCTGGGCAGCAGGTATTTAGGCCTGTGTTGTGGGAAGTGGCAGGTCCAATCGGGTCATGTGGGAGGGCTCGGTGGTGGGATGAAACGGAGTGAGGAGGCGAGCAGGCAAGATGGGGACAAACACTCACACTGCGTTCTACTTGCTTTTTAAAGCACAATCACTGCTACAATCAGCTGGCTATGGGGTCCGGGGGGCCTGGCAACACTAACCTTCGCCTTCCTTGTTATTTTTAATGGTGGTGATGGTGTTCTGGGCAGTCATCAGGTCTTTAGGCCTGTGTTATGGGAAGTGGCAGGACCAATCAGGTCATGTGGGAGGGTTGGGGGTGGGATGAAATGGAGCGAGGAAGCGGACAAGGGAGAGGGGGACAAACATGCACTCCAAGCTCTACTTACTTTTTAAGGCACGATTGCTGCAACAATCAGCTGGCTTTTAGGGCCAGGGGCCTGGCAACACTCACCTTCACCTCCTTGTTATGTTTAATGGTGTGGATGGTATTCCGGGCAGCAGGTCTTTATGCCTGTGTTGCGGGAAATGGCAGGACCAATCAGGTCTTGGGAGAGGCCTGAGAGGTGGGATGATACAGAGCGAGGAAGGGGGGGGAGGGTAAAAAATTAGCACAACGCGCTCTACGTGCTATGACCGCTGCAACAGTCAGCAGGCTATTGGGGCCAAGTTATGGATATTTCTCCTCTTTGAAAGAGATAGTGAGCTAAAGAATTTGCATAAGACTCTCGAAACTGGGACTTATTGGCTGGCGGAGGGACTCCCAGGACCCCCCCCTTGCTTTTTACATAAAGTAACTTTGGATCTCACCCTAAGTTACTACGGTAATCCAGATGTGGACCCCTTGCTCACTGCTCTTAGAAAAGCACAGCTCCACCCTACCAATGAGGCCCAATGAGGCCGAAACATGTCTGGGGTTGCTTTTGTCCCCACAGTGTATTTCAAACAGTTTCACCATGTTTCTATAGGAGAACCTTTATGTCTCCCCGAAAGTCTGGATCTATGACGCCTTCCAGGACGTCTAGGCAAATTTTCAGGGCAGGACAGAGTTTGGGGCCAATCTTATATGACTACCCGCAGGGGGTATTAGAACTAAGTCAGAGGGAATTGTCCCTCTTTTTCCCAGGAGGAATAGTGGCTTCACTGCTGCTTTAAATATCAAAGCCTATGGTTTCTTTTGTGGTGGTAGAGGGGTCTGAGGCTCTGTGACTAAGTTTCTGGAATTTTAGGGTCCCCTAATTGAGTCATATCCCACACCTGACACCATATGTAGGGGAGGCATGGTATCACATGTATGACACTGACACAATAGCTACAATTTGTAAAACCTTTATTGAAGTTGTTGGGGCTGGTCAAACTCCTACTTTGCCATACAAATAAGATGGGAGTAGTCTTGACTATCAAACAATAAACAAAACAGTCATAGTCGAGTTTGTCAAATCAAATAGCCTATCCTAACAAAACCTAATGCCTGCCCTATATTTGGTACAGAAAGAGTATAAAGGAGAAATGTATGCAAAGGAAAAATCAGTGTTCAAAAGAATAAATGTGGTTGAACCAGCTCTCCTTCTCATGTTAGACCTCACAGAGTGAGGCTGTCCCTATAGGAAGGATGACACACTCTGGCTTCCAACACAATAAACAGTTCAACAACGTGGATCAAGACCCTCCTGGACTTCCACGTTAAAGTCTCTTTTCCTGACTTCCAAATGATGTTTCAATAAAAGTTCACGTAGGTCCCCCTCTTTCGGGCTGAGACTTTTCACGACAAAGTTAAACAAAAACTTGCAAGGGGGCTCCCTTCCCCAAGGTTATTACACTTCGGGTCTCCTCATGTCGGGCTCGGACCACTTTCCGATGTCGAAGACTTATGTGCGTGTCTTTCCTTTTATTTATTTTTTTAAATCTAACAGACCATAGCAGGACCACTTCGACTCAAGGTTCACGGTTTGACTTTCACTCTCCCTTTTTCTAGGAGTTAATTTTGCTTCATTTTTGCTGTTCATTCACTTTATAACTTCTTACTAAGTACCTTTCAAAAGGTGACCTTTGAGTGGGCTACTTCCTTTCGCCGGAAAACACTCTGTTACTTACTACAACTGATTTCACAGCTGTCCTTACTACAAAGTTCATTCATAGGTCTGCCTTTCTTCATGTCTGTGAAGCCTTCACTTGTGATATAATGTTGCTACTTCAAACTTTAACACACACCAGGCTCTCAGGTCACTTTCCAACTCACCGGCTGTGTGTGTTTCTTTCTTGGTTTTACGATTTCCAATTCACAAGTCAAGGTTAGTATCACAGGCTTGACCTTGCCTCTCTAACTCTGCTATTCTCCCCGGAGGGTCGCTGGCATCCTTGAAACACAATACATCTTTCCGACGGGGGGATCTGGCCTTCGCCATTTATCTTTCATGGCCTGTCTGAGGCTACAACCTCCAGTAGGGATTTAAACCCACTGCACTCGTCCCTTGGTCTTTTGCTCTGCTCCAGTAGGTTTGCCTTCACCCCGGAAGTTCTGCTCGTAATCGTGTTCTGCCTTGCTCACAGTGTGTCTCTAGGTACTGCCTTTTATTCATGCGAGGAGAGCTAGTTGGTATCAGGTGTAAGCACTCCAAATCCAGTGCCTGACTTTGCCTGATCCGATTAGAGGGACATGTCCAGTACGATGTGTGAAAGTTGATGTTGTTACTCTCAGTCACCATCTTCCCCAGCCCAGTGTTTGTGTAAATCCTTAGAAATTTTTTATTTTTTTTTTTATCGGTTTATTACAAACCTTTAAAAATATTTTACAAACAAACACACAATAGTACACTTCATCAGGAAAAGAACTGTCCGTTGACAATCCCTTAGCCATCCCTTAGCAATCACTTAGCAATACCCCTGCCAAGATCACATTCAACTATGCAAGACATTGATCTCCTTGAGCTTCCGCTGACAATGAGTTCAGTCGATTTTCAATTACCATCAGAAATCGGGTTAATGGTAATATCAGCTTCCTGTCACATCCTTGAAACATATAGGCCCACCAATCGTCCGCACAACGGGAGGGATAGATTGCTCCCCAAGGGCCCAGATGGATCGTCCTTTCAGAGCGGAGGTTAGTGCAAAATAGGACCAAGTGCTTTAAGGTTTCCTTGTCTTTGGAACATATTCTACACATCAAGGATTCAACTTTATTTGAACGCCAAGACATCAGCCGTTCACTGGTTTTAAATGCATTCAACCGCATCAGCATAAACACTCTTCGAGCCTGTGGGTCTGGAAATAATTCAATATAACGTTGCAAAACATTAAAAGGCCTTGTCTCGAGCGGGATGTCCTTCATCATGGAAGCTGTGCTGCGTTGCGTACAAGTTTGTTCCCAAAATCCTTAGAAATAGTATGGGTTCAATAAACAAAATGGGCAGAATACCTCATATCACCATCGGCTGCCTCACCCCCACTCCCTGAAGACCCCTCACCTAGGTGATCCTCCTGCACTGGTCCACTCCTGTGTCTGGATCCAAAGGCGAAGACCCTGGCCTGGCCACCTGAGAGAGAGATCCCCGGGGACTAGCGAGTGAGACACCCTCTGGTTTCTCATATAGAGCAGAAGAAATGGAGTTGGAGGGAAATAAATGAACAAGTAAGCAAACAGAAGAGTTGTAGATTGAGCGAAGAGGGGCCAGTCGATAAGCAGAGATGCCGAGAAGGATAACAGAACAAAGGAAAAGACAAGAGAATATGAGAGAGAAGACTAAAGTCTTAGTAATATGAATGGTGAGGAATAAATGAGATTTGCGGATATTATAAAGTTAAAAATGCAGGAACATGAAATAGCAGAGATGTGAGCAGAGAAAGTTAAAAAGAATCAAAGATAATACCCAGGTTGCATGCAGTAGGCGATGGTACAGGGGATGAAAGGAGATAGGAGGAGGAACCGGGGTAATAGTATGAGCAGGGAAGAAGATAATCTTAGTTTTTGCTGGGTTTAAATGGAGAAAGTGAGTGGTCATCCAAACTTGAATCGCCAGGAGAGAAAGAAATGGTAAATTAGAGTGACAGAGTAAAAGCAGGATAATATAGTGATTTGGGAATCATTTGCATACAGATGGTGGGAGATTCCAAAGGAAGAACAAATATAAGCGAGAGGGATAGCATAGAGAGAGAAAAGTAGAGGACCCAAAACAGAGCCCTGAGGAACACCAGAGGTCAGAGATTGAGTGGAGGCGGACTGGCCATGCCATAAAACGGAAAAGGTTTTAGCTGAGAGGTGAGCTCAAAACCAATTTAACAAAGACCCACAAAACCCAAGATGATAAAGAGACGAGAGAAGTATAGTGTGATCAACAGTGTCAAAGGATGTAGAAAGATCCAAGTGTATAAGGAGAAAGGAGAAAGGGGAATGGCCCTTTAGGAACTTGCATGCAATGGATGGGTTCACAGAAGAACACTATAAATAACCAAACCAACTCAATAAGATGGTAAAGTACTGTTTTATTAACAATTATCTAAAACAGGGAGTTACAACGAACATCAACTGATGTACGCTCGATTTCTCTCAACGACTTTATCACACAACATACAGGTGACGTTATACTGCATGACAAATAATAAAAACCTACTGGGGATCAGGATAGGCTTAAGAGGAACATCTAAGTACACATTGTAGCGGAACTAGGATTGTTATTGGCTGCCCACTGTCTGGTGGGCAATATAAGCATACCGCTCAAACATGCCATCTTCAAAAACATCAAGTACAAAGTTTCTGGGTGGACTTAAAACTATAAGGTCCTTCATTGTATGGATCACTACAATTGGTTGGCGCGCTTGTGCTATGTCAGGAATATTTGGTTCATTTAGAAGCATGTAAGCCCAGACCCTGATGTAAGGAGATGGGTCTGACTCTACCTCCCCATCCAATTAGCCCAGCATCTCTCATCACGCAAGCCTTCTGCCATGAAGACTGTCTTAACTTGGCCTTGCAAAGTATCCTTGTCTCTGGGAATACATGGGACTCAAGTTCGACCCTATTTTCATCCCTGGTTCACGTGATAGGAGACCACAATTTGGTCCATTTTTCTGCAGGCTTTAAGTGTCTTAAATGAATAAAACATGGCGCTCGTAGTGTTCTTTCTTTGCACCCAAACAAGGGATGATTCATCCTTTGCATGTTCACTCCTTTCCAGAATAGGTTGCTGACCTTTCCAGAATGGGTAGCTGACCTTGGCTTCTTCAATCTTGACTTCACGCCAGACAACCTCACCATGCATCTCCATGATTTTAGCTTATTCTTGCTGCAACACAATTCTCCCTTTCCTCTTCATTGGTCTTGGCTTACTAAATACTTGAAATCGATGTTGAGCTTCTATACAGTGGCAGCTTCACCTGCATTATATTCACAACATATAGCCAGCTTCTATGATGACTCAGCCTACCTTGCGTTTCAACCTCTGTACAATTATTGAACGGTTGAGTCTCTGCAACACTTTGTGCACGTTAAATCTTCTTTTTCATATTTAAGCGATTACTCGATTCATTACTTTGTCATTCATTTCTGTAAGATCCATACATCCTCTCCGGCCAATATTCTGAGAAGTCATCCATACACTCTTATAACATCACAGACTTCTTTCCTTGCTCTTTTTATATTTGTTCGGGTATTTCTCTCTCAGATTGTTGTCTCTTCGGGAATACATTTGATAGGGTTGTCTCAATGGGTATCTTCTTTCGAAAATATGCTGTGGTATTGGCACAACTGCTGGTGTCAAATACGGCACAATCTCAGGCTTCCAACATATAGGAGGTAGGGTCCTCGACCACCTCCTCAACAGTTACCACATGCTGGTATTTTCTCTTGAAGAAGTGCTTCTTTGGAGTCCATATCTTCATCGCCACTCAGGGTGCCGGCTGATTTGACATGTTCATCTACACTCCAGATCATGTAATTACATTGTTCATTCGGAGTACAATAGACCTATCGTCCCACATACATCTTATGATTTCGGATACAGGAACCAGGTTCTTTCAGGTGCTACGATGCTGGCCTCTATTATTTTCTGACGGCTTCATCAGTCAGCTTCTTGGTGTTAGGTTCTGGTTCGATAGCGATCATGACCTTAATTTCTACCACCTTCTTTGACATTTTCTTGCATTGAGCAATCGCTATGCTGATTACACAGAATCCGAACATCACCAACACTAATATTGCTCCAAGAATCTTGAATATATTTGCCAACCACAGCAGAATTCACGAGAACAGGGAGGTAAACAAACTGTCATCTGTATCATCTTCCATCTTGGTATGCATGTCTGTCAAAAATGTTATGGCCTCTGTCAAGGTCCCATTTTACTAAACATGAGAAGTTGTGAATGTGCAACATGATGGCCTGATTTTGGTGCCAACTCCTCCGTCCATCGCTGTGATCATACAATTACCAATCTGTTCTGGAGGGTCATCAGTCGTATGGCCCTCAGTTCTTCCTTGATAGCGTTGAATCCCTTTATGGTAGCATCCATTGTCTGCAGAAGCTCCCATCTCGTTATCTGTAGCCACTTGGCGTTTGCTACTGTTTGGATCACAGGCATGAATATAGTCAAATATTGTGGCACTCTTGCTGAACAACCTGTGTTCCTAAGGAATGTAGTCATATGCTTTTATTGGTTTGGCTGAGAAATAATTCTCTCTTCCTGTCCGACAGAGAAGTTCAAGTGATCTTCTTTTGCTCAAATGGGCATCCACTTTTGGAAATTCACCAATGTTCAGGTTGCTTTGAGGAATCACACTTGCTGGAACATGGATGAGCACCAAAGAACATAGTAATGTGAATGTTGTCTTGCAATGTAAATAATGTTTTGTAAGCAACAAGTTACTTACCTGTAACTGTTGTTCTCCAGCATAGGTCTGGCATGGATTCACATGCTCATGAATATTCCCCGTCGTCAGGCCGGGAATCCTCGGTATAGAAAAAGAAAATCATTATCAGTTTAGTTTCTGGTTTGCCTTTCTTAGTAGTAACCAATCACTGGTCTCTGGGTCATACTGCCCCCAGCCAATGACTGCCCTCTCCCTAAACCCCGCCTCTGGCAGCCATCTTCAGATTTGGTAGCACGTAAAGTGGCAGTATGACCAAGTGAAGAGCCGCAGAGGGGTAGGCGGGAGGGTTCGCATGTGAATCCATGCCAGACCCATGCTAGAGAACAACAGTTACAGGTAAGTAACTTGTTCCTTCTCCAGCATGGGGTCTGGCATGGATTCACATGCTCATGAATAAGAGAATACATAGCAGTACACACATGCACAACCACGGGAGGTGGCAACAGGCTCAACATTAAGCAATACAACAACTCAACATTAAGCATCTCTTACCTCCTCACCAGGCTCACCTTAGGCGAATAGGTTGCGCAGCACTGCTTGGCCAACCCTGGACTCCTCCCTGGAGTCCCGATCGACGCAGTAGAATCTTGTGAAGGTGTGCATCGACCTCCACGTCGCAGCCCTGCAGATGTCTAGCAGGGGCACACCAGACAGGAACGCTGTGGTAGCAGCGATCGCTCTGGTCGAATGGGCTCTCGGACGGCCGGGCAGCGGTCGGTTTGCCAACCGGTGACAGTGCATGATGCAGCCGGAGAGCCATCTGGAAATGGAAGACTTCGAGAGAGCCTTCCCTTGATTCACAGTCCCAAAGTTCACAAACAGCTGTGACGTCTTCTGAAAACTCTTTGTGCGGTCCACGTAGAACTTCAGCGCTCTAGCTACATCCAGCGAGTGCAAAGTCCTCTCGGCCGGCGACGAAGGCGACGGGAAGAAAACTGGCAACACCAAGGGCTCGTTGAGGTGGAAGTCCGACGGCACCTTGGGCATAAAGGAGGGGTGGGTCCTCAGCACCACCCTCGTGTCATGAAAAGTCAAGTATGGAGGCTTGCAAGATAGGGCCTCCACTTGTCGTGCGGAGGTGATGGCCACGAGGAAAGCTGCCTTCCATGACAGGAACCTTCAGAGGCGCCAAATGCATAGGCTCGAATGTAGCCTACATGAGCCTGGTCAGCAGCACTTAAGCTCCCACGCCGGGGCAGGAGCTTTCACCGGCAGGAATGATCTGAATAGTCCCTTCATGAATTCTTTCACCAGGCGATGAGACCACAAGGACGCCCGTCCCGTAGTCCTGGTATATCGAGAGATTGCAGCCAGATGTATTTTGACGGAGGCGTGAGCCAGTCCAGCTTTGGCCAGCGACATTAGGTACGGCAGTACCTGAGGGGCTGTAATCCGCAGAGGGTTAATCTTCTGTGCACGGCACCAGACAGAGAACCTCTTCCATTTATGTCCTCAGCACTTGAGAGTTGAGGACGCCCTGGCCTTTGCAAGAACCTCTCTGCAGTCGGCCGGGATGTCGTACCCTCCCAACCTCTAGTGCTGCAGGAGCCAGGCCTGCAAGTTCAGCGACTCCGGGTTGTGGTGAAGAATGGCGCCTCCTTCTCTGGAGAGAAGGTCTGCGTCCGTCGGCAGCTTGAATGGTGTGGGCGTTGACAAGTCCAGAAGGTCCGGGAACCAGATCTGTCTCGGCCACGCCGGTGCGACGAGGATCATCCTGTACCGGGACCTCTTGAGCTGGTTGATGAGCCGGAGCAGCAATGGCAGCGGAGGGAATGCATAAAGAAATAGGCCGTCCCAGGGGAACGAGAAAGCATCGCCCATGCTCCTCGGCTGGGGGAACCTGCAGTGAACTTGGCACTTGGAATTCGTCGCCGTCGTGAAGAGATCGATTTGGGGTTCGCCCCATCGTCGGAAGAGTCGATCCACTTGATCCTGGCATAGTTCCCACTCGTGGCACGAGCACAGCTCCCTGCTGAGTGAGTCGGCGATCGTGTTTTTTATTCCTGCCAGATGAAGAGGCACCAGAAACATCCATTGGGCGACGGCCCAATGCCACAGATCCTGGGCTTCCTTGTATAGGGCCGGGGACCTGGTTCCGCCCTGCTTCCGGATGTAGAACATCGTGGTGGTGGTGTCGGTGAAGATCCTCACCACCTTGCCCTTGAGGGACGGAAAAAAGGACCCGAGGGCCCAGAACACTGCACGGAGCTCCAAAATGTTGATGTGGAGTGACTTCTCCTCCGGGAGCCAAAGGCCTCTCACGTGAAGATCTCCGGAGTGCGCTCCCCAACCTTCCAGGGAGGCGTCCGTCGTCACCGTCACCTGGTGAGCTGGGATCTGAAAGGCTGTGCCCGCCGACAGATGGGAGCGGGTACCCCACCACCGGATCGCCTGACGGAACGTCTCGTTGAGAGGGATCCTGTCCTCGAAGCTGCCGTCGACTGGACCCAGCGGGCATCGAGGAACTCTTGTAAGGGGCGCATCCGAAGCTTGCAAAGGCGCACCAGATAAATGCAGGAGGACATCATCCCGAGGAGGCACTTGATAGATCTTACCCTGGCCATGTCCGTGGCCAGCAGACGCTGCACCTTGCCCAGAATGGTCCTGGTCCTTTCATCCGACGGCGAGGCCAGCCGCACCACTTTGTCGAGCTTGGCTCCCAGAAACAGGGTGACTTGTGACGGAACCAGGTGGGATTTTGGAAAGTTGATGGAGAATCCCAGGTCCGTGAGCAGCTGGACGGTCTTCGCAGTGTGCTCCACGGCGAGCTCCCTCGTCCTTTCTGGATGAGCCAGTCGTCCAGGTAGGGGTAAGTGTGGATCCCCTGTAGGCGCAGCCGCGCCGCCACCGGTGCGAGGCACTTGGTGAACACCCTGGGTGCCGACTTCAATCCAAACGGGAGAGCCTTGAACTGGTAGTGCCGCCCTTGGACCACGAACCTGAGGAACTTTCGGTGTCTTTTTAGAATGGGGATGTGGAAGTACGCATCCTCCAAGTCCAACGACGACAGGAAATCGCCCTCCTCCAGCTGTCCCAGCACATGCTGAAGGGTGACCATACGGAACTTCTGCTCCTTGATGTACTTGTTCAGTCGTCGTAGGTCCAGGATGGGGCGCCATCCTCATGTCTTCTTTTTTACGAGGAAGTACCTTGAGTAAACTCCGGAGCCCTGAAGCCTCTTTGGGACAAGCTTGATGGCACCCTTCTTGAGCATCGCCCTTACTTCCAACAGTAGTTGAGGGACGTGATTTTCCTTCCTGGCCACGGGTGGAACGCGAGGGCACTTCTTCTGAAACTCGAGGGCATGCCCTTGGGCCAGGGCGTCCAGCACCCAACGGTCGGTGGAGATGGACTCCCACACGCTAACGAACCTCGCCAGCCGGCCTCCCACTGGGGTGCTTCAGCGGGGGCCCGACCCCACGGTCGGTTCAATCTTGTTTGGAGGCCGCCTTGCCACCTTGACCTCCCTGACGACGACGACGGGCACCACCTGACTTGCCGCGTCCCCTGTAGGCTTCCTGGGACGAAGATCTTGCCGCTTGGGGGTACGTGGAGGAGCCACTGCCGGATCCCTTGGAGGCACCTTGTCTGCCTCCGGAGCTCTGAAAGGACGGCCGTCGTTGTTGGAGCACTCCCAGTGCCCGGGCAGTCTCTGTGTCCGTCTTGATGGCCTGAAGGGACTCATCAACCGCCTTCCCAAACAGGTTGTTCCCGTCGA
This sequence comes from Ambystoma mexicanum, assembly GCF_040938575.1. Taxonomy (NCBI): domain Eukaryota; kingdom Metazoa; phylum Chordata; class Amphibia; order Caudata; family Ambystomatidae; genus Ambystoma; species Ambystoma mexicanum. Next base: position 1,358,044,887 of record NC_090937.1, on the reverse strand, counting down.
AGGGCATGTCCAAAACCTTGGTTTGTACGTCCTGGCGGAAATCCGTGGCCTTGAGCCATCCTCGTCGTCTCAAGCAAACGCTGTGGCCCAACTGACGGAAACCGGTGTCGGCGATGTCCGGTGTCGGCGATGTCCGTTGCCACCGTGATGGTGTGGTCCGAAGCAATCTCACCCTCCTGTAGGATTTCAAGGGCCTCAGCCCTTTTGGCGTCCGGAAGGAAGTCTAACAGAGGGGCGATTTTGAACCAAAACTCCCTGTCGTAGCGGGCTACGATAGCCAGGGCGTTGGCCACCTTGATAGTCGTCGCTGCGGATGAGATGATCCGTCGTTCCATCGTGTCCAACTTCCTGCCCTCGCCGTCCGGCGGGGAAATTGATGTCGAGGTCGATGCTCCCCCAGGTTTCTTCTTTGTCCCCGCCGAGACGACCGAATCCGGGGTAGGTTGTGCCCGAAGGCACAAGGGGGCAGCGTCGGGGACCCGGTACTTCTTCGCGTACCAGTCCCTCTTTGCCGGCGCCATGGCAGGGTTCTTGAGGAGGGTGAGCCCCTCATCCCAGATGTCATCAAGAAGCGGTACGGCGAGGACAGTCTTCCTTTTAGCCTTGCGCCGTTGGTAAAGGAACCCTTCCTTCTTCTCTTCTGGGCAGAGCTGGAAAAGCTCAGATGCCCTGGAAATCATGGCATGAAAGGATCCAATCTCGTCGGGCACGCCCGAGCAGGGGGCGACGGGGGACATGTCCCGTCGTCGCCTCAGTCGTCATCTGTACCTGTCATAGCCGTGTCCGTGCCTGTATCATCCCCGTGGGTAGTAGACCGGGGGGAAGGCAGAGCAGGCCACAGAGGTGGGAGAGGTGGTGTAGGATGCGTCCTCCTCCTCTTATGCGGTGGACTTTCAGAAGGTCCTGGCTCCGGTTCCCCCGTCGGGTCTGGCTCAGGGACCTCCGTCGGGGAAGGGGCAACCTTGTCCTTATCTCCGAGCATAAGGACTGAATCGCTGACAAAATGGCCGCCGAAGTGTCCTGCGGCGCCGGAAACGACGGGCGCGAGGGCTCTTGAGGAGCCTCGTCGGCGACACCGTCGCTCTCGTCGTCGCCCTCGTCGGGATCCCTCCCGATGGGCTGGGCCTCTTCCACGACTTCGATGAGCTCTTCTTCAGAGGTCGTGTCCGTATCCACGATGGCCACCAGCCCCTCCCTCACCTTTTCCAACGAGGACTTCGTGGGTGTCTTCTCAATGGGCCTGAAAGACGACTCCCTCTGCGGTGGCAGGGAGACTCTGGGTCCTGAGGGCGCCTCCACTGGTGTAGCCTCCACAGGCTGAGCCAGGGCCGCGGCGACATCCTCAATCGAGGTCTTAGCAGGGTGAATTAAGGCCATTGTCACCTTCTGGGCGCCTGGGGTCTTCACCTTGGGGGTAGGGTCCGAGCCTCGCTCCCCCTCTGCCGGAATATTCGAGATCGACCGGGGCCTCTCCAGAAGCATCGCCGGGTTCTCAGACTTCCTCTTACCCGAGCCAGAGCGTTGGCTCGTGGTTAATGGCGCCGTGGAGGATGCGCCCTGCCTGGCAGCCAAGGAGCCCGACCGTTCGGTGCTCCCGGTGCCCACGGACTCGCGGTGCTTAGCCTTTTGTTGGGCCCCCGCCGCCAGGGCGCCCTCACAGGACTTAGGAGACCGCTCTGACTTCTTTTTCTTCTTCTCGCCTGACGGGCTCTTCCCTTCCAGCCAGTTGGCGAGACAGAGGTGGCGATCCTTCATGGTCCACTCCGACATGTTCCCACAAAACGCACAGTCCTTCTCCGTGTGCGTCTTGTCCTCATGGGGACAGTAGAGGCATAACGAATGCTCGTCCTCCTTGAAAACATTCTGAAGCTGGCATCCAGGACAGGTCCTGAACAGCTTCCCGGGCGTCGAGCTTCCTTTCTCCTGGGCCATGTCCAGGGTAGGCCTCAGAACTTCTGGAATCCTCCAAAAGCGTAACTCGATGAAAACTTCACCCTTGAGGGGCGTAGAAGACTCCGAAACAGATCCCCGTTGATCGGATGTAGAAACGGTGGAGCTTGAGGCTCTATTTAACCGAAAAATGAGAAAAATCTCCTGAAAAAGCGCAAAAACGCAGCAAAAGCTCGAGAGCTACAACACGAGGACTCCCAACACTTGAACGTGCGGTAAAAATCTGAGGATGGCTGCCAGAGGCGGGGCTTAGGGAGAGGGCAGTCATTGGCTGGGGGCAGTATGACCCAGAGACCAGTGATTGGTTACTACTAAGAAAGACAGATCAGAAACAAAACTGATACCGATTTTTTTTCTATACCGAGGATTCCCGGCCTGACGACGGCGAATATTCATGAGCATGTGAATCCATGCCAGACCCCATGCTGGAGAACCGTTCCATCTTGTACTTGTTCCTACATGACTTGCAATTTGTAATCTTCAAGTAACCTGTAATGCGTCCAGATACCTCTGGGTGTGGAGCGCTATATAAATGAACAAACAAACAAACAAACTCACTCCGCCCCAATCCTGATCCACAGCCCAATATCGGTCCATAGGGACAGCTGTCCCTTCTCCCCTCCTAGGAACGTCAATTGTGGTTTTGCATTCTTTGTTATATCCCACGTGATTCTTTCTGTGTCTTCAGAAGCACAGCGTCGCATTAATTAATAGGATTACAACTACAGGCCTGATTCATCTTCTAGTAATGTCAGTAGTATGGAGTGTGTGGCCCATGACTTGAAACACCCGTCATTTGCTTTCTGCACCTCTTGTATGTAATCTGTTTTTAGTAGGTGAGACGCACAGAACATCAATCCTTCTTCCCATCCCTTCTTGGAATTCAATCATTCATAGATCAATAATTGAGTTTTTTCCCAACCTCCAGGTGATCCAGCTATTTCTGTCACATCAGGGCAATTCATTCTCTTCATCTCTTCAATGATCACCTTATCCTGTCCTGCAGCAGGATACACAAGCATCTTGCTCTTCCATCCAGGCTCATTTTCCATTTGTAGTGTTTTGATGTAGTCATCCTGGTAGGGAAATTACAATTTCAATCTCCATTGCAAGGTCGCCCAGCTTCCTTGAAATTTTCCTCGAGTTGTACATGTTGCAGGATGACTGAGGCACTTTGCATCATGCTTTGGAAACACTCTGGCAATGAAAGTGTGTGCAGTAATCATGGCATAGGGGATGCAAGAGCAGACATAGCAACCCTCCTTAGATGCTTTCTCCCACACTTTTCTCATGTGTTGGTACCACATGTTATTCCCCAGGTGAGCTGTATTATCTATATAGGCATTTATCCCTTCACTATCTTCCTCTGCATCTCTTTTGTGTCTCCCAAAATCTGTATAGTAATCATAGTGTAAATCAAAAGTAGTTTTCACAGTAGGGAGAACCATAGGGACTTCTCCTTCAGCAAAAGTACTAACATGATAGAGACTGTGAAAGACGAGGAACAGAAAGACAAAGAACAATCATGCAAGCATATATTATGCATAAGAACATAGGCATCCATCTCGCGCCACCCGTTGCACTCATTCATTAATCATATCTAATACAATCATTAAGTTTCTTTATGTTTGTAACTAACATCTGTTCAATTATAGCGATACATCTGTTCAATTATATCAATAAGAAGTCTTCTTATCACTGGGCCGTTTTTAGGATCCTGTAAGAAAGTGCGGATATTAACGTTTCTTCTAACATGAGCAGGGTAAGACTGAAGTATGAACACAAAGACAGCAAGCACAAGCTGATGAACATCACTATCGGCAGAGACCATATGTTTGATCAATTAAAACACATTTTCTCCATGAAATGAATCTGCATACTGATCTTGTTTCCAATTTCTGATCAAGAACTGAAGTTTAGGCATATCTCTGATTAATTATTTTCTGCTTCAAAGTGTATTTCTAAAAGTTCATTTGAAAATTCCTGGAATTCTCTGCTAGTCTTTGCACTCTCTGCTAAAATATCGATAAGGAGTGGCCATTGAATTCCAGTTCAAATACAATATGTATTCATCACTAATTTTAACGTCCTTCTTGGTCATCGACCGGGTCTGCACACACTGAAATTCTTCTTCTGGTCTTGCTTCTGGATCAGCAGCAGTGGGAGGGAAGGTCTCACCTTTATAAATCTTCACATCACCGAGGTGCAGCCAAGCTCATCTTCTTTGTACCTTGGCAGCCGAAGGGGACACTTCCTCAATGATAAAAGGGCAATGAAAACATAGCTCATGCCACTTCCTGGTAAATATTTTAATCAGCATTAGGTCCCCAACCTAGTGGTGGTAATAGTTTGCGTGGAATGTTTGCTGAATTATCTTCTTCTGTGTTCGTGGACTAACACCCATGGCGCTTGACTTGATCTGAAATTAAAGAAATACTAGAGGTTGTACATATCGAATAAACATGCATCTCATCACCTAAAGTTTTTGCTACACTCTTGGTATCACTTTTACTCCTAGGCGGAGGTGTAATCTCATTCGAAGCCCTGCAACTAGCTTGTGCAGGGTGAGGTGGTGGTCTGATCCTGGCTGATTCTGAAGGGCCTATAACGCTAGGGATAGGGGTAGGAAATACAGCCATCCCTTTTTCAAACTCAATTTGATTTTAGCAATCCTTTCTTTGAGGAGGCCCTTGAGTCTCTCACATATCCTGTTCACTTGTGGGTGATAAGCAGAAGAAAACGTGTGCATTATATTCAATAGAAGCCCTATCTGTTCAAATAGCTCATTGACAAAATGCAACCCATTATCGGATCTTAGCACCTTACACACACCCCACCTTGGGAACACCTTGCGCACTAAAAACGTTGTTGCGCAAATAGCATCAGAACCTGCCTAGATCCACCAAGAAAAGGGACATACCACCACTAATAAATGCTTATATCCATTATATACGTGCAGAATATCGACAGTCGATATGTAAATGCTGAAATGGACTATTCGGTCGAGATATTAGCCCTCTAATAATTCTCAGTGTATACCCAGCAGTAAACCTTTGACACATGATTAAGTTCACCATATAGTGCAATGTGTTCTAACAAATTAGGAATGAATCAGTCTTCTGCAATCTTAGCAGGAATACTTTCTCTAGTTACATGCACGGGGTAATGCAACTGTTTAAGCGCAACTTTCAATAAAGTTACTGGCATCACTGGCTTTCCAGTGCTGTCCTATTGCCATAATGCTTCCGTGGGGGATAAAGAAGACACCCTTCATTTCCATAATACCTGCTGTTACTGTGGTGCACTTCCTTGAATCTCCATTAATTGGGTAATTGACAACTTATTAACCCCCTCTTGCGCTAGCATTGTTGTAACAAAATTGTCTTTAATACTCTGTGTCAAAACTCGAAATTTCTGGAGGGTATGCAACCCTTTTAGCTCCTTCAGCTGCGGCTTTGTTCCAGCAAGAGATAAAATCTGTTTGCTTAGTATGCACTGCACATTTAACAACCTATATGGCCACTGGAAGTTGTAGTGCCTTAATGAGCCTATCCAATAAGCATGCATGCTGCACTGGAGAGCCATCTGCATGGAGGTAGCCCCTCCTTTTCCAATGTGCTAACTGTGTGTATGGTTGACGTCATGTAGGCAGAGTCACTGTCGCTTCCTGCCCTCCATGTTTCTCAAGTGCGATAAAAAGCACCATTTATTCTGGTGCTTGTGCTGAAAAATGAGACGGTAGCCTTGCACTTGATACTATTTCAAAATCTCCATTTAATCTGTGTCTTAACACTGCAGCGCATGAATTCCTTTCCCCACTAGTCTCATCAATTTTTGAAGAACCATCAATAAAGATAATCTCCCCTCCCACTAAACCATTCTCTCTCACACAGGGTATCATCATAAAATTCAACATAATGAGCAGATTCATGTACATGATCAACTTCTTCTACTGGCTCAGCTATGAACGTGGCAGGGTTCACTATTTAAGTTTAGTTTAGTTTATTTATTTGTATAGCACAGCCAAACCCTGGGGTAACTGGGCGCATTAACTTGTTGAACAACATGGTTACAGATAATTACACAGGCAGTACGAAGCAGATGGTAGTAATAAGTAGATATAATAGATAGCAAGGGACCGGGTTACAGGATGGTCCTAATAAAGGTATGTCATAGATATTTCAGAGGGGAACAGGTTACAGCATGGTCCGAGTCAGTAAACAACATGTATGTTACAACATGAGAGGGTTTGTGAGGGTACATCTCAACAGTGTGTGTCAAAGGTTGCAGTGGTGCCTGATGAGTTTGGAGTTACTGAGTTGTGAGCTGAGCCTTCACCTTGACTCGGAACGACCAGAATGATGGGTCAGCTCTGATGTCAGTGGGGGGTGAGTTCCAGTATTTTGCGGCAAGGTATGGGGATCTGGTTGGTCTGGAGGTGCTTTGTCTGGTAAATTTGTCTGATGTGCTGTCAAGGAGAGGCGTAATAATGAGTGATCGTAATTTTATTCTGTCATGAATGGGGGGCCAATGGGCTTACTTTCTGAAGGTGGAGATATGGGCCTTGCGTGGTAAATTAAGGGCGCATCTGAGGGCATTGTTCCGGAGAACCTGCAGTCTTCAGATTGTGATGGGTTGAACCAAGAAAGAGTGTATTGCAGTAATCACATCTGGACATAATCAGAGCCCTAGCCAAAGTAAGGCAGCTGTTTGTGGATAAAAATGGTTTACAGGCATTGATAAGTTTATTAGTGTAGGCAGTGGATGAGATAGTGGTGTTTATTTCTTTTTTTAAGCGAGTGTGTGGAGTCAAGGTACACGTCCAGTGTTTTGACTTCTTTTGAGACTTTTATGATGTTGCCATCAATGGTGAAGGACTGGTATAGTGGGTCGCGTTTATTGAGACGGGCCTGAGAGCCCACGATCAGCAGTTCCGTCTTGTCACCATTTAAACATAGGCTGCGAGTAGCCATCCAGGCTTGGATTTCAAGGTAGATTTCATTTAGTTTTGCAAAGTCCTTTTCATAACAGCCTGTGAGGGCGATGAGGACCTGGGTATCGTCCAGATAATTGGTGTAGGTGACACCCATGTCATCAAGGCAGTCGAAGAGGAGTTTAGTAAAGATGTTGTAAAGCGTGGGGGAAATACAAGACCCTTGGGGGACCCCACATTGGATCGGGACAGGGTCGGCCGCAGCCACTGGAGTGAAAACCCTAGTCTTTCTGTCTGACAGAAAGGATTGAATCCAATTGGTGGCATTCTGTGAGAATGCAGCAGCCGATGAGATGTTTGGGTAGAATTTGATGGTTGACCAGGTCGAAGTCTGCAGACAGATTCAACAGGAGCAAAATGGCCAGTTTGCCCTTGTCTTTGGCTTCATCCATTTGGATGTTTAGGTCCAGGAGGGCTGTTTCTGTCCCATGCCTGGGCCTAAAGCCAGATTGTCACAGACCTAAGAGGTTGTTTTTTTCCAGATGTTGTTGTATTTGGATGTAAGCCACTCTGTCTAATATTTACAGAAGGAAGGGGACTGTCGTGATGGGTCTGTAGTTGGTTGGTATATTGGGATCTAAGTTGGGTTTTTTAAGAAGAGGTAGAACCCATGCTTCTTTTAGGTTGTTGGGGACAGACACATTCTTAAATGATGAATTGATCAAGGTGGGATGAATGGAGCTAAATCTTTGGCCTCTTCCTTGATAATTGTGGCTGGGCAAGGGTCACCTTGGCAATTGGAAGGTTTGAGGCTAGCAATTATGTTAACTACTTCTTCCTCAGAGGCTGGGGTGAATTGGAAGGTGGAACAGTCAGGTGTAGGAGAATTATGAGCGTTGTGAGTGGTCTTTGGGAGCAAGGTTGGCTTTTTTGGATTCTCTCTTTGCTTAAGATTTTAATCACTTCGTTAGAAATCATGACCTCATAAGCTGAAGCTCTTTGGGATGTTAATGTGCCCTTGGGTTTCTCTAAAGTAGCAAATAGAGCATGCTCCATGAAGAGGATCATAGAGCAGCCCATGACAATATGTGTACACTTCTCTATCGTGAACGGGGCTGCTGCCAAAGATTGTTCACAGGGGAAATGCCCTCTCATAACTGGGTCTAAAATGCCACTACCCCAGTGTGGTCCTCTGCTGTCATGACTGTCCCATTTGTGTGCAAAAACAAATAAAATTCCTCAGGATAAATGGGAATTTCACACAAATAGGGGCTGTGCGAATTGCTTTGTTCACCTCTTCAAATCCTTCCTCCATTTCTTTAGTCCATTCAAGTTTTGTTTTACCAACTTGCGCTTTCTTTAATGCTTGCAGAAGTGGCCTCATATGTGCTATAATCCAACACCCAGGGCTCTAACATAGTTGCATAAACCCAAAAACTGTTGCATCTTTCTCACTGTTTGGCTTAGAGGTTTTCATAATTGCCTCAGGTCTCTCAGGTGTCACTTTCTTTACTTCATGCAAAATAAACTGGCCTATATTTAACACCTCTTCTTGGCAGTATTGTAACTTTTCCTTGTCTACTTTATATCCCTTGTCTGCTTGTAACACTTACCTCTGGTGCCCTGCAGGAGTGCCTGGTACGGATCACCAGAAGTGGGTTCCCTTGCGGTTGGATGCCTAGCCCAAAGCACTCGCTCCCCTCTGTTTTGCTGAATTGCAATTGCCCAGCGTACAGTATGGATGGGAATGATTTGGTGAGGCCCCTCAGTGTCGTTGGTTTAATGGTGGATGGCAGGCAGAGTGGATCTGCAAGTGAACAAGAAGAAAACATAAGTACCTGTTGTCCAACTCCTCCCCCCACATCCCCTCGTTTCCCAGGGTGTATTGGCTGGCTGAACAGGGGTCCTGGCTCACCTTATTACTGAAGATGGGTTCAGGACTCCAAGATCGACATCCAGTTCCAGTTTCCTCACTGGTGGTTGTGGCCCAGTCCTGCTGCGGCGCACAGGATGCCGTACTGAGGGTGAGTTTCCTTGCCTGCGCATTATGAATGTCCTTTGTCATTGTATGTGCCCTTTTAATGTCCTTCTCTGTGGTCCTTTTCCATGTTATGATTGTCCTTTGTTGTTGTATGTGCCCTTCTAATATCCTTCTCTGTAGTCCTCTTCCGTGTTACGATTGTCCTTCTCTGCTTATAATTGTCCTTCAATGTTATGCTTCAGAGTGCAAGCGTTTAGAGAGTAACGCTGCGTTTCCTTTCATTGACTTATCTCGTGTCCTCTTCAGGTCCAGTGTATCTGTTATTCCAGAACGCCGCTGCGTTAAAGGTTGCCGGTGCCCGGGGCATCCACAGATGGATTGCTGAGTTTGTAGGTAGGAGGGTCTTGAAGGGGGTTTTGGAAGCATGCGAGTATGCTCCCCGTAGTAATGCTTACTGTGTCTTTTCTCCTCAGATGCTGCCAACGCTGTGCACTGTCGCCGAGGTCTCAATCTGATTCGTGGTAAGTATGAAAGCCACTGAGGGAACGGAAGGCTGCAGGAGCTGGGTAGCAGATGACCAGTGATGCGCGAACATGCAGAAGTTGCAGCACGTGGTCTGTGTCAAAGCGGCAATCATTACACTGCTTGCTGTGCAGCTGAAAAGAACGCAAAGCACTGGGTGTGGCCCAGGGCGGCGTTATATAGCCCTGCGCTACACCCAGCACCACTAGACCACCAAGGATTTTTTGGAGGTGGATTGCCAGGGGCCATCTTGCTTCCTGAGTGTCATCCTGCTCTGGGGGCCATCTTGGTGGAGGCAGATATCAGTATTTGCAAACTGCTGTCTTCGCCAGCGAGCGACTCAATGTCCAAGCCCTGCCCACAATACCTGACAGTGTTCCGTTGGTGATCGTGACAGCTCTCCCTCTCCAAAGCCCCCACAAGTAAGGGTATTCCCGGCACTGGTCATCCCGGGTCATTGCGCTGGTAGTCAGATAATAGGCGTGGGGCATGTATATTTCCTAGTGGTTCACAGGTTCAGTCTAACAAGCTATATCCCGTCCAGTCAAACAGATAATAAAGCTTGCGTCTTATGATTTTGGAATCTTGAATGTCTTTGACCTCATAATCAGTCTCTTCTCCCTGTATTTCTACTGGAGGGGGTTGCTTTAAGGAGTTGCGAGTGCCCGGGAGCATAGGTTTCAATAGTGATACATGAAAGATTGGATGTATGCATAGTGTGGAAGGCAACTCCAGCTTAACTGCCACAGGATTAATAATAGAAAAAATGTGGCCAACATACTTTGTGGGTAATTTCCTGGGCCCTTTCATGTGGATGTGCTTTGTGGCAAGCCACACTCCATCCCCTACCTGGTACTTGGGTCCTTCGTTCTTTTTTTTGTCAGCCAAGTGCTTATGAGCAACCTTTGACTCCGGGAGGGTCTGGGTGGCCTTCTTCAGGGTTTCGTTAATACTAGTGTGGAGGGTGCTGATAGCTGGCATCTCAGAGTGTGGGTGTGTCAAGAGCAGTGGTGCGTGGATCTCTCCCATGTAGGAAAACACAGGGTGAAAAATCTGTAGAGCTATGGGTGGTGTTGTTATATGCATATTCTGCTGCCCACAGGAGATCTACCCAACTTGAGCCTACTTGAGTAAGCATGCACCGCAGATATTGTTAAAGGCTTTGATGTGTCCTCTCGGTCTGTGCGAGGTGACTGGTGGATAAACGATCTGGGTTTTGGCAAAACAGCGCCTCCGTAACTTTGAAACAAACTGACTTCCTCAGTTGGATATAATCACTGATGGGAAGCCATGCAGCTTGATGATGCTTGTTAAAAATATCTGTGCCAGGATCCCTGCGCTTCGTAGACCCTTTAAGGTGATGAAGTGTGCCATTTTAGTCAAGAGGTCAATGACAACCAGTATAGTATTGTATCCATTGCAAGGCGGCAAGTCTGTGATAAAGTCCAAAGAGATTGTATGCCAAGAGGCAGGTGGAATAGACAAAGGACGGAGGAGCCCCTTTCGCTTACTTCTAGGCGTCTTGTTCCTTGCACAGATGTCACAGGTCTTTACGTATTGTATGACATCCTTCCACCACGTAGACCGCCAAACATTTTGCCCAACCTTTTCCATAGTTTTTATGATTCCTGGATGGCCTGCTGTGAGCGTGTCATGATAGACTTGGAGGACCTGATTATGCATTGTGGTACTTGGTAGGTAAAAGCGCTTCCGGAAATATGGGAAAACACTGTCTTCCATTCACAGAGTCCCCTGGGAGGCCCATTCCTGTACTTGTTCTGGTTTCATGGTTCTTCTGACTCCGCCCTGTAGTGCCGCTAATGAGGGTGGACCTACGCTACTAGCTCCCAACAATTTGTCTTCCGGAATTATTGGTTCTGGTGCAGGATTTCAATAGACATCTTCCCCTTCGGTATCCCAGCCTATTCGCATATTTAGCACTCCTGGATGGTAAGTCACTGTGAAGTCGCATTCCGTAAAAAGAAATGTGCCCACCTTAGTTGACAGGGAGATTGTGCCTTGGCCGTCCATAGGGATTGCAAATTGCGATGATCGGTTAGCACCATGATGTGGTAGCGCGCTCCGAGGAGATGATGTTGCTATTCCTTGAAGGGGGCTTTGATGGCGAGCAGCTCCTTATCGGTCACAGCATAATTCAGCTCAGCTGGATTGAATTTCTTGGACCAGAATGCAACTGGGTGTAATTGGTGGGTTTCTGGATCTCGTTGAGACAAGACTTCCCCCATTGCAATGCTAGATGCATCGGTCTCTAACAAGTATGGAAGTTCCGGACGCTTAAGTATTGGAGCAGTGGTAAACCGGTGTTTGTGTCGTACAAAGGCCTGCTCGGCTTCGGTGGTCCAACTGAAGGTTCTGTTTTTTCGAAGCAATGAAGTGACAGGATGAACTATATTAGAAAAGTCTGCAATAAACCGCCGGTAAAAATTGGCGAACCCCAGGAAACCTCTACTTTGCAGTTGTCCATCTGAATCCCTTGTGGGGTCAGGATAAATCCCAAGAATTTCACTTTGACCAAAGTGGAAAGAGGTCACTCAATTCTTTACTTCGTCATTAAGGTCTGTAAGATCCATACATCATCTTCAGCCAATATTCTGAGACATCGTTCATACTCTTATGATGTCACAGACTTCTTTCCTTGCTCTTTTTATATTCCTTCAGGGAGGTCCCCACTCAGACTGTCATCTCTTCGGGGATAAATTTGATAGGGTTGTCTAAATGGGAATTTCCTTTCGAATATATGTATTGGCACAACTGCTGGTGTCAAACACGGCACAATCTCAGGCTTTCAACGTACAGAAGGTGGGGGTGGGATTTCCTGCAGAGGTATGCAGCTGCTCCTCTACAAGAGCTTAGAATAGCGAGCAGTGAGAAGAGAGTTAGAGATAGTAAGGAGAGCAGTCTCATTGGAGTCACTAGGAGGGAAACCGATTGGTGAGGAGGGAGAAGAACATTTGCGGAAACATGTGAAGTGACCTGTATAGAAACCTATGAAGTATTCTAGGAGAAATTCCAGCCCACAATGGCAGTAGATGGATGGAGTTGAGATTAGGCAAGGCAGAGATTGACCTAGGGAAACAACTGACCCAAGTACCCAATTTAGGGTCAACAAAGTTTCTAGACAGGAAGGGGAAGGTTATATGAACCCAGGAGAGTCAATCTCCAGTGACAGGGCTTTGGGTGAGGTTGGAAAAGGAGGTGAAGAAGGAGCAAGAGTCTAGAGAGCAGCGTGCAGCAGCTGAAGTAAGACTTTGAGGACAATTTAGTTGTGTTTTAAAGAGCAAAGGTAACATGCTTGGATTAGTCAAGTTGTACCAATTTTGTTGTATGTTTTATTGTATGTCTGTGAGAGTGAGTGAAGGTGAGAACGAGTGAGAGGAAGAGAAAGATCTGGTGGGAGGGGGAGAGATAAGAGGAATGAGAGAGGGAGTAAAATCAGTTAGGTGAGTGAAGGGGAGCAGAAATAGGAGGAGTGGGTTAAACAAAACGATTAAGGCCCAGAGGAAAAGGAGAGTTGATGGGTGAGCTAAGAGAGATAGTTGCAAGGCCACAGACAAAGAGAAAGTATATGGTAAGGCAATCTGGTAACCCATGTATAGGTCACTTAGAACTTCCAAGACAGATAGAGAGAGATTGAGTTAGAATTCTGTAGCCTTTGGGCCTCCATAAAATTAGGGCAAAAGTAAACATTAAGGAACTCCAGTCTATAGTAAATCTATACTACTGAAAAAAAAATTGAAATATGGAACATGGGTAAGGTTGGTGGGAGCCCCAATTTAGTTTGATAGCAAGCTTACAGAGACCACTCCAAGACTCAGAGCCCCAATTGCATATATTCAGTCCTAATAAAAACGGCAAAATAACCAATAGCCTCACTTGGGTTATTTACAATGTATTTTCCATATATATACATATATTCCCAACCTACAATCCTGGGAAAGGAACGGGCAGTTTTTAAGCAAACTTGATTTAAAATAAATAAAGTAAACTTCAAACAATGTTGGTCTCCAGCTTTATGCCAGTGAAATCACTACAATATTACCGAATCATAGACATTTTATGAACCAAACAAAATGTGCCCTCCCTTCATGAATCTAACTATTTTCAATACACACATATATTTTCATTCCTCCTATGATTGTTTCTATTCAAACAACACTTCAATGATAACACTGCAGCTTATCAGCCAGTGCATTCACAATTATTTATATATTATTTTCATCAAATTGTTCACAATTCTTAAAAAACACTTAATTTTCTCCAGTATTAAAACAAGTATGGTATCATACAAAGGTTTCTGGACAAATTACATTTATATGCACATATAAACTTCCCATATATAAGTGTGGGATTGTGAATAAATAAGCTATGCCTTTGACACCGTCAACCATGCCATCCTGCTCAACCGTCTCCGTGATAACCTGGGTATCACTGGTCAGGCTCTGGCGTGGCTGACTTCTTTCCTCTCTGACCGACTCTCCCAGGTCCAACTTGGGCCCTTCCTCTCCGCTATCTTTTTCTCTACCTGTGGTGTCCCACAGGGGTCTAACCTCTCTCCCTGGCTTTTCAACCAATACCTGGCACTCCTCACCCACCGCATCGCCGCTCTCTGCCCCAACTTTCAGTGCTATGCAGATGACACCCAGCTAATTTTCAGGCCACCCTCAACCGCCTCCTCTCCCTTCCCTCATCTCTGACCGTCTGTCTGCTATCCAAGTGTGGTGTGCCGCCAACAACCTCTGCCTTAATGCCAGTAAGACTGAGATTCTCCTCATCGGCACACCCGCTCCCTCCTTTCCTGTAGCTCTCTGGCCGGCCTCTCTTGGTCCTCTTCCTGCTCCCACCTGCAAGGCTAAAAACCTCGAGGTCATCTTTGACTCCACACTCTCCCTCTCTCCTCACATCTCCGACGTCTCTAAGAAGTCACACTACCAGCTGCACCTCCTCAGAGGTATTCTTCCCTTCCTCTCCTTCCCCCAGAAGCTCACTGAAGCGTTGGTTCCCTCTAGGCTGGATTATTGCAACAGCCTCTTTCTAAATCTACCTGCATCTACTCTCCGCCCTCTGCAACTTATCCAGAACAGGACAGTGAGACTTGTCCTTGGCCTCAAACCCAGGGATCATATCTCTCCAGGACTGAAATCTCTGCACTGGCTCCCAGTGGCTGCGAGGATTAAGTTCAAAACCCTCTGCATCGTCCACAAGGCCTTCTGGGGCCTGGGGCCTCAATACCTTCAACTCTCTCTTCCTAAATATCTTCCTTCTCGAGCTCTTCGCTCATCCGCCTCCAACTCCCTCAGGGTCAGTCGCTTCTCCAAGCAATCAGTTGGTGGTAGATCTCTTTCATCGGCTGGTGCCTCCCTCTGGAATAGCCTCCCTGCCTCCCTTAAACTTGAGGAGAACCGTCTACGGTTCCGGAAGCACCTCAAAACCTTTTTCTTTGCTTCTGCTTTTTCTCATCCTCTCCTCTGTTGACCTCCTGGCTGTAACCGGAACTGCACTGGCTACCAGGACACCGTCTGATCTTGGGCCCAGGTCCCTTCTCCGCCAGTGCCACACACCTGCACTGCCCACCTGGCAACCCCTGCACTTGGGGACTGTCTCTGTATCCCTACAGTCCCCCCTACCAGCTCTTGACGCCCGATTTCTGCACTTACCCTTGCCACTTGCTGGCCGTCATTTACTTATTGTTATCTATTCCCATGTACTGCACTGACCCCCTTTCCCACGCACTTGCGTGAACTGAATGACACCTGGCCTAGTAGGATCATTGTCCGTTCTCCCTTTGTTCCCCTCCCTTGCCTCGTCGCGCCTTGAAACACGCGTGTATAGGCACGTTATAAATGCCATATCATATCCTATCATATCATATGTACAGGGGCTTTAAATAAAGGCAAGAACAAATTGCATCTGACACCTACAGGTTTGGATTAGGAAAATGTCCACTCTTTTCTGGACACGTGCCTACAGTCTTTTCTGACAAGTGCATTGAACTTTCAATCTAAGTATGTGTGCAACCTTCAATCTACATATGCGCGCACAGCATTCAATGTACATAATGTGTTTCCAGCTTTTAATGAACATTTTTTTTATAGCTTTCAAGCTATTTCTAATTATTTGCCTCCAGATCTACCTATATTGGGCTGGAGATATAATATCCTACAGTAAAAGGTACAATAATAAAGCACCCTTGCCATTTCACTTCACACATAGGTCTAGCAGTGCATTTCAAGACAAGAGATTGAATGGGTTTTAAACTTTGCATGAATTTCTGTTTCGCAAGAATCCATTTACTGACTAGGCTCCCACCGGCCACAATTTAAAATGATATTGCGTCAGACAATCTTTTTTTTATGACAAGAGTATGAACCATGTGATTCTATGCTGGCATGAGCCATGAATTCTATTTTAATGTGGTATAATTGTACAAATAAATCTGCATTTAAGTTGCACAAACTGCACTTTGCTATACAAAAATGTATTCTGCTTTTTGGAAATGAAATCTCACTTGCATTAAGTTTCAACTAGAAGAAAGAGGGCATTTTATCTTAGACTGCCTCTGTGTCCCTTTTTTAAAAACTAGCATCCCTTATGCTCCCTGAAGAAGAATTAACATAATGAATGGCTATTTTCTGAATACAATTTTTAAAATGGAAACAAAGTGTGCTTCATATTTTTAACAATATTACATACCTGAGAAGAAGTGATAAATGTTATCATGTAAGGCAGGCATAAGTAGCTCCACACATTTTACGGAATCCATCCCAATCTAGGAGGCTAGCGGGGTGCTAGAGGGGTGGCCCCACTTGTGTTAATCTCTGTGCAAATAGCGCACTGGTGTCAGGATCGGATAGCAACAATTATTTACGTAATGTCATTGGCTGTTTGTCAGCCAATGACATTTGAGTGTGGGTGGGGTGATGGGCACTGGTGACGCAACGGCGCCACTTTCTCACTTCCTGCTGAGTTGAAGGTTGACTGAGAGGGCCCTGCCATGTCCAAGGCTTTTCCTTGCCATCGCCGCCGGACCGGTAAGTAAAGTTAACTAACTTGCAGACTTTACTTTGTGCCCAGCCTTCATTCCCCAGGGCAGTGCTCCAGGACCGTCCTGGAGCACTGCCCTGAGGAATGCAGGGCCTAGTTGTCGATGTTGTTGATGCCGTCCTAGGCCCTGCATGGCTGGCCTTGTATCCTGAAGCTCAGCAGCAGTGCAGTCAGAGCCACGTCTGTGCGGGTGCCGGGGCATTGGCCACCTTGCTAATTTGTGGTAAGTTGTACTAGTACTTCTTGTAATGTTGGGCAGGGGGTACATGCTAGTCTACTTTCTACAACATAACTGTTGTAGACCTTTATGCCAGTGCCCCCCCAGCCAGCAGTCGGTACTGTGGCAGGACTCATTACTGGGGTAGAGTCAGTGGTCGACAGGGCTGGACTGCCCCACCGGGACACCGGGACATCCCCCGGTAGGCCTGGTAGGCCTCTGTCTGCAGGGCCTCTTTGGCGCGGAAGCGCCGCGCGACCATGGTAATTAAAATTGTACTTAACACGTTCAGAATGTTGGAGCTGGAGGATTGGCTCGAACCCCCAAACTTTCAGGTACAAGTCACAGCACTTATTGACTGTGCCACAGAGACTGTCTTGGAAATGGCTGTACAGAAAGCCATATAATATCAATGAGAGCAAACGGTTGTTTTGAATGAACATGCCAAGATTCACAGACAAAACGGCACAAATTAGATCATATACAGTTTATAAAAACGAGAAGTGCTGGAAATATGATTGGGTGGTGGTTGTGGGGGCGTGTTGGGGACACTGGCGTAACAGGGACCGCACCCCCCGCGGTGCGGGGGGCCCCGCGACCACATGTTCTGGAAGGGGGCCCCACTTATGTAAAAAAAAAAAAATGTCTACTTTTTTTTTACATTTTCTTTTTAATTCACTCTGCATGAAGGGCAGAGTGAATACAAAAAGTCTGGTGGCTACCCCCACCCCATGACATGAAGACCCTAGGCTGGAGGCCTCAATGTCATGGGGTGTGGGGAAGCCTATGACTTCAAAAATAAATAGTTTATTTTTGAAGTCACTCTGCCTTCATAAAGAAATTATTTCCATTATGGTTTAGTCCTTAACAGAAATAATTTCTTTATGAAGTCAGAGTGACTTGAAAAAGAAACTATCGGCCTCATTACGAGCATGGCACCGCCTCCTGCGAATAGGCAATAACTGGCCCATTACAAGCTGAATGGGCCGGTAATTTCCCATTCGCGGGTGGCGGTATTGCCGGGCTCACGATCCCCCTATAGGGCAGAATGGGGGTGGGGAGCATGGTTGTGCCGGCACCGTTGTTAACGGTGACGGCGCAATTACGAGTTATGCTCGCTGGTGCCACACAGGTCAGGAACCTGCGAGCAGAACTCATAATGCGGCGGGACAGTATGAACGATGCCGGTGCCCTACCGCCACCGTTCATACCGTCACCGCCAGGGTCCTAATGAGGCCAAATGAATTTTTGAAGCATTATGGCTCCCCTCAACCCATGACGTGTGCATGTGTGAGTGTATGGTGAAAGAGTGCACACAAATGTATGGGTGGCTGGTTATGCGCGTGTGTGTGTGTGTGTACAGTGAAAGTATGTACACTTAAATGTATGGGTGGCTGCCTGGGTGTGCCTGTATGGTGAAAGTGTCCACACTTAAATGTATAGTTGACTGTGTGAGTGTATGGTGAAAGGGTGCACACAAATGTATGGGTGGCTGGGTGTGCATGTATGGTGAAAGGATGCGCACTTAAATGTATGGGCAGGTGGCTGGGTGTGTGTGGCTGTGTGGTGAAAGGGAGAACACTTAAATGTACGGGTGGCTGCCTCGGTGTGCTTGTATGGTGAAAGAGTGCACTCTTAAATATATGGATGGCTGGGTGTGTGTGTGTGTATATATGGTGAATGGTGTGTGTGCTTGTGTTCAGGAGCACAACAAAACCTACATTTCAGGGTGGCTAACCCTTCAAATGTTGGGAGAGGCGCTAACTTCACGTGTGGTGGGGAGGAGAAAACGTATTTATGTGGGTGCATCTAACTTCTTTACGCATTTTAATGAGATTATTCTAGTGCAGCTTCAATGTTACAAGCAGTTAAATCTCTCCTTTAGGTTTGAAAGCACCCTCTTATGGGCTGCTGTGAGAATGACTGGTCTCCTGTTTCCCCTCTACCCTTCCAATCACTCCCCTGGCAAGCAAGTACTAAACCCACATCGCAATTTCAATTGCTTAAAAAATTTGGTATTTGAATGCAGGTACTAACAGTGAAATGCTGTACATTAGTAATTGCTGGGCCGGGCCCTTGTTAACGGAAAAACCCAGGTGCCGTTTAACATCTGTGTCCTTTTCTGTCCGGCAACTGCTCTGTAGGTCAGCCAGGTCAAGTCAACATAGCCCACAATTTCAGTGGGGGGAGGGAGTGCTGAAACCCAGTCAGCTCAATGGTGTTGCACCACTACTTGTGTTTAATGCCTTGATTAATTAATTAATTATTGGTAATCATCTTTCACCTATGCCTATTCTTCCTCATTCCAGTACTTGTGCATGAGGCACTATGCCTCATGCACAAGTACTGGGATAAGGTAGAGGTACATGAAGGTAATGCCTGACTTAGCTACCTGTAATCCTCATTACTCCTAGTCCCACTCTGCCCCATCCCAGTACTTACCAGTGAGGCAAGGAGCCTCATACGTAAGCACTGGGACAAGGAAGAGGGACATGCAGGTAATTCTGGGCCAATGAGCTGATTTTGAAGGTTGGGGTAGGGAATGGGAGGGAGAAGGGAAGTGTGGGGCGTGGGGTTGTGCAATAAATCATAATGGTCGCCCATGTCCATGCTATGCAGGCATGATATGTGGCATTAGTGGCTAGAGAGGCATTTTGGTGCAGCCAGTCTAGTCATTCCTCAGTTTGGTATGACTTTTTTTTAACTGGGCATTTCTGATAGAGCAGTCCTGCTAAGTGTAATTCCTGGCTAGACTGACATTGGGTTCTGCCAGTCTAGCCGTTTCTTACTGCGGCACTGTATATTTTTCTGGGCATCTGTGATAAAATGATATGTTATGTTATGATATGATAAGTCATATATAACACACCTGTACACAAGTGTTTTTAGGCACGACAAGACAAGGGAAGGAAAACTGAGGGAGGACAAGACAAATGATCTTACTAAGCCTTGTGTCATTCAGATCGTGCAAGTGTGAGAACGAGAAGTGCAAGGGGAAAGGGAGGGGGGAAGTGGAAGGGAGAGGGGAGGGGGAAAACACGGCAGCAATGCTCTGAGTAAGTGCCG
The DNA here is from genome assembly GCF_040938575.1 of Ambystoma mexicanum. Lineage (NCBI taxonomy): Eukaryota > Metazoa > Chordata > Amphibia > Caudata > Ambystomatidae > Ambystoma > Ambystoma mexicanum. The sequence goes on along the minus strand of NC_090937.1, from coordinate 1,358,025,156 downwards.
CCAGGGCAGCGTGGCTCTGGGTAGTGCAAGGAGAACAAGGGACTGTAGGGTTACAGTTACAGCCCCTAAATGCGTGGTAGGCCTGGAGGCAGTGCAAGGGTGAATGATCAAGAAAGAGCCTGGACTCAGTGAGACAGAGGGTAGCCAAGCAACCAGTTGGTACAGCGGACAGGTAGGTCAGCAGGGGAGGCAGAGAGAGAAAGCAGAGGAGAAGAAGAACGTTTTGAGCTGCTTCCAGAGCGTCCGGTGGTCCGGCTCAAGTTTGGGAGGGTCAGGGAGGCCATTTCAGAGGGAGGCACCTGCAGGGGAGAAGGATCTACCTCCCCCACTCTCTGCCTGGAGAAGCATCTAACGCTTAGGGCTCGAGAAGGAAGGTATTTTGGCAGATAGCGTTGGATGTAGTGCGTATCCCAGCCCCAGAAAGCCTTGTGGACAATGAAAAGGGTCTTGAACTTGATCCTTGCAGCCACAGAGAGCCAGTGGAGAGATTTCATGGCTGGAGAGATACAGTCCCTGGGCTTGAGGCCAAGGAAAAGTCTCGCAGTCCTGTTCTGGATTAGTTGCAGAGGGCGGAGAGTAGAGGAAGGCAGATTGAGAAAGTGGCTGTTGCAGTAGTCCACCCTAGAGAGAACCAGAGCTCTGGAGACAGTGAGCTTCTGGGGGAAAGTGAAAAATGTAAGAGTCCCATTGAGGAGGTGCAGCTGGTAGTGGGATTTCATGGCTACGTCCGAGATGTGAGGAGAGAGAGAGAGTGGAGTTGAAGATGACACCAGGAATGAGCGAGAGAGGAGAGGCTGAGGGGAGCCTGAGGGGAGCCTGAAGGCAAGCTGAGTGTCATCCGCATAACACTGTAAATTAGAGGACAAGATAGTGATTAGGTGGGTCAAAGGGGCCAAGTAGAGGTTGAAAAACCAGGGTGAGAGGATAAAGCCCTGGAGAACGCTACATGTAGAGAGAGGTGACGGAGTGAAAGGGACCAAGTTGGACCTGGGAGGGGCGGTCCAAGAGGAAGGAGGTCAGCCACTCCAGGGCCTGATCCATGATGCCCAGGTTCTCACAGAGTCAATTGATCAGGATGGCATGGTTGACCGTGTCGAAAGCAGAGGAAAGTTCCAGGATAATGAGGACAGAAGGAATGCCTGAATCAAGGTTAGAGATCAGATCTTCACAGGTGTTCAGGAGAGCAGTTTCAGTGCCTCTGGCAGCTCTTAAGCCAGACTGATGGTCATGGAGACAACCAACAGACTCAGTTTGGAGTGTAAGCTGGCAGTTGGCCAGCTTTTCCAAGAGTTTGGGAGAGGGGAAAGTTCCGGTGGCAAAAGTATGATTACAGAAATGGATCAAGGGTGTCAATGTGGTCCTTAATGGTTCTGGAGGAGCAGGCGAGCACCTGTTTCGCCGACACTTCCATAGGTGGGACTTGTCTAGAAACCTAGACAGGTGTTAGAGAGAAAGAGGAGAAAGGAGGAGGAGAGGGAGAGATGGCCAAAGGGGGCCGAGAGAGGGAGAGGGAGAGGAAGAGGAGATAGTGGACAGGATGTTCTGAGTTTTAGCGGAGAAGCGAGAGGCCAAAGCTGTACAGAGGACCTGTTGAGGGAACAGGAGAGGTAGAAACCGCAACAGGATTGGCCAGTTCCTTTCAGATTTTAAAGAGTTTGGCTGTGTTGTTAGAGGCCGCAGAGACGCAGGCTTGAATGTGTGCTCTCTTCTTTATGAGTCTTATTGCTTCGACTGGCATTTTGGTGCAACCAGTCTAGGCATGTCTTAATGTGGCCTGGCATGCTTTACTGTAATGTTATTATGTGTCTACACTGGTCTACATTGTGCAGCCAGTTGGACATGTTTTCATTCTGGCATGGCATTTTTAATAGCAAAGCATTAATGTTCATGTACACTGTTGGTGACTTGCATGTATTGGATTGCTGTTACCCTACACAACAATACCAAACACTGGCTTTTTAGCCAATTTTTCTCAGAAAGTGTGCTGTATATAGCATTAAAACACATATTTATATCTTTCTTTTAGTGCAGTGTGTGGTATATACCCCTTCATCAACACGTTTGTGCGTATTGCGCAAGCGTGGTAATTTAGGCCGGCCCAGCGTGTGGCGCGACCCGTGATTTGTCTCCGAGTTGGGGGGGACCCTCAGCATGGCTTGCAGGGGGGCCCCCAGACCATGTGTTATGCCACTGGTTGGGGAGGGGCGGTAATTGGTGGGCTGCAACGTGTTACTCCCTCTTTTATGTTGTTGGTCGTCCCAGTTTTTCGTTTTGGAAATCTGGTCACCCTAATCCATCAGCAGACAGCAGAAGCAGGAGGCGACTCGAGGGAGGCTGTGGCTGAGGCTGAGGGCAGCAGCCAGACTGCCGACTGAAAGGTAAGAATTATTTTTGCGTGCTGAGTGCCCCACTCTCCCATTGTATCTTCTGCTGAGTGTAGTTGCGCACAAGGGGCAATATAATGCCACTGCCCGCAGGCTTAACGCGGGGTCTATCCTCATATTAAGATATGGACGTAGTGTAACTTACTGAATGGCACGTTTCACTGAAGCACTGGCTAAAAAAGGGAAGAAAAAAAAAACCTGAAATCTAAAAAAAACTAATCCGAGTCAATACTTCACATAAGTGACTGGACGTTACATTTTCGAACTCTGGACGAGTGTAATTAAGGTTGAGAGTTCAATGAAGCCCCCCGACGATGCCACTGATTGATACAAGGCTGGTGTCACATTAAGAACACTTTAAACAAGACCTACTTTCCACATGGAGAAAAGTAATCAACCACACCCTTCACAAAAGAACCTACAACAAGTACATGGAATACCCAGACCATTTACACTTAACACAAACCTAAGCTGAAAATATGCATAATATCTGCTTATCTTGCTTCAGCATCATTGTGGACACACCACCTGTATCCACAATGGCCAATTCACTGACACCGATTCGAATCAGGCCACCATTTGCTTGACTGAGGTATCACACCAGGTTAGATTGATCCTCGCATACATTCTTTGTTAAATGAATGGGTGCATTGCCATGTTATCCAATGTAAAATAATAGTTAAAACATACTTGTAGGTGCACATTTTGGCTGTGTTTTCCTGACTTTCGTTTTTTGACATAATGATATATTGTTAGTCGGGGTTTGGTAGACAATTTTCGTGGCTCTAACTTGCAATCCACACAGCCACGTGTTGTAGTGGTGTCCTTGAGTTGTTAGAGTTATTGAAAGAGGTTCCGCAGAGCACATTTTGAAATGGGGCAGAGGAGAGCCACAGCTGTCAGAAGGAAGTGTCAAAGTCAGCTCATTGAAGGAGCACACGCCTGTTCATGCCAAGGTCGCAGTGGGGACGACAGATAGACTCGGATTAGTATTTTGTGTAACACTGCTGAGTGACCATCACTTGCTAGTTCTTCTCTGGTACTTTTACCTCCTTCTTTCCTCTTCTCTCCAGGCTTACCTGCCCTCCTCTCTTCTGGATCCTTCCCATGCCCCCACAGTCTATTTTTTAGAGCCAACAGTAAAATGTACCAACTTGGTCCAGTGAAACTAGGGCACGTGGGTGCAACTGGCCATGAGGGTGTGGTGTCCGTGTATTCCTGAAGTCCGTGCATTTCACCAGTCATATCATATGCACTTACTAAGTGTGTTTCCGAAATGCACATTTTGCAAATTATATGGGAGGAGTGTATTTCCACTGTGTGCATGGTGCAAATCACGGGAGGCGCGCCCCCTGCGTGTATATTTTGCAATTCATGCATTGGCATCACATAACTAAGTAATGGGTGGGCATTAGCATTACACAGTGTCCCAAAGTCTGTTTATTACACAATGGGAATGATTCATCCCAAAACGTTTTTTAATGGGTACAGGCCCAAATTCTTCTTGGCCCTTGAACATAGTATGTATGCAGTGGATGCACTTTACACATTTGGTTACGTTTCCTGTAAAAATGACCTACTCAATGTCCCTACATCTTTCTTTCCACAGTGTGATCTCTTTGACCAATCCTTGCACAGTGAGGATTGCATAATTGCACTTTAGTTTCCCTCCCATGCACTTTGCATTGCGTGCCCTGAGGCAGGCCTTTGTGCACATTGTCTGCCTGTTCTTTGCACACTGCCCTGTCACACAAACTTTGCCTGCTGTGTTTCAAATCCAGGGACCTGTCTAATGCACGTGCCCAGTGCCCTGCCACTGCAGCACATCCACAAAGCCTGGTGGGAATTAATAGCACAGAAGCTCCCCCCCAAACACCCTCAGGAGCTGGCTGGGGCACCAAGCCTAAATCACGTCATGTGTATTTCATACCAGTTTCCTGCACGTTGTGCACTGTGGATTGTGGGCAAACAGGCGTGGCACTGGCCCTTGGCCTGCCTGCCTCTAGGGTACAATGTGTTCAAGCAGCTGTCCTTCTGTGTACATAGCACCTACTGCCATGCATACCCCACAACACAGAGTTATTAGTGGCCTGTGCACATGGCTCCTACAAGCGTGCACACACAGGGTCACTAGGAACACCCCAGGACTCTGTTTACATCCCTTCATACCCAGACCCCATGCAAGCAGTGCCACACCTCTATGCATGTCTACTACCTCCCTTCACCCACAAGAGCACTTACATGTGTGCATAGCTCCTACATTCATACAGATCACTTGAGAGCTCTCTCTCATGCCTGTGAACATAGCACCTACCTCTATAAAGACACGGCAATTGAGAACGTTCTCAGGGGAGCACACATAGCGCTTACCTCCCTACTAACCCAGGGCTATTGAGAGTGCTCTCAGACGCCTACACATAGCCCCCATCACCCTGTACACATGGTACTGTTCTATGAGTGCCCTCAGGGGCCTGTACACGCAGCCTCTACCTCTGTGCACACCCTGTGCTATTGATAGCACTCTCAGAAGCCTTTACACATAGCTCCTATCCCCTGCACACGTTAACCCATTGAGAGGACCCTCAGAATCGTGTTCACATAGTTCCTATCTGTTTGCACACATTGGGGCACAGAAAGCATGTGCAGGGACAAGTGTACAGAGTTTTCATCTTCCCTCACAAAGCCAGTTAGAGTGAGAGCAAATAGCAGATCCAATGAAAATCTTCACAGAATGTGACTAGTGACTACCACACACCCTGGGGGCCTACATCTGCCATAGCCCAGAGCTAGGCTTGGAGAGGGGATGGGGGACAAACATGCCATGGTCAGGGGCCCCAGAAGCACTAAGCAGTTGGCATTGATTTCACGGTGCCCATTTTCCATAACAGTCTCAGCTCGTATTTGCCTACCTGTACTTTGGCCCAACAAAGGACCCAAGCTACGAGTCAGTTAACACAGAACCAGATGAAGGTCCGGGGGAAGACAACACCGGACTCATTCATGGCCTGGGGATTGACCCTAGCCCTTTTAAAGTGCCTAGAAATATCCTTCAGTTGGCACCATCTTGGAAGCAGGGGAGGGCAGGTGTTCCTTCTTCCTGTTAATTTCAATCTCCTACTCTTAATAATAGCAGGTTTCCTAACACCCTTTTGGTGCGGGACCGGGTGTCTCGTGGCCTGTCTAATGCACAGTGTGATGGGCTCACGCACTATGCTCGCTCGTTCAGCAAAATATTGGGCTACTTTGACAACATTTTCCAGGGCCTCTTTTGGTTCCCAGTCCGGCCCTGGTGGTCAAGTCAGTGGTAATCCATTGACTGGTGGCACGAGATGGAGGGACGGCCAAATTCACATCACTGCCTGCCCCCGTTATTGGCTCCACTTAAGTGTGCGCTCATTTGTATGGGTTAGCCTGTATTCGGAATGAAACCCCCCCCCCCCACTAAGATAGAGGTCGATGGGCGCCCATAAAATGGTGCTGTTATTTGATCTCATGACAGCCCTGCTACAAAAGAATAGGTAATTTAGTACCCCTTTTCATTGCATTCTAGTATTTTTAGTTACGGCACCGCACCACCATTGATAAATGTGGGGCCACAGTACCCGGAAATAATTGAACCAACAGCTTATAGACGTTATTGCGCACATTAAACAATTAATAAATGGGCGACTTTACATTTCACATGTGATGAGTGTCAGGTTCGCACACGCAGCCCACTTGCTGCATCTGAACCAGCATATCCCTGGCATGAAGGTGAATGCCTGTGAACCACTGAAGGTTTAGAATGCGTTTTTACTTCAGGAGTGTACCCAGTTCATTCATGCATTGGGCAGCAGTTTGTGCTTTCGGTGTGATGTAGGTATCAAGGTGCTAAGTGAATGGACTGGGTAGCGCTAGGTTTGGATATGTGTATATTTGAGTAACACAACTCGTGGTGCGTGTTTTGTGCAGCAGTTGGCCTGATCCACTATCTGGATAGCTAGCTGGCTGATATGAGGTTATCTGAATGCATGTTTGGGTAGCATGGTTCTCATTTCACATACAGAGCAGCAGGATGTTCATCGATTCCCAGTGCATGAGGTAGTGTGCACATTATCTGGGAAGTGGGGGGCTCCATCCTTTCCAACACAGCATAACCAAGCCCTGAAGCTATTGTAGCATACCCTTCATGGCAGCCATTGGTGATAGTGCGACATTAGTACCTCCCATGAGAATATCTCAGCCCACCATCTCCCACTGTATTCTTCATTTCAGAAGAACATCATTAATAGCTATATTTCCATAGTCTTGCTACAGCTATCTTTGCCGCCGTAAGAAGTTGTGTGCACAGGCTCGCTAAGTTACCAGTGAGTGGAAATTGGCCCTCCCCTGTGCTGCCCAATAGGACTATTCCTGGGTACCATGGAATCGTTAGACCTATGATCTGCTTAATTAGGTCCAGGATTTCCGTCCAGTATTTGACAGACATTGGGCATGACCACAGCAAGTGAAATAAGCGTGCCTGTGTCTGTACATCCCCTCCAGCATAGCAGAGAGATAGCTGGGTTGCTCTTGGGTTAAATACCATCTGTAGACGTTTTGATCGCCCCTTCCTTGTTGGTGACACACTTCGAACTCTGATGCGTTCTGGTCCAGATGTGTCCCCATTTTTCACTTTCAATTGTCCTGCCGATGTCCCTTTCCCACTTTTCCATGTATGCCTCCTTTTTGTCGGGATCAGTTCTGTCTAGTAGTCCGTATAGGGCTGATGTTTTCCCTCTGGGGGGAGTCGTTGTGATTGTTCGTTCCAGCGCCGATAGCTCTCTGCAGCCCTGAGATTTCATGGGCTCGTGCGAGAGCCAGTGTCGGATCTGAGTGTAGCGGAATCTTTCTGTTTCCGGCACCCCGAATTTCACCTTGCATTCTTCAAAAGTTAGTGGGGCTCCCTCCTCGTAAAAGTCTCCCACATGCATTAGCCCTCCCGTTTTCCAGTGATTAAAGTTATTGGGCGTTATTCCGAGGGTGAAGTCCGGGTTGTCCCAGATCAGGGATAGGGGGCCTATTGTGCTTCCGCGGTTCCACCGCCTGGCTGCCTTCCTCCAACTCTCAACTGTGTTCTTGGTTGCAGTTAGGGGCCCCTCTCTGGGGGGGGGGGGGGTCAATGGGTCTGATGATGTGTGGGAGCGCTTCCGGCGGGCTTCGGCACCAGTCCTTCTCTAGTTTCGCCCAGCGGGGTTTGTTGGTAGTTAGATTGGTGAGAGCTGGGCGGCAAGGCAGTATCTCTCTATTTCTGGGGCTCCCAGGCCTCCCGATCCCTTACTCCTCATCACCACCCTTCTCGCTATTCGCGGCTTCTTACCTTCTCGGATAAATTTCATGATATTTGTTTGAAGCTTCAGCAGGTCCTTCCTAGGGATGTAGATTGGGAGGGCCTGGCAATGGTAGAGCAGCCTTGGTACCAGATTCATTTTTACTGCTGTTATTCTTCCCAGCCATGACACTTCTAGTTTTTGCCATCTTATTAGGTCCGCCTGGAGCTCCTTGAACAACGGAGGGAAATTTAGCTTGTACGCTTCTTCTTTTAAAAAATGGGCACAAGCCGATTGAGCAATGGGTGCTGCAGTTTTTTTTCAACCTCCAAAAGTTTGTCTAGGATTTCAATGTTGTCTCTGTACAAATGTGTAAAAATGCAACCATAGTCACAAGGGCAGGGGTGGGCTTACATATATTCTGCCCCTACTTGCTAGGGCCACTACTGGCCATAGGCAGACACACATGATTTTATTTAAATGAGAATGAGGGACTCCAAGAACACCTATCATCTCCACCCTCCCCCGCAATCCTAGGCTCCCATCCACAGGCAGGATCGCAGAACTCGGTAATACCAAGTAAACTATATCTGTACAGGCTAACATATTGCTCATTAAAGTGAGTTCCCAAAATGGGATGGGTGGCTAAAATCAAGCAATCATGTGGCAGCCAGCAGCTCAAGGCCTTGAGCAAACAGAAACAAAGTTCACACACACTCTTAACAACACAACCACATCCACAACCGTAACAAAATACAGGCTAGCAAGGAGGTTCACCAAGTGCCCGATTTGTGCTGAATCAACGCTTTATTTTAAGCAAGAAAATAATGTTTCCATTAATGGGGCAGCAAAGTGCAAATGTGCAGCGAGAAAACGATTTTGTGGCTGCCTATGCTTTGCATCTTTAAAATAAAAGCATGTTTTTCACTACAAAAAAAAATGTCCACTGTAGACAATGGACCTCCCGAGTCCGGCCATCATGTGTAAATCACTGCAAGCCAATAAATGCATTGCCCAGTATGAATTCGACCACTCCCTTTACAGTGTTTGTTCAAAGCAGTCGTTTGCGAGTTAATTACTTAATTGGAGTTGTAAAAATGCTGCTGTCTTACCAGGACTGCCTTCAGCCACTGATTTATAAGCACTCTGTGTGTCCTTCAATGAAGTCCTGTTAAAACAAGCACTGGCAAAGCCAACGTTTTTGGCTTGTGCATACGTTTTAAGCTTTTGCCAGGCACTGATTGATATTAGATGCCCGGGTACTAGCTCAGTTTTGCACCTACCAACAATGGGTAGTTAATACTGCTATGGGTGTGCCTGGCAAGTGCCTTTCCCGTGCCTATTGCCTGAACAAAAGTCCAACCTGTCGGCATTGCCAATGCTTAATTTAAAACCCAATGCTTTTTCGGTCATGTTTGTGTGGGTTTGGCAGTAATTTGCACATTTTGGAAGCCATTTTTCCCCAATGTGTGCAGGGGGAACCCCCCCCCACGCAACCCATTGATGTTGGACAGGCTCGGTTGCTGCACTTGCTCACTTACAAATTCGTCCTGCAAAATTTCCACCCCACCACCTTTCAAAGTCACCAGCCACCACTGGCAATTTGCTACTTTTCATTCAACACAGTTCGTGTCTTATCGGCTCTCCACTCGACTCGCTAGCTTTGATGAACCGCTTCTCGTTCCTTCTCTTTGGAGTCAAGGTTGGTACCACAGAGATAAGCGTCTCTCCCAGGCTTGTGTACTGCCGACACCTGCTGCAACACACGCTGGCTATTGTCTACGTTCTCATGCTTCCATCTGTAGAGGTTTCATGGGCCTTAATCGGAAAGTGCAAGGTCGCTTCTCTCCTTGTCACCATCTCGGTATGCGCCGTCTTTCACCTCCTCTTGAACTGCCGTGCTGAGTTACCTAGCACGTTGTGTGGTCTGCCTTGCTTGACCTGTGCTCTCGTGCTCCACCTTTTATCCCTCTGGGGAAGGGAAAGGGCTGTCGGGTATGTGTGATTCTGGTCAATTGCCTGACTTTGCCTGACCCTTGTAATGGGACATTTCAGGTAAACGGCTCTGGTGTTAGTCCGTTGTCTTTCTTGTTGTGCAAAAGTGTTCATGTCAGAAAAGGAGGGGCAGTGTTTTCAAATATCCTACATAATAGGGTGGGGAAAAGGTGTTTAAAGAAGGAGGATACCGCATCTCACCCGTTGGTGTCCCACTGTCATGCCTTTCTGGAAACTATGGGGTAGCTGGCGGTGCCATTACTAGTTCCATCATGTTGCTGACTGTTTTTCTCGTAACGGTCTAGTAGTTGTTTTCAAGATGGCCTCTGCCAAGTACAAACACTCACAGCAGCATCAGCGACGCGCATTGCACCTTGGATTCCTCCGTGTTACACGCTCGCTTTGCTGCGCTACTGCCTAGCGCTGTGTTATCCCTCCTGTCCTGTCCTCAGGTTTCTGCATTTGTCCTCGTGTTCGCTTGCCTCATTTTCTGGCCCTTTTTTCTGGTCCTTTTTCATTCCTTCTTCTCTTCCTTGTTTCCTCCCTCTCCTGTTTACGCTACTCTCACGTGGATTCCTTCCTTTCATTTTGGTTGCTAACTCCTCTTACTTGTCTTCCATCCTTTCGGGGTTTGCCCTTCCTCGTACCCGTTTCCTGCTATTGCCTTTCGCCCTCTTTCACTCACCTGGATTTCTCCTTGTGCTCTACGGGCTACAGCCAGTTCTCTTCAGATCCTGGGCTCTGGGTCCTAATCCATTTTACAGTATCACATGTCCTAGCACTCTTCTACTACCTTCGCTGCATTCCAGTCAGTGTTGGCTGCTGACTTCCTTGCTCCTGAGCTCCTATGATGTGCACTCTTGATTCAGGGAAGGATTCCTGGTCGTCTCAGTTGCTGCTACTCTTCCTACGGACTTGATATCCACGAGCCAGGACTTACAGGGTTTTTGTGCCGGGAGGCTTTTCCCTGTTATTTTTGGGCTAACTCCCGAGGAGATCACTCTGTTGGGAACTACCCTACCAACAGGGTGGCATCCCGGGAGAGCGACCCTATCTACTTCAAAAGAAGGAAAGGAAAGGAAGACACGAACAGAAGAACACTTGGAGAAAGAAGAAAAGCCAAGAAGAAGAGTCAGTGGAAGAATCAGGTGAGGAGGAAGGGAGGGAGGAAATTGCAGGATCTAACACCCACTCCCCAAGAACCCCCCCATCCAGGTGGTCGATCCTCACTGGTCCACCCCCAAGAACTGGATCCAACAGCGATGGCCGTGTCCTTGCCACCTGGATGGCAGACCCCTGAGCACTAGGTAGGGAGAAACATTCAGGTTTCTCACAAAGGGGTAGATCTCTTTCTTCGGCAGGAGCCTCCCTCTGGAACGGCCTTCCCTGCCCCTTGAGACTTGAGACAGATCTCCTTAAGTTCCGGAAGCATCTCAAGACCTTCCTTTTCCTCTTCCCCTACCCTGCTAGTTTCCTCCTGCTACTGTGACTGGTTGCTTGTTCCCTTATGAGTCTTATTGGGTTCAGGCCCTCCATCGACCAGTCTTCCCCTGCAACCCTTCTTACCAGCACTTGCCATTGGGCACCCTTACCTGGCCAGCCTTTTGAGGCTGGTCCTCCCCCTTCCTTGCACCAGCTGACCCTACCCCTGGGTCCTCTTGCACTTGCCCTCCGGGAACCCCTCAGCATTTTCCCAGCCCCAGGAGCCCCCTTCCTCGTGCACTTCTCCCTCCTCACCCTTCCCTATCCTATCCCTTTGTCCTGCCCCCTCCCCCTGCACTTCTTGATACTGCACTTGTACGATCCAAAAGGCCTAGTCAGACCATTATTGTTGTTTTCTACCCTGTCCCTCCTCCCTTTTTGTGTTGTGGCGCCTGAAAACACTTTTTGCTGTAGAGGTGCCATACAAATGTTCAATAAAAAAAAAAAAAAGAAAATATGTATCTACTTTCTCCCCATTTATATTTCAACTACAGCATGTGGGTCACTTGTCAAAAGTCATGATTTTAGACTTCTTTTTATTTAACTTCAGTCTGTTGTTCTTAAAAAATGTATTAGCATGTACTAAACCCAATTTCAGGGAGCTTGGAGAGAAACCTAGTGGCACGTTGTCAACCGCATACAATAATGCGCTGTACTCCACCCTCCCCAGTTTGGGGCAGCTGATTCTACCATCTACTTTGCCTGGATCAAAATCAGCCATAAACAGCGTGAACAGCGGAGGGGCTAGTGGGCAGTCTTGTTTTACCCTCTTATTGGTGTTACAAAAGAGGGTACTTCACCCTTGCCTTGTGCATCGGACTGCTGCCTTGGTATCCCTGGAACAGATCTGAATCAGTTTCAACAACCCCACTGGGACCCTCATTCTATCCACCATATACCAGAGAGCTGTCCTGTTGATTGAGTCAAAAGATTTCTCGAGGTCCAGGAAGGCTGCATACAAGGATCCCGCCCTGTCTTTGCAGCATTTACTAATAACTGAACTCAGGACAAAGCACATATTGTTCTCTGCAACCCAATCCTCCAGCCAAAATAGAATACATGTTGAGAACATTCTTAGGGAAATAGGTCTATAACAGTTTGGGTCATCATATGCACCCTTTTTGGAAATCTAATTCAGGGGAACTTTCCACTCACCTCAAAACCAGATGCACACAGTTTTCCTTTATCCAATAAAGTTATTTTTATAAAACTGTGACCTCCAATTTAATAACAATGATTCCTTACAGCTTCCCCCCCTTTCAGGACAACAAATGCACATGGTTGCACCCAAGGTACATTTATTAACCAAATAGAAATTACTGAATCAATTTAAAGATAAACAAGTCATACATCCATGGATGCAGATGCAATAGTTATAAATAATCAACACTAGTCAACTCAGTTGTCAATGCTGCAGTTATCGAAATAGACACTTTTGTGACACACACATCACCATAGGTATTGATACAGTTAATTCAGCCTGAGTGCACATCCACCATGGAAAGAATGCATTAGAGTTCAAGATATATCTTTCATTTGTTAAAAAAGTAAATGAACTCAAAGCATTCCTGCCTATGCAATTCTCTATATGTCATCTTTATTCAAAATAGATTCCACCCCCACTTACTCAATAGACCTGCCAGAATTTCAGTAGCATTCCAAATGCTCAATTGCAACAAACTATTAGACCTTCATGTATGTAAGTGGCTTGTAGAAAAGAACATGTTTGTTCAATGTGTATGTAGGCTAGATTCCCTTCAGTGATGTTTCTTTTTAATTACTGTGCAAAAAGCATGCCTCTCTCACTTTCAATGGGCACCTTTAACAGCGAGAGAATTGGTAGCAAATAATCACCCTCTCCATTTCGTCTGGTACAACAATATTCTGCTTGATGGTATAGCCATAAAATACTTAACTTACATTATTTTTCTAGGTATGCCCACAGTGAAATGTACATTTTATTCCCAGAAATGTCTTCCGTGCTAGATGTCATTACACAGAGAAAAAGTGAGGGTATGGATCTCACTGTCAACACACCCTGGACCTAATCTAGGAAATATTTTTTCAGAAGCACATCCACTTCTAAAATGTTCCCTAACTTAATCAGGATGCCCAATCAATGTATTTATTCCCACCCCTCAGTACTGACAAATCACAGGGACAGGACTTAATCTAATTCCCTTTATGGTATCACTCCTCTCAGGATTATTTCCCCTTTAGATCATACTCATATATGAATTTCTTTGGCTTTATCATGGATAAGTGGGAACCCTCTTAAGGACTGGTTCAATTTCTCCCTCTAAGAACAAGTGGGCAGTCTGCAAGATGGGATTCGTTTTCCTCCACGGCCTTTGTGCTTTTTCTTACACTGAAGAAGGCATGGGACTTTAACTCCTACTAGGCCTCACTTGCAGGGTGCAGGGTGCCGGTAATAATTCAAAATGGGTCCAAAAGGAGAGCAATCTATTCCTCCTTCTTCTTGTTCTCCATTAGGCAGTTAGTGAGCGAGTGCGTCTGTCAGTGTGTCTCCATGAGTGTGTGTTTAACCTTTTAGATTACAGTAAAACCAACCTTTTTTGAGGGGTGTGTAGTTTCTCCAATATAATTGGTCAATGAATCTGACTGGACAGTGTCCCAAAAGGAATATCACAGTAGCCATAGCCCTCTGGAGTTATTGGCCATATTAATGAAGGGGCTGACTGATGGGAGTAACTTCTACACCCAGTTTCCCATGCACTTAATGTGATCACATCTCAGTGATTCCTTGCATTAAATATTGTAACTTTCTGAAATAGTAAATTCCACACATATGACCACTTTACTAATCAGTTCACCAGAATTCACTCTCCGGCCCAAATCAAACAACGCAAGTTTCATCAATATATCAAAAATGATTACTGAATCAAAGATGTTTCCATTTAACTCACTCCAATATTTATATTAAAATTATTTTCCCATCTCAAAGGGACAGGGACAGGTCCCTGCAGACATTATGAAAACATTATTCACCACTGGCATGTGCCATTTCTGCACTTCAAAAATGCAAATGTAGAGGAGCAGCTGCCTACCTCTGCAGGAGACCCCACCCCCTTCCTTCCATATGTTGGAGACATGAGCACTGTGTTTGACACCAGCCGTTGTGCCAGTAGTGCAGCGTGTGTTCGAAAGAAGACACCCATTGAGACAACCCTACCGAAGGATGACAAGCTAAGGAAGGAACTCTCTGAAGGAATATGAGAGCAAAGAAAAGAAGCTAGAGACGTCACAAACAAGTATGCACGACATCCTGAGATACTGACTGAAAACAATGCATAGATCCTAAAAAAAAACAAATGATTAAGTAAAGAATCAAGTGAACTTTTAAACACGAAAAAGAAGATTATACGTGCACAAGTGGTGTAGAAAATCAACCGTTCAATAAATGTACAGATGCTGAAATGCAAGGTAGACTAAGTCATCACAGAAGCTGGCTATACGCAGTGAATAGAACGCAGGCAAAGCCACCATTATATAGGAACTGGAAATTGGTTTCATGTATTTAGTTAGCCAGGAAGCCCATGAAGCAGGAAGGGAAAATTGTGTTGCAGCAAGAATAAGCAGAATCGTGGTGCTGCAAGATGAGGCTGTCTGGCCTGGAGTTAAGACTGAAGCAGCCAAGGTCAGCTATCTTTTTGGAAATGAGCGAACGTGCAGATGATGAATCATCACTTGTTAAGGTGCAAACAAAGAACATCAAGAGTGCCAGGTTTAATTCATTTATAGCCTTTAAAACCTGCAAAATGGACCAAATCGTGTCTCCCATCATGTGAAGCCAATGATGAAAATAGAGTTTGAATGTGGAGTCCAAGACACGATAGTGAGTTCACTCACTTCCGTGCATTCTCAAAGACAATGATACTTGGCAAGGTATAGACCAATTTTACCGTAAAAAAATGGTTGCAATGACCAAAAGTTCTAAAAATGCTACCACCAAAGGTTCAAACACCAAAAGTTTGAACCTTTGGTGGTTAAATTGAATAAAAAACAGGGGCTGCGTGGGTGTCCCCCACCATCGCCCCACTCACTATACTTTATGGTATAGTGAGCGGGGGGCCTTCCCTTTAAAAAAAAGAAAAGAAAAGGACCCTACAGTGCCAGTTCCCAATCATGGAAGTGAAAGGGAACTAGCGCTGCAGGAACCCAGCATGAAGATGAAGGGAAGTCGGGTTTGTTTATGTTGGGAGTGTGGGTGGGGTTTGCTGAGGGTGTGGGTGGGGGGTGTTATGGGTGTGTTGCGTGTGTGTGGGTGTGAGCATATATGTGTGTTCGCATGAGAAAGGTGCAAACGTTTGGTAGTTCACACCTTTCTCATGCAAACGTTTTGCCCGCGGTAGTTTCAGCCACGGGCAAATCACTTGGATTCACTTTGCAAGGCCAAGCCAAAGGCAATCTTCATGGCAGAAGGCATGGGCGATTAGAGATGTTGGGCTAATTGGGTGGGGAGGTAGTGTCATGCTCCATCTCCTTGCACTTGGGTCTGGGCTTACGTGCTGCTAAGTGAACTGAATGTTCCGGACATGGGAAAAGTGTGCCAACCAATTATAGCAGTTCATATAACGAAGGACCTTATCATTTGAAGACCAATGCAAAACTGTGTACCTAATATTTCTGACGACTACATGTTTTAGAGGTAGGCGTATGTTGTCTACCTGATAGTGAACATCCAATTGCAATCCTAGCTCCTATAGAAAGTATACTTAGATGTTCCCCTTAGACAATCCCGACCCTTGATAGGTTTTTCATTATTGCCACGTAGTATGATGTCACTTCTGAGGTATTTTAGATATATAAAAATGATTTGTGTAAAAATCGCTGAGAGCCTAAGCGTACGTCTGTTGATATTCGTTGTAAACTCCCTGTTTTTAGATAATTGTTAAAGAAACAATAATTTTCCATCTTCCTGAGTTGGTTCGGTTATGTGGACTCATAATTATTATGCATGATCCCATTCATTACATACGCACATTCCTAAAGGACCCTAAGCTTGCAAATTTGCATAATTAAAAGTCACATTACAAAAATCCTTTTTTTACATCACCAAATAGAGCCTCTATTATTTAAAAAAATAATTGTTTTGCTGCAACATTCCTTCTCGGAGATATCACCAGAAATATGAATGCAATGCAGTCATTTTTTTTAAACAAAAGATTATCAAGCATCTTTGTTTTTTTCGATCTGATATCTGGTGTTCCTACTGTTAATGCAGAGCAACAAAGTATTTATGACAGGGTCTGTATTTAGCAATGTCTTTGAGGTTTGCAGTCCTCCGTGTTTATAACTTTTATTCCTGCCCCCCTTGCACCAGTTCCGGTCTGGAAGATTTTCAGATAACACTTTGTTTTGACAGGTATCAAGGTTCCTTTCCTCGGGAGAGACTCGGGGGAAGGGGGGGTGGAAATCTCAGATTAGGCAACACAGATCCGCTGGTCAAGCTGAACTCCCATTAGTTGTTAATTATCTTAAGCCCACAATACAGATATGCAACCCATAAAAACGTTGCCTTAGGATTCATTACAATCTTGGCCTCTTAGTGACCTATTCTCAGGCCAGTCATTATCCCCACTGCTAAGCTTCAACTTAATTCCAACTCCTTGATAGTGCAAGGCAAGTCTGTTCAGTTTATTTACGGGGGTTGTGAATTGAACAGAATGCCAGATGTCAGAGTTCAAACCTATAGCTGATGCTTGATTGAGGTTGGTTTCTCCCAATTGCCACTTTTAAAGTGACATTTTCCACAAAAGAACAGTTTATCCATTCCACTGGCCTATCAAAACTCCCATCTAAGGTCCATATTTTCAACTTCTGTATGTTTTATAACAATGACCCCTGATTTCTGTAAAGGAAATAAACACACAGTTACTAGAAGGGTGTCCTCTGGTGCACAGGAGCTAGGGCCAAACAGCTGAAGAATACTACAAATAGTGCCCCTGGCATGAAATCAAAGTTGGACCTTTCGTGTATGGTCTAAATAGTTTAAGCGGTATCCAGTCATTCTACCAAAAGAAATTCAGAGTGGTTTTACTGAAGTAAAACATACTGAAAAAATATATGGTAGTGGGGTAAGGGGTTAAAAGAGTGGAAATGGGGTTAAAAGGGTAGGGAAATGGAGGGCTTGGACGGGGACCCCCCCCAAATAAAAATAAGAAAATAATTCAGTACAGTTTCAGTATTTGTTACCTCGGTAAAAATTACCACTCTGAATTTTACTTCGATAAACTTACATATAACAGTTTAAGCATGTCTGCATTCTTATTTGTAAGGCGCCATTTCCAGACAGAAGTGAGGTTTCTGGTATTTTACAAGATTTAATGAGGAGGGGTACAGTGGGGGGGTGTGTGTGTCATTAATTAAAGATGCTGGACCAACCACAGCAGTTTTGTAAGAACATCGCTTTACAGGCGCCATCTTGGAGTAGTTGGGTGAACCGAAAGGTGCAATGAGATATATATGTGCATGTTTTTCATGTGCACTTACATTAAATGGGGACATAGGCAATAACTCATTAGGACATGGACTTTTGTCCATTTTGTCTCATTTATTAAATGAGGTGAAAATGTATTGAAAAATGAAATAAAAATATTTGTTCAGAATAAATTATGCATCTTTGAAAATGAATTTATCTGTGTGGAAATGCTGCCTTACAAATAGGAATGTAGATATGCTTAAAATATTTCGACCATAAACCATAGGTCCAACTTTGGGTTTCATGCCGGGGACACTATTGTTAAGGAAATAAACACACACAGCAGCATGAAAGAAAGCCCAGCAATGTGTTTATCGGTCATAAACAGTTCTCCATTTTGATAAGAATTGCAGGTTATTTACTTGTACTTGAGATGTTTATCTCGGGCCTTGTTAATATATTTTGAATTGAGGGACTTGAAAATATTGCAGGTGTTTTTTTTTTTTTCAAATGCTATGCACAGACCTCATCTTACATGTTTGTTTTTAAAATAGCACGCAGCTCTGTATCTTTCCTTTGAATTAGATTTCCATACACTCCTGTATTTCCCCAATGTTCCCAATGCTCTCCTCTTCCTCCACATGATCGGTTGGCAACATCTCTCCTACCACTACCTGTTTAGCTTGACTTACCCACCTGGGTGGATGTGGGAGTCCATCATCTCACTCAGAATGCAGGCTAAAACTATTGATCCATGCCGGCGTTCAGAGCAGACGGAGAACCAGTCAACCTCATCCTGCTCATGCCCCTTCACTACTTGTCCTCCCTATCTTCCCCAGCCCACCATGCTTACAACCCCCACTTCCCCTCGAGAGCCGTCCTCCTTCCCACTAAACCACTTACTTGCCTCTTTCAATCTCTCACCTTCACTACCTTTTCCCTGAGCATGGCCACCAGGAAAACAAGGATGGGCTGACAGATAGTTCCCATCTTTTTTCCCCATAGCAGCCATTTTATTTTATAGCTGTCTTTTTAAGTTGTGAAATGGCTTCCACTGGGTTTCCCAAGAAAACAAAAATCTCTAAGCTCCCCGCCCTTGGAACCATAAATTATTGCATAAGTATTGGTAATTGCTCTAGGTCCAATAATACAAGCAGACTCCATGTACTGTGAAAGATGGGCCTTACCATCGTATTGCAGTGTGTGATCAGTGCATATGCCATGTTTTCAATTAAAGGCACTTTTTGGTAGCTGACGATCATCTATTAACGAGTCTTCTTGCACAAAATAACAATGTGGAGGGCCATACATTGCGTTTTCTGAAAGCCATTTAGAAGCCACTAAGTGGAAACGGCAAGTGGTTTTGAAGTGGTCTTTCAGTCAATGGATCTGAATTGGTGTCATAATTAATATATGCACATATGCAAGTTTGTAATTTACTGGCATTTCTTGGAGCGATTTCCAGCCGCCCCCAGAAGTCAGGCCCACCACATCCATTATCTGTTTCAGGCAAAGGTTTACAATCTTACTTTCTCCATAACTCATGTGCCTTCTTTGTAAGTCACTTTAATCATCGTAACTCATCAGTAATCCTAGTGCCAAGATGCCTGAATTAGGTGAACATTGCGCTCTATGAAAAAACAAATGTACACAGCAGAAACATAACTAGTAGGATGCGCTTCAGCAAGTACAACCGCCTACTGAAAGAAAGGGCACCAGTTTAAGATATTCATTATGTGGAGTGATTTATTTCCAAACACAAGACCTGCTTTTTAAGGTACTAACTTTTTAAATGGTTTAGCTCTTCCAAGCGATTACAATTAAAACTCATTGCTAAACAAGCAGCCAAACGTGTGTACATTGTTGTCTTTCGAGATTGGGTAAACTGTCTGGAGGATCGCCTTTGATTCATATCTGGCAATTATCTTCCTTGAATTGTTGCTTCAGAAGCAATACATTTACATAATCAGCAGCTCTTGTTCTGAATGAATGAAGCCTTTGAATGCTGCCTCCCTGATCAATGTGCTTCTTCTCTCAAAGGCTTTTCCTTCTATCTTCTCATCTGAGCCATACCAATCTTAAGTATTGTTTTCCTATCTCCCTCTTTTGTTGCCGATACCTTTTTGATTTCATGCAATGAAGAAAGTAAATTGTTGTTTTCTTTTCAACTCCCAGGGGATCTAAATATAATCTGATCGAAACATGTTTTTATGCACACTGACTAAATAGAGCTTCATTACGGGGTACGTGTTCCGAATAAACTATGTGACCTCAAGACAAGCGTGCAACCTTCCCATAATCTATATCTATTTAACAGTACCATTTTGTTACTTCATTCTCATTACTTTGCTGCTCCAATGCAAGTACTTAACCTGGCTTGATCCTGCATAGCTTTCAAAGGCAGACCATATGCATTCAGCGTGGTATGGCCATTCCCTTACTCCTTCGGTACTACTGCTTCAACATTGTCAGCACTTTCACACACATTGTCAAATTCTAATCCCTAAACCTACTGGATACTACACTTAGCGATCACATTTTGCTTTTTAAAGTTTCTCCAATTCCCCAAAAAATAGGTGGGAGATGAGAATGAGTGCTGTAATAAGGGGAATGAGAATGCAGGGCTTGTCAGATCCTCAAATGCATGCAAGAAAAAAAAATCCATTTGCAAATATTTATTAGAAAACTACAGATGTGTCAGGAGGTGCTTTATCCGGGCCTACGTGGCTTACAAGCTTTCAGGCTTTAATTGCCTCAACTAATTCAGTTTTACCAGCCACTTAGGCTCATGTCTGTCTCCCTTCTCGGAGGAATCTGGTCACTAGCCTTTTTCAGGTTGCCAACCACTTGTGTGTGACTTAGGCAAGACCACAGCCTTCAGCGCTCTCAGGGTGTTGGGTAGGTGTGATACTTCAGCAATCTCAAAGGCTTCGTCAGGTCTTTCAGTGTGTTGGGTAGCTATGAGACACCAGCAGTTGCAAGGGATTCGTGAGGGCTCTGTGGGTGTTGGGTACGTGTGATACTTCAGCAATCTCAAAGGCTTCTTCTAGGTCTTTCAGTGTGTTGGGTAGCTATGAGACACCAGCTGTTGCAAGGGATTCTTGAGGGCTCTGTGGGTGTTGGGTACGTGTGATACTTCAGCAGTTTCGAGGGCTTCTTCAGGTCTTTCAGTGTGTTGGGTAGCTATGAGACACCAGCTGTTGCAAGGGATTCTTGAGGGCTCTGTGGGTGTTGGGTACGTGTGATACTTCAGCAGTTTCGAGGGCTTCTTCAGGTCTTTCAGTGTGTTGGGTAGCTATGAGACACCAGCTGTTGCAAGGGATTCGTGAGGGCTCTGTGGGTGTTGGGTACGTGTGATACTTCAGCAGTTTCGAGGGCTTCTTCAGGTCTTTCAGTGTGTTGGGTAGCTATGAGACACCAGCTGTTGCAAGGGATTCGTGAGGGCTCTGTGGGTGTTGGGTACGTGTGATACTTCAGCAATCTCAAAGGCTTCTTCAGGTCTTTCAGTGTGTTGGGTAGCTATGAGACACCAGCAGTTGCAAGGGATTCTTGAGGGCTCTGTGGGTGTTGGGTACGTGTGATACTTCAGCAGTTTCGAGGGCTTCTTCAGGTCTTTCAGTGTGTTGGGTAGCTATGAGACACCAGCAGTTGCAAGGGATTCTTGAGGGCTCTGTGGGTGTTGGGTACGTGTGATACTTCAGCAGTTTCGAGGGCTTCTTCAGGTCTTTCAGTGTGTTGGGTAGCTATGAGACACCAGCTGTTGCAAGGGATTCGTGAGGGCTCTGTGGGTGTTGGGTACGTGTGATACTTCAGCAATCTCAAAGGCTTCTTCTAGGTCTTTCAGTGTGTTGGGTAGCTATGAGACACCAGCTGTTGCAAGGGATTCTTGAGGGCTCTGTGGGTGTTGGGTACGTGTGATACTCCAGCAGTTTCGAGGGCTTCTTCAGGTCTTGCACAGTGTTGTCGTAGGTGTGCATCTCAGACAGTCGCAATGTGTACTTCTATGGGTTTGTAAGCTCTTCTGAAAGGCTGAGATTCAGCTATTTCTTTGCCTCACTGCAGATCCCTGTACAATTCTCAGGAAGATCCAATAGATTCTTTCAAAACTTAAACTGCCAGGCGGACTCTGACTGGCAGGGATCTTCCCCTTGCTCCTCCTCCTCCTCTTTGCTTATTGGCCTATTGCCTAGACGGCGTAGTTTTCTGGCACTGTAAATCAGGCATCCTGTAGTCTGGGGCTTTTGAATGTGATCTTGCCACAGGCAGGGATAATAACCCATACACTGTTTTGGAATCTATCCCCCCCCCTCTTCACCAGCAGAATAAAAGATCCCGGAAACTCTGTTACTCGCCGTGAGCATCGTCAAGCAGCAGATGCAGGGAAGTCAATTGGGGGTCGCAAGAACAACCCCTACAGCCTCCTTTGCTACCCCCTGCCTTTGCAACCCCAAGCTATATTGAAAAAAAACGGAAGCTTAAAGCTTCAGTCTTTTTCAATACAGGTGGCTTCCCATCATGGTCTGGGCCAGGCGCCACTGGTTCTCGTGCAGAGATGCTGCTTTCAAGAGTTGTAACTTTTCGTGCGTTGGCTAGCGATCGTGAAAGGTTACAGAGCTCCTGAAGAGCAGGGGCGTTGCTAGGGGAGGGGCTAAGGGGGCTTATAGCCCCTGATCTTTTGTTTGTAGCCCCGGATAGAATCTCAGGAGCTACAGCCAAAAGACTAGCTAGCCCCCAGTCCCAACAGTTTTGACATCAGCTTAGCCCCGGGTCTTTTCCAGACCTAGCAACTCCCCTGCTGAAGAGGATAACATGAGGCCCTCTCCTTGGCCTCCCTCCCAGCTCACTGCTCCCGCACTGAGACTCGTGATGGTCATCATTTCCCCTTGGGTGTCGTTTGAACAGTCAGTTCCGTTAGCAGGAATCCGACTGGAGAGTGGGAGAGGCTCAGAAGTGCTGGACACTGAGCAGGAGCAGTTACTAGATGATTAAGAGCAGGAGGAGGGATGTAAGGATTACGGCAGAAGTGCAGGCTATGCAAGTAGGACAGCCCTGGTTCCCTGCCAGCGTTTAAGCCCACACGGGCCCCTGCCCCCACCCACAGCCCAGCAGAAGCCCCATCTGGGATCACATGCCTCGGTCCCTGATGTGGTATATCTCTTTAAGAGACTGCATCTCCAGTCAAGTGTATTACAGCCAATAAAGGCGGGTCCCTGCGGCGCATGAGCCAGTTGGAGGAGAGAACCCGGTGAGATAACACCACTATGTCTGCATCCTTATTACTCACTCCGGGGCCTGACCTAGACCAGGCCCCACCACCTGTGGCAGGCAACCCGTATTCACCCACAAGACTCAGCAACTTTGTAGCCCCTCCTCCACATTCCCTGCCTCTGCCACGCAGCCCGTGTCAGACGCCTGACATGTGAAGGTACCGGGGATGAGGGGTATATTACCCTGCTTTGGTCCACGGAGCGGGAACTGAGGTAGCATGAGGAGAAGCGCGAGTACAGATAATCCAAGCAGATAGATAGAAAGGTAAGACTACAAGCATCCATGCGCCTTCTCTCAGAGGGGAGGAAGGGTGGGTCTCATGTGAATCTAAGCAGATACAAGCATCAGAAATATGATTACGGTGAGTAATGTATCCCTTCTGAGGCTTGTGGAATCTGCATAGATCACATGCTGTGCATAGATTAGCGAGCAGTACATGAAGAAGGAGGTGGGATGTGAGAAGGGTCATGAGAAAATAAATGTCTTAGAACCGCTTGTCCCACTTGTGTATCTGTCTTGGAATGAGTGTCAATGCAGTAGTGCTGAGTAAAAGTGTGAATAGAGCTCCAAGTAGCTGCTTTGCAAATGGTGTCAAGGGGTACATTTGCAATGAAAGCCAGAGTGGCCCCGTTGCCTCTTGTAGAGTGGGCCCTAGGCGTGAAAGGCAGATTTTTTTCAGAAAGGGAGTAACACAGCTGGATACAGTTAATTATCCACTTAGAGATGGCACCTTTAGAGACGTGATCCCCCTCTCTGCCTGTAGCTACGGAGACAAACAGCTGATCTGTTTTCCTAAGCGGTCTGGTCTTGTTTCCATAGTAGAGGACCGCCCTACGCACAACTAGTGTGTGTAGTTTCACCTCAGCCGAGCTTTGTGGGTCTTGGAAGAAAGCCGGAAGCTCGATGGACTGGTTCACGTGGAATTTTGAAATAAACTTAGGTGAGAACCTAGGGTGTGTGCGTAAAACCAGTTTATCTTTATGGACAGTAAAGAAGGGATCTTGCACTGACAGAGCCTGAATTTCACTGACTCTTCTTATAGATGTAATTGCCACTAAGAAGGCCGTCTTGTAAGTCAGGTGTTTGAGACTGCTTTTGTGCATGGGCTCGAAAGGGGGGCCCATGAGCTTAGATAGCACCACATTAAGGTCCCATCCTGGTGGTGGGTTTGAAATAGGTGGGTGAAGTCTCTTTACTCCTTCCATGAAGGCTGTAACTACTGGTACCTTCCACCACGACACCTTGTTATGGGAAGTGGTGTATGCCGACAGGGCTGCCAGGTGTACCTTCAGTGAGTTAAAAACCAGTCCTGCATCGAGTAGGTGGAGCATGTATGTAGCAATAGTGGAAGGAGTGCAATCAACTGGGTTGATTTGTTTATTCTGGCACCAGATAACACATCTCTTCCATTTGTCAAAGTAGCAGTGCCTCGTGTTTGGCTTCCTAGATTCTTTTAGGATGTCCATGCAACTCTGTGGTAAATTGAGATGTCCGAACTCTATGACCTCAGGAGCCATGCTGCCAGGTTCATTGAGTTGGGTTGAGGATGCACTTGGTGCTGGGACAGTAGGTTGTACCAGGCTGGAAGTTTGATCGGTTCGCACACGGCTAATCTGCCTAAGTGTGGGAACTACGGTTGTCTCGCCCACATGGGAGCAACCAGGACGAGCGTCATCGACTGATGAGAGGAGTTGGTGGAAAAGCATACGCAAAGATTCCTGACCAGTTCATCCACAGGGCGTTCCCCTGGGAGTCTGGTTGGGGGAACTTGGATGCAAATCCTGGGCATTGTCTGTTTTCACTTGTGGTGAATAGGTCTACCGTGGGGAAGCCCCACTGAGAGAAGATATCTTCTACGACTCCTCTGTGTAGACACCATTCGTGTTCTTCTGGGAGGGGGTCTCTGCTTAGAGCATCCGCTAGAGAATTGAGATACCCTGGAACATGTTGCGATGACAGGAAGATGTTCCGTCTGAGTGCCCATTTCCAAATTTTCTGGGCAAGCTTGGACAGATTTGGCGAACGAGTCCCTCCTTGCTTGTTCAGGTAAAACATGGCTGTAGTGCTGTCCGTCTGGATCTGCACTGACAGATTTGGCAGGTAGTGCTCGAACGCTTGAAGCGCTCTGAATACTGCCAGAAGCTCTAGCAGGTTGATGTGATTCTTGGCCACTGAATGAGACCAGAGACCCTGAGCTGTGTGGTGGAGATGGTGAGCTCCCCACCCTGTCAGGCATGCATCGGTTGTGACCATCGCCTGTATCTCGGGATCGTAAAAGGGTTTCCCCTTGGACAGATTTTCTCTTGTCCACCAGTTTAGGCTTTGTACAAGTGTTGGCGAAACGACCACTAGATCGTTCCACTGACCACCTGCCTGAGACCACTGTGTCGCCAACCATTCCTGCATGGGACGCATGCGCCATCATGCGCATGCAACCGCATTGCTTTGCGTACCGTTAACTGGCGACCAGACTGATATTGCGGAATTTGCAGCAGTATATTCTGAATTCTTTCCTTGGAAGGAAAGGTCAACCCCTCTTGAGTGTCTAGGATAGCTCCTAGGAATTGTTTGGAAGTGCTTGGCACTAGACTTGACTTTTTCTCGTTTATTGAGAAGCCCAATTCGAAGAGGAGGTCAATAGTCTTTTGAATGTTTGTTCTGCAAATTACTGGGGTGTCCCCTGTGATGAGCCAGTCGTCCAGGTAAGGGTACACCGGGATTGCCTCCCTGCATAGGTGTGTTGCCGCTACCGCCAGTACCTTGCGCAAGTACTTTCTGTGCGCTGGGAACATGGAAATATGAAAATAGGCATCTTTCATGTCCAATGTTGCCATGTAATCCTCCTTTTTTAGGAGTGGGATTACCTCTTGGAGAGTAGTCATGCAAAATTTTTGGGGCTTGACATACTTGTTTGCAGGCCGTAAGTCCAATACTGGGCGCATTGTCAAATCTTTTTTTGGCACAAGGAAGTAAGTTGAATAAATACCCTTGTTTACCTGGCGTCCCGGGACGAGTTCTATTGCGTCCTTTGCTAGCAGATTGACGATCTCCTCGAGGAGGATCTTCTGGTGTTCTAAAGAGTGTATTCTTTGTCGTGGAGGATGGTTCCGAGGACGCTCTAACAGTTCTATGCAGTACCCAGCGGATACTGTGGACAGCACCCATCTGTCTGATGTGATCCCTTCCCAAACTTGGGTGAAGTTGTAAATGCGTCCCCCCTACTGGGGTTGCGTGAGAAGGGACCCTGAACGGAGCGTCACTGTTTTGGTGGAGGCGTGCCACCCCCTTTGCTGGGACTGCCTCTACCCTTACCACGTCCTCTTTTATTACCCCTGCCGTAACCCTGGGTAGACTGTTGGTTATTATTGTTCCACGGTGTACCCTGCCCCTGGGAATAGTTCGATCCTCTCTGGGAATTCTGGCCACGTGGGCGACGCAAATTGCCATTCTCTCTCTGATTAGGGGGTTTGTTGGTTAGTTGGCCTAGGGATTTGAGTGTCTCATATTCGTCCTTGGCATTTTTCAGCGCGTCCTCGACCGCTTTTCCAAACAACAGATCCTGCTCCACCGTTTTATCTAACAAAGATGCTTGGGTTTCAGCTTTGAATCCAGACTGCCTTAACCAAGCATGTCTCTTGATAACAGTACCTTCTGCTATCAATCTGTCGGCGTTATCCGCGGCATCAAAGGTTGCTTTTAAAATGCAACCGGAAACGGCTCTTCTCTCCACCGCAACTCGTGCCAACTGGCTCTTTAAGGGTTCTGGGGCGGAGTCTATGAGTGCCGCGACTTCTTCCCACTGATGGCAGTTGTAGCTGGCCAACAAGGGTGGTGGAGTTGGCAATCCTTGCCTGGTAGGCAGAAGTGGAGGCTACTTTCCTGCCCAAACCATACAATTTCTTGCTCTCCTTGTCGGGAGGAGCTTCGGACAATGACAAGGGTGTCCAGCCCTCTTACGGGTGTTAGTAACAACCAGGGAGTACGTTTTCAGATGCCCCCTTATATACAGTGGGTCTGATTGGGCTGCCCTGATAAGTTTCTCAATCCTGGGGTTCACTGCCCTGGTGAGGTTAGGATTTAAAAGTGAAGGGTCTATCCTTCTTTGAGTAGACTTAAGGATAGGGATGGCCTGAGCAACCGGCCTCCTTTCTCCCACTAACTCTTCTGCGAAGTCCCTCTCTTCTTGAGAATGTGGAAATGTTCTGCCGCTCGGGACAGAACTTCATTCAGGAGAGGTTGATTGTCGACAGGAGAGTCGGTAATCGGGGGTTCTTTCTCTACCGGGGAATCTACTCTGTAGGTCTCCGGGTCTTCCTCTCCCTCTTCTTGGTCCTCATCATCCCCATAGTAGCCCGTACCAGTTTGCTCTTCCAACATGCCCAAATCTGGATCATCACCAAAGGATGCATCCCCTTGATATTGGGAGTAGGGCTGTATATAGAAGGGGTCCGAAGACCGTGTTGGGGCTTCAAACCGGGACTTCTTACTTGGAGGTATTGGATCCTTAGAGCCTGAGGGTGCTGACCCATCGGGAGTATAGGAGAGAAAGTGTTCAGGGTTCTTTGTGTAAAAATCTGCCAATGAAGACATCCTTGACATAACCCGGTCTATGTCATCACTAGACCATTCTCTAGAACTTGGAATGATCCTTTCTGGGGCTTTCTCTGCCTTATCCTGACTAGACTTACTGGTTTTAGCAGGTGTCCTGAGGACTTGTTTTCCCCCCTCCCCGCGGGCGGCAGAGTGTTTACCCTGTGTTTTTGCCCCTCCGGAGCCTTCCGACGCCTGGCGTCGAGGTTCGGGGGTGGTGTCCCTATCTTTAGCACGTGGAGATAGGCACTCGGGAGCCGCCGATACGCGCTCTGCGGGCGCCAACTCCTGGAGTGCGGTCTGGGGATGGAAGTCGGCTTCGTCTTCAGACGATCGAACTTCCGTTACACTGGGGAGTGAGGCACTCTTGGCAACAGTGGACGATTGCCTGGAGTCATGCGGCAATCTAGATCGAGAACGCCCACAGGACACCGAATTGGACCATTCTCTATATGCCTCTTTCCGAGAACTCGACGTGCGCGTCGAATCTCGGTTGGATTTCATGTGCTTTGTGTAAGTGCTGTGGGTAGCGCTTGTGTCTCCGGGGGTCTTCCCCATAGCCGCCCTGCCAGACGACCTTCCGAGGTCAGGGACTTGCGCTTGGCTGTCTCTTGACGCCGCGTTGCCCTTGCTGTCTGAAAGTACGGCGTCGCTGCCATCGCTGAAGGCGCCCTCCGCTGCCATGGCCTCCTGACGCCTGGCGTGGTGGGCCCAATGCTTTTCGGTTTAAACCTACTACACGCTCTGCAGTTCCCCTCGGGGTGGTCCCTCGGCAAGCAGAGATTGCACGTGGCATGCCTGTCAACCCAAGGGTACTTGCGGTTGCACTTGGGGCAGAATTGGAAAGGGGTACCCTCCAAACGCACCTTGTGGCAGCGGGTTAGTAAGTGTAGGAATATATAAGAATGTACCTATATACCAAAAGAGTGTAGAGTATGTCCACCCCCCCCCTCTCCCTACTTGCAGGGCCGAGGCCAGAGGCCTTCCAAGGCCCGGGCCGAGGCCAGAGGCCTTCCGAGGGCCAAATCCATCGTGCAGCTGTCGACGGTCTAATTCTTCTCCGGGCCGATGTCGAGTGTAGAAGTTCGGTGACTCGACGTTGGGGTGGAGAAATGGGTAAATATAACAATATTTAGCAGAAGTATGGCTAAGGCCAGGGAACTCCGCGAAATGCTTCCGACCAGTATGGCGGAAAAAAACAATCTGAGGGTCCTACACGCATGAGGGATCATGGGTACAGTGGACGTCACACTAGGGATAGTATTACTGGCACGCCCTGTGTCGACGCCCATTTTCGAGTTTCGAAAAACAAACTGTAATGCTCTGCAGCTTCCACTAGATGTCGGCCTATGCACAGCATGTGATCTAAGCAGATTCCACAAGCCTCAGAAAAATATATATATTTTTTTCTCTTTCTTTCTTCACGTACTGGGAAGATACTGGATGGATATGCTATCTTCAACATGTAGGCACGGTTGCTGGACAGGCACGTGAGTAGGTGCGTTCCTGCCCCTGTGGCGAGTCGCTACGCGCTCCACGCAGCACACATCATTTCCCCACCCCGGGCTACCCCGCGTTGTGCACCTCATGCCGTCAGCATCCGGTACAGGGCGACACCACCCCTACTCCGGTGCCATGTGCTGCCACTGCCATTTTGGGTTGCGACTCCTCAGTGGAGTACCTGTGCACCCTGGCAAACAACCACCACCCAGGAGACCAACAGTGGGCAGAGTTGCAGCTCAAGTGGAGGGTGCTTGTGCGCCTGACCCCATATTTGACTTCTTCGCTGGTGCATCCATCGCCAGGCAGCCCTGGGTTCATTCCTACCAAGGACCACCACAGCAGTGAATCATGGGGTAGGAGAATGAGGCACTGCTGGCTGCCAGAATACCACGCTCATTGGTGCAACTCGCCCCTTTACAAGAGTTTGATATTTCAGGAGCTAAGTCATCACTAGGTTCCAGATGGATCGCATTTGTAAAGAGGTTGGACATGCGTTTTAAGGCCAGAGGAGAAGACGAAACAATGAAGTCCATTATGCTCTACTCGGCCGGCCCGGGTGTACACAACACCTTTGAGACTCTACTGCCCATGGACAATTATTATGGTGCGGCCAAGGCGGCTCTGTTGGATTACTTTGCGCTCATGGCAAATGTGGACTATGAGCGAACCCTCATGAGGACTGCTGTACAGAAAGAGGGGGAATCTCTTGACCCTTTCACATCAGGCTACGACGCATGTCAGTGGCATGTGCCTGGCCTGATGTGGAGCATGAGGTCCGCCAACAAGTCATAGAAAGCAGCCTTG
Source organism: Ambystoma mexicanum (assembly GCF_040938575.1). Lineage (NCBI taxonomy): Eukaryota > Metazoa > Chordata > Amphibia > Caudata > Ambystomatidae > Ambystoma > Ambystoma mexicanum. Next base: position 1,357,995,400 of record NC_090937.1, on the reverse strand, counting down.
TGGTCAAGCTGCAGCGCCAGATAATGCGTGATCTCAGAATCATGCTCAAGCACATCCTGGAGCTGGTGCGCTCCAGTGAGCTAGCAGATGTCCGGGCGAACAAGATGTGCCCGACAATGAAAGCCGACAAGCTTGAGGACGTATGTGCGGTAGAGCAGAGGCAGTTTCAAAGAAGCGAGAGGAACCAGCAGTGGACCAGGAATGAAGAGAAGGGGGGGGATATGTCCCGTGCCTCAACTGCGGTTATGACCTGCCCCATCGCAAAGACTGTCCAGCGAAGGGCCACGTGTGCGGTTTCTGTGACATAGCCAGCTATTTCATACGTGTCTGCAGAGCACCGGCACCATCAACATCAACATATTCAAGAAGCGAGGCGTCCACAAGATCGGTAATGCGCAGGTTGCATTGCAAGGTAGCCCAAATCGAACAACCAACAGTGGAAAAGGACGAAGCCAAGGAGCAGGAAGAAGATGAGCAGGATGTTTTTTTCATTTCAAACATGCCATTGCTGCAAAAGTCAAAACGGCGTCAACCTAGGTGCGTTATTCACATCTGCCGCTCCCCGATTCCTGTGTCGATTGACACCGACACCTCTGTGAGCGTCATGGTGGAGGACCACTACTGACAGCTTTATAACGTGCCACTCCGAAGCAAGAAACATTTGCAGCCTCAGCCTCTGCCCCTGGAGGACACGTTTGTAGCCCGGGTCTGTGGCGTAGACACATCCATCAGGGCCCGTTTTCTTTTTCACCAAGGTGAGCGAGGTGACTAAGGTGGTCCGCTGCCACTGAGGCATGACACACGGTAAACTTTGCATTTGGACTATACCTTGAGGACATCCAGACTCTGCTCGCCAGATATGCAAGTATCTTCACCGTCATTGCGAAACTGGTGGGAGACCTGGTGCGGTTGCACATCGACAACACGGTTCAGCCTGTCACCTTGAAGCATCACTGGGTGCCATTGGAACAAGAGCTCGACAACCTGATCAGACTTAACATTGTCAAGAAGGTGGAAGGTCCGACCCCATGGGTTTCACTGATTGTAATTGCAAGGAAGCCGAAACAACTGGAGGCCACACGCATCTGCCTGGACATGCATCTCCCGAACAGAGCGATTCATGGGGAGCGACACATCATGCCCACCCTGGATGACATCCTAGCAGACCTCCAGAGTGCCCGTTATTTTTCCAAGTTGGACCTCCGTGCCGGATATCCACCAGCTCAACTAGATCCCGAATCGCACTATATCTCCACCTAAAGCACGCACAAAGGCCTGTACAGGTACAAGTGCCTGAGCTTTGGGATATCGTCATCTGCAGAGGTTTTACAAAACATCGGGGTGGGGGGGGCACTCGCTGGCCTAAAAGGAGCAATAAACATCAGCGATGACATCATGGTCTACGGGAAGTCTGAGCAGGAGAGCCTCGAGAGTGTCCTGCAGCACATCCAACACTTGGGTCTCATCCTGCACCGGGACAAGTGTGCGCTTATGCAGAGGAAGAACAAGGTTTTTGGATTTGTGTTCCAGGAGGATGGCATATCCCCTGTCCCAGCAAAAGTGAAGCCTGTGCCCCAGTGAATGTGTCGGAGGTGCGTAGCTTTCTGGGTATGGCCACATACTGTGGCAGGTTCATATGGAAGCTAGCCACCCTTGCTGAGCCACTCCGGAGCCTCCCGAAAAAAAGAGTGCACGTGGAAGTGGACTGCACTGGAGCAAAGCGTGTTCTATGGCATAAAGGGGGCTTTGACAGCAGAGGAGACAATGGCATTTTTCGACCCGGCAAAGAGCTCAGAGATCATAGTTGACACCAGCCCATTCAGTTTAGGGGCTGTGCTCATGCAGCCAGGTGAAATCGGGTCAGACCGTCCAGTGGCTTTCGCCAGCCTGGCGCTTTCGGCGATCGAGCAGAGATACTCACAAATTGAAAGAGAAGCCCTGGCAGTGCTCTGGGGGTGCAGACATTACCACCTTTATATTTACAGCAAGCCTGTGAAGGTCATCACGGACCACAAGCCCCCAATACCGATCATGACCTGCTCTTCCTCCAAGCCACTGGCAAGAATCCGATAGTGGCTTCTTACTCTACAGGAATATGATGTCGAACTCACATTTCGCTCAGGGAACACCAACGCTGCAGACTACCTGTCATGCCACCCTAGCCGGGAGAATGAGAGTACTTAAGAGGCGGAAACATAGGAGTACTTGAACAGTCTAGCAGATGCAATAACTCCAACCCTCATGGCGATCAACGATATTAGAAAAGCTTCAGTCTATCGCGAGTGCTTCAGAATTCTCCAGGCCACTGGAACAAAGGGCATGTGGTGGAGAGTCCTCAAAAGGTCTGAGGCACGGACCACAGAGGCAACAAAGGCACTAGAGCAGATTTGGAGAGTCAGGGGAGAACTCACATTTATGGAAGATGGCCTTGTGCTAAGGGGCTCGAAGATGGTGGCTCCTGCCAGCCTCGTAGGCAAAGCACTGGAACTGGCACACAAAGGTCAGCAGGGTGTTACCATGAAGGTGTGGATTCTGGGCCTAGAAGAACGGGTGGAAGATTTTGTCCGCAACTGTGTGTGGTGCCAGGTGGCGCTGTCGCACCGACGTGAGCCCCGGATAGAGTCAATGGAGAGGAGCTGTGTGCCATGGGGCACGATACACATGGACTTCGGGTCAACCTGCAGAGACAACAACTTTGTGGTCCTCTTCGATCGGTGGTCAAGATACCGTGAGGTTGAGTTTGTTGACTCCACATCCCTGGAGGATATAATACCGGGGTTGGAGAGAGTCTTTTCCACGCATGGACTCCCAATGAAAATATGCTCCAACAATGGGCCTCCATTTCAAGGCAGAGGGTTTGCAGAATACCTGCGTGACCATGGTGTCGGCCACCATAAGATCACGCACTATGGCCGAGGAACGGGGAAGCCGAAACACTGATGAGGAAAGTGAACAAGGTCTTCTGGCTAGCCCACGGACAAGGGGAGTGGGAGAAGCACACACTGTACCAGTTCTTGGGTCAGGATCGAGTGACTCCCCACTACTGCAAAGGGGTGGCCCCTGCTGAAGCACTATTTCAACGCTGCCCGCAAAGACTTCTCCCTGACCACACACCATGAACACCAGGAATTATCGATGATGGCAGTATCTAAAGGAAGGTGAAGAGCAAATGAGAGGGAGCATGACCAGAGAAATCTGAGGAACTACCGCCTGGACATAGGGGATCAGGTGCTGGTGAGAACAAGAAAAGTGGAAGGGAAATTGTCTCTGCCCCACGAGCCAACTCCCCTCAGGGAGAAGGATACCAAAGGTTCGATGGTGACCGCATCAAATGGCAACACAATACGGTGACCAGGAACTCTTGCTTCTTCAGACAGATGGGGCAGTCCCCAGTGTCACGCCCCAAGAAATGCTGATGGACCGAGTCCGTACGGCGATGCCCGAGACAGCGAAAGAGAAAGGATGAGCCAGGAAGGCCCAACATCCATCAATGGAAAAGCCAGCCCGACTGACCAAGGAAGAGGCTTGACCTCGGCTGAGGACAACCCTGGAGGGGAGAGGCGCTATCCTGTATAAGAACACCACAGGCAGACCAGCTACCTGCGTGACTTTGAAGAATACTTTCCCTGACACAGGAGGGCACTTGTTGGTGGAGTTAATCAGTTAATATCATTGAACTTGCAAATTTGTGTTTGAGTTTGTTTTACTTGTGTTACAAGTGTTTGTGTAATGCAATAAGTGTCTATGTTCTGTGTGTTGTTTATATAAAAGAAAATTTGAAAAGGGAGGAGTGTGGTGTATCTCTTTAAGAGACTGCATCACCAGTCATGTGTGTTCCAGCAAACAAAGTCAGGTCCCTGCGGCGCATGCGCCAGTTGGAGCAGGTTACCCAGTGAGATAACACCTCAACAAGGCTCCACATCAAACCGGAGTTCCAAGATAAAGAAAATGTTCACCCTCCTCTCCCTTTTTGCCCCCTCCCCCCCACTCCAATAGCCTGACAAAGAGAGGGGGGGCAGCAGGCACCTCAGTGGACTGTGCAGCTCCAGGGTCTTTGGGTAGTTTCCTTCACTGTTCACTTTAGCTCTGTGTGTAGATGGGGATCTTCTCATCGTCATGCACTGTGCAGCTCAAAGAGACCAAAATATGGTAAGCGTTTGCTTGGTACTGTGGTGTATGTGCTGTGCATGTGTTCTCAGCTATTGTGTAGCTCCTGGGCAATGCACCAGGTGCTAAAATGCTGCATGTGCACAAGGCGCCTGCAAGAAATTCCTTTTATGTGTCCCTCTCACTCTTGTAGCCCCAGTGGATGAGAGTGCTAACCCCGTTTTGCTCTGAGACCTCACTGCGAAATTTCAAAAGTTTCCTGTTAGTGAAAGGGTTAAATACAACTCAAAGTCTCTGCTTCTCTGTAACCAATATGTTGTCTTGCTAATTGATGACAAGTTAATCGTCAGCAAGGAGAAGTGTTACCCCAGAAAGAGCAGCAGCAGTGCAAAACACACCACAGCCAAGCACACTGAAGCAGATGCAACAGTTCTTGGGCCTATGCAATTACTGCCGGTCCTGGATCTTTGATTATTCCACTTACACCAACCCTCCCCTACAGGAGCTGAAGGACACACAGAAGGTGAAGTGCCCCATAATTTGGACACCTGAAATGATCAAATCATTCAAAGAATTAATAACAGCACTCATAATACACCTGTTTTATCAAACCCTGACTATAATAAGCAGTGTTTCCAATTCTCACATTCTAACGGTCAGATGATGACAGCTGTCCTCACCCAGATGACTTCATAAGGACATAAGCCTTTGGCCTATTACAGTGGTCTTCTAGACCTAGTCATACAGGGACATTTTGCATGTCAACAAGTACTTGCAACAGCAGTATTTGCCATACAAAAATCATCCACCATTACAGTGGCCTTCCCAGTGACACTCTATGTAGAACTTGCAGTGTTTGAAATCCTAGTGAAATTAAAATCTACCCTTATGACCCAACAAGTTTCTGGGTATGAAGTCATTCTATCAAATCACTCAATTAACATAGTGAGGTGTCACATTGCTATTTCAACAATATTCCCTGCAGAACCAGTGCAGCCAGATGACTATGTACATGATTGTAGTACATATCAGGAGATGTTATAATACCTAACCCATGCCAAGGAAGTCCCCTTTGTGGAAGGAGAGATACTTTTCATTGACGGGTCATCAACGATCGATCAGAACATGGGCTACAGAAACACGGGGTGACAATGGTACGATAGGAGGATGGGAAGTTTGAGCTTGCATAAAAAAAAATCAGACTTCCACTACACTGTTCGGCATAAGTAGCAGAACTTGTGGCATTAATATCAGCAATAGAAATGACAAAAGGATGCCGCCATTTATTTAGATCCAGCATATGTCACATCAACAGTGCACTCAGGGTTGTCCAGATGGAAGAGGAGTTTGTTAAATAAAATCAGATGGCACATCAGTGCAACATGCAGATTTACATTCCAGATTAATAGAAGCACTGCCCCTTCCTTCAGCATTAGCAGTTGTGAAGTGTGAAGCCCATACAAACGGTACAGACTTAATATCTCAGGGCAATGATGTAGCAGACACAGCCGCAAAAGAGGCTGCATATTTGCCACAAGTTACAGAAAGGTTCCCACGTTCAAAAACATCCCACAGCAGCAAGTACAAATCAATGAACCATATAATGCCCTGCCCGTGGCTCAGATGATAAGATACAGAGATGTGCAAGAACAAGCATTATGGATAAAGAGAGGGTGTTCTTTAACTCCCACAGATTACTAAAGCCCATTATGACTGAGTTGCTGCTTCGGATTGCCCTTGAACAATTGCATAATCCAGCAAACACATACAAAGAGACATTGTAACTGACCTGCATGCAGAACGCTTCCGAACTTGCAGGATCACATGGCAGAGATCATTACCAATTGAGTAATATGTCAACATTATACTGCTGGACACATTGAAATAAAGGTGACATTGCACTGACCTTCAGGGCCTTTTCGACATCTCCACATAGATTTTGTAGATATGCTTACTGGATGCAATCATTTCTGCTAAATGATTGATGTTGTGTGCCCATTCTCAAAGTTGACATGAAGTAGGTCCCTGTGCTCACCCCGATGCCAAATCGACAACTAAATTCATCGTACGCGAGGTCCCATAATTGCCCACAAACCACTTTACTTTAATAATTACTATAGCGTGGCCACTGACCCAGAGGCTTAAGGGCACTAGACATAAATGACGAATGACAACCAGCAAGAAGCCAAACAGTGACATGTCACAGATGACAACAAAACTGGAGAGAGAATATTAGTTAAACAGAAGGGTCTTCAGTCCCTTTCTGAAGACCATGGTAGAGGTCTCTTCTCTTACGTTGATGGGTAATCCATTCCAGGAGGCTGGTGCTACCGCATAGAAGGCTCCAATTTTCACCTGTGATAGCCTGTATGCGGGGACTTTAAGTAGTGAGCAGTTGTTAGATCTTAAGTTATAATTACTGGTTTTTGGTACCAATTCAGCATTGAGATATGTCGGCTCTGCATTTTTCATACAATTGTGTATGATCACCATCAGTCGAAAGTGGTTTCTCTCCTTGATTGGTAACCAGTGAAAGTCCCTTCTCGCATCTGAAATGTGGTCCCTTTTGTTACAGTCTAAAATAACTCTCACTGCATTATTTTGCATCACTTCGAGTCTATTAGTCTCACAATTAGGTAGACCAGTCAACAGACTACTGCAATAGTCTATTCTTGATCGCATAAGGGCATGTGCTAGGGTTTCCCGACTTGGACTAGAGAGGAAGGGACGTGCATGGGACAGAAGTTTGATATAGTATGCTGCATAGGTGACTAGACTGCTAACCTGTGCTTTCATGTTCAGGTTGCAGTTCAAGTACACCCCCAACGTCTTGACCAACTATTTGATCTCAATAATACAATCATCAATCTGTACTTGGGAGTACCTATCCTCCATTTTATGTGTTTTGGTTTCTGTTCCCACAAGCATCAACTCTGTTTTGCTCGCATTGAGTGATAGGCCATTAGCAGACATCCACTCTTGGATAAGGCCGTATATCCTATTAATGTTAATTTTGTCTTCGGAAAAGATACCGGTGCGGGTTCTGACGCACTGAGTATCATCAGCGTAGTTAATAAACTCAAAGCCATTGATATCCTGAAAGTCCAAAATCGGGACTGTAAAAATATTATAAGATATGGGGGAGAGACAAGCTCCCTGCGGTATGCCTTGAGCAAGCTCCCCTAGAGCAAGTTCCCTGGGGTTAGCATCAGCTAAAGCGCTACTCACTCTCCAATGATGTCCCCCAAGGAAGGATTTAACCCTTTCAGCTGCTGACATGGTGGAACCTGCTACCTCCTCCAACTTGGTGACCAACGGTGCGTGGTCTACCAGGTCGAAGTCGGCAGACAGTTCCAGAAGCATAAGCATGCTTGTGTTTCCTTGATCCATATGTCTAATAGCCTGGACTTTAAGTCCAGAAATGCCGTCTCCGTCCCATGTCTTTCTCTGAATCCTGATTGTTTCAGTGAGATCTCATGTGGGCAAGCATATGCATATATGCCACCATGTCTAGGATTTTTTTTACAAAAAAAGGAGAGTTTGAAATAGGACGATGATTCAGAGGATCACATGGTGTTAGCATAAATTGTGTTCAGTTTACCTCTCCCAAGCCAACAAAATTGGGTAGTGCTTCAACGGCTTACAAAAAGAACACCTTGCAAAGATGTGAAACACTTCACAAGAGAGGGCTGCATTGCTTGCCTTTAGCTTTGGTCACTTGGTAGCTTTGGTCACTTGGTAGCTTTGGTCGCTTTGAAAAACCAGCCGGGTTCCGATCATCACCTAACCTTGTACGAAATGGTTATGGGCAGGAGGCTGCAAGCACAGCTAAACCCTGTCCACACAGCTTGTAATTCTTACAGCTCAACAGAGGTTTTGTGATATATGTTTCAGGGATATCTTGGGGAGCTTACCAATTCTCTCAAGTTATTATCGCAACAGGTTAGACCCCGCTGAAGTCGGCTAGCCACAGCAACAGCACACACACACACCAACTCCACCACAAGACAAAACATCACTGCTACAGCAAACATAACTTTATCCTGGGGCAAAGACTTCATTAAGAACTTTAAGCAGAAGTGGAGTTAGCTGAGGTTTTCTCGCACCCTTTGAAGTGACTTACACCATACCCAATGCTGTGAATGTTGCTGGTCAAAAAGTATGGCTCCATTTGTCGGATGTCCGGAAAGACAAAGGCAACACCCTCCTTCCAGTAGAAGAAAAGAAGGGAGGTATCTGCCAGCTAACTGTTCATTGTGTTTACCTAAGTCTGTCTTTTTGGCGATCAGACTCTTCTTTTCAGCTAGACAGAAGAAGAGACAAGGAGGAGCAATGAAATACTTACGTTGGATTGTTTTCTTTCTTTTTCCCTCCCTTTCCTTTTGTTTAGACAAGAATGGATTTTGGTTAAATATAGCGCTAATGTTATGGATATATCAAAGAATATGAATGGGTTTGTGACCAGAAGCAAAAGGCATGATTTGAATACAGAAATGGTTTTGAGCAGCACTAGGCATTACCACATGAGGGCAGTGGGAAGAGAGAGCAAGTATAATTTGCCATGTCAGCTGGCTTATTCCATATACGACAGGCACAGCCAAACTCTCTATCCCACAGGAAGTACCGGCACAGACTTCATACTGTTTGGTTCACCTGGCATATGTACAGTGGGTGGAGGAGGGTGATGTTGTTTTCAGGATAATTACATCTAGATTATGAAGATGGGAGTACAGGAGGAAACGAAAGATGCTTTATTGCACTATAAAACAAAGAGAACATGGAGAGGGGAGCTATAATTTATGACACCGCATACAATTCCCTACATAAACGAGACAGGACATGAGCTACCCTGGTGTAGAATAAGACCACAATTGAATATAGAAGGTGCCCGTTTGCCTGCAAGGGTCTGCTGACCTCGTAGCCTCCCAGCACCATCTCCACATCTCCGGTGCTGGGGTGAGGCTGGGTGCTCTGATGCAATGTACATTTATTTTTAAGAAGTTATTTTCTCCTGCACCACAGCATGTGTGTCCCAGGTCCCCCTTCCCTTGCCCTGGTGCTTCCCTGTTTGTCCTGCCCCCCTCTCTCTCCCACTGCGCTCCTATGGGCTGCCTGGCCCTTTTTAGTCAGCCACCCTAGGCAGCCCCGCCATGGCAGCCCCCTCAGTGAAGGACCTGCGCCTAAGGACAGCTCCAGTGGATGCAGCTCCTGATGGTGTCTGCCGGTGTCAGCAGGGGAAGTAGGAAGCTAGCAGTCATCAAGCTGCTTTGATTTACCAGGTTGGGGGTAAAGGGTGCAGCACTCACTACACCTCAACTACTGACCAAACCCCCACCCTTAAAACTCCCCGTCACATACTGTGCCACACTTAAGATTCTTGGTAAACTGCATGGTTTGCCTCCCACTTCTCCCCTGTATAGACATCCTAGGCATTGCTGCTGTGTTTGAATACTAGGCATTGTCCCTCTTTTTAAGAAAGTTGAATCTGGGTGTTCAACATTGTTGCTGCGTTGCTAACTAGGCCTTTCTCCCTCTCCCTCTTTTAGGGAAGTTGAATCTGGTTTGCTTTATGATAACTGTGATACTGATAACTATCTCATTAGGTTTCCCCCACTCCTCTGCTCCACTCTCCCTGATGGGAGCTCCTGCATACTGTTGAGTGTTCCTACCTGTCCCGTCTGTGTGTCCCTACTGTGTGACCCTCCCCCCTCTGTGCATCCTGTGCATCGGTGGCTAGGAATCCCTCCCCTCTCTTCACGCCCTCCTTCTACTATGACTCATCGCACCCTCTATGATGCTTTCTGTGTCCCATATCTTCTACAACTGCTACTATATCTCCTATCCTGTCCCTCTTACTAAATCTGGAAGGAAGAAGTTTAAGAGGGACATCCTGGTCTCAACCCCAGGCATCCCCATATCAGAGCTTCCTCCAGACAGACTCTTACTGACATCCTCTGTCATTCCCTTTACAGAACTATGGACCCCTCATATGGTTTCTGCTCTCTCTCCTTTTTCCTCCTCTCCCATTAATGGTGGCATTTGGTGGGAGGTACTTTTGGCCCCCTTCCACTCCTCTAAGACCATCATTAATGTCTATCTGAATGGCACTGTCTTATTCCAGGGCATTCAGCCAAATCTCCTCCTTTTCGATAGGTACCTCCCACGTCTTATCAACTTTCGTCCTTCTCATGCTACTCCAATCAGTATCTCTATGGCTCCTCTGCCTCCCTCATCTTCCACCACCTCTGTGGCACCCTCCTCATCCTCTCTGGCTACTCTGTCATTCTCTTGTTCCTACTCTGCACACTCTTGGTCCCCTCTACCACACGGCATACCTCAAGCCTGTATCCCTCTACACAAGTATTTCAAATGTGGCTACGTGCTCCACATCGCTACTCTCAACTCTTGCTCTGCAGTCAAACAATCCTCTGACATATGGCACCTCCTTGAAGAATTGGACCTGGATGTCCTTGCTCTCACTGAGACATGGTTCACGGCCTGCTCTCTCACATGTTTTGACACTCTCCTCCCTAATGGCTACAAGATCCTCTCCAAACCCAGAACCAACCGTCCCAGAGGTGGAGTAGCTCTGATCTTTCCAGAGTGAAACCCTGCATCTCTCATTCCTATGCTATCCTACTCCTCCTTTGAATGCCTTGTCTGCAGGCTTTCTATCTCTCCTGACCTCTCTCGGACTGCGGCCACCATTAACTGGCCACCTGGCCAGGTCACCCTCTTCCTCTTAGAGTGGGCTGACCTCTCCTCTTCTCTCCTTGCCGCTACCTATCCTCCTCGGAGACCTCCACATTCACCTGGATGCTACAAATTTCCCCTCTGGGCTCTTCCACAAACTCTGAGACTCTCTCTCCCTTACTATTCTACTCTCTGGCCCGACACACTCTGCCGGGTACACCTTAGATGTTGAGTATACACAGCTACCTTTATTAAATGAGTCTGAGAACAATTTGAAATTATCTTTGATCACTTGTAAAATTCTACAGGTGCAGGGAGAAAATCCAATCCTGGCACATGGATCGTGGAATATGCACATACGCATTAAAGTTCTCTCAGTGGGGGAACTCCCGTCCCCTGCACACTATTGCTGGCCTTGGATGTTCTCATCTTCTCAGTCATCTCCACCTCTAATCCTCTCATGACTCCCGTCTCTTGGACCAACCACTTTCTGCTCTCCTCTCACCTGAAGCGCTCTGTCCCGCAGGTGAAGCTGACCCAAGCACTGCCACCTACCTTCTCGGTCATCCGGCCCTTGAAGTGTGTGTCAGTGGATGCCTTTGCTGCTTCTTTCTCTCCTCCTATGACTGTGGCTATGGCTGACTCACACTCTGACACAGCCCCCTAGAATTTGCCTGAAGCCTACCTCCAAGTGCAACTCTGGGTATGACTCCGACCTTGTAACCATGAAACCCAAGTGTAGGGTGACTGAGAGGAAGTGGAAGTCATCAGGCACATCCTCTGACAAACTGGCCTGCTGCCTGCTCCACAGGCAATACAGACTCTCTGTCCTGTCCAAGAAGAGATCCCACGTCCAAGCCTGCATCTCTGTGGCCTCTAACACGGCCAAACTCTTGAAAATCTGCAAGGAGCTGGACAATCCTACTTCAGTCTCCACCTCTTGTGTTCCCTCCCAAGTCCTCTGCATGGCTCTGACTTCTCACTTTACCACTAAAACTCAGGGCATCCTGTCCTCTCTTTCCTCTTCCTCTCCCTCTACCTCTCTCGGCTACCCTCTGGCTGCCTCCCTCTCTCCTCCTCCTTTCTCCTCTTTCTCTCTGATCACACCCGACAATGTTTCTAGACAAGTCCGATCTATGAAAGTGTCGTCCAAGCAGGTGTTCCCCTGCTCCTCCAGAACCATGACACTGTCACCCTCGCTCCAGACTTGGCCAATTTCTGTAATCACTCTTTTGCCACTGGAACTTTTCCCTCCATCCTAAAGCACTCCCTTGTAAACGTCTCCTGAAAAAACCTTCTGCCGATCCTTCCTGTCCGGCAAACTACTGGCCTATCTCTATCACTCCGTTCCTGGGCAAACACCTGGAAAAGCTGGCCATCTCCCAGCTTACTCTCCACACTGAATCTGTTGGTTGTCTCCATAGCTATCAGTCTGGATTCAGAGCAGCCAGAGACATGGAAACTGCTTTCCTAACACCCACAAAGATCTACTCACTAATCTCGACTCTAGCCTTCCTTCTGCCCTCATCCTCCATGATCTTTCCTCTGCTTTCAACCCAGTCAATCATGGCATCCTTATCAATCATCTCCGTGAGTACCTGGGTATCAGGCCCTGGCTTGGTGAACATCCTTCCTCCTGTACCGGCCGTACCAGGTCCAACTTGGTCCTTCCACTCCACCACCTCTCTCTCCATGTGTGGTGTTCTCCAGGGCTCTAACCTCTTGCCCTGGCTTTTCAACATCTACTTGGCCCCTTTGGCCCACCTCATCACTACCTTCGCCTCTAACTTTCAGTGTTATGCGGATGACACTCAGCTCTCCTTCATGCTCCCCTCAGCCTCCTCTCCTCTCTCACCCATTCCTGACTGTCTATCCGCAATTCAGGAGGGGTGCGCCTCCAATGATCTCAGAGATCCTTTTCATTGGGACCCCTGCTCCCACATTCCCTCTTTCACTCTGGCTGCCCTCCTTGTGCCCTCTTTCCGCGCCTTCCTGTGAGGCAAAAAAATCATGGTGTCATCTTAGACTCCACATTCTCCTTCTCTCCTCAAATCACACACCTCGCTAAGGTCCCACTACCAGCTGCACCTCCTCAGAGATATGCTTCCTTTTCTCACTTTCCCCCAGAAGCTCACTGTCTCCAGAGCCATGGTTCTCTTTAGGCTTGACTACTGCAAAAGCCTCTTTCTCTATCTGCCTTCCTCTACTCTCCGCCCTCTGCAACTAACCCAGAACAGGACTGCTAGACTTGTCCGTGGCCTCAAGCCCAGAGATCGTATCTCTCCACTGGCTCCCAGTGGCTGCAAGAATCAAGTTGCAGACCCTCTCCATTGTCCACAAGGCTTTCTGGTGACAGGGCCTGCACTACATTCAACTGTCTCTTATATATATATCTCTCTCTCTCTCTCTTCTCTCTTCTCTCTTCTCTCTTCTTTCCCCCCCCCCCTTGCCTGGCTACCCTCAGAATCTCAATGGGCACCAAACTCCTCCACAACCAGTAGCCCCTGCACTGCCACCGGGCCTAATGCACACTTGGGGCTGTATCTGTAACCTTACCGTCCCCCACCACCTTGCACTTACCCAAAGCCGTGCTGCCGTGGCTGCACTTACTTAGAGCAATACTGCTCTTATTGCTGTGCGCCCCCCCCACATCCCCCTTAAATCCCTGTGGCACTTCTCCCTCTCCCTCATCTGAATGACACAAGGCCTAGTAAGATAGTTTATTTTGTCCAACTTCGGTCTTCTCTACCTTGTTTACCGGCACATAATAAATAATGCATCATATCATATTGTTATTTAGAAGGATGAGTGGGTGGAAGGGTTGATAGGATGCAGGACAGAATGATTGGTGGGGTTTGCAGAAGATGTGGCTATGCACATCAACAAGACTTGCTTTTGCATTTGACCTCTTTCCTCTTTCATCTCCGACCGACCTTCCCAGGTTCAACTGCGCCCTTTTCTCTTCCCTGTCAGACTCTCCACTTGCGGTATCCTTCAAGGCTCTATGCTCTCGCCATGGCTCTTCAACATCTACCTTGTCCCTCTGGCCCATCTGGTCTCCTCCTGCTCTCCTCACTTCCAGTGTTATGCAGACAACATGCAGCTCTCCTTCAAGCTTCCCTCTACGTCGTCCTCTTCCTCCTCTCTCATCCCCGACTGACTGGTATTCAGAAAAATAGAGAGTAGGGAAAGCACACCCTGTCTTGCATGAATTTTCTGTACAATACTTTTCGTGTATTTGATATTTTCTAGTCCATTGACTCTTATACAAAACAGTTTTTTCTGGGTGCCGGGGAGAAACTAATTGACTCTGGTATCAAAAAGTCAAGAAGAATATGAGGAAAATGTAGTTCCTATTGGTAATAGGAACTCCCGTCCCCTGCACACCATTCGAGAGTGGAAAAGCAATTGGTATTCAGGCATGATGTGCTGCCACTGATCTCTGCCTTAATGCAAGTAAGACTGAGAACCCTCTATTTGGGACCCAAACTCCCCTTTTTCCTCCTATCCTCTCGCCGCCCTCTTTGGATCCCCTCCCCTCATCCACTTGTGAGGCAAAAAACCTTGGTGTCATCTCCGCTCTCTCCTTGTCTCCTCGCATTGTGGACCTTGCAAGAATGCCCACTAACAGCAGCCCCTTCTCAGAGGCATTTTCTCAACTTAACCCAGAAACTCAACGTCTCCAGAACTCTGGTTTTCTCTACACTGGACTACTGCAACAGCCTCTTGCTCAATCTTCCTTTATCCTCCCTTTGCCCTCTCCAACATATCCAGAATAGGACTGCACAACTTATCCTTGGCTTCAAGCCCAGGGACTGCATCTCTCCAGCCCTAAATTCTATCCACTGCCCCGGTTGCTGCTAGGATCATGTTCAAGACCCTCTGCATCATCCACAAGGTTTTTATAGGGCCTGGCACTCAGCTACATCCAACTCTCTCTCCCTAAATACTGCACTGCTTGAGCCCTACAGTCCTCTAGCTCCAAGAGTAGGGGGATGGTCGATCTCTCTCTTCTGCAGGAGTCTCCCTCTGCAATGGTCTCCCTGCCTCTCTCAGGCAGGAGTCAGACCTCCGTAGGTTCCGGAAGCTCCTCAAGACCCTCATTTTCACTTCTTCCTTTTCTCTCCCCCTCTCCTGCTAACACCCCCATCTGCCAGAGTGGCTGGCAGTCTAGTTCCCTACAAGTTCTACAGGGCACCAGGCCCCCCCCACCCAGTCTCCCCATCCTAGTACTTAGCATGAGGACCCTCTCCCCCAGCAACCTTGCATTACCTGGCACTTGCCCTCCTGGCCACCTTAGCACTTGCCTAGCCCCTGTTGCCCTCTTCCCCATTCCATCCCCTCCTTCTTCACTTGGACTCTCTCCTTTTTACTTCACTTCCCACAGGTGCACTTTGCATTGCCTAAACTGACACCCCCCTCTCACTTGCACTTCTTGTTACTGCACTTGCACGATCTGAATGTCACAAGGCCTAGTAGGACCATTAATGTTATCTTTCTCCCTTGTTCCCCCAACCCCTTTTTGCCTTGTGGCGCCTTGAAACACCATCTGTTGTATAGGTCCCTTACAAATCACCAATAAAATAAATAAAAATAAAAGTAATGTACAGACACTAATGTGTATAGATGAAAATAAGCAACCAGTTACCATAAAGTCACTTACACAATCTTCCTTGTGTTTCATATTGAAGGGTAGCGTTACGGTGGGAGTAATACACAGTGCACATGAACAATGGAGCTCCCGGGCCTACGAGGAGGAACAGCAGCACTAATGGAGCACTATTGGGATGTGGAACCCTAGCATATACCCAACTTCCATTTTCAGCCGGATTTATTTCACTTCTAACCCTGCACTCACCAGCACTGGTGGTACCTCATTCTAATCTTCTGTCATTTGTTCAACATCATGTTATTTGAGATTTGTATCATAAGTAGACTAGGCAGTTTCTGAACTTGCAAAGGCATAGTCGCAATAATAACAATGTTTCCAAGGAATCCTCTGATAGATTAGCAGAAATACCTATGGAATATTGCCTCTTCAGTAAGACAGCAACCTTTTTTCCATCACTCCTTGTACCAGGTAGCCAGAAAGCTGCCATTGCCAAATTAAGTCAAACCACTCACTGGGAGCTACTGCAGCTGTCAAATGGTACAGAGCAGGGTGTAAATGCTATCAGGGAAGAACTCAGGGCAGTTAGGTTGACCACCCTTCAGAATAGAAATGTACTTGACCTGATAGCGTGCAAAGATCAGAGGTTCCTGTTGCATGTATGTGCCCTGAGATTATGCTGTCAATTGATTCTTGACTGAAGCTATCAATGCACTGCACATACTCCACACTACTATGGAGAAAGGAAGCAGCAGGTTGGTTGAAGATGAATGGTATACTACCATTTTTTCTTGGGTGCCCACCTGGCTGAGCAATATGGTAAAAGTGCTAGTTCCTATAGTTGTAGATGTGCTCATTGCTCTTTGTGTCTGCCAAATGATTTTGGGTTGCTGTAGAGGGGCTGGGGTTAATGGGACCTCCATGATGCCACTCATGATGAAGAATTCCTATGACACTGCCACACCCCTCTCGAGACATGTTAATACACAGACATATAGGTGGAATGGTGAGATTGAACCCGGTATGGTTCAGCTAGGACATCCAATTGGTCCTCCACGGATGCTGTTTAGTCCACCTCCAGATCCTGAAAATTACACCGAACATTGGATAGATTGTACTGGCGACGGTGATTGCGCTTGTATGACATGTACACCTAAGGAAAACGCAGCACAGGGAGAACTTTTATGTGGTGTGTGTATGGAATGGATTCCAAAAGATGATTGGGATAGAAAGAAGGAGGAGGAGTTATTGGTTAATAAACCATAGGGGGAGTGTAAATGTGCAAGTCCAACATCACTAACGTGTGCGCAAGTACAAGTTGAGAAAACTCTTTTTAGCAAGGTGTTCGACATCTGGTAGTGATGTGGCTGCCGCATGCTTTGCGTTGTGACATTGTATTTAGTGTAGATGTAGTTTTGACACACTTATTTTAGGGAGCTTTCATGTGGTCTGTTGCATAGTAAAACACATGTGTAGCAAAGTATTTCTTTTTATACTGTTCAAACCATTTATCATATTAGATGAGGTTATGTAGCTTAGATTTATTTTAAATATGTAGATGAAGCTTTATTAAGTATAGTTGTTGGAATGAGCAAGACGTCTGCCATGCTAGAATAGGCCATTGTTAAAGGCTGTAGATTTTGCCATTTCAGTGGGCTAGCTCACATTTCTAAGCTACGTCATTTAATTGAATTTTATTTCTGCTGTTGGGCAGAAAGCTCCAAGCAACCAAGGCCAGGATGGAAAGGGATTTGCAGTTTTCAGCTAACTGTTGCTAGGGAGGAAGTTCTCAGGGGCCTGAAATGAGACTCAAGATGGCAGTTGCCTTCCTAGACAATAGCCACATCAATATATAATGGTTGTGAAATAGGAAGTGAGATACATGACAAGGCCCAGACAGCAGCATTGCCAGAATGAAGAAATAGGTTGGGAGCACAGCGCTCCCACTGAATGCAGGGCACTTGGTGCAGTGGTGAAAGTGCCTTGGTAGAACATATACGTACAAGAAATTAATTTCCAAAAGCAGGGCCTAAGACACATTTTTTCATGCATGGTGAGAAGATAGCTCCAGAGTTGGCAACATGCGTCGAGGTGGGAGTTTGAGAGTGAGTCTGTGCAAGGGGCGGAAAACCAAGAGAGCCAATTACGAGTAAAGGATTGAAGTGGTTCATGGGTTGCAGCAAGGTTTTGACCTCGCTGATTTCCACTCACTATATGATTGGTTAGTCTTGATGGGATGCTATGTCTCAAGCTGCCTCAGGTGTCTTTGTCCAATGAGGGCAATGCTTTTCTTTTTGTCAATCGCACTATGAAGAGTGCCAACCTATTAATATTATGCATTTTTGTGTTCACAATGAAATTATGTCATGTTCAAGGGGTGGTATTTTGAAGTTCTTGAGAAAGGAAACCTCCAATTATATATTTAATGTATATTGTTCTTTAGGTGCTCAATGATGATTAGCCAATGGAAATGTTAGAATTAGAATTAATGTTGCATTTGTAGCGCATGTACATTTTGCGGTTTCTTGCCTTAAATATTGTAGCCCAGAGTGGGTGTGTTGAGATGTTTTTCAGTACAGTTCCATGGAGCTGTCTGGTTCTCCCGGACGTATTTGCAGACAAAAAAAAACATTTTTTCATGCACTTTGTGCCCTTTATTTTTAATTACTTTTGGATTATTTTGGGGTACTCTACCTTTACAGTGGTATGCCTCTAAAACAGGTCTCTTAAACGGGCTATCACATGTAAATCGCTGCCACTTTAAATGCTCTGCTTGAAGAAAGAAAGTGATACGTAGTCATTAAGGGGCCTGCAGGGACTGATGGTGCGCTTGGAGTGGGTGTTGGTCTCTAGAGAGCCACAGGAGGTTCAGAGGTGACATTGTGGCCTCACACGAGCACAGTACATGTTAGCCGCACAGCCCCCTTAAAACAATATTCTTGGTATAGTTGAGGCAGGCACTGGTGCCTGCAGGGCCTCCTCTGACTACTTTTGACAGTGGGGCCCTGTGCCACCGCAAAGACTGACCATGCCGTGGGCCGTCTCTGAAGTAAGGGCCTCAGAGATAGCTGAAGTCTGTTAATGGCCAAGCCCCCCTCCCATCAATGTGGGTGTTAATGTCGCTAGTGCCCTGGCATGGTGTGTGTGGTTCTAATTCAGATAAACTCTAAAAGCCTTGGACCAAGATTGTGGCTACTCCTGCTACGGACTGCTTCAGAGGCGTCCTCCCCTCATCATCAATCTTGTGTTGGCGACTTAAAAGCAGAATCAAGAGGCGTCCAGGACAGAGCTATGTTTTAGCAGAGAATCGTCTCACCATTGCGCCATAGAAACCCCAACATAAGGCTCCATCCCTCCGCTGGGCTCATGGAAGCGATTTGTTTGCAAGAGGAGCGGCGCAAACGCAATACATAAAGAACACAGTGATAAAACAGAAAATGGCAGTGTATGTGCCTTGGACTAGAGAAAAAGACGGGAGGATATGTGTGAATGGATATGTCACTTAATCTTTGGATACAATGATAAAGGGACTCATTACCAGTTTGGCGACAGTGGTCAACCAGGCAGCATTTGGAAATGACACCTGCTTGCTGCGCTGCCTAATTGGGTGGGGGGGGTACAGTACTAAAGACCAGAAAAACCATCTTTGCCTTTCAGTGGAGGTAATCAGCACAACAAAGTTGTGGTGGTGGTGGTATTACCCATGCATGTGTCATGGACATATGGCACCCGGTAGCATATGTCCAAGGCAGTCCCGCATCTGGTAACAGTAAATGAGTGTCCCGATATTACCGATGGGAATACCCCCATACTAGGAATGCTGATTCCTCTGACCATTCTCGATGTTTCGGTGCAGGGGTCGAGTATGTTCTTCCTATTAGCATAGACATGCATAATAGCCCAGCAGTTAAGTGGTTGAAGCTTACCGGAAGTACAGGTTTAGCGGTGACGCAGTTTGCAATTTTCACTTGTATACAGGAGGTCTGTGCATTTCTTTTTTAAGGGCACATTTTCCTTTTTGAAGAAAACTGCATTATTTATCTGCAGTTCAGGGCAAGGGCAGAGCGTCTGATAATCCGCCTAGATCCGGCCTCATTCCAGGAAGAAATCTATAGACAAAGCCCAGGTATTAGCACCGCCGATGCCCGCTGTCATCACAACTTGCAAATTCATCTTTTCTGACTTCCGCATCCTTAATTTGCAGTTAAGTACACCAGTCCAGAACTGTAAGGTAACAGCATTATATTGTTCCCAGGTAATATTGGCTGTGCAGCGTAATCATTTCAAGTATTGAATTACCTTTCCCCCCAATATCAAGGCCACATTGAAGCGAATTAACCCTGGATTGCTTTGCACGCGATGTTTTCACTGCACGGTCGATACGTGTTTGGCGGTATTAGCTTCGATAATAACACCAAACTTTATTACTGTCACAGGAAATGGTAATTGCAATTGACTGCCTACTTTGGGGTTTCGTTACTACCCATTCTGGAGACCCATAGCACTCCTTTAGGAGATCCGCAATTATTACCACCCTTGTCAGCGGCGGTACAACCTTCACTTGCAAGCAGATGGTTTGTTGGTGTATGGGTGTCCAATCCCATAAGCATGGAGGTGGTATTTTGAAATCCTGCCCCATTACTGCACAGTTACAAGGCCCTTAGTGCTACTTTTCACACTATATACTCGCTAATAATATAAAACCATTTCTTAGTGTTTCACTTGCAATATCTAAACATAGATCTTACAGTACCTTCATGAAAGGGGGCTTTTCATCATAACGATATCACAGATCTTGAGAACTACTTTTTAATGTGAATCGCATGAAAATAAATCTTTTTAGACCAGCCGTGGTTTTGAGTTCAACAGGCCTCAACTCTCAACCAGCTGCTCCTGAAGGCCTCTTATCCTTCACTGACTGACCCCCAACCTCAAAACGACCACACCACTGACCATTGTCCTCCACTGCGATCCCTGTGGCTGGTGTCACAGATGACCTCAAGAACACACCAACTCCAGAGATAGTTCAAGGGTTTAAGGGAAGCCCCTCTCTATCTAACCTAGAGAGGGGCAATCCCTCCCTAGCCCCGCTGTCCCTCCACTCCAGGCTGGTCACTAGAGATTGGTAACCCCTACTACCCAATAGCCATCAGTTCAACAGTGATTTCCTAAAGGCAAACGCCGCATTTCACTAACTCCTTCTGGGAACAATGTAGGTGGCTGTAACCTAGGCTCCCCAAGGTAGTTTAAATATGAAGATGTGCCTCTCATACTCTCAGACCCCACTTGCTTTCTAACTTTCATGCCATCCTTCTCTCCCTGCGACTATATGTTGCGCTCTCGGTTATCCTCCTTCCTCATAACCTGTCCTTTCTGTGGGGCTCCATCGAGCTGTGTAATGCAGAATATCCCTCCTTTTCGTCCATCTTTCCTTCTCATTTTCTATTCTCTCCCTCATATGTTCCTCCCTTCTTGCAGTGATACATACCTCTACCTCCTGATCTTACTCCCTCCTAATACTCCCCTCTCTGCACCAGAACTCTCCTTCTATCCTGTCTCCCACTTCTCCTCTCTCCACACTCTATTTCGACACTTCTCTCCACATATTCTGCTGGCATCTCCATCCCGGGGACAAGCTGAATTAGAAACATCTATTAGCTAAATACAAAAAGGTCATCATTTGGACTAATGGGGAGTACGGAGTACACTGACAGTCAAAAATCATTCTTGCACTATTGTTTTTTCATTCATCACCCCTACCAATCCCACTAGTACTTTCCAACACGGGTATCTTCGCAAATTCAATCTTAGGAATTAAACACTTGTTCTATTGACAGCATAGCTAAAATAAAGGAAAGGTTGTAATTGTTAGCTAAACAACTTGCTGTGTGTTCTATGGGCAGAACACATGTGGGAAATGTGAGGGAGCGAAAGCCGATAGCAGATCCACTGCTGGAGCAGGACTTAGTGACTAGCCCACCTCAAGTGCACAAGCTTCAGTGTAGAATGGGAGCCCAGCGAGAAATACACAGCAGACAGGACAACACACAGGGTACCTTATGCATGCATGCATGCATGCACATTCACTGATCCACCCTGAACAAACCCACGTGTGGCATGTATAAATGGAAAGCTGGATCGCATGACCACCATTACAGTAGCCACCGGTCAAAAGGTGGCAGATAGGCAATTTGCGACCTCAGGCTGCGGGGGCCATGGTGAGGACCAAATTAGCTTATCAGAACGCATACAACATTTGACCATAATTGAAAACAAGGGGCACCCAACTAGGGAGGAGTTGGAACCATTAGGCACACAGCAAACTGGATAAACCTAAATAAATGGGTTCGCCAATCAGCCATCTCATTAAAACACTTAGTTCCAAACCCTAACTATAGAAAGAGGGGAACATTTTCAGACAGTGAGGGTGTTAGCGTAGTGTTCTGGAGAGTTGATGTGGTAGCAGTGGGAGGAGGGGTAGGAGAGAAAAAGGAAGCACATGCGGTGGGCAAGCCAAATAGGCCACATATCGACAGTACTAGAGGACAGGAGGTTGCTAGCGCTATTGAGCCACACTGAAAAAAGTGCAAGGCTCAAAGGAAAGGCAGAGTAGGAATCCTGCCGAAGACATTAATCAAATGCTGTCATGAGCCATGTCTAGAAAAGAAACTTGGGAATAGCCTGCTAGGGGCTCTAACACAGATACTTGGAGCCCACCTTTGGTTAGGGGTTCGGACTACTGCAGTCTGACAAATACCTAAGTTGGGGGGAAGGAAGATGTTATGAGGTATGTGGACTTCTCAAGTCTTGAGCTGTCCACCCAAGCCAATAAGTGTGCTTAGACACTTACAACATTTGAGACTTGTGTAATATTGTGGTGTTCCTCCCACCTCAAGAACTGTGCAATATAAACTGTTGGTCCAAGTGTATAATTAGGAAACTGTCCTGTCATATATCAGTACCTGTGATACACAGGGTGCACAAAACTCGAACCAAATTGTGAGCTGATTCATTAGTCAATCTTGCATGTGCTCCTATGGTGCCACATTCCAACCAAGCACTGTACAGAGGTTTGAATCAACATAGTATCAAACAAGTGCTCAGAAAGAAAAAAGGCACATTTTCAAAGAAAGTCTGCTCATTCTCGAGTGCTAAAAGCAATACACTGACATGCAGAGTGTTCCCTAACTTCCAAATCCTCATGTCAGGGCTGCACATCAAGGGATGCTTAGGCACACTTTCAAACCAAGAGTCCAAGAGATAATGCTGTGTCATAATAGCTGTACATTTTCCTGCCTACTGCAACCACAGATCTAAAGGATATTTTAATCAGGCAACTAGTTCGGGGGAATTTTCACCCACACTGATTCAGGTGCGCAAACCTTTCATGTATTTAATAAAATTCTATTAATTAACCTGGGACCCCAATTTAACAATATTGGTTCCCTATAGTGCCTCTCCCCTTTCAGGACAAGAAAGGCATAGGGTTGCAAAGAAGGTCAATGTATTAGACAATAGAAATAAATGAATCAATTTAAATATAAACAAATTATGCATCTATTTAGTCCAATTTCTATAGTAACTACAGTTAAGAAAGATACATACTGTGGTCCCCTTGCTTTCCAATGTTACATTTACTACAATAAACTTTTGTAAACTGTGGGAAACCAGAAGATGTCTCACCCACTAGAACCCGGGGAACTGTCATCTAGGTGGCCAGGACAGGGCCATCGCTTTTGGATCCAGTTCCTGATGCTGGACCAGTGCGGGAGGATCACCTGGGTGAGGGGTCTTCGATGAGTGGGATGCCGGAAGGTGAGATGTGGTATCCCCTTCCCTATAACACCCTTACCCCACCCTACCAGGTAGCATAATTAGGTACTCCCCCTCCTCTTTTTACAACATGAACGATTTCTGGACAGCCCGCTATGGGAGAAAACAGACTAACACCCAAGCAGTATACTTGACATGTCCCAATACAATGGTCAGGCAATTACTGAACATCACACACACCTGACTTCCCTTTAAGCTTCCCCACACGGATAAAAGGTAGAGCGCGAGAGCACACTCTGAGCGAGGCAAAGCACACGAGGAAACAGCAGTTTCGGGACAGCAGCTGAAAGAGAGAAGAAAGACAGTCAACCAGAAAGAGATCACAAGGAGGGAAATTCCCTTGAGCTTTTCAACAAGGCACCGTTCCAGAAACCTCAAGAATAGAAAGCGTAAGACCAGGAAACCAGGCTGAAGAATCCTTCATTGTGTGTCGAAGATACCTGGGGGCTCTCCCACGTCAATAATCAAGGTGGGGAGAAGCAGCAGTTGCCGTGGTACTGTCCTTGGCTTCCGAGATCAAAGCAGCGTCGATGAAATCTACACAGCTGGTGAGTTGGGGAGACTGATACAAGACTGGTCTGTGTTGTAGCCAAGGTTGCAAGCAGCAACATGGTATGGCGAGCACTGGAATGAACATTGCTAAAACGCATGTGATAAGTGACGCAAGTAAAATTGAACTGCTGATGAGTGATTGAACTTTAAAAGCAAGATACAATACCTTTGACAAAGTGGTCTGGCACTGCGTGGATGCTGAATCAAAGGTCTCTCTAGGGTATCAAGCTGAGAAGTGGCAAAAGTGAAAGTGAGAAAAAGATTATATCAAAAATAGAACGAGTAATTCCGAATCAAAGTGGTCCTGTGATGGGTCAAGCAAACTCCCATGCACAGTCGAAAGTCTTTGATTTTCATGAAGTAAAGAACGTTTGGAAAAATAGATAAATTTGGTTTGAGCCTGGCAGGGGGAGACGAATTGAAGGTTTTGTGTTAAAGTGGGTCTGAGCCAGATAGAGGGGGACCTGGGGTGAATTGAAAATCACCAGAGAAGTTGTGTATGTGAAATCCTAAGAAGTAATTAAGTTTAATGTTTGTCGTATTGCATCAGGCCCTCTGAAATAAGAGACTTTGAATGGCAAAGAGACTTTGGCACAGAAGGCCCTGATGTTGAGGTTTTGAACTGCATTCTCATGGTAGAGAAGCCAGAGAGTGTGCTAAGCTTGAGTGTTCCACCTTGTCCCAGGCTGAAAACATAGGGAAGTAAAGCCAATTGCTTGAATATCCTAACATGTTATTTCTTTAACACTTTTCTTTTGCATAACATTGTTTCATCCACTATTTGTATTTAGAAGTAAGGATTGACAATAGGTGTATTAGTATAGGCCTTTTATTTCGACAGACTCTGCTAGAACTGCGTTATTATTAACTGATGGTCGTAGCTTGCTCCCATCTTTAGATTTAGGATTAGATAGGCATTTCTCAAACCCAATTGAAGTTCAATAAACACCTTTGAATAGTGATGACTTGTGTATTTGTTACTGTTTGATACCATGCCTTCCTTACAAAACACACACATCACCATTTATACATTTGGTTTACCCCGAGTGCCCATGAACTATGGACTGAAAAATGAATGAGGACTTTCGATAGAGCTTTCATTTTTTTTAATACAAATTAATTTAGAACATCCCTGCCTATCTAAGTCTCTCCAATTCCTCTTAATTGAAAATAGATACCCAAGCTACTTAACATTATTGCATGTGAATCACTTACAAAATGAATTCCCTCAGTGGTTAGATTAATGTGTAAAAGGGTAACTTTCTCAATTTTAATGGACAACTTAAAGGCTGGAAAATGGATAGTTGTTAATTGCTTGTATTTTGTATTTTATTTTATTTAGATTTATAGAGCACTTTCGCAAAGGCACTGCACATAATGAGCAAAGTGTTTTAAAAAAATCAACAAAACGAAGAAACCATTCACAGGAGGGTAGAGGGTAGGAAGATATCAGATCACTTAGGAAGTGAGCCTTAAAACACTTAAGACAGGAGTACAAAGTGTGAAGAGTGGGGAGCAGTGGGAATTGCAAAATTTGGGGGCAAGAAGGAAGAATATGTGGAAACGTGAAGGAGCACAAGATGGTTTGTGGTGGTAAGAAGATGAAGATGCTGGTAATGAAGAGAACGTGAAGGGGAATAGATGTAACGCTCACCTGATTCCCGCAGAGGCGCCGGTCTTGACTGGGTGAATGCCGTATCTTCAAAGGTGATGTGTAACACACGGTTGGCTCTTTGGGCTGGACCTCTGTGCACTGTATGTCTGACTCGAAGAGTAAGATGTCTGCAGATAGAAAATATGGGATTAATGAACTGGGGTTATTGGGTGCCTCTCTCCTCTTCCCTTTCTCTTCTCCTGTAGAACCCCAAAGGTTAACGCCCTCACCTTAGGTAAGTGAACGCCGAGCTCTCCATCTGCCTCGGGGCAGGGTGCCGTAACCAGTTTCTTCACTGGATAAGGGTGCAGGCCTCTTGACCTCAGAGGACTGCTGTCCGTCGTTAACTGCACGAACGGTAAGTTCTGGGCACTTCAAATGTCTTTTGTAATGATATCTCTTGTTTTGCAGGGTTCCGGCGATGGCGGATGGCGGGCTGATGAGAGTTGAGGATCGAACCCGCGTGAGGAATAGAAGCGCCTGGAAGCACGTAAGTAAGCGCTTGTAGCCTGCTTCACGATGCGCACTAACTGTCCCTTTTATCTTGCAGGTACAAGTTCGGAGCTTTAGAGAAGCTGAAGGGTGCTGGAATACCCACTGGATTCGGCGTGGGAAGGAGTAATGGCACGTGAGTAATAAAGTTGCCCAATGTCTTTAAACGCACCTTCTTTTGTCTTTCAGATGCGGGATGCAGCGCCGAAGGCCTCCGGAGCGTGCGAAGAGCTGGTAAGCTTTTGTCTTTCAGATGCCGGAATGCAGCGCGAGGCGTTGGTGACAGCCGATGGACCAGGTAAGAGATGCGCTGCCACTGAAGACCGTAGTGCTAACCTGTTCTTTCTTTGTCTTTACAGGTGCTGCTGAAGACTGGATTCCAGGATGGTAAGCCTTTGTTCCCTTAGGCCCAAGATCAGAAGCAGAAGACACGATGAGCGTTCTGCTGCAGAGAATGCAGAATAACGCAAAGCAAGATTCATCCATCGGGTGTGGTTTAAATAGCCTCCTGTAGTGCTTAGGTGTCTCCTTCCACAGCCACGCCTAGGTAAGAAAAGAGTTCCTGCTTTCCAGAAGAGTTCCAGTGTTCTGAACCTAGGGAGTGGCTCCTGCCCCACCCAACAGGAAAAGTAGTCCCAAACAGAAGAGGATCAGGGGTTCAACTGGCAGGTAAGTAAGCAGCATGGTCTGCTGCAGGTAAGTCCACCCAAGCATTATGAGCCCGGCGCTTCCAGCGCTGGGACTGGACATCTTTATGAGCCTGGTCCCACTGGCGCCAGGACAGGGTCCGAAAGGTCCCAATTGGGACTGGCTGGCACTCGGAACCGGGGTTATGGGTCTGCTTCCAAGGGAGTCGGGCAAGTCCTGATCTTTTGGAAGCAGAGATCATGACAATAGAGCAAAATGAGGGATGCAAGATAAGGGGGAGCCTGGCTATGGTAACAATTGAAGACTATGCAGAGAAAATGAAAAAGAGGTTTAGAGTCATTAGGAAGGAGAGAAATGGAGAAAAGAGGGTGCAATGGAAGACCAAGGAGAGAGTGAGAAAAGAAGATGAATAGCAGCGTTAAAAGCCGAACATTGAGGGCAACGTGGGAAGAGAGAAGCCCAATGGGAAGAGAAGAGCAGTGGTCGAGTCGGGAGAAAATAGTAGACATGAACAGTAGTGAAAGGATAGGTACGGATGTACCTCTCAAATATTAAAGAGAAGAAAGTGATAGGTATGATCCGTTATAGAAATATGTGAGGTAACGGACAGTGAAGGGTCAAAGATGACGCTAAGATTCAGTGTAGATGAAGAAAATTAGAGCACAGTGGGGCTAAGAGGAGGGATGGGGAGACAGTTGGGAAGTAGAGAATCTCAGTTTTTGAAGGGTTAAGGTAAAGGAAGTGGTTATCTGGGTTCTTTTTTGGATGAAATTACAGACAAGGCAGGAAAAGGGTTGGATCCAGCTGCATATTTTTGAGGAGCTTGAAAGTGTATTCCAAAGGATCACACAATGGTCTTGTAGGGTAAACTTTGAATGGAAGGTATGACTGCTGGAACCAGAGCACTAAATACTGAAATGGTGCCTTACTGTGTTTATTTGTGGTGTACCTTTTCTCCAACCATGAACAGAAAGTGTGGTACCTTACTGAACTGGTCAAACAAGAAATATGGAGCCTGTGAAATGCAGAGCAACATTTCAGATAAATCGACCAAAAACAACTCCCTGCAAATACTGTGGAGTAAAAATGCAAGAAAGCCAAAGAACTGGCACCTTTTTTTACATAACCTGTAAAAATGCTGACAAGTACATAAAGAGAGCTCAGTTTAGATCACTCAAATGTCTAGTTTAAGAAAAACACACCAGTAAATGTATTCATATGTAATTTTACAAACCAACATGCCATGTGTTTTCAAATGGACCACATCTTACTGACAATGTAGGCTTTTACTCTGCAATGTATTTCATTCAAAGCATGAGAAATAATGTTGAATATTATAATGATGCAACTATAAAAAGAGCAATGCATATTTTAAATCTATCACATGCCCATAATTACATGTTAGACTTTTAGAAATTATACAAAGAATATATTAATGTTTAAACTGCGTGGCCAAATAGAAGTTCCTATTTTGGCTTGACCAATGCTTGTTTTTGCTGGTTCTTAAGTGAGTCTAATATAAATTAAACTTACTTGCTCACATAATGGAAAGAACTGAACAAGGGTTTCAAGAAAAACGATTGCACTTACATTGTTTAACCCTGAACTCTGCCCCCCCATACAATTCACCATCTACAGTTAATGGAAAGTCAAACAATGGGGCCCGTCACCCACCCATATTAATTATTAGCTTCAAAAAAGGCCTCTGAGAGTTTCTCTCATGCGTCAATATGACGACACATGTTTGCATGTGCTCAGTTCAACATGGAATACATTGGACCTTTTAAATCTGAATTAGTTGGTGCATTTAAACAATGATGTTCGCTATCCCTTTACAAGGCAGAGGTTTGGAATAAAAACAAGTTGAAACCAGGAGAGACTCTTCTACAGAATTAGACAAAACATAACATATGGGATACATTACTCACCGTAATCGTATTTCTGATGCTTGTATCTTCTTAGATTCACATGCTGTGCATAGGCCGACATCTAGTAGAAGCTGCAGAGTATTACAGTTTGTTTTTCGAAACTCTAAAATGGGCGTCGAACTAGGGCGTGCCAGTAATAATTCAGTCAAAATGTATTGCACATACTCGTGCTGCTCCACCTACCACATGTGCACACATATCATCAACATATTAAATGAAAGGGTGTAATCTTAGGAGTGTCAACCCGTTAAGCAAGCAATTGGTAAGGTATGTGAGGGAGGCAGGGTATCACAAGTATGACACTGACACAAAAGGTACAATTTATAAAACCTTTATTGAAGTTTCAATACCTTTATTGTAGTTTCAATGGGGTTGGAGAAAATCCTACTTTTCCCTTTAGCTAAGATGGAAGTAGTCTCGATCATCAAATACTAAATAAAACAGTCCTAGTTGTGTCTGTCAAATTGAAATGGTCTATACTAACAAAAACATAATGCCTGCCCTATATCTTGTACAAAAGTGTGAAAAAGAGAATATGTATGCAAAGGAAAGTCAGTGTTCAAATATAAAGAATAAATGTGGCTGAGTCAGCTCTCCTCCCCACGTTGGACAGCATTGAGGAACGCGGTCCTTGTAAGCGAGATGACACACTCTGGCTCAGGTTCTTGACACGTGGATTGAGGCCCGCCTGTCCTTTCACGTTAAAGTCTTTCTTTCCAATTTCCAAAACACAATTCACCAAAAAGTTCCCGCTGGTCTCCCTCGATCAGGCTCGGACCTCTTAAAGCACAAGTTCACATCAGTCTCCCTCAGTCGGGCTCAGACCCTTTACAGCAAAAGTTCACGTCGGTCTCCCTCAGACCTTTCACAGTAAAAGTTCACGTTTGTCACCCTCAGTCGGGCTTAGATCTCGTAAGGCAAAACAAAACACTTGCAGGCATTCCCTTCCCCAAGCTTAATTCACCTCCTTTAGGGGTTCTTTTCCCTTAAGTTATTATACCTTCAGTCTCCCTCTGTCGGGTTGGACCGTTTTCCTGATGTCGAAGACGTTCAAATGTGCGTTGCTTTTTTTCTTGAGATGTCTGCAAAACCACTTTGACTTTCTAGCTTTCAACTCACACTCCTTTGTTATTTGACTCAGTGCTTTCAGATCTGGGTAGTTCACTGTATTATGCACCAAAGTTCAATGTTCATGTTTTACTTTCCACTTTTCTCAGGGTCAATTTCAATCACTTTGCTTTTATAGTTCATTCACTTTATCGCTTCAAACTCTTCACCTTTCACAGAGACATTTGAGTGGGCTACTTCTTTTCGCCGGGCCACTTCGTTACTCAGTATTGCTGACTTTACAGCTATGGTTGGTTTAAGGTTCATTCACAGGCCTGCCTTCCTTCGGGTCTCATCCACACACGTGCAGCCTTCAATTGTGCAATATAATGTTGCCATTTCAATCTTTAAGCACACACCGGTCTCTCACGCCACTTGCCATCTCACTGGCTGTGTGCATTTATTTCTTGTCTTTACTGTCTTCCAGTTTATGAGTCAAGGTTAGTACCACAGGCTTGGCCTCGCCTCCCCGACTCGGTCGTTCACCCGGGAGGGTCGCGGGCATCCTTGAAACACAATATAGCCTTCTTGTTTGGGACTCGACCTTCTCCACATATTTTACACAGCCTTTTGGAGGCAACAACCTCCTGCAGAGAACTCCTGTAGTACTCCATCTGAGGCTCTCGTCCCTCGGCCCGTTACTCTGCTCCAGTAGGTTCAACTTCGCACTGGAAGTTCTGCTCTTACTCATGTTCCACCTTTCTCCGAGTGCGTCTCTCTATGTGTCGCCTTTTATCTGTGTGACGAGAGCTAATTGGGGTCAGATGTATGCACTTTGAGTCAAGTGCCTGACTGAACAGGACACGTCCAATGCAATGTGTAAGAGTTAGCATTAATACTCTTAGTATCCCTCTTGCTCGGCCCAGTGTTTGTGTGGAAAGGGGCAGGGGGGAGTTGGGACACTGGAGAATCCTATCAAATAGAAGGGATCATGGGTACGGGAAAGGGAGGAATAACACATCTTGCCACTGGCTGTCTCACCCTTACTCCCCAAAGACCCCCTCACCCAGGTGATCCTACCGCACTGGACCACCGACAGGGTCTGGATCCAAAGGCGATCGCCGCACCCTGGCCACCTGAGAGATCCCTGGCGACTAGCAGGGGAGACACCCTTTGGTTTCTCACATATCATCAATACACAATTGAGATGTAAATATATGACAGTGTGGGAAAATGAGTATTTAAGATGAAACTCACCTGAAGTGGAGAGAGAGAGAGAGAGCTCTGGGATTGTGAAGGTTGCATAAAGGGGACCTCTGTCCAACTGAATGGGTGATGAGCTGGGATAATATATTCAGATTGGTGAAACCATGGGCCTTGTCCAAGAAGACGACTGGGGTTGCTTTTACCTGAAGTAGATCTGATTCACAGAGGTGGATAAAGTGGATAGAACAGGGGTCTGGCTGACTGAGGAGATCACCTGGAGACTGAGGATCCATGCTTGATCTGTGCTTTAAAAGAATTATCTAAAACTGAGTATATTGCAATTAGATAAATGCATTCTATAATAAACTCTCTGCCAAGTCCCCGGAGTGGGTGGAACTGGGGGGAGGTGCACTAAAGGGAACTGATCCTAAATAGAATGCCTTAGAAAATGAATGTGAAATGCAACATTCTTTCTCATTATATTCAAACCCAAGTGAGTACAGGGTCTGATAAACCATAACCAGATACAATATTGTAGCATGTTAGTGTGAAATGTATCCTGCTGTCTGAGCATCTTCAAAGCCAATAAAAGATTAATTTAGCCTGAACTGGAACCCAATTGCATTTTTGTGCAGATCACGAACCCCCATGTAAGCAAAGCAAAGTCAATTTAACCCTGATTATTTTCTCAGGTAAAGTCAATAACTGTGCTTATTATTCGAGGTGCCCACTTCGAAGTCTGACAGAGAATGTATAAATCAAGACTTGTGAAAGCCTAGTAATTTTAAAAGAGATTTTGGGATGAAAGGGATATTACACGAGCTACTTCTGTTCCCATATGTAATGATGCAATTTCTAATGAACAGTTAGATTTTGCCAATGACATTGTTTGGAAGTGGGAGGATACCGAGTTTGATACATCCAAGGGAATTGTGGGAGAGTTATCCTTTCAGAAAATCTCAATTTTGGGTTGATACATTGTGTAGAGGAATCACTATTCCATATGCTCGAAATTGATAGCACAGCTTTTGTAAACCCAAGCTTGTAGATTTTGATGCAACCCACCACTCCTTGTATTTCATTTAAATGCACATACTATGGACCCATAGCACCACATCTACACCTAGAGGGAATTAATTGAAGCATAGTTCATATTAATGTTAATTTTCAATGCAATTTTCTGGTACATATGCTTGAGAAAATGAAGTGTTCTGCATAATCTGTCATTCATTACAAAACAGCATGTTTTTAATGTACATTTTGTGCAAGTATTTAAATACACTTGCTGTCAAGTGGCACGTAAGGAAATACACAATGCACGGTATCATTTTGACTAGAGATTCATAACTATATATACATTTGAATATATATTTATATAAATTTGATTCAGGTGAATGTTTCGGTTTGCTACAAAATGAATGAGAATTTTCCAGGCTGATGGATTTTCCTTTGTAGACACGCCTGTAAATTGTATTGTGGTGACTTCTCCAGCATAAGGAAAGTAGAATACCTTTGATTTAAACCTTTTATCACAATAGGGTATACATTGAAATACTGCCTGTTTCTTGTCCCAGAAATGTATTTTGCTGGTTCTTTAGTGAATCTGATATAAACTAAACATCCACTCAATCTAAAAAAGAGCACATTACTGGTGGAGAAAGGTTTATGATTTATGGGATTAGACCCGCCATCTGGATAAAAACAGACATATATTGCATTTCATTTACAATTCGTTAGAGCAGTTATAATTTGTGTAATTTTCCTAAAACATGTTTGACATATAATCAATATTTTTGTTAAAGGAGTTCATTGTATGGCCACTAAAATATGTTGGCAGATAGACTGTTCAATAGGATTAATCATGTCAAAGCCAAAATTCAATCCCAAAACGGCATGACTTTTCCATTTGGAGGGGATATGTTAATAGAATTGCAGTGACTCATAAGGAAAGGAAGCAGACTTGTCTTAAGAGCTGTGCGCAAGATTTAAAAAGGATCCCCCTCTCAAGGGACGCACCCATGAGTCAAGTACTCAGGGGCCCCAAGTGATTCCGTTACTCACGTTCCACTTCTTTCAGTCTCTTGACTTTACTCTTCTCAGAACTCTGCAGAATCTGCAGCATTTCTTCATAAAAGTTTTGGACTAGTCTGTTGACGCCATTGTTGGTCACATACACACTCTCGACCGCTGCTTCTATAAGTCGTTCCTACAGAATGAAATATTCATTTAAAATACATACAAGGTGGATGGAAAACGAATTAAATTGCCTTGGACACATGACTTGCAGTAAAACCATCTGCCCTTTCTACAATGTGGTTAATTATTTTGGGTTTCCATTTACCTCTTGTTGCAATCTCAAAGGGGTCAAGCAAAGCAATAATACCATGGCACTGCTCAATATATAGATGAGTTCAGTACTGGTTTTGAAAAAACTCTAACCATCCTAATGAACCTCCAATGATCTTTTGATATCATTCTCCCTTCATATGAGTGAAAACATGGCGTATGTGTCCGCTTCCTTTGGAGACCATATTTTTCAAAGGAGAAATGTACTATTCCCTATAGAACTATTGATTTATCCAAACACTCATAGAAACCTAGTCTTCTGAGTCAATTATAACAAATTTAAGGTCCCATGATCTATGAAGGCCCATAGTTAAGTCATTAATCCCTGATACATTCAGGAAGTAAAGGTTGCCATAGTGGAATGCCATCTGTCAAAATATAAAAGATCTCCAACCTTTGGCAATGCACGTGATGTTACTGAGGCCAGCTGGTCCCTACTGCAGTGGTAGCCATTGGACCTAGATATGATAAGATACATGATATGACATTATAACTCGCCTATACACAAGTGTTTCAAGGTGCAACGAGGCAAGGGAGGGGAGCAAAGGGGGGATGGACAAAGATCCTACTAGGCCAGGTGGCATTCAGATCGCGCAAGTGCGTGGGAAGGGGGCAGAGACAGTGCAGTACAGGGGAATAGAAATAACAATAAATAAGTAACGGCCAGCATGTAGCAAGTGCATGGGTAAGTGCAGACATCAGGAGTAAGGGCTGGTTGAGGGACTGCAGGGATACAGAAACAGTCCCCAAGTGCGGGGGTAGCCCAGGTGGACAGTGCAGGTGTGTGACGCTGGTGGGGGAGGGACCTGGGCACGAGATCAGAGGGTGTCCAGGTAGCCAGTGGAGTTCCGTTTACAGCAAGGAGCTCAGCAGAGGAGAGGAGGAGAAAAAGCAGAAGCAAAGAGAAAGGTCTTGAGGTGCTTGCGGAACCGGAGATGGTTCTCCTCAAGTTCAAGGGAGGCAGGGAGGCTGTTCCAGAGGGAGGCACCAGCCGAAGAAAAAGATCTACCACCAACTCGTTGCTTGGAGAAGCAACTAACCCTGGGGGAGATGGAGGCGGATGAGCGAAGAGCTCGAGAAGGAAGATATTTAGGGAGAGAGAGTTGAAGGTATTGAGGCCCCAGGCCCCAGAAGGCCTTGTGAACGATGCAGAGGGTTTTGAACTTAATCCTCGCAGCCACTGGGAGCCAGTGCAGAGATTTCAGTCCTGGAGAGATACGATCCCTAGGCTTGAGGCCAAGAACAAGTCTTGCAGTCCTGTTCTGTATAAATTGCAGAGGGTGGAGAGTAGAAGAAGACTTATTTAGAAATAGGCTGTTGCAATAGTACAGCCTAGAGAGAACCAGGGCTCTGGAGACAGTCAGCTTCTGGGGGAAGGAGAGGAAAGGAAGAATACCTCTGAGGAGGTGCAGCTGGTAGTGTGACTTCTTAGAGATGTCAGAGATGTGAGGAGAGAAGGAGAGTGTGGAGTGGAAGATGACCCCGATGTTTTTAGCTTTGCAGGTGGGAGCAGGAAGAGGGCCAAGAGAGGCCGGCCAGAGAGCTACAGGAAAGGAGGGAGCGGGTGTGCCAATGAGGACAATCTCAGTCTTACTGGCATTAAGGCAGAGGTCATTGGCGGCACACCATTTCTGGATAGCCGACAGATAGTCAGAGATGAGGGACGGAAAGGAGGAGGCAGAGGGTAGCCCGAAATGAGCTGGGTGTCATCCGAATAGCACTGAAAGTTGGGACAGAGAGTGGCAATGCGGTGGGCAAAGAGTGACAGTTATTGGTTGAACAGCCAGGGAGAGAGGTTAGACCCCTGGGGGACACCACAGGTAGAGAAAAAGATAACAGAAAGGAAGGACCCAAGTTGGACCTGGGAGGGTCGGTCAGAGAGGAAGGAAGTCAGCCACGCCAGAGCTAGACCAGTGATACACCTCTATCAAAGAGGTGAAGGTTGGCCTGAGGGCCTTGGACCAAGACAGTTCCATTAGAGTAAACATTAATGATTACCTTAGAGGAATGGAAGGAGGCCAGGAGGGCATCCCAACGGGTGGCACCTTTAATGGGAGAAGAGGAGAAAGGAGAGAGCAGAGAGACCGTATGAAGGGTCCATAGGTCTGGCGAAGGAACGACAAAGAGGATGTCTGTGAGAGTTTCCTTGGAGGAGGCACTGGTGTAGGTGTCAGCGATAGGGAGGCCTGGGTTGGAGACCAGGATGTTCTTTTTAAACTTCTTCCTACTAGATTTAGTGAGGAGAGCAGGACAGTCAATAGAGAAGCAGTTAGAAAAGATAGGAGAGACAGAGAGCACCATAGAGAAGGTGGGAGAGGAGGGATGTAGAAGGGAGAGGGGGAGAAACTAGAGAAGGACACTAGAGTAGGCAGACAAGACAGCAAGAGGCACGCATTTAGAGCAATAGGACCAGTGGTATACAATCAGGATTAAAGAGCTCATCAAATGCACATTTTAAGACAAGAGAGAAGACACACCTAAGTTTGGGAATCCTGAATAGAGAGAGATAGGCCTAGGTTTCACTGTGCAATTTATTATAGGTACTGATACAGTCAGATTAAAAACAACAGGAGGGGAAAACCCACCTGTAAGTGGAAGGGGGGTAAGCAGGGCAGTCAGAGGGAAGGTGACTGGCAGCTGGCATCCCCAGCGGACACCTGCAGAAACTTACAGGGAGCCGCCTAAGAAGGAGCCGCCCTTTGCCTAGGGGCCCTTAGCCGTGGGGCTGGCAGGCAGACGCTGCCCAGGGTGGGTAAGAGAGGCAGGGAGGACCAATCATTTGGGAGGCGGGCAGGTATGCGGGACAAAAGGTGGAATGGAGGCCAGAAAGCAGGAGACACGGGCAGGCAAAATTCACAATTTTGACAAGTTAAACAGGAACAACAAAGGAACAGTACCTCATCCAAGGCCCAGGAGGGCAGTAAAGATTTCAATTTGATCATGCTGCTCTCACCCGCTCAGCCAAGTTTGAAAATGACAAGTGCAGTGAGCAGCGACACACCACGCCCAACACACCAAGGCACGTGGGCCAATCTGGGGGGTGGGCGGGTTGGCAGGCGTGCGTAATAAGTACTGATAAGAAATGCTGTTCTCATTTTTTGATGTTCATGAAAAAAGCTTTCCCTTGAAGTGCATTATAGTCCTAGCAAAGGCTGTACAAACATCCCAGAAGGTGACACACACACATTTTCATGGGCCAAAGAGAAGAAAACAGTTGGTCACACATGAATATTGATGGTTTACTTTTCATGGTACGAAGCAGCCCCCCGTACTTCCCAGAAGCACCTTGATGCCCCTGTCTGATTCTCATGGCTTCCCTCCCTTCCATAAGCACATCAGGAAAAATTTAAACTTTTGCTCCATTTCAGGGCAGCAGCATTGTAAATAGAAAAACAATTTATCAAATGTGAGGAATTGCCATCTGGAAGGAATGTAGAAGCCCAGGCCTTTTTGATTTTAATTAATTAATAAAATGATGCAGATAATTCCAATTCTGCATTTCCATTTCATAAGCTCCATGCCAAAAGCATAGTGTACACCTGTGCCCAGCTACATAAGTAACCTGGTCTGCAGCGCCTGCTCTCCAGTGGCACATAGCAGGTTCAGAAGTCACAGATGCCTGTGTAACAGCTGCAGTGACAGCCAAACACTACGTAACTGAGATAGCTGTTCTGGTGGCACACAAAACTGTGAATCTAAGCTGTATCTGAGTTTAGAATATTAGTTAATCTTTTCTAACGTGATTAACACAGGGATCAGTCTCTAAGCGCAGGATCGAGATTCGCACCTGTGTTGCTCTGCATGGTCTTGCTTCAAAAATAGATGTGCTGCCCCTGATCTATCCTCTCAGCCCATCCAGGTATGATAGCCAGCAACGCATAGTCATCCAAGCAGCATCAATTTGATATCACAAATGTGCCATGGCTGTGAGCCCAGCTCAGCTGTCAAAGAATTATGTGCATTCTCCCCAGACAGGCTGGGCTTTGCCACTGCTGGCAGGACTGTAGTCTTGTTCTGGTCTGTTTCTTTGTGTGGGCAGGTACTACCTGCTCCAGGCAGCCACTACACCACAGGAAACTGTCCTGGGAACAGGAATCAAAGGGAACACTCATTTACATCAGGAGCAGCACCACACAAGGCTGTTGCGTATCTAAAGACCTTTGAGTCTATTGAGAAGGAAAGAGGACAGGGTTAGTGTAGACAAATGGAGGTCTTTAAAGCTGGAGGAAGGTTCCACTATCATGTTTCTCTGTCTCCATCTTTCTTTCCTGTCCCCTCCACCTCCTGTTTCACAAAGCACGTTGGGTGGGATGTCAGATGGTAAATTCCACTTTTTCCAAACACAGAGATGTGTTTTCTAAAGCCGGCTAGCTCCATACCATTCACATGGGGGCGTTTGGCATTAAATGAATGGGTCTCCCACCACTTCTTTGAATCATTTCAGGACTTCAAACCTTCAGGAAAATGTAGATTACCCTGTTGGGAAATCAGTCTTTTCCAAAGTCCTCAAGTTGTGAGGTGAAAGCAGGTGTTCCAGGGCAGAGCCAATCTCCATTCCCTAACCATCCCCATGGACATTGGGGATGGACTGTTGCTGGAGCAAGACCTGCTTCTCTACCAGTCACGCTTCTGGCCGGACCTCACAGTGTTCAAGGACACCTGAAAGGTGTGTGCCAATTTCTCCTATGTCGGGAGCCCAAGAAAAGGACTCATTTTGTCCATGAGACGATGGTGTGGGACTCCCAGCTCTTGAGAGTCATGACTGACAGGATTCCTGTCATTTCGTCATCAAACAGCTGTGAGCTGTGATTCAAGCGTGTTCAACCCAGATCCAACCACCCAGAGCTGCCTTTGGCACTTGCTGAACTTTGAACCACTATCCCACAGGTTCAAACCGGTTCACAGCCACAATGAAGTACTGCTGCGTCTGCACTGCTAGAAGTGCGTCATCAGCAAACAAGTCGCTGATCAAACTGATCCTGATGTTACTTCCTGAACTGCATCCTTCGAGCCGCTGCATTAAACTGATGCACCTGTGCACCCGATCTGCCATTGAACCTACACTACCAAACTGAACCTGATGAGCTCCACAATCTGCATCACTTGAGTAACATTTCGAATAGCAGCCTTCTTCAGTTTGACCCCGCTTCCACACTTGCTTGCCATTGGACTCGGACTGCTGCATCGAATGGCCAAACAGAGACCAGAAGCATGGTTTGCAGTTGTCGAACCGCTAATATACTGCAAAGTTGTAATTGACTGATATCTGTTCCGCTGGTCTATTTTGGGCACTAGAGACTTGACTAGGTTACATTAATCCCTTTTTGTAAGTCAAGAATATATCCTTCGAACATTGTGTTTTTTTATTGCTTTTCCTCCCAACCTCTCTTTACCCAGAGTGCTGCATCTTGCTATCTTTCATAGCCTTTTTTTTTCTACTCGTGTGGGCTTGGACATCATTTTCTAGCTAGGTATTATTGCAGACAGTGTGTGATTAAAGTATATATATTTTGATAGAACCTTGATTGGACGTTCGTTCATTTTGAACTGTTATACTTCACTGTTTGGGTTGCTACTGAACCACATTAACACCCCTCTACAGAGTATAGCCTTCTCTCTGCCCACATTACCGCAAAAGAGGTATATCTCGTAACTGTGGCTGTTTTACCTTTATGGTTGTATGTATTGGCTCTTGGTTTGTAGAAGTGTGAAGGTAGAGTAGGTGCTTTAGGCTCCACTGCTCCTTGTAAGGCAGATGTCCATCACAACATCCTACTCTGTATTGTATTTGTATTTGTATTTATTTATTTATATTGCGCACCTTGCCCAGAGGCTTGCGGGCGCATGTTTAGGAGGAAGTTACAAGTTACAGAAAGGAGGTTACAGGTTACAGCAGGGGTGATACAGTATACTGTTACAGGTGATATTAACATAGATATTAACAGCAAAGTAGCAGCACGCGGTTACAGGAGAAGGGTACAAGCTGTGAGCAATTGCAAGTAGCAAGAAAGTATACGTTAGATCCGTTTAGATTACAGTAGAATCGCCAGGCAGGCGAACCTAAACGCGTTAGGCAGATGTAAGAGCCGGAGTGACAAAGTGCAGACGCCGTGCAGAAACAAACACTAGCCGCTGCAGGATGCAGTGGTGGAAAGTGAGATATCTTGTTCACGTAGCCAAAGTTTAGCTTTGGCTTTAAATTCGAGGCAGTGCGGGATGTTCCTTAGGGCATTAGGAAGTGAGTTCCAGAGCTTGGCAGCAAGGACAGGAAAACTCGACCCTCCCGCCGAGCGTAGTTTGAATCTGGGGATGTCCAGTGTGTGGATCTGGGCGGATCTCAATGGTCTAATGGCTGTGTGTTGCGAGAAGCGTGATACTAAGTAAGCAGGAGCTGCATTGTTCTGAGCCTTGTGTGTGAGCACAAGTGATTTGAGTGATATGCAATGGGAAATAGGTAACCATTGAATGTTGCGTCTAAAATTGGAGATGTGGGTTCGTCTAGGAATGTTGAGTGCTGCCCTTATGGCGTTGTTTTGCGTGACCTGGAGTTTGTCCAGATTTCTTTGGCTGGTCCCAAGGTAGAGGGCGTTACAATAGTCGATTTTGGACAGGATGAGGGTTCTCGCGAGGGTCAGGCAGTTGTCCGGAGTCAGGAATGGTTTGCAGGCTGTGATCAATTTGCAGGTGTAAGAGGAAGCAGAGACAACTGCATTAGTTTGTCGAACGAGGGACAGTGTGGAATCTAGGTAGATTCCTAGAGTTTTGGTGACATTGGCCACTTTAATGTCATTTCCGTCAATAGTGAAGGATTTATAGTTGGAGTCGAGTTTCGAAAGTTTAGTTTGGGAGCCCAGAATAATTAACTCTGTTTTTTCGTCGTTAAGGCAGAGCCCGTGATTAGCCATCCAGGCCTGGATGACGGTGTAGACTGTATTGAGAGATTTTGAATCGGTTACAAAATCACCCGTGATAGGGATGAGTATCTGGGTGTCATCCGCGTAATTAGTGTAAGAGACACCCAGATAATCAAGGATATCAAAGAGTGGTTTTGTGAACACATTGTAGAGTGTGGGAGATACACAAGATCCTTGAGGGACTCCACAAGGGACGTGGGATGGGTCAGCCGCTGCTAGTGGAGAGAAAACCCTCATGGTTCTGTTAGCAAGGAACGAACTGATCCAAGAAGTGGCTGTGTCTGAGAAATGGGCGGCAATTTTGAGATGGTGACATAGGATTTGGTGGTCGACCAAATCAAAGGCTGCTGAGAGATCAAGGAGGAGTAGGAGCGCCATTTTGCCCTTGTCTTTCAGATCCTCGATTTGGGTTTTTAGGTCTAGTAATGCTGTCTCAGTGCCATGCCTGGGACGGAAGCCAGATTGTCTCAAACCTAGTAGATTGTTGCGTTCGAGATACTCCTGGATTTGGAGATAGGCTGCGCGGTCGAGGATTTTAAGCAGGTAGGGCACGGTGGTGATGGGCCTGTAGTTTGAAGGGTTGCTAGGGTCCAGATTGGCTTTTTTAATTAAAGGTATGACCCAAGCGTCCTTGAGGTTGTCGGGCACGGTACTTGATTCAAAGGAGGCATTTATGAGGGAGGTAATAAATGGGGCGAGCTTAGGAGCGGCTTCCTTAATGATGACGGCGGGGCAAGCATCACCTTGGCAGTTGGAGGGTTTTAGTTTAGATATAATGTTTTCTACTTCCTTGACAGAGAGGGGAGAGAAACTGAATGGTTTAAGGTCTTGTTTAGACGCTTGGATATTGTAGTTCGAGGTGGCGCTGGTTGAGCCCGCGAGGTGGTTTTTTTTTGCATTGATTTTAGTTTGGAGAGTGGAGATTTTGTCTAGTAGAGCTTTTTGGATATTTGAGCACCAAACAGTGTCTGGGGTGCACTTATCGAGAGGAGCGATAGGGGACTCAAGTTCCATAAGTATCTTAAAGAGTTCCTTGGTGTTAGAGCGGGCTTGAGTGATTCTTTTGTTGTATGCTTCCTTTTTTGCCGAGAGGATAGCTTCTTTATAGGCAAGGGTGGCAGACGTGAGGTTATTTTTGTTGGCTAGGGACGGGACACTTTTCCATAAGACATCGGCTTTTCTTTTTTCTTTGCGTAGGTCACGTAGCTGCGGTGTGAACCAGGAGTTCAAATGGGACCGCGGTTTTTGTTTACGCAATTTGATGCGGGCGATAGTGTTGAGGGCTTTTGTCATGACACGATTATAAGTGTCTACTAACACTGAGGGGTCAGAGCACGACTCAGACGCCGCGTTCAACAAAGGGAGGATGAGTGGTAAAAGTTTCTCAGTGGTAATGTCTTTTTTATTCCGTGTGAGCGTGGATGGGGCGAGGTTTAGCGAGTCCTCGAGAGGGCTGGTGTTCATGGAGAAGGAGATTAAATGGTGGTCGGACCAAGCGCAGGGGGATACAGAAATATCATTGAGGGCGCAGTTCAGGTCTGCAACCCAGTCAAGAATACGGCCTTTAGTGTGGGTGGGCTCCGTGATATGTTGTGTGAAGCCGAAATCAGACAGGACATTTGCTAAATCGGTGGCTTTAGTGTCATTCTTATCCAGGTAACCCAGGTTGAAGTCGCCCATGATCATAATTTGGGAGTTAGGCTTAGCACAAGATGCTAGGAGAGAGGAAATGTCTTCAACAAATGAATATGTGGGGCCGGGAGGCCTATAAATGAGGTGGACTGTGGCCTCTCTGCCCTGGAGTGGGCAGCTAGGCCAGAAATGCAATAGGAAATGTGGTGGATGGCAGTAGCCTGCCCTCCCCTGCAGTGACCTAAACCTCTACTGCAGGGAGGCAACATCAAACTTCCCCAGGAAAATCTCTGAGAAAGTTCTAAGAGTTTGTGGAATACCAAATCACACCAAATCTGGATGGTTGTTTGGAATCCTGTACATGTTTACCAAGGCTTATTCATAACAAGTAAAGCCCAATGCTATTTTAATATATTGAGTCAATATACTTCTTTTTTTTAACAGCAAAATGCTATACTTCAAAAATGTAAGGTGAACGGAGGATAGCACAGGGGCAATGTGCTGGTCCTGGAAGCAGAGCAACAGAGGTTGGAATCCCGGATCTGCGCTTAGAAACCGAACTCTGGTATTAAACGTGTTATAGAATACCAATAAAAATAAATAAAATAAGGTACATTTAAAGGACACATTTCTTTCCTGAACATTCCGTTTAACACTTATTGTTGAATACTTGGAATATAGCACAGTGCATGGTCAATTGAGGTTTCAACCTTGTAAAAAAAAAAAAAAGCTACACTTGAGATTCACCATGAAAAGCCATAGCTAGCATTTGCAAGTGTCATTAACACCTTGTAATGTTTATCAACTATTCTGTCAGCTACACATTCTGTCAGAATCCCACATTGCAGAAGCTGCTCACCGCCTATAAACCCACCAGTTTTCCGACTAACCGATTGTGCTCTCGCAGACAAAAGTGATCATTAGAGTATGTTTGGAGAAAGCACCCCACTTCAGCCAACCATGAAGCCTCCATCACCCTTGCCAAAACCTACACCAACTTCCCTTACACCAACTTCCCCGAGAACACCCAAATTCGTTTACCCATTACAGGAAATCACTCCCATGACACTGACCCCAACAGGATCTACATCTGCAAATTGAATGGCCACTCGCAACTTCTGCCTCAACAATGACAACACTGAGCTGTTCATTGTAGGCTCCTCCCACCATCTCAACCAGCTGGATCCAGCATTCACCTCCCCCTCCATCAACGGCACCCCCATCCCGATCTTGAAGCATGTTAAGACTCTAGGATGCTGAACTCAACATGAACACATCAATGCTTTGACATCCTCCACACCCTATGCGTCTAAACTCATTACTGTGAGCAGACAATTTCTCTCACATGACAATTGCCTTACGCTTGCTAGAGCTACTGGAGGCAGCAAATTGGACTATTGCAATGTTCTACTATCAAGAAAATACCAAGGCAGGTGCACAACCTAGTATACTGATTATTTAGAGAATGTTCTACTATCAGGCACCTCTACCAAGAACCTATCCAAACAGCAACTATTGCCGAAAAAAAAAGTTCCACAGCGCGGCTACCATCCTAATTAAATACTGAATCAAGTTTAAAATCTTGACTATCACGCACCGTTGTTTCTATGGTCATCTTCAAACCACACTTCCAGATTAAAAAACAAACGAGCAGGAGGCTCTAGCTTTTGTGTCACAGCGCCCTCCCTCTGTAAAAGTCACCCCCTCAACATCAAAACTTGACTGTTTGACAAATACGACTATTGTTTCTCTTGCTGGCTCCGAATGTACCTATATCCAGTCCTATTTTGCCTACTACGGTTCAAACGCCGTGATACTCATGGGTCTAGGCGCTACATAAATGTAATAAATAAAATAAGAGCCTATGAAACATGATGTTAGAGAATAGGGTGACTACTTTCTCAACTTCAGTTTTACAGTTTAAGGAACAGATACCTTGAAATCTGTGCTGTCTTCATCAGACATATGGTCTGCTGCCTCCTGCTGTGCATGCTTCACCAGGACTTGTCCAATCATTTGCTCCATGTGTTGCTGCAGCAGCAGCAACCCTTCCCGTAGTTCAGCAAGCAGTTCCTGGTGGAATTCTCTGCGAGCCTGCTCACTCTCTTCCTCCACCTTCTGTTCCTTCTCCAAAATCTGAGCCTCCTATTTTTTCAGTTTATAGAAATAAACAAAGAATAAAAAAGGACTGATTATTCTTTAATTTGTATTTATTGTTTAGTATAATATTAGGTTCTCAAAAGGTTTTAATAAAAAAAGAAACTCCCAGGCATTACCTGTTTGATGGACAATCTACAACAACCTGCACTACTGCAAATACAAAGGTACAAAATATATATTTATAAAAGAAACAGGACAACCACAATCTTCTTGAGCTAAGAAAATATGATTTTGCTCTCCTGAACTAAGAGCCCCTCCTGTTCCTTAACAATCAAGTGATATCCCATTCCTCACTTTCCATCTGAATGGATTAATATAATCTTCAGAACCGACCTATGAATTTATTTGGATTTAATGTATTGTTTTACTAACAATAAATACCCGTTCTCTGAATGGGCTCTGT
Organism: Ambystoma mexicanum; assembly: GCF_040938575.1. NCBI lineage: Eukaryota > Metazoa > Chordata > Amphibia > Caudata > Ambystomatidae > Ambystoma > Ambystoma mexicanum. The sequence goes on along the minus strand of NC_090937.1, from coordinate 1,357,951,176 downwards.
GGACAGACAGGCAATGCTCATCAATTGTTGAAAATCAATGATCCTGCAGGTCGCTGTTAAGATTCTCTTATCACTAGAAGTGTTTTGCACTCTAGAGTAAACTGCACTGAGAATGGGTGTGTGTGGCTGGCTGACATACCCTGGAGCAGGCGTTGGGGGGTGAGGTGAGAGTTGGTGTGCTGCTGCATACTGGGACCTACTGTGCTCTGTCCCCACCTGTTGCCTCCCCCTGGTGTGGTGCAGTTCATTGCGGTGCAAATGTCCCAGAGGTTTCACTGAAATTCGGGGAAAGGGGATGGGTGTCCAAATTTGATGTAGCCAGTAATATCCGGAGGGTGCTAACAGGTAACTATTTAAAATGTGGTGCAGATTGGTGAAACGATTAGGAATTGTATAAGGTACAACGCTTTGCCAAGCCACAAACCCGGCCACAAACCCACACATTTTCTCTTTTATGACTATAGATATAACAAGCGTCACTGTATCAACACGACCCAGGAATGCAGCAAGAAACCTTAAAGGAAAAGACAATTACTCGATGACTTTGTGAAATCTAAAAGTATAGATTTCAACCAAATATCCAATGTGAGTACATTTAATATCTTGGACTGTGAACTTAAAACCCTTTGTTACTGATCCACCATGTACATTGGTGGATCAGCGTTCATGAGATATCTTGGGCCAAAGCCAGAAACACACTTAGAGGTAAAACATAACTTTCAACAAGACTTGATATCTCCCTGGAAGTCCGTTTACTTTGTTCAGGGAGGCAGAGCAAGAACAGCTTCGCCTAATGGCCCTACCATGTGCTTCCTTTTGCACTGTCGGAAACTCTTTGGAATTTAAGCCGACATATTGTCATATTTGCATTGTAGAACACGGAATAAGCTGCCTCACCACTGCTAAAGGAATGTAATTTGGTATAAGTGGAAGTACTATTAGACATCTATCTCATAGGACTTCCATATTCTGTACTGTTCCAGATAAATGAAATTTGCCGAGAGTCGTAGGGGCATCAATATTGTGGCCCTATTCAATTTTTGTGCACCAACTTCCTTACACTCCTGAACTTGGTGCAGGCCCTCATATATTGAACACTAAACCCAGATGTAGGCGGGCATTACTGTCAGGTAAAGGCCTGGAGAAAGTGAGGGCCTTAATGTAGGCCAAGGAGCCATTACCTCAGAGATTGTTTCCATTAGCACCCATGCATTATTACGGGGATACCAATAGCTTTTTTTAATTTGAGAAATGGAGCAGTTTGCCGTTTCTCAAGTAAGAAAAAAATACTACAAAACAAAATGGCCTCCACAGACTAAGGGAGAAGGGAACTATACCTACTCCGTCTCCCTTTCCATGATGATCATTTTCAAGAGAGGGAGCAGTAGGACAGAAGCTAGCAGATGGCATGGTAAGGTGAGTTGAAAGTCTGCCGTGGGGTACGCTGGATGGGTGAGAGGGTAGAGGGGGAATTGGGTAGGCAGAGGGTAATGGGAGGCCAATGATGGCAGCATCCTGTTTCTCAGGAGGCTTGGGACGTGGTCAATACCATGAGGTAAAGCCTGCCTTCAGAGTCCCCTGAATGCCTGGGGGGCCCCATGCCACCACCTCCCATGTGTGAATGTGACGTCATCCTCTGGGCCAATTTATACATCTGCATCTAGGAAACAACTATTGAAATCATCTCCAGAGAACAACAAGTGAACTCCACTGGGGTCCCATTGACTGTAGAAATGGTAGGAAATCACCTAACCTCCGTACTTATAGATATATATCCATAACCCAATGCCGAATCTCACTACTAATTATTTCTCCTATTGTGTTTTTCACTGCATTACAAAGAAATCTGGCCAAATCAGAAACTAAAAACATTAACACCATGCTCACCTTATTAATTTCAGTACCTTTAGCCACCGTAAACTAGTTCACATTAAAATGCTCTTGGAAACCATTGCTAGCCGGGGACATGAATTGGTAGTAGTTTAAAAGAGTTTGACAGCTTATGATGACATGGTCACCAAGCACAGAGTCACTATTTTAGCACTTGCTGATGTATATTATTCATCATTCATTCCCACCTTGTAGCTTTCAAATTATAAAAATGTAGTAAACGCCTATGTTGAAGAGGGGACTAAATGTGTTTCCTAGTAACCAAGTCGCTTCAGTACTATGGTGCGTTTAACAAATGCAAGAAAAAAAAAAACTCTAATATGAGATCAGAAAAGGCAATTTCTATTAACAAGCCATTTACGTCCCATTACCACCTTGGAAGATCCCTCCACGTCAGAGACACAGAGCAAGACACTAGGGATTTGCAAATTAGCTGAGAAGTTTGCATTTTTGCTCCACATGAGATATTTTTTGTTGTCTTAAAGGCAGTCATATTTTGTAAGTAGCTATTTCAGCAAAATACCCATAGTATTTGGAATGCTAATTTAACTCCTTGTATCCGTCTGCTCCCTACTTTGGAAGCTTTTTGGACAGCCCTTTAAAAATCATTATTTTTGCTTTTATGTATTCTTACATTCTACCCAATTTTCTTGCCCTGCTCTTCAATTGTCTCTACTGATATTTTCAAGAAGTTGATGTTATTTGTGAGTTTGTCAAGGGGTCCTTTAACATGTGAATTTTCATTTAGTTTGCTTAGTTAAGCATTTTGCATTTTATGTATATATATTTTTTTTAAATATATATTTTATATTATCTATATGTATGACTGTACAGCCCTCCATTACGTTTGGGCCAGAATGGTCTGTAAACATTCTATAAATGAAATAAAGGTGCCCTATGTTGCCAGGCACTCCACGAGTTAACACACTCGGCCCCCTCCATTGGGGAGGCGGAGTGTTAGAGTGACGTGGGAGCAGGGAAGCGGGGGTTTGCTGGGAAGGCGCGCAAAGGCGCCAGTTGGTCTGTTATGTCCAGGGGAATGAAGAGGCCACCGCCACCACCGCCGCCATCACCACCACCACCACCACCACCACCGGTCCTCCTCCTCCGCCCACAAGGCTGCGCCTGCTATGACAACATGGGGAACTGCATCCTCCACGCCTGGCCGGCCGCCAGATCCCCGACGGTGCATGCGTGCCGGTGATCCCGCCCGCGCACACGGCTGCCGCTTCATCCTCCTTTCACTAAGTCACGGACCACGCCAGAGAAGCAGTTTAGGGGCCACTTCACTCCTTTAAAGGCCCAATAGCCGGTCCTGCTTCCAGACGCTTGGGTGAGTGCGTGGGTGCACGCCTGTACTTTGATATTTCCGCACACGACTGAGCCACGCAGAGGCTGTGGATCACTTAACCTCAACAACTACCCGTTTTCCCACGTGGTGGCAGCTCGCTCACGGAGCCTCACCTTTCCAACACCATGAGTAGCCAGGGGTCCAATCCTGGGTCCCCGCAGCCTGCTCGTGCGGCGAAATCGATACAGCGGAGGTTGCCCCCGCCATTCACCATGACGCCCCAAGCCACCAAAGGGCCCAGGTGGACTGACTGGATGGAGGATTTTCATCATTTCGTGAGGGGGTCCGGCGATGGTGACTCCCCCAACATCAGGGACATTTTTCTCAACCTTGTAGGGGGGGAAATAAAGACGGTAGTAAAAACAATCCCAGCTGCCGAACAAAACACCTTCCCTAACTTGATTAATGCCCTGGACAAGCTACTCATCATTGAAGTCAACCGAGATTATGAGAGGTATTTATTCAACAAGTGCACCCAGCTGCCACACGAGACTGTTGATGAGTTCATAACTTGCCTAAGAGTGAAGGGCGCAAACTGCCAATTTGACGCATTCTCCCTAGAAGAGGCAATACGGCTGAGAGTGATAGAAGGCTGCCTCTCCCCAACACTCAAGAAGCAACTCTTAAAAAAACCACTCACCATCCCCGAAGTAAGCAAACTTGCCGGCATACATGAGAGAGTCGATGCACAAGCCTCGTCCATGGGCAACACAAGTAACCCCAAACAAGACACCAATGAACTCATAGCTGCCATACAGCCGCCTCGCCAAGGTGACAGAGGGCCACAACAGTACAGAGCATCAGGGGCGCAGGTACCACGCCAGCAAAGACAGTGCTATCGTTGCGGGATGTCCTTCCCACACTCCGGGTCGTGCCCAGCCCTAACCCAACGTTGCACGAACTGCGGGAGGGAGGGGCATTTTCACTCTGTATGCAGAGAAGGCATACCGTTTCCCCTAATGCGTCCACAAGCACCCAACAGAACGCCGTTTCGGCCGCCCCCCCACAATACAATCAGCCGAGGCAATACCAACAAGGACAAAGCCAGAGACGATATGTCAGAGCAATCGATGAATACCAAACACCAGGATATTACGTTCAGCCTGACCAGGCGGACCAGACCAGGTATTTCACAGATGAATACGAGAATCCACCAATGGAACAAAGGCCTGAGACATTTTACCATGAAGATCAAGAGGCGGCCTACAATGCGCCGTATGACCCATATGACCAGGACGAGTTCGTCAATCTCATTCTTGATAACAAAGAGGCGAGGGAAGCCCCGAAAATCCCAATCAAGATGGGAAACTGCCAATTCCAGTTCATGATCGACTCGGGCGCTACCGTGAATATCATGGGCGAACAGGACTACGGCAGGATGTCAAACCCACCGCCGCTTGACCCATCATATTCGAGACTCTTCCAGTGGGGTGCTGCAACCCCCCTGCAGACTGTGGGACAATTTACTCAACGTTTTCTCCCGAATGGACGACAAGTGGACACAACCATCCACGTTATTCGCTCTCTCGCCAGGAGCAGATGTCTACTCAGCTACCACACAGCGTCCCGCCTGGGGCTGATCGAGATCCACATGAAAACAGGAGATACCATTACCGCAACCCCAAACAACCTGGACCTGAAGAACTCGATCGGCGCAATAGCGTGTTTCCAAAACCAGAACCTCATCACACAAGACGACGTGATGAAAAGATTTCCAAAGCTGTGTACAAGACTGGGAAAACTCAATGCTCCCCTATCAGGCTGCACATTGACCCGCTGGTACGCCCAGTGCCACAGCACCCCAGGAAGAAAGCAGCACCAGTATTATCATGGAGATACTCCGGGACACCATTCCATACACTTCAGCCTTACCTTTAAAGCACCTTACAAATAATTGGCAGCCGTCACACGCACCACACTAGTTGCAGTTTGATCATGCAGTTATAACATCCAATGTAACTTCTTGTAATTCCCAAACAAAAACTCGAGACTTACTTAAAAGGCGGTATACATTTGGCTAAACTGAAAATTGCATTACAGTTTAAGATGATGCATGCCATGAACACATTTGTGATTTGGGAACTCTAAGCAGGAATACAACTTTTGATAAAGATAATGGGCCTCATTAGGAGTGTGCCAGTGCGGTAATAACGTGCCGTTATTACTGCATACCGGCATGTTACTGCACCGATATACGAGTTTGTTGGCAGGGTGGCAAATTAATCCACTGAGCTTTTGTTGGCTCACCTATGGGCAGTTCTGGTCAAGCAGTTATCTTAGTCGAGGGAAGCATGTCAGACATAAAAATAGTGTATCACTATATTACATTGAATAAAGATCTAGAGATCCTAATATCTCATGTCACTGAAATCACACCGAGCATCAAGGCAGTTGAAGGGTTTTTATTTTTGTTGGGGGCCCTCAGGCGTTCCCCCCCTCTCTCTCGTCTTGTATTGACCTTCCTCTCAAACCCAGATATCAATAACCTCCAGGTTAGTGGTAGCGAACATTGACACCTACTGCCTAAGAACTGTCTTATGGTACAGGTGGCACTCTAAGATGCTGGCTGTCTAATCTCATTCATGGATTTCTTAACTGTCCCAATTCTATCAAAGGGTTAGTGTTCTAATGGGAATTGGATTAGTGCCCTGAATTCACTCTGCTGGATTTAGGCTCCATTCAATCATACCCATGCTCACCTCTCTCTTCTACTCTTACAATCTTCCCTCTACCTACCTCTTCCCCCTCTCCTGTCCCTTTAACTCTCACCTCCACCCTTTAATGTCACTACTCGTCCCACTACTGCTCTTTCCCACTACTCTCCTCCTCCCACCAATCCTACTACTCACCTCCTCCCACCACTACTAAACACTCTCCTTTCTCTCAGGCCCATCCACTTCCCATCCACTCGTTACACTATCCTTGCTAAGCACCTGCGTCACAAACATGCAGACTCAAACTGAAGAACCACTAGCACCTCTAAGCCAATAGACCTCACCTTCTCGATGAATCTCCGGCACAATGTGGCCTTTCCTTCCCCTCCTAGGACATTTATGTGTATAAAAGAGTTATTAAAAAGGGCTAAGCGCAGCCCCGTTTCTCCATGCAGGCTCACTGTGTTCTAGTGGTGACGGCTCAGGATGGTCACTGTTCCTGTTAATTTTTCTGGATCCCGCACTGTGTTCCTATGGTAGGTTCTTGTGGGGAGGGTCGATTCTTCACCCTCTGGTGGATTAAGGAGCTTGTGGATTGGTGTGCTTGGTTGCCTGCTCCCTTTTCCAGCTCAGTGCCATTCTCTGTGCAACTGCGTACTGATGCGGCTCCTCTCTATGCCACACAACCTTTGAGTCCTCAACTGCTGATGCTTTGATCCCCTTTGGTGCTGCTCTCAGTACCACTGCACTGATGGGACCAGGCCGCAGCGTGGTTCTGGTCTGTTGTCATGGCTCTTCATTTTGGTTGCCTTGCTGGATCTCTTCTCCTCTGAACCTTGTGGGACCTTCACTGCTGATCCTTTCCCTTGGATGGTTGTTGCTGAAAAGGAAAAGGGACACAGGCAAGTTTCTGAGACATGAGGAACGGCTAGAGATAAGAGTCGACAAGCACATATTCTGGCACAAGCGAGGGTAAAACAGGAACTGGGGCTCTCTCTACTGCTATTGTCTACCTTGGAGTTAGGATGAGCCTCAAATTCTTCCCAGTTGGTCCCCCTTTTGACAAAGCCAGGTTACCAGCATTGTCGCACTAATTGGAAGGACTGCCAGCCATCCTTAGCTCACTCTGAGCTACCTCGAATAAAGGAGACACCATACCAACAACATGCTCCAAACCAAAATACGCATCTCTCTCAGACATTATCAGTGCTTCACTTAATCAAAGCCTCTTACCCAGATGAATATAAGATGGGCCAGGTTCTTGATGTTCTAACAAAACATTCACTGGACCCAGACAAAATGTGAAAAATATGAACCTACTTAAAGCATTCATAATCATTGAAAAAACTGCAATTTAAAATCAAAATAGCTTTCCAGCGATGACATTGAAATAAACAAGACCCCTTCCTACGCGTCTCATTCAATCCCTCCACCTCTATTGGTACAGTCAACTAAACGGGCTTTTTTTAATATTCTCACCACGCTCATGGTTTTCAAAGAATCAATACAACCCCAGCTCTTCACCAACAGGCAATAAATAACTGCACTTGATCTTATCAATGCGGATATCCTGCAAGTTACCCCAAGGTCAAATACTCTAAAACTTCATTTTCAGTCTCTTCATGGAACCCATACGGTTATTTCTCATCAAAATTTAAAGCCACAAATATGTCGATGTAAGGCAACTATACTCAAATATCTAACATACATCACCTCAAACATTCTCACTCCCTAATTGTAGTATGAATGCTGGGCACTGTGACAATTCACAGGATCTTGTTACTTCTCCCTGGGGGAGAGGGGGTTGAGGGGGCCTTCCCAGTGAGGCTACAGAGGCGAGTCTACTACCCTATAGTCCCCCCTAGGGATGGTGGAAAGCGGGACCTAACAGGGAGTGACTCCCCTCATGGGGATAAGGACTCCAGTTCCATGAAAGCACTCTCTAACCCTCTTGCCCTTGCACCCATAAAAACCATAAAGTCTGCAGAGTACTACTGTGTGTTACTATAACATTCCCTTACTTCCTTCCCTGAGACTTGACACCACTGAGGTGAGGAAGAACAAGAATGATGGCATACCTTTTTCTAAGAGTACTGGGAATAGGTGGCCACGAGGAGGCATGAATAGTACATCATGGAAACAACCAAAAGACTATGACAGTGCTGGGGTGGGTCCAGCTAGGAGAGATAAACACTGAGAAAGGACTGAAGGAAAAGGAGAGAAGCCAGCAAGGAGCCAGCAAAGCACTGGAAGTTTGAACCCAGGAGCCTGTCAGCTGTGCAGAAAAGTTAGTCCTCAGGAAGAGAGAACGCAGAAGAGTGGAAGCAGCAAATTAATGCATGATCTGGCAGGGAGCAGATTCACTCCAGTACTGGGAAGTCAATGTGGTGTAGTGAACCTTGGGAGGTGGACCGCTCGGTCCAACAATGATGCCAAGACCGCCAGCCCCAGGCCTTCGCGAAGCTGAGCAGGTGAACCAGAAGGATGCCACGAGCAAACGGGAAACTGGACACTCATTCACAACAAAAACACTGTACTCCATCACAGTGGTGATACCCAGAGAACCAAGAGTCAAGAAAGCCTTGGAAGTAATCTCCTTTGTTTCTGTAGTGATACCCTAAGAACCGAGAGTCAAGAAAGCCTTAGGAGTGTTATGCTCCGACAGCTCGGTTCTCGCCAGCCTCCCTCGGCAGTTACACCGGCTCACACCGTCCGGGGAAAGACATCGTTGTGGCAGCGTTATCGGTTTCCATGGAGACTGTATGGACGTCGGTATCAGTATCGACCGCGTCAGCTGACACGCACATTACGCACTACGCTACACAACAATGCCCCGCCCTTTGTCTTCTTAATCCGGTTCCGCTCGGGGCTCAGTGCTGCTAATTGTAGTCTACACGTACTCTTACGTGTTTAGCCCTCGAGCTAATTCCTTCTTCAAATCTTCCAGCTTAGATTTCCTGGTTTTCGACCTTGCATTCCACTTTGGACTGTTCACGGATTGCCCAGCTGATTTTGGTTCTACACGCTGTTACGACTCAGAATGTTTCCTGGATTGCCGACGGCTGTTTGAAGTCGTGTTCCTTTGCTTTGTAGCTTTTTGGTTCCTTCCACAAATGCTACATTAAAACAATCATCGTCTGACAATAGTTGCTTTCAGTAAGTGTATTTTCATTGTCATAACTTCCTGTGATTTACTTCTTGGATAAAGACTGCCTACTACCGTTGTGAAGATATTACCCTCCTGCTGGATTTGTATTTTACATTGCAAGTGCAGTTCAGGACGCTTTCCAGTTACCTGCACCAACCCGTATCTAGTGCGTCCCTCGTGCCGTTCGGGTGTTTCCTCCCTCACTAACCTTCCTGTTTATTATTTTCTCCTGTCGTTGTGTCCTTGGAACTGGATTTCTCTCTTGGCTCCTAAACCATCTCCTTCCAGGTCAGTTGTGCATGCCCTAGGGGTTCAAGGGGATTCGTTAACTCAGTAGTTAGTTCCTTATTGTCCTTTGCATTGTTATTTTAGGCTCTGTATTTACTCTGCTATTCCAACCAACTTATTAATCAGGGTAGCTGAGGTCGAGACTGGTTGATCGGAGAGTTCCACCATTTCAGTCCTCAGAATCTTGGTGTGGTGAGTAACAGGAGTAATCTCCCTCATCACAGTAGTGATACCTAGAGAACCAAGAGTCAAGAGAATCTCGGGAGTGACCTCCCTTAACACAGAAGGGCTATCCAAAGATATAAAAAAACAAGAGTGTATTGCGAGGAATCTCCCTCGTCACAATGATAATTCAAGTAAGATCAAAGAGGATACTAGAGAAGAAGAGCTATCTGGAGATAATCTTCGTAACGTCATAATTCAGCCCCTTGGCTAGAAGTGAAGAGATGTTTGAGGACTATTGTCAAAGAATATCCCAAGGCAGCCTTCAAAGCTGTGTGAGGGCGGTCAGGAGAAGAGAGTCATTCTCTGATCATACTCTCTTTGTTGAATCAGAAAGAAGAGCAACAGGTTGATGGGAAAGAGATAAAGACTGAACCAGTTAACCGGGATAAGGGAGACATTCTCATGGTACGTTATTCATTTGAATGCTGAACACCTTTGTAGTATAGTGGTAGGGTTAGAGTAGGTTTTTGGACAGAATATAGACTTTTTTATTTGGACAGACATTGTGAAAATGAGAACCCAAGTTGATATTTGTTTAGGTAGGTATAATCCTTTAGAGATTGGGGAAGGTAGGACCTTTTCTTTATTCTTAAAATAAAACTTGGTGAAACATGCCACTCTTTTTCCGACTCCTTACTCCACCATGCCACAGCACCTACCTTAACCTCAGCCAAAACAAAACAGAACATCCTCCTGGATAATTCAACCAAACAGACAAGTCTAAACATGGCTACAAGACTGCAAAAGGATAAGATCTGGACTACTCTCTCATTTCATATTAAGTCTCTTGGCCTCAACATAAACAGCAATCAAAATGTCAAGACCAGCAGCACCAAGAAAAGGAACATTAGATGCATGGTACCAACCTCCTCTACTACACAATATTCATAGCATTCCTACCTGTTTAAAATATCTAAATCACCATATTTGTGATACAGGATGATCTTAAATACACTACAGACACTGAGGGTTGAACTGCACTTATACTCCTCGACCTCTCAGCAGCCTTCAACACTATCAACCACAGCATATTCATCGACAGACTTCACTCCATGGGCATAAGAGACACAGCACTAACGTGGATCTCTCTGTTCCTCATCAACAGACACACAAAACACCCACCTCCCTCCTTAAATCTTGGCTTCCCGCCCTGTCAATAATGGAGATATACAAGGTGCCTGCCTTTCACCTTTTCTCTTCAACCTCTATATGAGCCCTCTTCCTTCACTCATCCGCTCACACAACCTCACAACTCTGTTACCTGGGTTGCACCATGACACTGACCCGACACTCTCACACCACATTAACAATGTATTGAAGACCTGCTACCTACACCTCCGCACCCTCAGACACATCTTCCCTTACCTCTCCTACCCCCACAGAGTGACAGCAATCCTGTCCATCATCCTTTCCCGTCTAGACTACACCAACTCCCTCTACCTAAGATCCCTTGCCCATCCACTCAGGAAGTTCCAATGGGTCCGGAACTGTGCAGCTAGACTCTTCCTTGCCCTCGGCCCCAGAGAGCACATCACTGGCTCCTGGTCAGATGCTCGGATGCTTTGAAAGCCATGTGCATCACTCACCTTGTCCTTCACAAGACAGGTCCAGAATACCTTCAACAGAAAATCACCCGCTACCAACCTAACAGAAACCTGCGATCAGGCACTGCACTCCTGGTGATCCCCCCTCCTTCAAATCAACCAGAATAGGAGGCTCCTCCTTCTATGTTCAATCCCCCACCATCTGGAACTCAAGGCCACTTAACATTGTAAGCATTGAGGACCACTTGGCATTCCGGAGAGACTTCAAGACATGGATATTGCCCCTTGCACCCTGACAAACCCTGCCCTCTTGAGCAGCCATTGACTCTAGGCAGGCCAGGGCAGCAAGGCACTCCATGAACTCGCCGAATGAAGGTAAGAGTAAGCTAATAATCACCAACATAGGAAAGGAGAACATCCATGCTACAACTATGAAACTAAGAAGCCAGCCACAGTAGATATGTACGTATCGCTTCAAACATAATCCACTCCCAACGACATACTGCACAACACCTCTGCCATTAAAATGCAGCATTCCCACGCAACAAAAATTAGGTGTAGCTGGGCACATAATGAACCTACTAACCTCACACTCTCCTGTCAAATTCAAAGCCCTCATCCACCTGATAACTTGATATGGGTAGCTAGTAGGGACATTGCCACCTCTATCCAACTTCACTTTGGCAAAAATTCACAAATGCATCCTAAACTCCTCGAATGAATTTCCCATACATGGACTTCCGTCCCCCGAGGGCTTTCAATCTACAGCGCGTTGGGATCATACCAATGGTGAAAGGTGCTATAAAGATGACAAATGATGATGATAATGCAAGCTTTGTCCATGTATATGATCACAATGCGTTTCTGAAATGCATTACAGTGGAACGCTGGCACCTTTAAATGCTGTTCACACATGGCAGTACAGCTGAATGTGAGCACACGCATTTTGGCCACATCACACCTACCTTGAGAGAAGTACAACACTTAAAAGATGCACCACCTTCAAAAACATGAATCCCACTGTCAGGGGTCAGTAATATGAGACTCACAACTGTATTGAGTGCTCTCAGGATTTGCCATTTTTTACACACAAAATAATAACAGAAATCCTAACTAAACCTACTCTACCAGGGGATTCCCTACCTATTCTAAGATGTATGGGAAAACCTCCTAGCACTCACAAAACTAACCCTTACACTAAATAATATAAACATTGAAAACAATATAAATACAACATAAATAAAAGGTTATCAAATACCTAGTGTATTGGATGACTTCTTGTGGTCCTGGGTAGATCCCGCACCCACAAAAATGACCCAAAGTCAATTTCACCCAAGGAACAAAAGTCTTAACCAAAGTTCACACAAATAAAATTCACTGTCCAAGTCATTTCCTTGTTTGGTGAAAGGCTCTTCTTTCTATACCATACTAAAGGGCAGCCTCTTTGCCTGTCTTTGCCTGTTTTGCAGCTACCATAGAATCTGCTTTGGGATTCTAGACCAGTTCTTATTCTTCCAAACGTTCTTTGCGATGCAGATATAACAACTTTGGTGAACAAGTACCCAGCTCTCTTCCCAAGCTTTGTATACACCTTGCCTTCAATGGTTACCCCAAAGAGGTTGTGCCACTCTTCCAGCTTTGGATGAAGACTCTTGGATAACAATACATTATCAACTTAAGATTACAGTTCTCATCTGCGCAGGATTTACTTTCATAGAGGTTCCTTTATGGGTTTGGGTAATGCTTGTTCTGGCATAAGCTTCTACTACTTCTACAATCTCTTGCTCCAGCCTTTAATGTGCTCCAAGATTGCATTTCAGTATTGAACTGCCACTTGAAAGAGACCCGTTCCCACCTTTCGGTCAGCACTCATCCTCAAATATCGGTAAACATTGTCTCACGCGGTACCTTTAAACAATACTTGCAACTCTTCAGTAAAGTCTACCGGAAGCTTTCTCTGTGTTGATTGATTGATTTATTTATAGAGCGCTTTACAAAGTATTGATGTTACGGAAAGAAAGGCTTTTCATCACACGTGAGCATTTCAGTTAAGTGCGTTTTACTTTCCCATTGATAAAATTACTTCCCACTTCTGTGGCTAATTTCTGCTCGCTCATACTTCAGTGCAAGTGCAATTAAAAGCTGGCTACAGTTACCATCAAGTAACGTTTGCTTCTCAGGAGTACGAAGCTTCCTTTTAAGACTCCCAATTTTAACTACGGAGGGCTGATGCGGATTCCAGACTTTGTTTCTTCTCCTGCTACTACTGCAGGAACTCATGGGATCTAAACCCCTCTGCTGCACGGGTGTCTCCGATCCGGCATCATTAAGGGAGAGTCTCCTACTCTCCAGTTTCCCTCGGCTTGCCTCTGCCCACAGGCCTTAGGAACAACTGCAACTTCTGCTCTGCATTCACAGCAATAAGGCGCACCTGGAAAGTCTGCATGCTGCCTCCTTTTCCCTCTAGTGCTGCCACAGCTAGGTTTGTGAGCACAGGACCAACTCAGAGTTTGCAATTGAAAGTTGCCTCTCTATTCCAGCATCCCTGTTGTGGTCAGTCTTCCTTGTGATCTGCTGGCTAAGAGATCTGCTTCTTCTGCTACTGCTGACCTTCCAACTCCTGCCCCAGTTTCTTTCTACAGCTTCTCACTCAAGCAACCTTTTATCCCCTCAGGTGGGCCGATTAGGTTCAGGCGCAGACCCTTATGATTAATTGCCTGACCTTGTATAGAATAATTAGGCTCACCTTGCTGACCTGGACTGCTGCCTACCTCTTTAGCCCTCTTCTACTTCACAGACCCTGAAGGGTTCTGGGACTTGTATTTGTTTTGGAACATTTCTGTACCAGTCTCTAGAATGGCAAAAGGCAATAAAAAGGGCAGAGTTATGGGTAAAATTAAAAAGGGGTTCCTCCTAGTCATCCTGGTCTGATTCCCTCCCCACGTGCTCCTTCCACAGTACACCACCCCCAGGGATGGGATCTGAGAGTGCCTGCCTTCCCCTGGCCACTTGAGAAGGGTCCTACAGAAGGCCTATCTAGCACCTCAAGACACAAGTCCCTTAGAGTTGAAAGCCAAGTATTACAGGATAGAAAAATTAAACAGGAAAAGGCATTCGTATTTATGCTTCCAGGATCTGGAACAGCCTGAAAACGGATACCAGGAAGCATCTCTCCACCCTAAAACTAAAAAAAACTGGCATTTGAACACCCACCAGTCACAAAGGCATAAAGGTAGAATTATCTTGGTCTCCAACTTGCACAGCGCTCCATTGCTTGCACGCTACATATGAGACTGGAAGTCCTGAACTGAATGTCTGGGACAAGGCTATGTTTTTCTATTTTTTCATGGATTGGTTTAAAGACTTTTCCAAGGGGTGTCCTCATCAGAGATACAAATTCCATATGTGCCCCTGCAAGATCTTAAAGATCACAAGGCACCCGCTTCATGTGTGAGGGTTCTTGCACAGAATGCTGTGTGGTTTCACCTGTTGATGAGAGCCTTTTTTAATTAAATTGGTACTCAGCCTACTGTATCCCATGAGTGTCCTTGACAGGATCCCTGTGTAAATGCAATGCCAGCTCTATGCCAAACGGTTTGTACTGAAAGGGAAGTGGGGTACGGATGTTTCTATATATGCTTAAAACTTGTACTTGGTCCTGAGAACAATGTCTATAGTTGCTAGAACCACATATAGCTGATGCTTGTATGGTGTCTGGATTCAACATTGCATTCACAACTGACCATAAACCCTGGCGGACACTGAGGAAAGCTTGACAGTGTGTGTGCTAACTGATTGGATGGCCACCCAAAGTTTGAATGGATGAATCAATGCAATTAGGAGCTACCGTAAAACGTACACTTAACTATTACATTTCAATTTAACTGGAGGATCTGCAACCATGAAGAGCAACCCACTTGAAGACTAATTGAATGTAAGCTCTGCTGGACTACATTCTTACATGACAACTTCTAACAGCAAATGTCTGCCAGCATTTTCTAAAACCAGATTTCTGCATTGACCAGTGAGAGGCAGTGTGTGATGCTCTCGCTTAACTTGTGGGGGGCAAGTCATTGGTGGCATTTCATTTCTGTGGTCCCAACAATATTGCTGTCACAGGTGGAAATTGATTCAATGTTTTATACTTCAGAAGAGGCTCCTTCATGTGTTGGTGGCTATCGGTGATGATCGCGCTTGTGTGAGCAACGCAGAGAGATTTCAGGGTGGTCAGGTCTTAAGGTTAAGTTACCACCAAGTTTTTTCTTGGCATTGGATAGCTTGATTGCTGTTGGGAAATTGTTGGGAATGCCAAGGGATTGGATCAGGGGCCTAGTCATTTTGGAGGTGCTTTGGAGTTGACGAATGTCTGCCAAGGTGTTTTTCAGTGATCAGTAATATTGTACTGTTGTCATTGGTGGGCGTTAGAGGACATACGTATCCAAAGGATATGAAGTAGACTTGTTTCATGGGTTTTGTATCAAGTTATGGGTCATCAGTGATCCTGGAGCCAGATTATCTAACATTTGCACTAATGTTAAACAAAATCAGCAGATTCTTTGATAATACTAAATGAAACAACCAGGCTTTGTCATAATCTGTATTTACTAAAAAACATTTGCATTACTGGAAATTAAAGAATATCTTTTGGTTTTGTGATATTTACGCTTCATAGCATACAAAGATAGGTCCTTACTACATTTACTTTCATGTTACGCAGCAAATCTAAATAAACCAGTCTCCTTCATGTTTGCTCTATTGAAAACCTATTTAGACATTAAAAATTAGATCTCAGACAGTTTTGGTCAATTCCTTCTTATCTAAGCAGCAAAACTGGTGCTCAATTTATTTGCCCCATTTTCCACATTGTCAACGTTTTGGTAATGTAGCCCCCCCCCCCATTTAGCATGTGAGCAAGCGAGTAATTAGAGGATGAGTCCTTTTTTTGATAGGGCAAAAACATCTGCTCTAGTTGCAGATTATTCCCCCTGCAAGGAGTCATTATAAGAGTCGGAGACCACAACCTCTGTTGACAACTCATGTAAGCATTTAAGCATTTTGCACCAAAGGCTTCTTCAAAAGGGATCCAGTTATCTTGGCATTGGATGGCTGTTGGAGACACTTAGGGATGTTATTATGTCAGGCCTGGCTCCAAGCTTGTAAAAAATAAAACAAATTGGTCACCCCCACACTCTTCATGTTTAATGGACCCCATCAGTGGGAACACTGGGTTACACAGAGAAGGGATGGGAACAGTGGCCTCATTGTATGAATATTGGAGAGATGTTGGAAATACCAGAAAAAGTTTTAGGAAGTCTTTGATAAATTGATAGGGGAATTATATATGATGGAACAATCAAAGGAAGAATCTTGGATTGGCTCACCTAAATTAATTGTTCCATCGATCTCCTATCTAATGAACCATGTATTTGGTCGGATCACTATAAAATAAACTTCTCAATCAAAGCCAACATACAACGTCCGGCCCCAATCATCGCTCCAGCTACCTGCACCAGGAACAAGAAAGACATTACACCAGATAAACTCCTACCGTTATTACTCCCCCTGCTTAACAATACTGCCACTTCTGACCCTACAGTCTTAGTGGACCTTTACAATATGGCAATACTTAAAGCTCTGAATACCATCATCCCTCTAAAATTACGGAAAGCTAAACCACAACGTCACTTGAATACGTGGTTCACACCGCATCTAAGAGAACTATGTAAAACTAAGAGAACTGCAGAAGCACATTTGAAAAAGTGCCTTACAGTAGCTAATAAGAATGAGCTAACTCTAGCATCCACTAACTACAAAGAAGCCATTATACTCGCCAAAAAAGACACCAAGAACAAAAGGATCATGCAAGCGGAATCAAACACTGATTCTAAAAGAATTAGAATCCCCTATCGCCCCTATTGACAAATGTATCACAGAGGCACTATGGTGTACCAACATTCAGAAGGCACTATTAGATAAAATAGCTCTGCTACAATCTAAAATGAATGCGAAAAATGTTTTGCTACTCTCTGACCCTGAATACAAACAACCCCCCCAATGAGACGTCCACCGTTGAGCCTACTTGTAAACCATTTAGTTACTCACCTCTCTCAATTTGGGAAGTGGAAAATATAATTAGGAAACTCAAACCCTCGAATTGCCAAGAAGGAGACGCTTGCCCTGCTTCGATCATCAAAGTAGCAGCACATGACCTTGCCCCATTTATTACTAACCTTATCAATGCCTCCTTCAAAACTGGAGTAGTGCCCGACAATTTAAAAGACGCCTGGGTCATTCCGCTAATCAAGAAACCGACCCTTGACCCAGCCAACCCCTCGAACTACAGGCCAATAACAACAGTACCCTTTTTACTAAAAATATTGGACAGAGCAGCCTACCTGCAAATACAGGCTTATCTAGAATCCAACAATCTACTGGGACTAAGGCAATCTGGTTTCTGACCTAGACACGGCACGGAAACTGCCCTAATAGATCTCAACACTCAGATCCAAATTTTGAAAGACAATGGTAAACTAGCACTCCTCCTACTGCTTGATTTATCAGCAGCTTTTGATTTGGTCAACCACCAAACACTCTGCCTCCATCTGAAATCTGCAGCACATTTCTCTGACGCAGCCACTGCCTGGATCAGCTCCTTCTTGGCAAACAGAACTATGAGGGTCTTCTCTCCTACTGACTCGCCTGAACCCTCACCGGTACTTTGTGGGGTTCCACAAGGCTCCTGTGTGTCCCCAACGCTCTATAATGTCTTCACGAAGCCCTTATTCGATATGCTTGACTATCTTGGTGTCACGTATAACAACTATGCGGACGACACCCAGATACTCATTCCT
This sequence comes from Ambystoma mexicanum, assembly GCF_040938575.1. Classification (NCBI taxonomy): domain Eukaryota; kingdom Metazoa; phylum Chordata; class Amphibia; order Caudata; family Ambystomatidae; genus Ambystoma; species Ambystoma mexicanum. The sequence continues at coordinate 1,357,933,225 of NC_090937.1, read as the reverse complement.
ATCACGGGAGACTATGCAACTGATAGCAAAACCCTCAACGAAATCTACGCAGTAATACAAGCGTGGATGGCACAACACGGCCTTTGTCTCAATGATGAAAAAACCGAGCTGCTCATCCTTGGTGCTCATCCTTGGTGCCCACGCTAAACTAAAAAAACTAAATACTGCATTAAAATCATTTACTATTGATGGCAATCTCATCAATGTCTCAAACAACACTAAAACCCTTGGCATCTACTTGGATGCCACCTTATCCTTCTCCAAACAAACTAATGCGGTAGCATCATCCTCCGCTTATACTTTTAAACTTATCACCGCCTGCAGGCCATTCATTTCCACCCTATTTGTATCACATTGGCTAGAACTCCAGTTCTGTCCAAATCAGATTATTCTAACGCTCTCTATCTAGGTACCAGCCACAATTTGGCGATGAGGGAACTTTGGATAAGAGGAGGCTGAAAACACCACTACCATGTTGATCTCCTGAGTTCTCACTGAACAAAGGATAGGATCCAAGTATCCTGCAACTACGAAGCAGAGTCGAGGAACCGCTAGTGACCCGCTGGAATGTTTGGCGCCCTGAGCCTGCTGTCGTCCCGTGGGACCCCCTCTGCATCTGGTCATCCTAGAAGGTCTGCGAAGACGCTTTGACCCATTGGAATAGTGGGACCACCTATTCTCGCCACCTTTATCAAACCCTGCAAGTAAGCTTTCTCTGAAGTGTCCCTGGGCCAACCAGTGGACTGACCAGCTTACACAGTTGCTTTGCTCTGTCACTGCTGCCGTTTCGAAGAGGCCCTCCAAACTTGGTATACTGCTAGCTCTTTGTCCCCGGCACCCTCACACCGAATTTCATACACTTGGCGTTCCCAGGTCTGAAGTGAGACGAGTGCGACAGGACCGGAGGAAACACGGTTACCTTGTTGCCCTGCCGCGGCAACGTTCTTTGAAAGTCTGCTGCATTGGTGACCCTCTTGCCCCTGAAGCCTGCTGCAGTGAAACTGGGTTGATTCATGCACCCGGAGTGGAGAAATTGCCACTGTCCCGTTTGGGAATCATCGCTGTATCTCAGGAACTGAAAGGTGCCGAGACGTCCTTTTAGCCGCATTCGAACATGCGAGCGAAGTGGACTGAACTGGTGTAGTTTGGGTCCGCTTACATCGGGGACCGGTGAGTACTCCATACCCAAACTGGTGGCCCCTAGCGCAAGGGCCCATTTTTACGCACAAATGGCCCCTAGGGTCCCCTCTACTTCCAACTGCTATTGCGAAATAGCGACTCCATCCCAAAATCTCGAACTGCCTCTGCCTTCAAGTGGAGGTCCTTTTTGAATAGTGGGAACCTGTTCTGCATCGCCTCATCCACCTTCCCGAGCTGCTAGAGACTCCTGAAGAGACCCTATTCTGCCCATTGGAACAACCACGTGCGCTTGCATTGCATGTAATATGGAGCAGAAGGCTCCTCTCTTCTTAGGGCTTGGACTGTCTCTTAGGTGTATTGTCGATGTCAAACTGGGCCTAAAGACTATCTGCACTGCCTGTTTCCTTCCCCTCAACATATTTCATGCATTTAACCCTTTAGACCCCAATGGTCTTGTATATACATTGTATGGATAGTGTTGTGTTGGTTTACTTAGTGTTACTGTGATTCTTTTGGTATGGTCTATGTTACAAAGGCCTTGTAATAAATGTGTCTATATTTTTGATACAACACCTGTCTGGAGTAATTTGTAAGTGTCCTTGCTTTGTGTGCTCTTTGAGGTCCTTCAGTCACCCTCACCCCTCCTGAGACTTAGTCTTGACCACCTTCTATAGCTACCCTGATTGGTCTGACTTGTCCAGAGGTTACCCTGTTCCAAGAAACTAGGCTGGCCTTCTGAACGTCTGCCCCTCCAAGTCAGAGTTCAGAAATCCATCTTAACAATTTGGTGTACAGCGGTGGAATTGGACTGAAGGTATCCAGTGTTGCATACTAGTGAAGGCATTTCGAGTTATTCCTACCCGGACACATAGTGAATTGTTGTAGTATAACTGAAAAAGGCCATAGTCCTATCTAACAATATGGAAACAAATACCTTGTTAACCTTAAATGCTTCTAAATCTGAAACATTGAGAAAGATGTGTGCTGAGAGAGGTGTCTCTGCTCAAGGCACAAAAATGGAAATGATCCAAAGAATCATGGAATGGCAAGAAGCTCAGCTTAGTGCCATAGCTTCTGATGGCACTGGAGAAAGAGGTGGGGCTGCTCTCACTGGCACTGCACTGATTCATAGAGACCATGAGGATTTGGAGGATGTAATGTCTGTTTCCTCTGCCAGTGCTGAAGGTGAGACCATAGTTGAATTCAAGAAACAAGAACTGCTGTTTAGGCAGAAGGAGCTTGAATTTAACATGGCCAAACTGAAGATAGAGCAGGGAGAAAAACAGAAAGACAGATCACCAGTTGGAACTGGCCAAGCTTTAGGTTGCCAATGGATCCAAGGGTCCTGGACATGGGTTTGGGTCCTCCTCTCATCCAAGGTTTCCTAAGGATCTGCTCGGTGTGTATGAGGAAAAGAATTACATTATGGACTGGCTGAATACATTTGAGTATGCATGTGAAGTTCAACAATTTGACAATGCTGATAAAATTGCCTGGTTACTTAGCAGACTGTCCCATTCTGGCTGCAGTTCCATTATGGAAATGTCAAAAGCTGAGAGAGCAGATTTTGCAATGTTGAAGCAAACTCTCATCTTAAAGGTTGGAAATATTCCTGCCCAATACTTAAAAAGATTCAGAGAGTACAAAAAAATGAAGGTGGTACTTAGGTATGTTATGTAACTGAATCCTTAAAAAACTTGACTGGCTGGGTTGAAGGTTATACGGTCTCTACTTTCGAAGGTATGATATGTCTTGTCATGATTGAACATATTTTTGCATCTTCTTCCCCTGAGCTTAAGCAGCATTTGTTAGATTCAAAGGAGATAGATCCTAAGAAACGTGCCATAGCAGCAGATTTGTGGATGTCGCATAGAGTGTCTCATAAGGACAACACTCATCCTGGTAAGCAGGAGGAGGGGAAAAAGTCCAAAGATAAGATAAGGAGGGTGGGGAATCTGATAAAATGTCCTCCCAGAAGGGCCACAAAAGGAAAAATAAGGCTAAGACACAAGAGAACTCGCAGGATAGTGGAGGTCAGCCTCCAAAACAGAACTCTGGTTATAGTAAGCCTCCTTATGTAAACATACCCAGTGGATCTTGTTTTGCTTGTGGAGCAACTGACCATGTGAAGGGGGATCCCAGATGTAAGGTCAAAACCTTGGGGGTCCACTCTGCTAATCTGGCATTCTCCTCCTATGAGAAAGAAGAGATTACAGGGGCATCCTTCTCCTCAGACTCCTTCCCCAGTTGGATAGAAGCTGAGATAGTTTTAGTTTCCCTGGGTTCCTGGGAGCCTAAAGTCTCAGAGGCTTATGCTAGGATTCCAGATAATACCAAGCACTACTTTAAAGACAGGGTGATGATCAATGGAGTAGATACTCCAGCTCTTAGGGATAGTGGGTGTAGTCAAACTGTAGTGGATTCTACTTTGGTAGACCCAGAGGAAGTTAACAGAGCTCCTCTGTTACCCAATAAATTGGCTAATGGCCCACCTCTCATGTTCCCAGTAATACATGTAAATCTTACTATAAATCGTACAGCAGTCAGGATTCCAGTGAGCATACAGAGGAGCGTCCCAGGAAAGATCTTGCTGGGAAATGATCTCAGAGCTTTAGGGCTTGTGGCAGATGCAGCTGAAAGACCCTGCTCAAGGTCTCAAACAAGGGCAGCACTGGCCAAGGCCAATGCAATGCCCCGGCCAAAGGGGAAACCCAAGGCTAAAGGAGTAAGAAAATCCAAAAGAGGGAAAGAAAACATTGCCCCTAACTCACCTACCACAGAGGTGGAGGTAGTTGGTCAATCACCAGGACCTGATGAGGAGGTGGTGATACTTGAAGTATTTGACCCCAATAACCATCCTGACAGGGAAGAATTTAGTAAGGGCCAACGTGAGTGCCCATCTCTGGAAGGCCTAAGGAGACAGGCCTGCTCCCAGCTTGAGGGTGGACCTCCTTGGAAGCAAAGGATTTATTGGGAAGGTGGGCTCCTATATAGTGAACCTACAGAGTCTACAGAAGGAGACCATAGGAGGTTGGTGGTTCCCCTTGCTGTAAGACCCTTCCTCCTGCAGCTGGCGCATGAAGTGCCCCTTGCTGGTCACCTTGAAATCAAGAGAACCAAGCAAAGGTTATCCATGCACTTCTACTGGCCCAAGATGGGGGTGCAAGTAGAAAGTCACTGCAGGAGTTGTGCCTCTTGACAGTTATCTGGTAAGAGTGGCTCAATGATCCAAGCTCCATTGGTACCACTCTCAGTCGTGGGGGTACCATTTGAGAGGGTAGGGATCAACATTGTTGGTCCCTTGACCCCCAAACATCCTCAGGCAATAGGTTTATCCTGGTGCTGGTCGACCATGCCACCAGGTTTCCTGAGGCCATCCCATTGAAAACTGTGACTGCCAAGTCAGTTGCAAAAGCTTTGCTTGGCATATTTACTAGGGTTGGCTTCCCTAAAGAAGTTGTGTCTGATAGGGGCAGCAACTTTATGTCAAAGTATATGCAGGCCATGTGGAAGGAATGTGGTGTCACCTATAAGTTTTCATCCGCATACCACCCACAGACCAATGGTCTGGTGAAAGGTTTAATAGGATCTTGAAAAGCATGATTGGGGATCTGGAGGAACCTCAAAGAGGAAAATGGGATCTTCTTTTACCAAGATTACTGTTTGCCTACAGAGAAGTACCACAAGAGGGTGTTGGCTTCAGCCCCTTTGAACTTCTGTTTGGTCACCCTGTAAGGGGACCCTTAGCCATAGTCAAGGAGGGATTGGAGATGCCCACTCCCCCCATTAATACCAACGTAGTGGACTATGTGCTAGGGCTCAGAAAAAGGATGGTACTCCTGATGGGTCTGGCTAGTGAAAAGTTGAAGGCAGGGCAAGCTCTGGTGAAACATTGGTATGACCAGAAGGCTTCCCTCATCAATTTCACACCTGGTCAGAAAGTCCTGATCATGAATCCTAGAAGGCCTAGAGCTTTACAGGACAAATGGTCAAGCCTTTACACAGTGGTGGAGTCACTGGGTGAGGTCGACTATTTAGTGGACCTTGGAAGGGCTGGTCAGGCTCCAAAGATGTTTCATGTAAATAAGCTGAAGGCTTTCATCCCAAGAGTTGAAATCGCTGCACTGCTGTTGGTTTCAGGTGTTGAGGAAGAGGAGTCAGAACCTCTTCCTGACCTGTTCCAAAGCAGTCCTTCTGACAGCTCCATTGAGGGTATACAAGTGGCCCCTCACCTGACTTCTGATCAACAGGCTGAGGTGAAATGTTTGCTTAGGCAATTTTCCCCCTTGATTTCACAGTCCCCTAGTTGACACCTTAGTGCAAACAGAACATAGACACAGGAGACAGTGTACCTACCAAAAGTAGTGGATACAGAATGTCGGACAAAATAAGGTCTTACATTAAGACAGAGGTCAACAGAATGTTGGATCTTGGGGTGATTGAACCCTCCAGTAGTCCTTGGTCCAGCCCAGTGGTTTTGGTTCCAAAAGGCAGGTACTTCTGAATTTAGGTTCTGTGTGGATCACAGGGCTCTGAATGCTGTCACCAAGACAGATGCACACCCCTTGCCTAGAGCAGATGAGCTGGTGTATACTTTGGGCTACCTCAGCACGTTTGACCTCATTGCAAGCTATTGGCCAACAGCCCTTGCAGAACATGCCAAGGAGAAGACAGCTTTCTCAACACCAGAGGGTCTTTACAAGTTCAGGGTAATGCCTTTTGGGTTGAGGAATGCCCCTGCCACTTTCCAGAGGCTTGTGAATCATGTGTTGAATGGGTCGGATGAATTCTGTCTTGCATATCTGGAGGATTTAGCAGTTTTTGGTGCCACCTGGGAAGACCATGTTAAACACCTTGGGATTGTGCGACAGGCTCTTCAGAAGGCCCACTTGAACATAAAGGCCAGTAAGTGCCAGATTGGACAAGGATCAGTGGTCTACCTTGGACATGAAGTAGGTGGAGGGAGGATACAGCCTCTACCCAGTAAAGTACAAGCAGTACAAGACTGGCCTATCCCACTACACAGACCCAAGTGAGAGCCTTGTTTTGGACTCACTGGTTACTACAGAAATTTCATGGCAGACTATGGTACCATAGCTGCCCCTCTGACTGCTCTCACCACTCCAAAGAAACCCCAAGAAGGTAACCTGGTCTGAAGAGTGTGGGAAGGCCTTAAATGTCTTAAAAGACTCCTTGTGCCAGGCCCCTGTTCTCAGGGCCCCTGATTACCAAAGACCTTTTATTGTGCAGACAGATGCCTCCGACACTGGGATAGGAGCTGTACTATCGCAAGTAGATGAAAAGGGTAAGGAACACCATATTGGCTTAATTAGTCACCAGTTTAAAGACAGAGAGCTCAGATGGTCCACAGTAGAGAAAGAATATTTCTCTGTTGTGTGGGCCCTAAGGAAGCCGAGGCCCTACCTCTATGGGACCCACTTCACTATGCAAACTGACCCTAAGACCTTAAAGTGGCTAATGAACATCAAAGGAGAGAATCCAAAGTTGCTTAGGTGTTCCAGAAGTCTGCAAGGCTTTGAATTCACTATTGAGCACAGGCCAGGTGTCCAACATTGCAATTCTGATGGTGTAACGCTCACCTGATTCCCGTAGAGGCGCCGGTCTTGACTGGGCGTATAACGTATCTTCAAAGGTGATGTGTAACACACGGCTGGCTCTTTGGGCTGGACCTCTGTGCACTGTATGTCTGACTCGAAGGGTAAGATGTCTGCAGATAGAAAATATGGGATTAAGGAACTGGGTTATTGAATGTCTCTCTCTTCTTCCTTTTCTCTTCTCCTGTAGAACCCCAAAGGTTAACGCTCTCACCTTAGGTAAGTGAACGCCGTGCTCTCCATCTGCCTCGGGGCAGGGTGCTGTAACCAGTTTCTTCACTGGATAAGGGGAGCAGGCCTCTTGACTTCCGAGGACTGCTGTCCGTCGTTTACTGCACGAACGGTAAGTTTCGAGTAATTCTAATGTCTTTAAAGTCTTTAGTAATGATGTTTCTTGTTTTGCAGGGTTCCGGCGATGGCGGATGACGGGCTGAAGTGAGTTGAAGATGGAGCCCGTGTGATGAATAGAAGCGCCTGGAAGCACGTAAGTAAGCGCTTGTTGCCTGCTTCACGATGCGCTCTAACGGTCTTTTTATTTTGCAGGTACAAGTTCGGAGCGGCTGCAGGGTGCCGGAATACCCACTGGGTTAGATGTGGAAAGGAGTAATGGCACGTGAGTATTAAAGTTCCCCAATCTTTAAACGCACCTTGTTTTGTCTTTCAGATGCGGGATGCAGCGCCGAAGGCCTCCGGAGCGTGCGAAGAGTTGGTAAGCTTTTGTCTTTCAGATGCCGGAATGCAGTGTGAAGACCTCCGGAGCGCACGAAGAGTAGGTAAGCCTTTGTCTTTCAGATGCCGGAATGCAGCGCGAGGCGTTGGTGACAGCCGATGGACCAGGTAAGTGAAGAGCTGTCACTGAAGACCGTAATGCTAACCTGTTCTTTCTTGTCTTTATAGGTGTTGCTGAAGACTAGATTCAGGATGGTAAGCCTTTTTCCTTAGGCCCAGGATCAGATGCAGAAGACACGATGAGCGTTCTGCTGCAGAGGATGCAGAATAACGCAAAGCAAGATTCATCCATTGGGTGTGGTTTAAATAGCCTCCTGTAGTGCTTTGGTGTCTCCTTCCACAGCCACGCCTAGGTAAGAAAAGAGTTCCTGCTTTCCAGAAGAGTTCCAGTGTTCTGAATCTAGGGAGTGGCTCCTGCCCCACCCAACAGGAAAAGTAGTTCCAAACAGAAGAGGATCAGAGGCTCAACTGGCAGGCAAGTAAGCAGCATGGTCTGCTGCAGGCAAGTCCACCCAAGCATTATGAGCCCGGCGCTTCCAGCGCTGGGACTGGGCATATTTATGAGCCTGGTGCCACTGGCGCCAGGACTGGGTCCAAAAGGTCCCAATTGGGACTGGTTGGCACTCGGAACCTGGGTTATGGATCTGCTTCCAAGGGAGTTGGGAAAACCCTGACCTTTTGGAAGCAGAGATCATGACAGATGGGTTGTCCAGAATGTTTAACCGACCTGAACAAGAAACTCATCCAAGGGTGGATTAATTCCCTCTGTCCTTAGTCTGGAAGGGGCGAGTGTTAAGAAAGATTTCATAATTGTATGTAATTTTCCATCCATGCGTCAACCCCCAAACTTTTGCTGCTGTTTAGACACCATTGACTGACTTTGCCAGAGAAGCACAACCATCAGCTGCACTCCTCTGGGCTTTCGCTCACTTTATATGGGGAAACTGACATGCCCTTAAGACAGTCAGTACTGGGAGACTTTGTTTCCCTTAGTCCTTTTCCCGTGTTGCAACTTTTGTGCAACATGTAACAAGTGTGCAATGTATCTTGCCATACAGCACACTTGGGTCTATAGTAATTTCCAAAGGCCCGAGATACTCTCGCTGGACTTTTTTTTTTTTTTTTCAACTTGAATTTTATTGGGTTTTTACATCAAAAGTGAACAGTCAGGTGAATACATACCTGTGCAAACTTGGTTCTATCACAAGATCATTGCGATCCACTTCAATAACCAAACCGCTAGTAACATACATGTCCACTCTCGATGGATTTATAGTACGAACCCCTGCCCCCCCCCCCCCATGTCCATTCTTTGACGACTTCCGGGTGTCAACTTTAGCTGAAATTGTCTTAAGTGGCGGTGTGACGTTGATCTCTGTCGGTGTCATAGGTTCTAATTGAAAGTTGTGACAGGGATGGGTATTAGGCAGTACGTAGATCGCTATTCGTTTTCCGGGTATGGGCCGTTAAATGGCATTGTGGTTAGAGCTGTGAGTCGGTAGCGGGTGTACTTGTGATATATTGTTCTGTGAAGTCCATCCAGGCTTCCTCCTGTCAGGCAGCCTTGTCATGGAGGGCTGCGGTTATTTTCTCCATTCTGTATATGTTCATGGCGATTTGCAGCCAGTCTTTTTTGTCAGGTAGGGGCGGGGACTTCCATTTGAGGACTAGGGCAGCTATTGGCGCAAACAGGAGGGGGGATATCAACCCTTTTACGCGTACCACTCTGTCTTCTTCAAGGCCAAATAAGATCAGGAGAGGGGATAGGACTCTTTCTATGCCATCTAATTGTTTAATCCATCCTAGGACCTCTTGCCAATAGATGCGTACCTTGGGGCACTTCCACCACATGTTCCAGTAATCAGCGTCCATGTCGCAGTGTCTCCAGCATTTTGGGCTAGATGTTTGGAACATTTTCGAGAGTCTGCAAGGATCATAATGCCATCGATGGAGCAGTTTCAGAGCATGTAATTTGTACTGGGTGACGATTGTGACTTTAGCTGGTGTTTAGCAGATTTTGTCCCAGGCATGTTGTTCAAATTCTCTATTAAAGTCCTTTTCCCATCGCTCTTTGAGGCGAAGACTTGGGGTTTGGTCTTTGGTGATCAGGGCCTTGTACATGCGCGCTATTAAACCTTTCCATGAGTTGGTCGTGTCCAGTATCGATTCGAATGGTGTCAGCTCTCGCCGTGTGGTTTCCTTCCATTCCTTTCTCGACATGACCCCTTTTAATCGTAGATACAAAAAGATTGGAATTGGATGGACTTGGAGGGCCTCCTCTAGTTCCGAGATCGAGATCTCGCTGGACTTTTTTTTATGAACTGTGCAGATGTGTCATGGACAAGACTGATGGCAGCTATCTTTTCAAATTATTTTTAACCCTTTCCTGCCATGTTAACCATGTTAACCGCATTTGGCACAAATAGGTGGCCTGGTTCCAAAATGGCAATGCCACAAGGTTCTTTGTCCTGTCCTTTGGCCATCTTGCCCCTTCACCTTCCCCAGGTCAAGTCGCTCTGGGTCAGTCCTTATTTGGTCATGCACTTTCCCACGAATCCCAATGCTTTTGTGGGCTTCTGCATGCCTTGAGTGTGTGCCTCCAGGATGTGGGCTGGAACGTCTGGTTCCAATACACATCCTGGGTGCCAGAGAGTCTGGAGTGCAATGCGTGACTGGGACCACCATGGTCCGTAATTGGTCCACGTATGGAGTGTGTGTTTGTGAGCAGATCTCCCGTTGGGTCCTCTCTGTTTTTGCGCGAACGGAACTTTGGATAAGAGGAGGCTGAAAACACCACTACCATGTCGATCTCCTGAGTTCTCACTGAACAAAGGATAGGATCCAAGTATCCTGCAACTACGAAGCTGAGTCGAGGAACTGCTGGTGAACCACTGGAAGGTTTGGCACCCTGAGCCCACTGTCGTCCCGTGGGACCCCTCTGCAACTGGTCGTTTTAGAAGGTCGGTGAAGACGCTTTGACCCATTGGACTAGGGGGACCAACTATTCTCGGCACCTTCATCAAACCCTGCAAGCAAGTTTTCACAGAAGTGTCCCTGGGCCAACCAGTGGACCGACTTGCGCCCAGATGCCCCCGGGCTGGGTGCGCATTACAAATAAATAAACTAAACTAAACCAGCTTACCCAGTTGTTTTGCTCTGTCACCGCTGCCGTTTCGAGGAGGCCTTCGTAACTTGGTATACTGCTAGCTCTGTGTCATCGACACCCTCACACTGAATTTCGCACACTTGGCTTTCCCAGGTCTCAAGTGAGATGAGTGCGCCAGGCCTGGAGTAAATGCTGTTACTGTGTTGCTCTGCCGCAGCAACATCCTTTGCAAGTCCGCTGCATTGGTGACCCTCTTGCCCTTGAAGCCTGCTATAGTGAAACTGGGTCGATTCATCCACCTGGAGCGGATAACCATACCGGTGGCCCCTAGCGCAAGGGCCCATTTTAACGCACGAGTGGCCCCTTGGGGCCACTCTCCTTCCCACTGCTATTGCGATATAGCGACTCCATTCCGAAATCTCGAACTGCCTCTGCCTTCAAGTGGAGGTCCTTTTTGAATAGTGGGAACTTGTTCTGCATCACCTCATCCACCTTCCCGAGCTGCAAGAGACCCCTGAATAGACCCTATTCTGCCCATTGGAACAACCGCATGCATTGCATTTACTATTGAGCACACGGCTCCTCTCTTTTTAGGGCTTGGACTGCCTCTTAGCTAGGTGTATTGTCGATGTTGAACTGGGCCTAAAGACTATCTGCACTGCCCGTTTTCTTCCCCTCTAGGTTGTTGACATATTTTGTGCATTTAACCCTTTAGACCCCAAAGGTCTTGTATATACATTGTATGGATAGTGTTGTATTGGTTTACTTAGTGTTACTGTGATTCTTTTGCTATGGTCTATGTTACAAAGGCCTTGTAATAAATGTGTCTATATTTTTGATACAACACCTGTCTGGAGTAATTTGTAAGTGTCCTTGCTTTGTGTGCTCATTGAGGTCCTTCAGTGACCCTCACCCCTCCTGAGACTTAGTCTTGACTGCCTGCCATAGCTATCCTGATTGGTCTAACTTGTCCAGAGGTTACCCTGTTCCAAGAAACTAGGCTAGCCTTCTGAACGTCTGCCCCTCCAAGTCAGAGTTCAGAAATCCAACTTAACAGAACACACTAATGATCGCATGTGGCTCAAGGAACGACAAAGTCACTGGTCTGTGAGGGATTTATTTTAAACTCTTTCTGCTTCTCATTTGCAGATAGACTTCATACTCATTCAACAAGAGTGGTATTGGGGAGTGGAGAGCAGACCTGTCGATTTGAATATGGTGGTTATCTTGGGATGGGAGGTGTGTTGAAATAAATGGATTCATCAATAATATTGGGCAGGGCTATGGTTTCTAATCCTTACTATTCACCCAGCACCACTGCTAAATCAGCATATATACTTCACCTCTTACAGTGGCATGGGCAGAGGGACATGCTACACACTTTGGGGATGTATGAACCAGTACAGAATCACCCAAATAGAAATAGCACTTTGTTACCAAAATATTATGACTGTAATAGAGATACATTACTCAAACTAAGACACTTGGCCAGAACACTAAACAATGACACCCCTATAAGCAAATACACAGATCAAGACAAATATATAGATGTCTTTATGACCCTGGATTCCAATGACAGGATGGAGAAAAGACAAGCAAAAATGGAGACATTCAAAATTATTACTTTTAGTATGTCTTAAGGTAAGGCATGGTGTACTAACTGTCTGTAGGACCCATGGTATGAAGGCCATGTTGAGGGAGGGAAAACCCAGCAAAGCCCTTTTAGGGGCCTCTATTCCATTCACAAGTCTACCATAGTGTTCTGTAAGACTCAACAGCATCTTGGTGCTTTCTCAATGGTACAAAATGTGGTTCACAATGCGCAGAAGCTTGACTGCATTTGAGCACCATTGCGTTTAGTGCTGTTGACAGGCAGCTCGAAGAACTCGACGGTGCCCATTTGCAGATGTTGGAGGTCCCAGTTGTAGCAGATTGACTGGCGATGCAAAGTTGAAAAAGCTGGCAATTTGGTCTTGATGGTTCGAAGTGGTTTCGAATTAACTGGATCAGCAGTGATGGGTGGCAATTTCATAACTTTACTGGAGTCTCCGGGCAGCTCGACATTATGATGCATAGCACAAGGCAACGTTAGTTTGCGTCATCAGCTGAATGGTAGTTCCATGTCAGCTTAATGGGGCACAAATCAACAAATCGGTTTCCTAAAACAAACATTGACAAATGCAGCCCCTTTGGACCCTGGGGGTCCTTTCAGTAGGATCTTTGAAGGAAAATAATTGTTGTCCTGATTTTCCCAGACCAGGGAAATACTTCACAGATGCTTGCAGCCTATAGGCACTTTCATGGAAGTGCTCCCTGTGTAATAGCATTCTTGAGTCTCATACAAGCTCTCCTTCCAGCAATTACTCTTGTCCGCATTAGTGTTTAGGGATAGAACTGCCTAGACATCTTGTCATCACCCTTTGACAGGGACTTTGAGTGGCTTCAGCTCCAACAAGAGTTCACTTTGATTCTTCTCTGTTCCAAGATGAATCCTAAAGATGATTGCCCAAATGTCACCCCAGCTTATAGTCAAATACCCACAGGGGATTTGTCATTTTTAAAGCCTTCTGTAGAAGGCCAATTTGTGTCTTTTTTTTTTTAACAGATTTTGACCTCCTTTGTATTGTCATACCAGAATCCTTGATTTGCAGAAAGACAATGGGCCTCATTACACGGTAGGCGCTAAGGGATTACCGGCACCGGTAAGGTCACCGGTGCTGGTAATCCCTTAGCTTCCCTACTATGAGGTCCCTCAGCGGGTCCCGTCCTTAACGCCTGGTCTGACTAGGTTTTAAGGATGGGACCCGCTAAGGGATTTCAGAGCTAATAGCGGTACCGCAAATTGCGGTACCGTTATTAGCTCCTTCCCCATTCCCATTGAGCCCTATGGGGGCTCGAATGGGAATGAGGAATGGTTTTCAGAATGGGGACTTACCGGGTCCTCCAAGGTTGGAATGACCCGGTAAGTCCCCATACCGCCTACCCGCACCCGGTATGTGGTAAGGGAGTAGCCATGCCGCTAATAGCGGCATGGTTACCTCCTACTGTGTAATGAGGCCCAGTGTGGTTAAAAATGAGTGATGTACAGTAAGAATCAAGAGGGCCAAAGTAGTCTTACAATTATGGCCCCTAGACTTCCCTGGACCTCCCCCACCGTACTTCTCTCTGTGCCACATCAAAGGTTTTCCTATACTAATGATCTGCTTTCAAGTATTCCCCTGCAGCTTCCCATGAGGTGTTTATTTCCAGTCCTATCCACTTGAGGAAGCAAGTCGCTAAAGATGTGGGAGGCATCAGAATTCTCAATAAGGGTAGAATAGGGTTCCTAGGTGTACCTGGGACCATGTGTTGTGGAAGCAGCTTCAAAGGCGGAAGTCTCAAGCAGATGTGTTATCCGTAGGCCAAAGTGTAAAGCCAGGGTGAGGAAATGACAGTCTAAGAAAATTGAGGGTTGGCTGTTTAATATAGTCCCCACATAAATCCTAGCTATTTTTTTAATAAGAAATAGTTTTTATCTATACTTTAGCAATGTTCCTAAGGTCAAAGGGACAGTAGCTCTGCCACCGGATCTATTGACTCCTGTTTACCAGCAAATGCATTCCCAATTTTGTACTAAAATGGCCAGGATGAATTTTAGAACAACTTTCCTTGTATATATTTATTTATTATCAAAATCAATAAGACTAGTAAGTTATAAGAACCTAGTAAACGACTATAAAAAGTCGATTCTTGAAGCAAAGAGAGAATTCCATAATAACAGGATCAATATAGCCAAATCTAACACAAGGGAAATCTTTAGAATACTTAAAGAACAGGAAAAATCCCCAGCTCCCATAGACCACTTAGCGAAAGATGACGCCTCCTGGTGCCAACTAATACAAGGTGGTTTATTCAATAAACTTCATAATATTCGCATGAAAATGTTAGAGAAAAAGAATTCCTCTATTCCAACATCCAAGATTTCTAATAGGTGTTTCAGTCATGACCCCTCGATACCTCAAATTGACTTTCATCCCATTACGATGAGCGAGCTTCAGAAAACCATTGAAAACATGAAAACCTCTCAATGTAGAGGAGATGCTTGCTCCTCGATTATAAAGAAACGTCCTCCACGGCTCATTGAAGTATTATGTATCTTTATAAACACCTCCTTAAAGGAAAATAGCGTCCCTGATGAGATCAAATCGACTATGGTCACTCCTATTCTTAAAAAACCGGGTATGCCAATGGACAATCCGCTTAACTTTCAACCTATATCTAATACTCCTTTATTATTGAAAATCTTAGATAGAGTGGCATACGGCCAATTGGCAGAACACCTGGAGAAATACCCCATTCTTCACCCGAAGCAGTCTGGCTTTCGGAATAAATTTGGTACGGAAACAGCGCTCTTGGAGCTTAAAACTAAACTCTTGGGAGACATGGATAAAAAGGGTTTGTCATTGATAATCTCCTTAGATCAGTCTGCAGCTTTTGATCTGATTGAACACTCCATTCTGACTCGGAGATTACAAGCTGTGGCCAATCTTTCGGCTGCGGCAGCACAGTGGGTTCAGTCTTTTCTGGACCATAGAAGCAGCAGAGTCTGCTCGGCTTCGGCTGAAGCTATTCCTATATCGGAGCTATATGGAGCTCCCCAAGGGGCAAATATGTCACCTCGTTTATATAACCTCTTTATGGCACCTTTCTTCTTTATGTTAGAAGAGGAGGGGTCATTTTTTCAAACTATGCAGATGACACTCAATGTGTCATCTCATTAACAGGACATCATGAGAGAAACGAGTTTGAGGTAAATAGAATTTCTGCCTTAATCGAACGATGGATGTTGGGAAAATGTTCTTGCTCTGAATCGTAGCAAGACAGAGCTACTGATCATTGGTAGCCCAAGTGCTCTAAAAAATCTTGATACAGCTTATAGCTCCTTCAAGTTAGGTGATGATATCTCTCCACTACCGAAAAAAAAATCTTGGGAGTTACCTTGGATTCGACTTTAAGTATGAAGGCTCATGTATCCACGGTAGTGGCTGGAGTAACCTACTATGTTAAGCTTCTTTCCCATCTAAGGCCTATGATTTCACAGGATTGTGCAGCGACTATTGCCAGGGCAATCATCGGGGCAAAGTTGGACTATTGCTGTAGTCTTCTTTTAGGCATTAGTCAACTAGAATTACGCAGAATACAGGTTGCTCAGAATTGGGCAGTTAGAGTAGTTCTCAGACTCCCTAAGTATAGTCATATAACCGAGGCTAGAAGAACTCTTCATTGGCTCGGATAGTCTTCAGAGTCCTGGTCATTGCCTTTAAGTGTAGGCAACAAGTTGTGCCCACTTATTTACAGAAATATATAATAGAGAAATCTAACCAGCGCTCCCTTAGATCAGGAACACAAAACTTGATTGTGCAGCCCAGAAGCAGGACTGCTAAGGCAGGAAACGGGGCTTTTAATGTTAGGGCTCCTTCCCTCTGGAATAAACTTCCAGACCGATTAAGGCATCAGAAGTCCTTACAAGTCTTCAAGAAAGAATTTAAGACACACCTTTTTGCCTAATCTAAACGCAGAAAACTACTTGAATGACCGGAGGTGTATAGCCGGTTCATCAAGTGGTACACATCAGCCTGTTCCCTTTTATCTTTTTTCGTTCTGTTCGTATTACGATGTAGTGTCCTGGGTCCTATTGTTTGTATAATACTTGTTGTTTGATCTTTGCCTTTATGCCTGAGGGTCAATAGCATGCACTACAAATGTATTGTAATGTAATGTAATGTAAAAAGGGAAAGCAATGCATTTTTGGCACAACAACGCTTACAGAATTTACCATTGCTAACAGAGCCAAGCACATGAGTCCTTTACAATGGGCTGAGATAATGTGATTTGAAGGCCAGCTATTGCAGGGAATTAGGTAAAGATAAACCAGGGATGAATGGCATAGTAATGGGATGCTGAGGGATGTGCTAAATTAAGGATGGAGGTGTGACGGAAAAGTGATGTAGGGTAGTCCCATGAAGGGTAGGAAGAGAGGAAAACATGGCGATGCAGTAGCATACAGCGCTAGGAAACCGGCACTTCAGAACGCAGAGCTTTGATGTTGGATTTAAATAATGGTAGAGTTGGAGTAGTACGGAGAGGGAGAGGAAGAGCATTTGAAGGAAGGGGAACAAGGAGAGAGAGAGAGCGGAAATGAGAGGGAGCACATGGGGCTCGAGTGGTAGCAAGGAGGTGAGCAGAAGGATGACCTTAACGAGCAAGGAGTATAGCAGGGAGCGAGATGAGCAGATATGGAGGGTGGGGCGAGTCCATGGATAGAATGAGAAGATTATACTTAGCCCTTTGTTTAATAACCAGCCAATCAGGCGATGGGCAGATGAGGAAGAGGTAAAGCGAGACAGCATTTAGAGGCCACCTTCCTGAGGTTCTCTTTACTGTACCACGCAATGTGTAAACATATGTTTCCACTTTGTAAGTTAACAATCGTCTGGTGAACTTTTTAAATTTCCACCCCAGTGCTGAAGATGAATTTAACTTTATCAGACTGTTTGTAATTCCATACCATACTTTCTCTCGTCCTCTAATATTTGATGAAGATGAAAATGGGCGCCAATATTCAGCAGCAAGAAATTAAGGCGTTGCGATTAACACTAATAAAGGTTTTAAAGGTTAACTCAATTGAGAGGCAACTACTCAGCTGCAGACTGTGCACTTTTGAAGTATATAATACTGTTCTATGAAATGTGGTCAATTCATGTTTCAGCTGCTGGGGCGATTGGAAACGGTGCACGGCATAAGTGTACATACGTCTGCTATATGACGCGCAGTGCTCACATTACACTCACAATGCCTGAAACCACCCCAGGTATAAAATCACTGACGGTGCGTTTTTAACAACAGCGCCTATGGGGAAAGTGCGTCTGTTTAACATCCCAACTTAAAGAGAAACCACCTTTACTTTGCAAAGCAAACATAATAAAAGTCAAGAGATACTACTCATATGAGGCTAGGCATGGGATGAAGGCCCTGGGATTTCCCCTGTAGACCACCTCAAGGGCCAGCACTACAGAGTGTATAGTGTTCCTCAAGAACCAGGTTTTCCTAGGCCTCAAGCCTCCCACATGGGAAGCTGTCACAGTGCCCACTCCCCCCACATTTACTATCATCTTGTATTTTCAGCATATTGAACGACAGGCTCTGACCTCATTAGTACTCAACACTGACAATTCGCCTGAACGTTATCTCTGTATTCGTTACTGTCTGATACCAAGCATAGAATACATCACACAGGTGCCATTTAGCCGAAGTGATAATTGGCATAACACGAGCAAGACCTTATCCGAAACATATTAGGCACAAGCACTTTTACTTTAAAGCACCCGTTTTTTCTTGGTTGGTCTGACCATTTTAGAATTTATGTTTCCTTCCTTCTACTAAATATAAAGAAGCAACTTCATGCTAATGAAAAAATAATGCTTTTAAATTTACTCACACAGTATATTTTGTATTGTTCTACAAACAATTGTGAGTTTCTTTGTGGCGGGTTTAAATATATAATGTATATATTAGTCACATAACACAATAATATGGCACTCATAATACTTATTGATACGACAAAGAAATCTCATCTTGTTATCATAAAGGTTGCTATGGAGCATTTATTTCTTGATAAATGGTGATAAATTGAACACAAAAAAAACAAATTAGTGTGGACAACGTATATTTAAAGTTGGTGTTCCTAATGGCCCTTCCTGTTTGAGGTACTGAAAAGGTTGGGCATGGTCATAAAATACCTGGCCTAGACTGATTTCCTATACACGCCCCCATAAGCAACAGTCATGACAAATTGGGTAAACTCAAGACCAATTGCCCCAACTAGTGGCACTAGACACGGCTCCCCAATATCGCCACTGTTATTCGCTTTAGCAATAGAACCCATCGCCTGCTGTGTCCTAGAATTCTACAAACACAGAGGGATGAAAATCTATTTCACTGTTAACATAATACCACTCTATGCTGACAACATGCTTTTATATGTCAAACACCCACAGGAAAACCTACAACCGATAGTGTAAGACTTTAAATGGTACAGGCACTACAGACTAAGGGCCTCATTACACGGTAGGCGGTAAGGGTTAACGGTCACTGGTAATGATACCGGTGACCGTTAACCCTTACCGCCTTACTACGAGGTCCCTTAGCGGGATGGTACTTCAACGCCTGCTTTTAGCAGGCGTTAAAAACCAACCCGCTAAGGGACCTTGGTGCTAATTACGGCACCGCAAATTTGCGGTACCGTAATTAGCACATTCCCATTATGCCCTATGGGTCAAAAATGGGAATGGGGAAGGGCAATGGTGGAAGGGGGAATTACCGCCCCGCCAACCTTGGAATAGGGCGGTAATTCCCCTTTCCACCAAGGCGGTGCCGGTATTTTACCGGCATGGACCAAGGTGCTACTAGCACCTTGATCCACCGCCTACCGTGTAATGAGGCCCTAAGAATTAACTGATATAAATCAGAACTCCTACCGCGACCAAGAATACCCAGAGAGGCGAATATGCATCCACCTTTAAATGGTGTCAACGATCCATACACTATCTAGGAATCATGATCTCTACAGACCTCGAAATACCAAGATAACTAATTAAATATGCTGGATGGCATACACTCTAAAATAGAGAAATGGGTGCATTTACCACTATCGTAATTGGCCAAGATCTCTTTAGCTAAAAATGGAAGTGGTGCCAAAGCTCCTTCATATGGTATGATACGATCGTTTATTTATATAGCGCCTATACACAATGTGTTTCAAAGCGCTTCAAGGCAAGGGAGGGAACAAGGGAAAATACAACCACATTTTTACAGGCCATGAACAGTAAGGATGTGAAATTAACTATCGTACTTGGCCTGACGACATTTCAGGTAGTGCAAAAGCTAAGACATAGATAAGGAAGGGAGGGAGAGAGTGGGACGGAAATGGAAACAGACAGGCGACTACCGTCGTAGGCCTGACGACATTTCTGGTAGAGCCGGAGAAAAACAAAAGGTGAGGGAGAGGGGTGCAGAAAGGGAGGGGAGGAACAAAACAAGCGACTATCATACTATTACGTATCAGTTATCTCCACCGCCCCCCCCCACGGAAAAATACTGGATGAGAGCAAAGAGCATGCTGGTGAAACTGATATGAGGCAACAAAATGCCACGCGTCGCCTATGATACCAAACCAGCAGCAATGGGTGGACAAGATGTCCCGAGCCTGTGCTTATACTACTCAGCTGCTCTCAGGCACAGTATGCAAACACTGTGGTACACAGAAGCTAGGGAATACCTGCAGTTTGACTTGAAAAGGGATCGATGAATCCCGCCTTCCTCACCCCCATACTAAGTGGATTACATAACCCAATAGGAATGAGATACAAACAGTACACACCACATTCAACGTATGGCACAGGATTGCCACTCGACCACGCAGTTATCATTCTTCTCCTCTAACGGCAGAGACTTAACAGTTGAGAAAATATTCGAGATCCAATTTGGAAATCTGGGCTTTACCACAGTGGCCAATTTCTATTCAGAATGGGAACTGCTAATGCTCAGTGGAAAAGGCACTGCGAACGCTGTAAGCGCAATATACATGCTGGTGAAAAACGTCCACTGCACCCCCAGAGAACCACCAATCTCCTCTATTGCCCAATATATAGTAGGTCTACTGCAACATAAATAAATGGTATCAACAATCTATAAAACGTTAAAGGCCTACAAACAGTGGAGCCTGGATCAAGCTTGCCAACGAGGCACGCTCAATGAGCAATTCACAGATAAAGCGTGGATACATGTCTGCTCTTTGGCAAAGAACATTCCACTCAACGAGAGATATAAGCTAACACACTAAATATATCCATCAGCTATATCACACTCCAAATAAGCTGCACTCGTTCTTCCCCGATATTTCTCCACTCGGCACTAGATGCCAGTCGCCAGAAGAAGACTTCCCATATCTAGCATGGGTATGCCCACAGATATCTCATTTTTGCCACCAGGTTATTGAAACCGTAAGTGAAATTCGGAAATGAAGATCCCATGCACACCACACATGTGGCTGCTCTGCCTATTTCAGACACAAGACATGAAAACGTGCAGATCCTTGAATATGGATCCAATAGTGGCAAGGCTTTTGGTAGCGAGAACGTGGTTTCGAGGCCAAGCTCCAAAATATGAAACTTGGCTAAAGTCATTGAGTGCGGGTCTAATAAAACATGCCATAGCACTGCAATGCCACGCCAGAGCCAGCCTAAAGATATATGGCAGCAATTCTAAACATATCTCAATTCACTCTCATGAAACCGCATGGAGCATAAAGTAATCAGAACTATGAAATAGCAGGTATAACCTACTACCTTCGATATTGATAAGGTTGTTCGTTAACCACAGTAATGACAGTACTTTTGTCTTAGTAGTAATTGATAGCATGTGCATACTAAGTCGACAGATGGAGTGAAACAATAAATTATGACCATACAGATCCAGTGTAATTCACCCTATGTCAGAATAGACAATAAAATACAATGCTCTAATTGTGATATTTCCTGTTGCTGCAATTATAAAAATTATACATAAAGTTTAAAACAAAAAAAATGGTGTTCCTATGACTATATTCTCATGCCACGCATAGTCCTTTCTCCATTTTTAATTTGATCAAAATGGTGACTGCTGTTGCTGGGAAGCCAAGCCCATGCGGATTACAAACCTAAATGCTACATTGAAGACTGACAAGTTCGTAAGGTGAGGCTGCATGTATGGAATGCACATCCATACACCATAGAACAACACATAATGCACCTGGTCAGCATTGCCAAACACATGTTTCACTGTAGTCCTTGCTGTGCCTTGTATTTTTTTTATCATTTCTATTCGCAAGGAGACGTTCACAGATCGATCGACCCACTTTAGGAAACATCCACTAGCAATTCACCTACATTATGGTTAGGATAGATAACATAACGTCTACAAAATCAAGTTCCAAAACTATGATCATAACTAATTGCTAATTATTTATTTACACACAGATGAACAAATACTGAAATATTTCTGCCATCAGTATCCGACTAACTTTTCGATGCCTAGGCCTAGTTCACATATTTTCTCTGGTGTGATCACAAAGCCAAAAATCTATCAGATAGAAATCTTTGAATGATTAATATATCTAGTTTGTAAAATAAAACTCCCGTTTGTTATTTGTAACATTTTCATGCCTTCTACATGAAAGACTTAACAATGCTTTTCGTTTTTTCTTTGCTCATTGCTTTTGATTTAAAGGACCAAAGAAACCTGGAACTTGTGCAGATAACTGGCCAGGGCGTGTGAAACCTATGCGGAGCAATAGTTCATATTTCATTTAGGTGGTAATGGCCCAAAATGTGGCTGTCACAATTACAAAGGCCGAAAATGCGGACTTTTTTTTTTTAGACACCCTTTACACCACATATATATGTGGGTGGGAGTATATGATAGAATATTAATATGGACGGGAGCTGCAGGGGCTCTCCCCCAGCATATATATATGTGGTGTAAAGGGGTTAAAAAAAAAGTTGCCATTTTCACCCATCGTAATTATGACAGTCGCAGTGATCACACAGATCCATTTAGGTTGTTGTTATATGGATCTAATGTAAACACTCGAATTACTGTATTTTCTTTATCTTCTGTATCTCCTGGAAGTATCAATTCATGAAAGCGTTTTTTGGTAATCTGTTCTTTTGTAAAGTAACATTGCACAAATATTTCATTCCATGTAATTGAGAAAAAAAAACGCACTTTCGGTCACTAAACTCGGTTCATTGCACTATGCTGGCTGGCCCTTTTTCATATACTTTGATGTAAGATGTGCAATAGGTCTCCCCACATTACTCTTATGCCATTTCTGATTTCGCTATCATAACTGTGTGTGCGTTTACGGTGTGTATGAAATAAATGACGTGAAACGAGCAGTACCTATCTTCGATATTGCAAATCCAGACATTTTAATAAGGCCAATAGGGTCATGATTTATATTGTGCCTTGTCATCACAATTTGCTAGATGGTCATATTCAAAACCCTTGCATTGATTATTAAGATTTCTATTATTGAAACATTAGCAATAGTGTCCAAAGTGGGGGCAGAATGGGAGGTTACCTTCCACTCTCATTGAATCAACGTGCTAGTAGTCAGACACTTGAACACATGTGTAGTTAATGGTACTAGCTGTACTCTCAGAGACTCTGATAAACTCAGTCTTCTTTGCAGCGTTCATTAAGCATACACACTGTGGGATGTACTGACCCACATTTGGCTCTGCTATGCTGCATCACTCTGTTATGGTGGTGCCAGAAACCGCAAAATGGCTGCAAAACCATTGTGTGCGCCAAGACCCCTGAGAATCGTGCTTTTCAACGCACAAAAAGATGGCTGCCCAATCTACCACACATGTGGTCAGTAGTGGAACAGAGCTCTCACTACAGAAATGTGTCACTGGGCACCACAACAATTGAAAGTGGAGTGCAGAAGGAAAAAGCAGTGCTTTGCTAAATGAAACTCCAAATATTGCTTTACATCACCTTGTCTTTGCTGCTGAAACTTCAGAATGCCTGTACAGAACACCTTCCAAATATTCAAATTTCTCACTGGGTGCTACAGTTCACTTAGTTTATGGACTCACTATGAATTTACAAGCTCCTGAAAGGCTAAGAGTATAAAGAGATCTCCACAGCAAAAGTGGCCTGCCTGTGGATCTGTAAATAAATCTCTGTGGAGCCGAGGGCTACCTGTCATGAAAGCTGTCAAGGACCTTCCTGATTAAACTTTAATATGTTATAAACTGAGAGTCAAATGTTTGCAATATAAGAGGCCTGTTACTGATAGTAGCCCATATTGTAGTTGTTTTTGATCCCATAGGTTTAAAATCTTGAATGAGAATTCTATCTGTTATTTGATGCAACAAGTTTGTTTTGTGCTAAAGAAAAGCCAAAAGAATTTAACAATTAAATTAAACCTGGCTGAGCTGCAAGAGCTGGAAGAGCAGGTTTCTCCCAGTGGAGGGCCTTCCTCTCAGCTGAAACTCACAGGGAGGTGCTAATTGCTGGTTAGCCCAGGACTAAACAATGGACATCCTCCAACCCAGGATATTGAAGGTGTGAAGGGTCGTAAAACTGCCGCAGCCCAGGAAACTCCTGGCTGACAGAAGAAAATTCCAAAGGAGGGGGCGACCACATGCTTCAAGGAGTGACAAATACTGACCATTTGGTGTTAACAGGATATGTAATGGACATTTTTAGAAGGTGTATAACTTATTATCAGAAGGGGTGCAAAATCTGAAAATGGCAGATTA
Source organism: Ambystoma mexicanum (assembly GCF_040938575.1). NCBI lineage: Eukaryota > Metazoa > Chordata > Amphibia > Caudata > Ambystomatidae > Ambystoma > Ambystoma mexicanum. The sequence goes on along the minus strand of NC_090937.1, from coordinate 1,357,909,283 downwards.
ATTAACCTAATTTTAGCACTACCTTTGAAAACTTAGTACAACCGTGTATCTTATTCTGAACAGAAATGGAAATAAATGTGGGTTTATGGGCACTGTATTTCAGCTAGAATTGTGAAACTTTATACCCACATTCCCATGGTAAACGTGCATATTTGTGGAAATTTACAGAAATATTGGAACCTGTTCTCATTACAAAATTGACAAAATTCTGCAGAAAGGCAAAATGAAGTTGCAGTGCTGTGGGACTTAAAGGAGCAGATACTCCATAAAAAATGCAATCAGTGTATGTGATTTTTTATAGAGGTTGCACATGTGTAAATAGGTATTTTGCCAAAAGTAGACTGTGTTCCAGTGGCTAGGGGTGGATTCTTAGCATCATAAAATCATACCATAAAGATGACACTCTGTTTCTCTCTTCCCATCAAGGCAGAGAGTAGACTCTGACCCAATCACCTGTCACAGGGGCAAGCGTAGCTAAGCCAGCCCAATATTCCCCTTTTGTGATGTCATTCTATAGCATAAATAGAGACAGCTGACAACACAAAGACTTCTACAACTTTCTATCTCCTGACTGCTGGCAGAGCGGTCTGCTGCTGAAACCTACATCTTCCTTGTTCCAGACTCCAGAAACTTGGCAAAACAAAGGCCTATGCATAGCTAACCATTCTCAGCTAGGCCTTAAATTCTAGAACAGAACCCCAAAAGCCTAGGGGAAGCATCATAATACAGCCGGGCGTGCTGTTAATGCTTGCCTGCTGAATTGAAATATCCTCAGAACCAAGAAGGGCAGATCCCGTGCAGTCCTGTGCTGTGCTGTGACCAGAGAGCCTTGCGTGTTACTGTCCAGTCTGATGTGCCCAGCTGTCCGTCCCCAATAAATCCGATCCCATGGTCCAGATTCCAGACGGTCCAAAAATCTTAAATCTGTTTGTTTTGTGAGTATTAACAGGAAGCTAGAAACTGTTGATTACCGTGCATTATCTTGTCCCCTCCTAACCTCTGACTTATCCTTACTTCCATAATCAGTAACATGGTATAAATCTGTAGTGAAATCTTATTCTGTCTATCTGTAAAAGCATCCTTTTCCTAGTCATGTTGTCAACTTTGATCTATTAATTTCATTCGAGTGACCAGCCTAGCGCTCCAAGGTGGACTTTGAGGAACCAGGATTGAGTCGCAAATCACTCCTGACTCTTACGTTGTGCCGTCCTGGTGGCTTAGCTTGGCTGCTCTCGTCCATAGTCAATATTTTTCTGATTTTAAAACTGAAGCCTCTTTCCATTATCGCGCCTATCTCGTAAAAACCAGCTTAACTAAAACCTCTATAACTCCCTCAGTTTTTGTGATAGAAACGAATTTTAACTCCTACTTATACCCAACATCCATAGCTATCCATAGAACCCAACACCTTTTGCATTTCAAAACAGTGCGATTCTCCCGTTATCGCGAATATCGCGCATGGAAACGTTTGCAGTGAATTCCCATTTTGAAAAATGTTTACATTTGTGAAATAGCTTCCATTTCTTTCCGACCTGGACTTTAAGATTTCAAATGTTTTCTTTGGACTAAATCATTGCTGGTGATTGGGTGCAACTGTTCAAAGCGGCTCCCATAGCAAGTTCTAATAATTTAAGCATTTTCCACACATTTAGTGTTCTTGCTCAGCCACTTTAAAAGTCAATCTGACAGTTGAAAAGCCCACTTCGTTTTTCTCTTTCTGTGAAAGGGGTTAAGGGGAAGTGAGACACTGTTTGATCTGTACTATTTCTGAATACCTGCTATCTCCTCACATTTATTTAAATTTTACTTATTGGTGGGTGGAGGTGTATTGCAGGGGGAATTTCTAACCATAGTCCTATCCGATCTGAAACCAACACAAAGGTATTATTTTCTGTGCTGCATTTGTTTTGCTCATTACTTAGTCCTAGTGTATTAAAGATATTATTCAGTGTTCTGTCACCCCGTTGGTGATTGTTGTTTTCCTATTAAAATATATATTGTGATTTTGATCTTAAATAAATAAATAATACCTTTTACAAACCAGCCTGATTCCTGGTCCAGCATGACCCGGGGTATTTTTAAGTAAGGGGTGTGATACGAGTGGTACATCTTTCAAATAATTGAATCTATATATCAAATAAGTTTTTCCGTTGCGCTGTACACTAGGCCGAGAGCAGAGTGTATCGCCTGATTGAAATCCTTAGCAAATCAGTGTAATGAGACATCATATTCTGTCATTCAACACCCTTATAATTACTTATAATCGTCCATGCTGAGATTATAGAGTCGCACACACAAGGAACATCTCTTTTCGATATCCTTGATTATCTGGGTGTCACATACACCAACTACACTGATGACAACCAGATACTCATACCTATCACAGGTGACCATTTAGTGGACACTAAATCTCTGAACAAGATCTACACTGTCATACAGGCCTGGATGGCTTGACACAAACTTTGCCTCAATCATGATTAGACAGAACTCTTCATCTTAGGATCCCATCAACGTCTCAGCAAACTTGACCCTTCCTTCAAGTCATTCATCATTGATGGCAACACCATCAAGATCTCTAAGGATACCAAAACCTTAGGAGTTTATCTTGATTCCTCACTATCACTGTTTAGACAAACTAATGCTGTCAGTTCAGCTTCTGCTTATGCCTGCAAACATATCACAGCGTGCAGACCCTTTCTGACCACCTAGTACCACTCTGGTCAGAACCCTTGTAATGTCTAAGATTGACTAATGTAGACACTTGTATTTAGGGACCAGCCAAAGCAATCTAAATAAACTACATTTCACACAGAATAATGCTATTAGAGCTGCCCTGAATATTCATAGAAATCAGCATATTTCTGACCATAGACGCAATTTACGATGGCTCCCTGTTGCGCAAAGAATCTCCCTGAAAATGCTTGCACTCACACACAAGTGTTTGGCGTACCAGGCCCCTCCTTACCTGGCCAATCAACTTACCCTGCACACAGCTACCCGACCTCAGAGCTGCCCATGCCCACAATCTTCTTAGATACAAGCTCCTGAAAGTGGGTGGGATAAGCTTCCCGGTCCTAGCCACAAAATTATGGAATACCGTGCCCAATGCCATTAGAGCTGAACCATCCTTTCAATCTTTTAAGAGTAAAACCAAACTGTGGCTTTCAGCTCAACTCATTTAAGACACCATGCCACTGCCGCTCAGGCCGACCTTGCACTGCAACTGTACCTTTGGTAAAACTCCTGTTTTGTCAATTCTTCAACATTTTGTATATTAACCACTGAGACTGCTCCTTTGCACTCTACTCTCATGTAACCATGTACACTATTGTGACCTCCTATCTATGCATTACTTGTATGCTACTCTGATACTTATTGGTATGCTAACCATCCATACACAACCTTGTTTTATTTATCATGCCTGTACTTACCTTTGAAACATTTGACTTCACTGTACTATTACCCACTTTATGTCTGTAACATTTACCTGTCTGTGTAAACTAAAGATATGCGCCCAGTTTCAGTTTCATTTCTGAACTGTCTTTCTACTAATAACCAATCACTGGTCTCTGGGTCATACTGCCCCCAGTCAATGACTGCCCTCTACCTAAGCCCCTCCCTCTGGCAGCCATCTTCAGATTTGGAGCACGTAAAGTGGCAGTATGACCAAGTGAAGAGCTGCAGAGGGGAAGGAGGGAGGGTTCGCATGTGAATCCATGCCAGACCCATGCTGGAGAACAGTTACAGTTAAGTAATTTGTTCCTTCTCCAGCATGGGGTCTGGCATGGATTCAAATGCTCATGAATATAAGAATACATAGCAGTACACACATGCACAACCACGGGAGGTGGCAAAAGGCTCAACATTAAGCATTACATAAACTCAACATTAAGCAGCCCTTATCCCCTCACCAGGCCCACCTTCAGGCGAACAGGTTGCGCAGCACTGCTTAGCCGACTCTGGACTCCTCCCTGGAATCCCGGTCGATGCAGTAGAATCTCGCGAAGGTGTGCGTCGACCTCCACGTAGCAGCCCTGCAGATGTCCAGACAAGAACACCGTAGTAGCAGCGATCGCTCTGGTCGAATGGGCTCTCGGATGGCCGAGCAACGGTCGGTTGGCCAAACAATGACAGTGCATGATGCAGCCGAAGAGCTATCTGGAAATGGACGCCTTCGAGAGAGCCTTCCCTTGGTTCACAGGTCCAAAGTTCACAAACATATGTGATGTCTTCCGAAAACTTTTTGTTCGGTCGACGTAGAACTTAAGCGCACTAGCTACATCCAGCGAGTGCAAAGTCCTCTCGGCCGCCGACGAAGACGGAAAGAAAACTGGCAACACGAAGGGCTCGTTAAGATGGAAGTACGACAGCACCTTGGGCATGAAAGAGGGGTGTGTCCTGAACACCACCCTCGTATCGTGAAAAGTCAAGTATGGAGGCTTGCAGGATAGGGCCTGAATCTCTCCCACGTGTTGTGCGGAGGTGATGGCCACAAGGAACGCTGTCTTCCACGACAGGAACTGCAATGGAGCCAAATGCAAGGGCTCGAATGGCGGCCCCATGAGCCTGGTCAACACCATGTTGAGCTCCCACGCCGGGGCTGGAGCCTTCACCGGCTGGAACGATCGGAACAATCCCTTCATAAATTCCTTCACCAGTCGATGAGACCACAAGGACGGCCGTCCTGTAGTTCTGGTGTAACGGGAGATCGCTGCCAGATGTATCTTGATGTAAGCATGAGCTAATCCAGCTTTGGCCAGCGACAGTAGGTATGATAGCACTTGAGGTGCCGTAATCCATCGAGGGTTGATCTTCTGTGCACAGCACCAGACAGAGAACCTCTTCCACTTATGTCCGTAGCACTTGAGAGTTGAGGACGCCCTGGCCTTTGCAAGAATCTCTCTGCAGTCAGCCGGGATATCGTACCCTCCACACTCTAGTGCTGCAGGAGCCAGGCCTGCAAGTTCAGCGACTCCGGGTCATGATGAAGAATGGCGCCTCCCTCTCTGGAGAGAAGATCTGCGTCCGTCGACAGCTTGACTGGTGGTGACGCTGAGAGGTCCAGAAGGTCCGGGAATCAGATCCGTCTCGGCCACGCCGGTGCGATAAGGATCATCCTGCACTGGGACCTCTTGAGCTGGCTGATGCGGCAACGGAGGAAATGCATACAGGAACAGGCCATCCCAGGGGAACGAGAAAGCATCGCCCATGCTCCTCAGCTGGGGAAACCTGCTGGCGAACCTCTGGCACTTGGAGTTCATCGCTGTCGCAAACAGGTCGATCTGGGGTTTGCCCCATCATTGGAAGAGCCGATCCACTTGATGCTGGCGTAGTTCCCAGCGCAGCTCCCTGCTGAGTGAGTCGTGTCAGCGATGGTGTTTTTTATTCCTGCCAGATGGAAGGGAACCAGAAACATCCCCTGGGCGACGGCCCAGTGCAACAGATCCTGGTGTGGAATCAGAAAATACAATATTAAGGCTTTTACACCATGCAAAAGGAAAATACACCGACACAGGTTTGTAAAGATTCCCAGAATCTTTATTACAAAACTGAATAGTTACAAAACAAAGTACACAAATAGCTATTTGGCCGTCAATACATCACAGAGACCACCAGCAGGGTTCAATGTGAGCAGTGAGCAGGATTTTCTAGCTCGACATCAGCGTATTTATACAGTTTGTTATAACGATGTCCAGCCTCCTACAAGTTAATCATGTACTGGGCTAGGGTCGTGCCAGGTTCATTCCTAATTTACATATCTTGTGCATGCGGTTTACTTTTCAACATATTTGCTAACAAACACTATTATTCTCTAGGTTTAACTTTACACTCTTTACACATTGCTTTAATATAGGTCATACAGATGTTTCAAATATCGTGATTAGATAGCGCTACTGTTCTCGTATACTTGTAGGTTAACATCCGTGATTCAAGTAATCCCCTGCTCCCGAGGTCAACAAAGGACAAGGTCTACATGACCCTAACATGTAGCCTGAAGGCAGGTTTGGACATTAACTCTCCTACAGAGGTTGCAGAGGTTAAAGCAAGAACAAGAGAACACTAGACAGCCATTTTAGGCCACAGGGTGACTTTGTATAATAAACTAAAATGGCGGCTTTAACCTAAAATGGAGGCTTGATTCACTTTAAGGTCACGACCTTGTAATACGAATTTCCTCGCAAAGCGACTGGGCATACGCCAACATATACAATGAGGACGAAACAATATTATATCAGTTCTAACACTGGGCCTCCTTGGATAGGGCTGGGGATCTGGTGCCACCCTGCTTCCGGATGTAGAACATCGTGGTGGTGTTGTCGGTGAAGATCCTCACGACATTGCCCTTGAGGGACGGGAGGAACGACTTGAGCGCCCAAAACACGGCATGGAGCTCCAAGATGTTGATGCGGAGAGACCTCTCTTCCGGGAGCCAAAGGCCTCTTGCGTAGAGATCTCCGGTGTGCGCACCCCATCCCTCCAGGGATGCGTCCGTCATCACCTTCTCCTGATGTGCCGGGGTCTGGAAGTCTGTGCCCGTCGTGAGGTGTGCACGGGTGCCCCACGAAAACCTCGTCGAGTGGGATCCTGTCTTCGAAGCTGCCCACCGCCTGCAACCAGCGGGCGTCGAGGAACTCCTGTAGAGAATGCATCCGTAGCCTGCACAGGCGCACTAGGTAGATGCATGAGGACATCATTCCGAGGAGGGACTTGATGGATCTCACCCTGGCCACGTCCGTGGCTAGCAGGCGCTGCACTTTGCCTAAGATGGCCTTCGTCCTTTCCTCCGACGGAGATGCCAGTCGTTCCACTGCATCGAGCTTCGCTCCCAGAAACAGTGCCGCCTGTGACGGAACCAGATGGGATTTCGGGTAGTTGATGGAGAAACCCAGCTTTGTGAGTAAGCGAACGGTCTTCACGTGTGCTCGACAGCAAGTTCTCTTGTCCTTTCATGATGAGCCAGTCGTCCAGGTAGGGGTAGATGTGGATCCCCTGCAGGCGCAGCCGCGCCACCACTGGTGCTAGGCACTTGGTGAACACCCTGGGCGCCAACTTCAATCCGAATGGCAGAGCTCTGAATTGGTAGTGGCATCCTTGAACTACGAACCTGAGGAACTTTCGGTGCCCTTTTAGGATGGGGATGTGGAAGTAAGCATCCTCCAAGTCCAACGACGATAGGAAGTCGCCCTCCTCCAGCTGTCCCAGCACGTGCTGGAGAGTGACCATCCTGAACTTCTGTGCCTTGATGTATTTGTTCAACCGACGTAGGTCCAGGATGGGGCGCCAACCGCCTGTCTTATTTCTGAAGGGGGAAGTATCTTGAGTATACTCCAGAGCACCGGAGCCTCTTGGGGACAAGCTCGATGGCACCTTTCTGGAGTATCGCCTTTACCTCCAACAGCAGTTGAGGGACGTGATTTTCCTTCCTGGCCACGGGAGGAATGCCGGGACACTTCTTTTGGAATTCGAGTGTGTGCCCGTGGGCCAGGGCATCCAGCACCCAACAGTCAACAAACTTTGCCAGCCGGCCTCCCACCGGGATGCTTCGGTGGGGGCCCGACGCTACGGCCGGTTCAATCTTGCTTGGAGGCGGCCTTGGCGTCTTGGCCTCCTTGGTGACAACGAGATTCTCCTTGTTTGTCGCGACCTCTGTAGGCCTCCGGGGACGAGGAGCGGGCCGTCTAGCGGTACATAGAGGAACCACCGCCTGATCCCTTTGAGGCCCCCTGTCTGCCTCTGGCGCTCCGAAAGGGCCGTCATTGCTGAAGGACTCCCAGAGGTCGGGCCGTCTGTGTCGGCCTTGATGGCCTGCAGCGACTCATCCACCATTTTCCCAAACAAGTTGTTGCCGTCGACCGGCATGTCCAACACCCTGGTCTGCATGTCCTGACGGAAGTCTGTCGCCTTGAGCCTTCCTGCAGTGTCTGTAGGGCCTCCGCCCTCTTGTCGTCTGGTAGGAAGTCCAGTAGGGGAGCTATCTTGCACCATAGCTCCCTGTCGTAACGGGCCACAATCGCTAAGGCGTTGGCCGGTATAATTGTCGTCGCCGCCGACGAGATGACCCGTCGCCCCATGGCGTCCAATTTCTTTCCCTCGCCGTCAGGTGGGGAAGTGGAGGTCGAAGCGGTCACCCCCGCCGCCTTCTTCTTGGGCGCCGCAGAGACGACCGAATCCGGCATCGGCTGAGCCCTGAGGCACAAGGGGGGCGGCGTCGGGGACCCGGTACTTCTTCTCATACTGGTCCCTCTTGGCAGGCGTCGTGGACGGGTTCTTCAGGACCGCAAGTCCCTCGTCCCAGATATCGTCGAGTAACGGTACCACAAGGACCATCTTTCTCTTGGCCTCTCGCCGTTGATAGAGGAAACCTTCCTTCTTCTGTTCCTCAGGGCAGAGCTGGATGAACTCGGACGCCCTGGTTATCATGGCGTGAAAAGAGCCAATTTCATCGGGTGGGGAAGTCCGAGGGGGTGGTGATGGAAGGTCCATCCCGTCGTCACCACTGTCGTCATCCGTCCCCGTCGTCGTGTCATCCCTGGGATCCGGAGAGGGGGATGAAGGCTCCACGGGCCGCGAGGCCATGAAGGGTGGGGGGGATGAACTCTCCTCAGCTTGTTCGGAGGACTTCCCGACGGGCCCGGCTCTGACTCGTCTGCCGGGGTTCGTGGTAATCTCGTCCTTATCTCCGTGCATAAGGTTTGGATCACCATCAAAATGGCCGCTGAGTTGTCCTGAGGATCGGGCAATGGCTGCGACGGGAGGGCTGGCCACTCCTCTACAGGGGCCTCGTCGGCGCCACCGTCGCTATCTTCGACCACCTCTTCGGGATCTCTCCCGTGGGATCGTACCTTCTCAAACCTCTCATTGACGCTCTTCACAGCCTCAACCAGCTCCTCCTCAGAGGCTGAATCCGTGTCCGTAATGGCCGCCACCCCCCCTCTTTTTCCACCGGGGTCTTCACGGGGGTCTCATCGATGGGCTGGAAAGAAGATTCCCTCCGCGGTGGCAGGGAAACTCTGGGCCTGAGGTCGCCTCAACTGGTGTAGCCTCCAAGGGCTTCACCAGGGTCGCCGCGACTCCCTCGATAGAGGCCTTAGCCGGGTGAATCAGGCCTTCACCCCCTTGGGTGCGCTTGAAGCCTTCATCTTGGGAGGAGGGTCACCGCCTCGCTCCCCCTCGGCTGAATCCTTCGAGATCGAACGGGGCCTCTCCAGAAGCTTACCCGGGTTCTCGGATTTCCTCTTCCCCGAACCAGAGCATTGGCTCGTGGTTGATGGTGCCGGGGAAGGTGCACCGTTCCTGGCAGCCGAAGAGCCTGACCGTTTGGTGCTCCCGGTGCCCGCAGACTCACAGTGCTTAGCCTTTCCGTTGGGCCCCCGTCGCCAGGGCGCCCTCACAGGACTTAGAAGACCGCTCAAACCTTTTCTTCTTTTCACCTGCTGGGCCCTTCTTCAGCCAGCTGGCGAGGCGGGAACGACGATCCCTCATGGTCCGTTCCGATAGGTTCTTGCAGAACGCACAGTCCTTCTCCATGTGCGTCTTGTCCTCATGAAGGCAGTAGAGACATCTCGAATGCTCGTTCTCCTTGAAAACATTCTGTAAACCGCATCTAGGGCAGTTCCTGAACAGCTTGGATCCCTCCTTTATGTTGCCGCCCCCAACCTCTCCCTCACACTCCACCCTCACACTCCACCCTCCTGGGTCCACACACCTCACCATCACCCTCTCCCATGACTTACCTCTTAATACTGTCTTCTGCAGCCCTTGTACTCCTCGTCTGTCTGACATAGGCCGGGCAGTGGAAACAGTAAAAACGTACTCCCATTACTATTTAGTCTACTCACAGTCTTTCTACTTTTTTAATAGTTGGAAATAGGGCATGCATGAAATGCGCATACTCATTTCTTTAATAAAAAATAAAAAAACATTTACATCGTAAATGTAAGCTATGGGGTGCTAACAGCATTAATAAGTCTGGCTTTGATCTGGCCTACCGGGGCTCAGACCGGCCAGCCCTTACAGGCTCAACCCGCCCAACCCTGGTTTATTGATGCTACAGTATCCCCTTCTATTCCCCTTTAGTGCTCTAAGAGCCCTATTCCTACTTTGTATTCTGTGAACTTGATTATTGCTCATCTCTGGTTCTTGGTCTCCCGGCCTCTACTCTTTCCCACCTCAAACCAATATTTAACTCTGCTATTACCTTTTGTCAACCTCCATCCCCCAGTTTTCACATCGCCTTTGCTGTTACTTCTCTTCTTTGGATCCCTTTCCCACTCAGGCACAGCTTTTGTAATCGCTGCATGTGGCATGTATTTGTTTTCTACACCCCTCTTTTTTCCATCTACTTGTACTATATAATCTCTAAGGTGCAGAAGAAGGAGACTAACACATTTGGCATAGTGATTACTATAGACTTTTATTTAAGATCAAAATAAAGAGAAAACCTACCTTTCCCTATATCGATGAGGGGTTATCCCGCCTCAACTAAAAGTGCTAATGGGTCTGCCAGTACCTCCGTCCCTTACACTTATGACTAAACTAAAGTTTTACCAATGTTCTTGGTCCAGGAGAATGGCTCTCTCCTCCTGGACTGGACTGCACAATTCAGTTTGCAAGTCTCTCACCAGGGGAAATGACTCCCTTCCCCTGAATTCAATACTTCAAAACAAAGGATTGCTGGCTTTGCATCAAAATTTCCTTATTTATTCTCTCCGGGGGGAATGACTCCCTTCCCCTATATTCAGTATATGTGCATGTCTACATAACATAACATCACTCACCTTCCAGGTACTGCCCCAAACAGGGTGGCTAGTGAGGATCTCTTCCTCAGGTTGCATGTCCCCAGCCCCATTTTCACCTCTATAATTTGTTCCTTATATACCTGGTTCACTCTCCTGCTAGGTATGTCCAATTGCTTAAGCTATTCTCCTTGGATATATCTGGGTCTCAGGCCACAAGGTGTGAGCTTCCTCTTGCCTCTTTTCTTGTTCCCGACAGACCATGTACGTTCTGGGACTCTTCTGGTTCTTATTCAATGGTCGCATTCTTCTCCAACGTCTTGTTCGGATACTCGCATTCTTGTACTGCTTCAGCAGCATCTGCAGCTGCTCCGCAGAGCTTCTCTCATGGCAGGTTGCATGTTTTGCCACAGCCACGCGGTCCGGTTAGCACTTCCACATGGACCTCCACTCTTCCAGTTCCTTGGTCTGTCCAGGAATGGCAGACTAGATAGGGATGCCTAGCTCCTTCCCACGCATCCCTGTCAGGAGCAGCCGCCACTTCTCTTCCACGCTTGATGTCCTCCAGACTCACAGATCCTCCTGGACACAAGGCGTCCCTACCGCAAATGATGAATGAGTGGTGGTGTGACCATGAACAGGCTGTGATGGGCTAGTCGGTCTACAAACTACACCGACATCACTTTCAACAAGACAGAAAAGTACAAACTGAAGAGAGAAACGAGAGGGAGCCCAAAGAGCCAGTCTACAAGTGATTCAGAGGGTCCCACCCTGTCGTACCACCTGGTGACATTCCCCCCAGAGCTCGCGTAATGAGGAACGTGGGAGATCCGGGAGGGGGACTGAAGTTAATAGTTGGAAGATTTACACTTGTCCCTGTAAAAAAAAAAAAAGACATCAAGAGTGTGCAAGAAGAACGAGAGTCATTACTGCGATACTCAGACTTGTGTCAGTCAAAATACAGTATTAAGAGTATGTGAAGAAAGTAAGGTTTGTTAATGGAACGCTTGTACTCACCCAGTCAAGTTGAAGTGTCGAAAATAAATGAAGAGAATAAGAATAATTACTGGAATGCTCATACTCGTCCCAGTCAAGACAGAGTATCAAGAATAAATAAAGAGAGTGAAAATCATTACTGGAACATTCATGTTCATCCAAGTAAAGGGAAAGGGTGGTCACTGAATTAAACTAACCTTTAAGGGCCTTATCACGACTTGGGCGGTAACGGATCACGAGTTCGGTGGTAATGTCAATCCCCATTCCCCATTGAGCCCATTCGGGAATGCCCATTCCCCATTGGGCTCAATGGGGAAATTCCGCGCTAATACTGCCGGCGGATTTCCCGCCAGCGGTAATAGCGCAAATTTTCAGCGGATTTCCCCCCAGCTCAGAGCTGGGGAGAAATCCGCCGAAGTCCTGCTTTGGCGGACCCTTAAATCCAGCGGTAATAGCGCTACCCCTGGATTTAAGGGTCACCGCCAAAGTCGTGATAAGGCCCTAAGTCTGAATGGCGAGACAAGAATAAAGAACCAAGGGATAAGACAAGAAGAGTATAAAAATGAGAGGAGTAGTCAAAAAGAAAGAATACTTGCAACCTGTAAAGTTCCAGTCTCAGAGCTGTGGCACTTGATAAAAGTAGTGAGGAAGAACTACTTAAAGACCAGCTATTGAACTGAACGTGGTGAAGAACCAGCTCATAGGAGAAGGGAGTCACTCTCCTGTGATTTGTGGTAATTTAATAGTGGTGGGGTCAGAGTAGGGTAGTTTTGGACTGACGAGCACCATAGTTAGTTTGATTAGGTAGGGAACACCCTTAATAGAGGGACAGTTAGGAGGTTTGCACTTTTCATTTAATAAATCAATACTGAGATGGCAAATATGAGTCTGTGTCCATCTTTTGACCCACCACATATGGATCAACCAATAACAGTTGTGGGACCCTACAGTGTACCAAATGAAGTACCACGGGCCAGGCACCCACAGTAGCTACAGTAGAGTCTATTAGCTTTGATTTACAGAGTAACTCTGAAATAAAACTGGCCGGCGCAAGGCGTCTAACCCCCACTGGCTTATTATTAAAAGGGAGTTTACATAAGGTTAGCATCAAAATAAGAAGTAGCCTGGAGACATGGTTAGACGTGTTGGTTGGAATCATTGATCCCGATTATCATGGTGATGTTAAAATCCTATTACATAATCACAGGAATAATCCATACACAGTAAAGGAGGGGGAAAAGATTGCCCAAGGGATATTGGAGAAAGCCCTGTTTCCTATACCTCAGGAAGTATCACTGACGAAAGATGTGCACATTAGTTACTTTAATTAGGTAGGGAACACCCTTAGCAGAAGCAAAGTTAGGAGTTTTGCACTTTTCATTCAATAAATCAATACTGAGATGGCAAATCCAAGTCCGTGTCCATCTTCTGATCTGGCAAAGTCAACAATTCTGAACATCCTCCCCAAAACCAGGAAAACAGAATATACCCTTATACGCTTAGAGGTTCAGAACAATTGAAATGCTGGCCCATGTGCAGAAGATCTAACACAGATATGCCTGTGTACCTTAATCAAATAACCTCCCCTGCCCCCAGTGTCTCACATACTTGACTCTACCTCATGTGTACCTAATGACGAGCACTTCCACCCTGTAGTCCTGTTCTGCCGTTACCTGATTAGCTCTAATTTGCCTGCCTTGGCCCTGCAAAAGGTTATATGACTTATTACTATGATCACTTGTATAATATTTTTTGTAATACGAATAACCTGCAAGCACCAGAATTTCTGTAATCAACGGTGCCTTAGCAAAAGCATCACTCTCTCTATGTAACCCAGCTGTTATCTATGGTATAGACAGTAACTAAGAAGGACTACTTGGTCATGTGACCTCATTCAATGCTTCCTACTCATTGTGTAGGGATGTCGCACCTTCATATTGTACCGGATGTCCAGTTTTGTTTTCCAGGGCACTTTGAAGCGGCACCCCCACAAGTTTGCAGTATAAACCCCATAAATAATTAAATTACTGAAGAACTGTGTAGCTGGTCGTATTTCCTTCAGACTAGCACCCAGCGACATTTGTTTGGCGTCAAAATAGCAGAGAACTTAATTCATGAAGGAAATTGCTGAGAAAAAAAATGATATTTTCTACTGACAACATACAGTGCTCCAGATAAGATTTTTAAGTGGGAGTATTCTACTCCCTATTTTTTAAAGTTGGGAGAAAAAATCTTTTTGGCGGAGTAAAAATGTAAGTCCATTTCCCAATGGGAGTGTTTTTATAAGCAAGTACAAATATTTTAACTGGAAAATTGAAAGGATTTTATAATATGATTTTAATTGCATATTAAAAGATACACGTTTACTTCTTCCAAGCAGACATTAATTGAAGTTTCTTCCTGTGGTACTACTGGCCAAAACATATCCATGGATCTGTTTGGGTGAAAGCAGGGGCACAGATTCCTGCATGTCTGTTTTCTATTTTTTGGTGTATTTTTACTTGCTGTTTTTAATTTTTGGGAGTATTTACCTATTTCAGGGAGTAAACGTGGCTGATACACCTCCTTATCTGTAAAGCTCACAACATATGTTAGATGTATGCAACAGTAGACGACTAACCTATTCAACATGTGACTGAGCGAGTTATTTAATCATGATAATCACGTATGATGTTTTCATATTAATAAGAACTATTATATTTACTTTGATGATCAGTTATTTGATGGACAGGAAAGTGAAGAACACTGATAAAACGTACCATCTCCTTGAGCAGTTGCCACTTGTTTTCATCTGGACAATGTGTTGCTTTGGATGCCACGGAGTGCTGTTCTCGCAGCTCCTGCAGAAGGCTCCTTTTCCGGCACACTTTCATTTGCGCCTGAGTGGCCATTGCAACAATTCTCAATGCTATCATTCTTAGGACCGAATATAGAAGAAGCTTATGTCGTTGAATCACAAATGCTGCATTTCTGTAAAAAAAAAAACAAAAAAACTTAAATGAGAATCATAAATTACTGAGGGTTCTCAATCTCTGTGTCCCTTACATTCTAACGGTGTGTATATGTGTCCTGAATTTCAATTTATGATAGATCAGATATCCTGGGTGTGTACATTAGTTCCCAATGCTTTCTCTAGTCAAAAGCAGCCAGCATGACGATGTAGGAGAGAGTCGATGTGTAGGTTTTAGGACTGAAGGGCAAGAGATTGATAGAATTAGTAAGGAGTATAATTCAGTAATATGCACAGGTCTTTTTAATTTGGACAAACAAGGGCTGAGTTGGGAGCAGGCATCAGAGGTGTCTAAATGCTACATAATGTTGTAAGTCGGGTCTGATCAAACCATATATGATCCCATGGAACACATCTGCTATCCACTGTGCTGATGATGCCAGCGACATGACTTTGCAAGGCTGCTGAGCAGACTCTGCTCTAACCATAAAGAGTACTCATTAGTGAAATCTGAGAGAGACGAGAATATTCCCAGGTCACCCAAGAATGTGCCAGACTAGTACAAACTTCAAGCCCCACCCGCAGTACCCTTAGGGCCGTGGGAAGTCGCGTAATCCGCCCCTCTTCTCCATTCGGCATAATTATTCATATCACATACCTAATAATGGCTGCTGAAGTTGCCCCTTATCTGAGAATCATTTCTATTCATGTCTAAAGTGAGTGGGCCAACTGGCCTTGCAATGGAAAACATATTTCCACGTTAGAAATGTTAAATTTTTCTTTCTCTGTTTTTAGCATGGGCCACCGAACTCCAGCAATAAATAGAAAAGTTACGTTTTACTATTTCATGCAGCCCTTCTGGATTGCGAAAGAGAAGAGAACAAAACATGTTTTTATTTCTAACGGGCTCATACTTGAAAATAAATAGTTCAACATGTGCATGAGAACATTATTCCCCACGTTCTCTCACTCTCCTCCATCTATAACATTTATATAGTAAGGGAGGAAGAATAGCTCAGGGACAACTTGTTTGTCTTGCAAGCAAGACAACACAGCGCAACACAGGTTCAAATTCAGATCCTGCGCTTTGAAACCACTCGTTAGTATTAGTTTAGTTTAGTTAGTTTATTTATAGAGCGTGACCGAACCCTCAGGTAGCTGGGCGCATAATCATATGGACAACATAGTTACATATCGTTGCGCACAGCTGGAAAAGTACATACATTCAATGGTGCAGACAAATGGTGAAGTAAAAAATATGCAAAAAATACAATAGAAAATAGCGGATCGGGTTACATGGTGATCCGTTTCAGGGTATAGTTAAGACCTAGGATGCGTGAGTAAGTAGCACCGTGTTTAGGCAGAGAGCCATGATTTCACCATTGCTCTGAATGGCCAAAAGGCGGCTTCCGATCTGATTGCAAGAGGGAGGGTGTTCCAACATTGAGCTGCAAGAACCAGGAGACTGGAACCTCCTGCTGTTTTTAGGTTGAATTTAGGGACCCTGAGTTGGTGCAAGTAGGGAGTTATGGTGGGTCTAGAAGTGCTGTGTCTAGCGAATTTGTCGGATAGGTATCGCGGGGCAGTCAGGGAGAGGCACTTGTGTGTAATGACAAGAGTTCGTAGCTTGATTCTGTCTCGTATTGGGAGCCAGTGGACATCTTTGCTAGCCGTGGAGATGTGTGCCTTGCGCGGGAGGTTAAGAGCACATTTTTTTTTTTTAATTCAAATTTTTATTTTCACATTAAGCAAACATAAATAAATGAACAGCAGTCCATGAGATACACCCATATCAACCAAGTGAAAGCAAAGTAATCAATTCGCCATAAACAATCCAAACATATAACCATCAAAAATAGAACAAGAAGGAAGAAAGGAAAAGAAGAAAAAGAAAAAGAAAAGGAAGAAAGAGAATAAGAGCGTAGGAGTAGAAGACATAAACCAAAAATTTCAATGCAAAATACTATACCTCAGACAAAAGGGCATTACAAAAACCATCACACAAACTATAGATATTATACAGATTATGAGTGTTCAAGGGTAAGTACATAATACCCCAGGTCAAAGATCAGGTTTATCCATATGCATCAAGAAAGCAGCTCCAAATGTCCCAAAATTTTTCAATGTCACCAGTGAGTTTGTAAATGGCTTTTTCATATGTTGAAACAGTAAGTAGCTCCTCCACCCAGTCATCAATGTTAAATGAAGTACTTGATTTCCATGACCTCAATATGAATTTTTTAGCAACCATGCATGCACAAAGCAACCAAACTCTCTTACCAAAGTCAATTTCCTCCAGAGAAGAGTCATCACCCAAAACCAGTAATGAAGCATTCATGGGGATTGTGACATCTAAGACCAGACTCAACCTCTCCCGAACCATATCCCAGAATTGCATCGTCTTGGGACAGGACCAAATTAAATGACTCAGAGATCCTCTCGAACATTTACACTTCCAGCAAAGATTGTTGTCTAAAAGTCGTCTCCTGAATAGTTTCTCCGGCGTCCAATAGGCCCTGAACAACAGCTTAGTTTGGGAAGCTCTGAGGGACCAATCCAAACTTACCAAACGAGTGTTTTCACAGCACCTCCGCCAACATCTGAAGTTAACATCTTCCCCCAATTCCTCCGCCCAAATTGCAGGCAATCTCGGATCACCCTTCCGAGCAGCTTTTATAATTCCATACATGGTAGAAGCAGGGTGTGAGGCACTCAAGCATACAGATAGAGCTGTCCAAGCAGGACTCTGACCAGTCAATTGTGGCATCTCAACACAAGCTGAAATAATAATCTTCAGTTTCCTATATTCAGCAAACGAGCATTCTGACATGTCATACATCTGGCCAAGCTGAGCGTACGTCAACCAGTTGTCCCCCTCAAACAAATCTCCAATATATTTGATGCCAGCCACAAACCACTCAACCCAAAACAGAGGTTTACCCTGATATTTCAAGGCTGGATTATTCCATATGGAGGCATCTGGGTGTAAATATGGGTCAGCACTCACACGATTCGAGAGCTCACACCAGCAGTCTCGCAAGAATGAAGTAAGAGAGCTGACTTTTTTTGATTTGTTCTTCTGAGTAGTCAGCAACGCTTTCGGGTCCAATTGGGAAACAGCGCTGCATTCCCAGGATAAGAGGTCAGAATGTTCAGACTGTACATCTCCAGAGTCAATAACTCTGCACAAATGACGAGTGGAAAACGACAAATGGTAGTCTGAGAAATTAGGCAAGTTCATTCCACCCAATTTCAATGGGAGTTGAAGCTTCCAAATTGCGAGCCTCGGAGGTTTCCCATTCCAAATAAAGTTCTGCATAATCCTATTGATCTCTTTAAAGATGTTTCCAGGTATCTTAATGGGGAGCATGCTTAACAAATAATTTATCCGAGGTGCCAGGTTCATTTTCAAACAGTTGATTCTGCCCCAGGTCGACAATTTCAAAAGACTCCACCTTACCAAATCCGATCTAAGAATCGGAAGGATCCAAGAAAAATTAATGGCTGGCAACTTCACTATATCCGCTCCAATCCATATTCCAAGATACTTCAACTTTTCAGCACACCACCTGAATTGAAACTGAACACATGTATGTCTTTGACATAACCCATTGATAGGCAGGATCTCTGATTTGCTCCAATTAATCTTATATCCTGACCCAAGGAAAATGATTGAATATCTTGCATTAAATACGAAATACCAACAGCTGGGTCTTGCAGGGCAATCAGCAAATCGTCAGCATACAACCAAACCAAATTATCCCGACCATTACCAATAACAGGTAGAAGACTTACATCTGCCCGCAAGCTCACTGCAAGTGGTTCCATAGACAAAATAAATAAGAGAGGTGAAAGAGGGCAACCCTGCCTTGTACCACGATGAAGCTCAAATGGATCAGAGATAAGTCCATTCGTCAGCACACTTGCAGAGGTATTATTGTATAACAGTTTAACCCAACGCTGGAAATCGTGTCCAAAGTTCATTTTCCCCAAGCATGCGAACAAAAAGTTCCATTCAACACGATCAAATGCCTTTTCCGCATCTAGGGAGATGACCGCACTGGCAACTGGTTGACTATGGCCCTTCTCAATTGTCAATAGCAGGCGTCTCATGTTATCCGCCACTGCCCTACCAGAGACAAAACCTACCTGGTTCTCATGCACCAGAGTTGAAATGGTCTTATTCAGGCGAACCGCCAGGATTTTGGCCAATATTTTGCAGTCGCAGTTGATCAGACTGATCGGCCGATAATTCTCGCACCTTGTAGCAGATCTGCCTTTCTTTCTCAGCACCGTAATCAATGCATGTCTCATTGTATCTGGTAAGGAACCAGACTCAAATGCATCATTAAGAACATCACACAGAAGCTGTAGTGCGGAATCAGGGAGGGCTTTATAAAATTCATAGGGAGACCATCCGTGCCAGGTGATTTACCCACTGACATTCTTGAAATTGCATGTTGAACATCATCTATTTCCACTTTCCCTTCCAAACCTGCCGCCTCATCCGCCGTCAGACGAGAGAGAACATGAGAATCAAGGAAGCTGTCAATATCTCCATCTGCACAGGATAGTTCAGAGGTGTAAAGTTTTTCATAGAAGCCACGGAATGAATTGTTAATAGACTTTTGTTGTGTCTCCAGTGAGTTATCAAGACCTCTGATTGCGGCAATGAAGCGATCGCTGTCAGCCACCTTCAGCCGATGTGCCAGTAACTTCCCCGCTTTCTCACCATTCTCAAAATAGTTAATCTTTTGTCTAAACAGTGCATATTCAACCTGGCTTGAAATGAGCTTATTTAGTTCATATTTAGTTTTTCGCAGTTCATTTTTTGTATTTTCATCTTTGCTTGCCGCAAACAGAACATCTAGGCGCTTCGCTTCAGAAGAGAGTCTCTGAATTTCTTTAGTTCTCAATTTTCTGTCCTTGCCAGTTTTAGAAATCAGCACCCCCCTAACAAAACATTTCAGTGCTTCCCAGACTGTTGATATTCGAACATCGGCAGTTCTATTAATTTGGATGAAGTTGTCAATTTCCTCTGCCACCTCTTGCTTAATATGGTCATTTTTCAGTATATAAGAGTTCATTCTCCACCTCGGTGATTTAATCAGAGTACTGTAAGGACAATTGCAACGAAACAGGTGCGTGATCCGACAGGGCAATAAGTCCAATAGATGAGGGGGCGAAGACCCTAGTCGATCTGTCAGACAGAAATGACTGAATCCAATTGGTGGCATTCTGTGAGAATGCGGCAGCCGAGGAAAGGTGTTGTGTAAGGATCTGGTGGTCAACCAGGTCAAAGGCCGCAGAGAGATCTAACAGGAGCAGGATGGCCATGTTGCCCTTGTCTTTGGCTTCATCCATTTGGATTTTTAGATCCAGGAGGGCAGTTTCGGTCCCGTGCCTGGGTCCAAAGCCGGATTGTCGCAGGCCTAAGAGGTTATTGTCTTCCAAATGTTGTTGTATTTGGAAGTAGGTGACTCTGTCTAGTATTTTGAGGAGGAAAGGGACCGTGGTGATGGGTCTGTGATTCTTAGGGGTGTTAGGGTCTATGTTGGGCTTTTTGAGGAGGGGGAGGACCAGTGATCGAAGTGAGCGGGAGCGGATGGGAGCGGTGCTCCTCTACTTTTTTTTTTTCTTCATTACCATTCCTATACTTTTATTTTAAAAAGAAACCGCTCCGGAGCGTTCCTTTTTAAAGTAAAAGTATAGGAACGGTGGCAGCACTGCACTGTCTGATGCAGGCTGCAAACAGTAGGCTGATGGCAGAGCCTTGGCCCACGCCTGCGCATTGAGATGCAGTGCCTTTCATTTCTGCACGTGCCCCTCACTATGCGCAGGCGTGGGCCAGTGACCAGCAGCCTCTGTCGGAGATGGACTTCGCCAGGCAGCAGGCCTAGAATTTCATTACCTCCTGCAGATTGCGCTGCCAGGTAGGTAAAGGGGGGGGCAGATGGAGGCGAGTGTATAGTGGGTCGGGAGAGAGGGACGGTTGGTTCTGTGCCAACCGCCCCTCTCTCCGACCTGAGCATATTTTATTTCGGTGTGGGCGGGAGGTCACAGCAGGGCCAGGCCAGGTGCTGGGTCGGGAGATAAGGACGGTTCAGTGCTGTCCCTCTCTCCCGACCCGAGCATATTACTGCATGCACTGCACTGCAGTGCAGTGCATGTGCATGGTGCGGGCGGGTCGCGGGAGGTCGGGGGCCAGCTAGACAGATGACTAGTGGGTCGGGACTCGGAGGGACGGTTCAGTGCCGTCCCTCTCTTCCGACCTGAGCATTTTTTATTTTGTTTTGGTGCAGCCCGCTCAGGTCGGGAGAGAGGGACGGCACTGGACCGTCTCTCCCGACCCACTAGTCATCTGCCTGGCTGGCCCCCGACCTCCCGCCCGCACCATGCACATGCACTGCAGTCAGGGGTCAAGTCCTAAAAATATAAGTGGGGGGACTCATCAAGAAACGCAATGGGATGTGACGTTGCCAGAAATGAGCATATCAAGGTGAAATATGCACATTTCATTAAACTGCCTTTGCATAACCACCACCCAAATTGCACAAGACAAATGGCATTTGCCCTTCATAAAATCAACACCCACACAAAACCAAGAGAGGATATTTTCTTCGAATAGTGTTTTTAAAAACATTAAAAGGTGTGCATGTTTTAAACTCCGAGAACCAAAACAAATGTTTTCCCTGAAAATTGCAGTACCGAAAATGGGCATTTTCACCTTTAGTTGTTTGTTATTTTTCATCAGGTTATATAGTGCAGTGGGCAAGTGTCAGGCCTGCAAACCTGACGACTGTGGCTCGATCCGTGAGGTTGGCTTTAATTCATAAACTAAAAGAGCACATTCAATGTTTCTCATTTTAACTGGGGGGACTGAGTCCACCCACTGAAAAAAGTGGGTGGACTCCGTCCCCCCGCGTGTACCCTCGACTTGAGCCCTGACTGCACTGCACTACTGCAGTGCAGTGCAGTATAATATGTGGAAATCAAGGCAAACTCACTTCTGATCTTGGTTGTGTAAGTTCAAAATTGTTAGATGATGTCATTTGTGGCGAGGGGCACCAAATGTTGTGTAGTCAAAAGGTAACAAATGCCCTGATAACTAACACTTCCTTGAATTACGAGGTCAGTTGTTTCTGTGGGGTCTACTGGCCTTGCACCTTCCGTTATTTATGAGAGATCCAGCAATAGTAATTGCATAACTGAGGTGATCACAGTGTATCCACCATGTAAGTTGGAAGGGAATAGCCTAAGCGCTATATCCCAAGTACATAGGACTATTATAAATAGTCAGTGTGTAAACTTAAAATTAGATCTTCCCATATGTGAGTTGGAGGACGACGGAGTACAGTTTCCTGGGCAGAACATGTCCCAATCCTTTTGTGAGTCCTCCACTCCTCTAGTTGATATAAAAAAAGTCCCCATTAGCAGTGGATGTGATGTTCCCACAAGGGTCAATGAACGCTCCTAGCGTTCTCAGTGGCTTGAAAGATGGGTTTATTTCTGGTGGTCTGTCATGGGGTGCAGGCATGCACAATTCTGCACCTAATGCGCTTCCACTGTCAAAGGCTTTGCCTGACCCGAGTATATGTAAGAATGAAAGTATTGGCGATAGCACTATGACATCTAGTATGATGTTGAATGCCTTTGAGAACCTGCTGACAGATCTCTTGGCAAAATGTGCACGGTTAGAATAAAAAATTGATATACAGGCACTGCTAATACACAAAAGTATGAACATTGGGCGGAAAGTAGGATGTGAACGCAGCACCAGCACATCTGGATTGAAAATGGTACACCATAAAGAAAATGCTGAGACCAAAAAAAACCGAACAAATGCCGCACCTTGTAAGCCTAAATCTAATTATGCGTTCATGTATAGTAATCTAATTAAACTGAGGAAAAATAAAAAAGGTAAGGCTAATTTGATATGATAGGTTATTTATAACGCGCTTAATACCCAGAGGTTTCTAAGCGCGAACCCGGGGATCAAACCTGTGGTGCTCCATGACGTCTTGCTTCCACGGCGAGCACGTTGCCCCTGAGACTATCCTCCCGAGACAGAGAAGTCTAAAGAATGCCACTGGAGAACCGCTCATTGGTTCCCCGTTAGATGAATCTGTGTTAGAACAGGGCCAGGCCAAGTGCTGGGTCGGGAGAGAAGGACGGTTCAATGCTGTCCCTCACTCCCGTCCCGAGCATATTGTACTGCACTGCACTGCAGTAGTGCAGTGCATGTGCATGGTGTGGGCGGGAGGGCGGGGGCCAGCCAGGCCAGATGACTAGTGGGTCGGGAGAGAGGGACGGTTCAGTGCCGTCCCTCTCTCCTGACCATATTGAAAGGTATAGCAGGAGGGAATGTGGCAGGGTCAGAAGGTTGGTGGGCAGGAGAGGGGTGTTGTGCACTGGGATGGAGGCCACTGGGATATTGAAAGGTGTACCAGGAGGGAATGTGGCTGGGTCAGATGGTTGGTGGGCAGGAGAGGGGTGTTGCTCAGAGGGATTTGGGTTCACAGGGATGGAGGCCACTGGGATATTGAAAGGTGTACCAGGAGGGAATGTGGCTGGGTCAGATGGTTGTAACCATATTCTGGAAACCTTGTTTTTGTGGTTGGTTCGGATTGTCTCATTGGGAAGGATTAGTTCATGTGCTTAAGAGGTTACAGTATATTGGGCCCTAACTGGTGTGTGGGCATGAGTGTAAGTGTGGAGTGTGGTGTGCTTGCCTTGGTGTGAGGCTGTCTCTCCTTAGTGTAGGTATAGTCTGCGAGTGGGTAGCTTGCATGGGGTCTCTTTGTCCTACCCTAGTAGTTTCAATCATGAACTTCCACTTTCGCATGACCTCATTCGACCTATGCAATTAGAGTCTTAGCTCTCATCGACACACATGGGGCACACATTCATGCATTGCGAGCTCGGCGGTAACTGAAAATAAAGGTGGTGCGGCGGGCAC
Source organism: Ambystoma mexicanum (assembly GCF_040938575.1). NCBI lineage: Eukaryota > Metazoa > Chordata > Amphibia > Caudata > Ambystomatidae > Ambystoma > Ambystoma mexicanum. Next base: position 1,357,885,642 of record NC_090937.1, on the reverse strand, counting down.
CTTCATCTGATTTTTAAGTACACCTGATTATGAGGAAAAACGCATGCATGTACATGATAGTATCACCTACAGACACAGGATGATGGTGAGTTTACTACCACTGGTAATATCTCTATTCCCCTTAATGTCCTTTAGGAGTACGGAATGGAGAATAACGGTAATCTCATAATAAAACAGAGGCACCACTGTTACCACAGGTGGTAATGGTATTTCAGCTTTGTGGTATTAGCACCACCAATGTGACCACCAAACTCATAATGATCCCTAGAGTGTCCTGTAGCATTAATTTCTCTTTCACTTATTGTAATTGAATGGTGTTATTCCCGCCAATAACGTGTCATGCGAGTATAGGTGTGACCTCCAACACAATCAAGGCATGGATAGGACCAACGTCACCAGAAGATACAGCGCCTCTGTCCTGGTTCCGCCCACCCTGTGCTGTGAAGCGCTACAGCAGATGCCTTCCCAATAAACCTCGGTGCCCACGGACTGCCCTTTAGGAATCCCTAGACGCGATCACATTCAGCGCAAACTGTCTCACAGTTAGAAACACGGCTGTTAATGAAGTTTCACTTCCGCTCTAGCTGTCGGTGCCGCACTAATGAAGCTCACAAGAGCATGGTCACCTGAGCATTTTTTATTTGGTTTTGGTGCGGGCGTGAGGTCACACAGGGCCAGGTGCTGGGTCGCGAGAGAAGGACGGTTCAGTGTTGTCCCTCTCTCCCGACCCAAGCATATTGTACTGCACTGCACTGCACTGCAGTAGTATGAGTTCAGAGGATAGCGCCCAGAAGCTGCGTGTTTCCACTTCTGCAGGAGTGAGACACTTTTTGGGCCAATATGGGCCAATTTTATGAGTTACTTAACTATGCGGATAGTAGTTTTGACCAGTGTTGCTGAATAAATATTCATTAAAATGCACAATTTTTGTCCCGTTTTATAAAAATACCTCCCCCTTGGGTAAACAGTGTCAAAAGAATGAATTGCCATTTGCAACTTTGGGCCACTTTTTCATTAGTGCCCAAGACAATTTTATGGTCCAGTCCGACCGTGGGGGAAAATGAATACAATTTGAGAGTGGAAGGGTAAGGCTGGAGACCACAAAAACCCAGAGCATTCGCAGACTGAGGGCATCCATTGCTTTTCTTACCTATGCGAGCATAGCCAGGCGCCTAGAAGCTATCCAGGAACCATGGCATTATAAAAATGCTTCAAAAATAGAACACACAGGCGAATAATTAAACTGCATTGCACTGGGTAACACAAGCAAACCCGCACTACCTTTTTTACAATATAATGGGAAATGCAGTACAGCTCTAAGTAAATGTTTATTAAACATGTTCAAAGTCCTCTGTAAATGGAAAGTGATTCTTACCTTAATCCGGTCCCATGCAGGTGGTAGAATGAGAATTAATTTTAGGGGGGGGGGTTGCTGAGATAGTTCGCTCGTGTTGCCCCCGAGGACACTGATCCAAGGCCCCCCAAGTCAGAGCACCAACGCAGTTTCCTGGGATGTTCAGTCTCATCCTGGCAGGGTGCCGGCAGGAGGTCAGGGGCCAGCCAGGCCACCCATAATGTCTAATAGTTTGATGCTAAAAACTAAAGTTTGCTTTGATGTCCTTAGTTGAATATTCTTAAAACCATACATAACAACACGTCACGCTGGAGGTTTGTGACGAATCTCCAAACCTAAGTGAGTTCATGACACAACTTATTTTATTGTGAGTGTGTCTTAAATCGCTGAAAATAAAGTGGGTAAATAGATATTTTGCCTCTTGCATCTTATTATTTTCCATTTAGGATGTGGAAAATAAAAGGTACACTGATATTATTTTGGCCCAACATGCTGCTATACGAATGTACATGTTGTCATGATGCTTTACTATGCAATTTGTGTATTTTGCAAGTAAACTCTATAGGACATTATTATAATAGGTCTTGATTGAGACCCAAAACTTAAATATTTGTTCCGATTAAAACATGGAAGAAGATGGCTGTGCCCAAATTGCACAGTGGGTTAAAATCCCTGTTCACTGTTTAGCTTAAGTGTGTGATCCTGAGCATATAATGTAATCTCACCCTGGCTTCAACTGCAAAAATGTGAGTGTGTATAAGTGATTACATTTAAAACCTTAGAATAGGGCTTGATTTGACAGGTAGACATAGTCTCAACAGCGAATCAGCACACCAGAGATTCTAGTATAGCGCACTAACTGTGGTTGAACCAACATTACATTTTCTCCTCTGTTGCTCCCAGCCACTGAAGTTGCTTGGTTCGTCCAGAGTACTGCCCCACACTCTATGTCCTGCTATGCTATGATATTGAGTCTTTCATTGCACACCACCATCTGACATTCTCACACTTTCTAGGATCTTCAGGATCTGCAAGAAGTGGGTGTTTTCAGACATAAAGGAGAGAGCTAACTGTTTGTTACATTGAAGCTGCACTAGAATAGTCTCATTACTGGTAATGAAGTTAGATGCCCCTACACAAGTAATTTAGCGCCTCTTCCAATATTTGAAGGGTTCGCCCCGCCCTATAATTTTAGACTAGGTGCACCCCTATAGCATTCTCAGACAACCTGTTCTAAAAGGACAGCAGCCTGCAAAACGAAGTACTTGCCTAAATAATGAAAGAACACATAATTGAAAATGGATGCATGTTGTGATGTGCTGATGTGAGTCTGATCAACGTGCATGCGGAATACACTGCATGGTCCCCATTGCGGCAGGGCAGCCCATTACGTAAGAGATACCCCCAACTGGAAGCTATTGGGCACCCTCATTTATCTCAAACTTCTTGTTACTTTATTGGGGACGTGCACAGTTGAAAGTAATTTACGTGTAAAATGTAGATATGGGATTTCAGCTGATGCTTATTTCATTTATTTATTAGTTTTTTTTTTGTAACACACTACATGCTTTGCATTGCTCCAGAGTGGATTGCCGGGAGAAGGGAGAGTTTCTGGGGTTGACTCTTTGGGAGAGAATGTAATGGATGGGGGAAGCAAGCAATCTTAATAAATAGGTCAAAGGAGGGTTATGTGGCGACTGCAAAGAATGTTATGTAATCAAAGGATAGCCTCCCAATAGGACCAGCACAGACTTTTATCCTTCTAAAGTTAACACAAATGAATACTATTGAATGCAGTAATATTAATGTCATCCATTACTACAGGATCTGGAAACATCCTAGGTTTGAACAGAATACAAAAGCAGTATTCTTTTTGTTACCTAAAACGTATTTATTTTCAAGTTGATGAGCTTTGGAAGCAGTGATGTGTGGGTATTTCATCAGCTTCCTACCCAACCCCACAAAAGCAGAAAAAACAAAGTTCGATGTAGGGAAATATTTCTGGAAGCACAGTGGAGTTCCTAAATAAAATGCATTGAGCTGTGACAGGGACAGTGTCAGGGCATTTCAAACTTTTCATGTCAAGTGGGCCCCTCCAGCAACAGTCCCAGTGTTGCCAGTCATCAGTTTTGTAACACTGCAATATATACATTTCTCTATTTTCATTCTGGGGCTTGAAATGTGTACTTTGCAGTGCTCGCTGTGTTTTTTCTTCCCACTGGATATACAGAAGTGTTATTATATAGATATATTTGGAAAATGGTGTGCTGTATATGTGCAATTGAGGTGGTAAGTGATTTTTTTATGGCTGGCTAGTAGTTTGGAACTTGAAATATTCACCCCTGTATCCCATACCCCACCTAGCTCTTAACACATTTTTAAGCAAGGGATGTTCATGATAAGACCAGCAAATGATAAAGAGTATCTGTGTAAAGTAATGTCTAGGAAATGGTCTGAGTACCAAGCACATGAGGAATACCATACATGGGATCCCACTCGTGTGTGCATGCTCCTCGTAGTGCCCTGGTTTCTTAAATACTCGACTTCCTAGCCTCTTAAAATGAGTATGCCCTTATCAGTATTCCACATCCTTCAACCTCAAGCTTCACTCTTTCCTGGACGCATCCTTCTCTTAGTAGACTACCTGATTCAAGCTTTGCAAACATTCTCTAACATGTGAATGCCTGTTCTTCATTCCCTAGGGATTCATCTGTCCACAAGAGAACAACCAGGTGACTGAAATCCTGCCCAGCCAACCCAGAGGCATTTAGGAAGTGTTGTTTCCAGACTGCTCAAGGTAAGAGAACATGGTTGTATATCTTCCATATGTTATTAGTGATAAAGCACTTGAAGGAAGACACCATTCAGTCTGTTTACATAGCTACTAGTCCGTCCCACGTGGCTCCTGAATGTGTAGAAAGCAGCTGCAGATTATCCATGGTGTAGCTGTTGTGGTGGTGTATCCACTTGCCTCTCAGATCATGTGTACCCCTTAACCTGCCATGATTTTGTGGGTTGTGGCCTGTGGGCTGAGATTCTACACTCCATTTTTTCCAAAAGAGAACACATATGGCCACTTAATGAGGCAAAATTTGACACAGAGCTACAGAAAGGCAGGACCTTTTCATTAGCAGGGCCATAGATGGCTGCAGCCATCCCCAATCTTAGCCAGAGTCTTTGAAGTCTCCCACTCTTGTAACCAGTCTACTCAAATCACTGCTAAGGTAAAGAGAGAAATAAATCTGGGGAATCAGATTTAAGCATAAATCTCTTTGCCATGCAAATTGGTCTGCATTTCTCACCCTTACCAAAGAATAGGGTTTTCAATATCTAAATCTGATATATATCCCCATGAGGTAGGGCTATCTCTTTCCTGAATAGTTCGACTCAGACCTATATTGTACAGGTGTATCCGAGGTAGGGGAAACCCCTAACACAAGCATAAAGTGGATTGATTAAAGAGACAATAAAAACATTGTGAAATGCAACTTCAATCTCTATCCTGCCATGCAAGATTAATGCATTGCACACAACTGAATGATTCATTTATCGGAAAAACACATTGATGTAATAGGCCACAAAACATGGAGACACTGTTCGCAATGGGCGAGTGAATATTCACTCTGGGCGAGTAAGAAAGACTGTTTGAATTTAGAGAATTGGCTTTAATTAATAATAGCAAGTGACGTGTATGTCTAGCTACTAGCTTATAACGAGCATTTATAAAAGTATCTTTCTTTACAAAACTATTTACATAGGATGCTAAAGTGGCTAAAGAAGAAAAATGCTCCAGCTACATCTATGGAAACAGCTCAAAAGAGCTCAGATGTCAGAGTAGAAGACCCAGCAGTGGCAGAAAATCTAGGCGGGGAAAGCAACTCTAGTCCAGTGCCTGCAAGTAGAACAGATGAAATGCTTAAGGTACCTGAGAAAAAAAGAAAAGTACCCCCTGAAGAGGTTATGCCAGTGATGATAGAAGCTTCCGATATGAGAGACAGTGTAATGGACCTGGTCCTTGGTGAAGAGGAAAATGTGAGGGAGGAGGAGGAAAGAAGTGAGCATCCTGATTGCTGGTCATGGGAACAGTATGAAAATAAATGCAAAGAATACCCTTGGCTTACTTCTTCCAAAGGGAAGCTTGGATGTAAAATCTGTAGGGAAGTTAAAAATCTTGGAACAGAAACAAGTCAAGGTGTGCATTTCTCTCTGGAATGGGTGAATTCTTCAGTCAGCTCGTATGGTCCCACTAAAGAGAAACAACACAGCGCCCTGCGTAAAAAAATGTATCTCCATAAGAGCAGCGCTTGCCATTTGAAAGCAGTGGCCATTTTAGATGTAAGGACTTGTGAATCCATTACTCAGTTAAATTCCAGAATGCAAGTTAAATTATATGAAGACACATGCCGTGTATTTAGAAGTGCCTACAAAATAGGTAAACATGAACGTCCTTTTACTGATCTACCATTGGATGTAGATGTTCAAAGAATGAATGGTGTTGATTTGGGAAGAGTGTTGCATTCTGACCACAGCTGTGCTGACATTATTGAGCACATAGCAACCACGATGAGGGCAAAACTGGTTCACCATATCTTGCAAAATGAATCAAAAATATCTGTATTAATAGACGAATCCACCACCTTCAGTAAACTAACAACTTTAATTATTTGTATACGAGCATGCATTGAGAAGGAGGATCCACCTTTGACCTTTTTCTTGGACCTTGTTGAACTGCCTGGTACTTCAGCAGAAATAATTTTTGATAAGTTATTGGCAGTGATCGAAGTGAGCGGGAGCGGATGGGAGCGGTGCTCCTCTACTGTTTTTTTTTCTTCCATTACCATTCCTATACTTTTATTTTAAAAAGAAACCGCTCCGGAGCGTTCCTTTTTAAAGTAAAAGTATAGGAACGGTGGCAGCACTGCACTGTCTGATGCAGGCTGCAAACAGTAGGCTGATGGCAGAGCCTTGGCCCACGCCTGCGCATTGAGATGCAGTGCCTTTCATTTCTGCACGTGCCCCTCACTATGCGCAGGCGTGGGCCAGTGACCAGCAGCCTCTGTCGGAGATGGACTTCGCCAGGCAGCAGGCCTAGAATTTCATTACCTCCTGCAGACTGCGCTGCCAGGTAGGTAAAGGGGGGGGCAGATGGAGGCGAGTGTATAGTGGGTCGGGAGAGAGGGACGGTTGGTTCTGTGCCAACCGCCCCTCTCTCCGACCTGAGCATATTTTATTTCGGTGTGGGCGGGAGGTCACAGCAGGGCCAGGCCAGGTGCTGGGTCGGGAGATAAGGACGGTTCAGTGCTGTCCCTCTCTCCCGACCCGAGCATATTACTGCATGCACTGCACTGCAGTGCAGTGCATGTGCATGGTGCGGGCGGGTCGCGGGAGGTCGGGGGCCAGCTAGACAGATGACTAGTGGGTCGGGACTCGGAGGGACGGTTCAGTGCCGTCCCTCTCTTCCGACCTGAGCATTTTTTATTTTGTTTTGGTGCAGCCCGCACCAAAACAAAAAAAAAAATGCTCAGGTCGGGAGAGAGGGACGGCACTGAACCGTCTCTCCCGACCCACTAGTCATCTGCCTGGCTGGCCCCCGACCTCCCGCCCGCACCATGCACATGCCCTGCAGTCAGGGGTCAAGTCCTAAAAATATAAGTGGGGGGACTCATCAAGAAACGCAATGGGATGTGACGTTGCCAGAAATGAGCATATCAAGGTGAAATATGCACATTTCATTAAACTGCCTTTGCATAACCACCACCCAAATTGCACAAGACAAATGGCATTTGCCCTTCATAAAATCAACACCCACACAAAACCAAGAGAGGATATTTTCTTCGAATAGTGTTTTTAAAAACATTAAAAGGTGTGCATGTTTTAAACTCCGAGAACCAAAACAAATGTTTTCCCTGAAAATTGCAGTACCGAAAATGGGCATTTTCACCTTTAGTTGTTTGTTATTTTTCATCAGGTTATATAGTGCAGTGGGCAAGTGTCAGGCCTGCAAACCTGACGACTGTGGCTCGATCCGTGAGGTTGGCTTTAATTCATAAACTAAAAGAGCACATTCAATGTTTCTCATTTTAACTGGGGGGACTGAGTCCACCCACTGAAAAAAGTGGGTGGACTTCGTCCCCCAGCGTGTACCCTCGACTTGAGCCCTGACTGCACTGCACTACTGCAGTGCAGTGCAGTATAATATGTGGAAATCAAGGCAAACTCACTTCTGATCTTGGTTGTGTAAGTTCAAAATTGTTAGATGATGTCATTTGTGGCGAGGGGCACCAAATGTTGTGTAGTCAAAAGGTAACAAATGCCCTGATAACTAACACTTCCTTGAATTACGAGGTCAGTTGTTTCTGTGGGGTCTACTGGCCTTGCACCTTCCGTTATTTATGAGAGATCCAGCAATAGTAATTGCATAACTGAGGTGATCACAGTGTATCCACCATGTAAGTTGGAAGGGAATAGCCTAAGCGCTATATCCCAAGTACATAGGACTATTATAAATAGTCAGTGTGTAAACTTAAAATTAGATCTTCCCATATGTGAGTTGGAGGACGACGGAGTACAGTTTCCTGGGCAGAACATGTCCCAATCCTTTTGTGAGTCCTCCACTCCTCTAGTTGATATAAAAAAAGTCCCCATTAGCAGTGGATGTGATGTTCCCACAAGGGTCAATGAACGCTCCTAGCGTTCTCAGTGGCTTGAAAGATGGGTTTATTTCTGGTGGTCTGTCATGGGGTGCAGGCATGCACAATTCTGCACCTAATGCGCTTCCACTGTCAAAGGCTTTGCCTGACCCGAGTATATGTAAGAATGAAAGTATTGGCGATAGCACTATGACATCTAGTATGATGTTGAATGCCTTTGAGAACCTGCTGACAGATCTCTTGGCAAAATGTGCACGGTTAGAATAAAAAATTGATATACAGGCACTGCTAATACACAAAAGTATGAACATTGGGCGGAAAGTAGGATGTGAACGCAGCACCAGCACATCTGGATTGAAAATGGTACACCATAAAGAAAATGCTGAGACCAAAAAAAACCGAACAAATGCCGCACCTTGTAAGCCTAAATCTAATTATGCGTTCATGTATAGTAATCTAATTAAACTGAGGAAAAATAAAAAAGGTAAGGCTAATTTGATATGATAGGTTATTTATAACGCGCTTAATACCCAGAGGTTTCTAAGCGCGAACCCGGGGATCAAACCTGTGGTGCTCCATGACGTCTTGCTTCCACGGCGAGCACGTTGCCCCTGAGACTATCCTCCCGAGACAGAGAAGTCTAAAGAATGCCACTGGAGAACCGCTCATTGGTTCCCCGTTAGATGAATCTGTGTTAGAACAGGGCCAGGCCAAGTGCTGGGTCGGGAGAGAAGGACGGTTCAATGCTGTCCCTCTCTCCCGTCCCGAGCATATTGTACTGCACTGCACTGCAGTAGTGCAGTGCATGTGCATGGTGTGGGCGGGAGGTCGGGGGCCAGCCAGGCCAGATGACTAGTGGGTCGGGAGAGAGGGACGGTTCAGTGCCGTCCCTCTCTCCTGACCATATTGAAAGGTATAGCAGGAGGGAATGTGGCAGGGTCAGATGGTTGGTGGGCAGGAGAGGGGTGTTGTGCACTGGGATGGAGGCCACTGGGATATTGAAAGGTGTACCAGGAGGGAATGTGGCTGGGTCAGATGGTTGGTGGGCAGGAGAGGGGTGTTGCTCAGAGGGATTTGGGTTCACAGGGATGGAGGCCACTGGGATATTGAAAGGTGTACCAGGAGGGAATGTGGCTGGGTCAGATGGTTGTAACCATATTCTGGAAACCTTGTTTTTGTGGTTGGTTCGGATTGTCTCATTGGGAAGGATTAGTTCATGTGCTTAAGAGGTTACAGTATATTGGGCCCTAACTGGTGTGTGGGCATGAGTGTAAGTGTGGAGTGTGGTGTGCTTGCCTTGGTGTGAGGCTGTCTCTCCTTAGTGTAGGTATAGTCTGCGAGTGGGTAGCTTGCATGGGGTCTCTTTGTCCTCCCCTAGTAGTTTCAATCATGAACTTCCACTTTCGCATGACCTCATTCGACCTTTGCAATTAGAGTCTTAGCTCTCATCGACACACATGGGGCACACATTCATGCATTGCGAGCTCGGCGGTAACTGAAAATAAAGGTGGTGCGGCGGGCACCTTCATCTGATTTTTAAGTACACCTGATTATGAGGAAAAACGCATGCATGTACATGATAGTATCACCTACAGACACAGGATGATGGTGAGTTTACTACCACTGGTAATATCTCTATTCCCCTTAATGTCCTTTAGGAGTACGGAATGGAGAATAACGGTAATCTCATAATAAAACAGAGGCACCACTGTTACCACAGGTGGTAATGGTATTTCAGCTTTGTGGTATTAGCACCACCAATGTGACCACCAAACTCATAATGATCCCTAGAGTGTCCTGTAGCATTAATTTCTCTTTCAATTATTGTAATTGAATGGTGTTATTCCCGCCAATAACGTGTCATGCGAGTATAGGTGTGACCTCCAACACAATCAAGGCATGGATAGGACCAACGTCACCAGAAGATACAGTGCCTCTGTCCTGGTTCCGCCCACCCTGTGCTGTGAAGCGCTCGGTGCCCACGGACTGCCCTTTAGGAATCCCTAGACGCGATCACATTCAGCGCAAACTGTCTCACAGTTAGAAACACGGCTGTTAATGAAGTTTCACTTCCGCTCTAGCTGTCGGTGCCGCACATGAAGCTCACAAGAGCATGGTCACCTGAGCATTTTTTATTTGGTTTTGGTGCGGGCGTGAGGTCACACAGGGCCAGGTGCTGGGTCGCGAGAGAAGGACGGTTCAGTGTTGTCCCTCTCTCCCGACCCAAGCATATTGTACTGCACTGCACTGCACTGCAGTAGTATGAGTTCAGAGGATAGCGCCCAGAAGCTGCGTGTTTCCACTTCTGCAGGAGTGAGACACTTTTTGGGCCAATATGGGCCAATTTTATGAGTTACTTAACTATGCGGATAGTAGTTTTGACCAGTGTTGCTGAATAAATATTCATTAAAATGCACAATTTTTGTCCCGTTTTATAAAAATACCTCCCCCTTGGGTAAACAGTGTCAAAAGAATGAATTGCCATTTGCAACTTTGGGCCACTTTTTCATTAGTGCCCAAGACAATTTTATGGTCCAGTCCGACCGTGGGGGAAAATGAATACAATTTGAGAGTGGAAGGGTAAGGCTGGAGACCACAAAAACCCAGAGCATTCGCAGACTGAGGGCATCCATTGCTTTTCTTACCTATGCGAGCATAGCCAGGCGCCTAGAAGCTATCCAGGAACCATGGCATTATAAAAATGCTTCAAATATAGAACACACAGGCGAATAATTAAACTGCATTGCACTGGGTAACACAAGCAAACCCGCACTACCTTTTTTACAATATAATGGGAAATGCAGTACAGCTCTAAGTAAATGTTTATTAAACATGTTCAAAGTCCTCTGTAAATGGAAAGTGATTCTTACCTTAATCCGGTCCCATGCAGGTGGTAGAATGAGAATTAATTTTAGGGGGGGGGGGGTTGCTGAGATAGTTCGCTCGTGTTGCCCCCGAGGACACTGATCCAAGGCCCCCCAAGTCAGAGCACCAACGCAGTTTCCTGGGATGTTCAGTCTCATCCTGGCAGGGTGCCGGCAGGAGGTCAGGGGCCAGCCAGGCCACCCATAATGTCTAATAGTTTGATGCTAAAAACTAAAGTTTGCTTTGATGTCCTTAGTTGAATATTCTTAAAACCATACATAACAACACGTCACGCTGGAGGTTTGTGACGAATCTCCAAACCTAAGTGAGTTCATGACACAACTTATTTTATTGTGAGTGTGTCTTAAATCGCTGAAAATAAAGTGGGTAAATAGATATTTTGCCTCTTGCATCTTATTATTTTCCATTTAGGATGTGGAAAATAAAAGGTACACTGATATTATTTTGGCCCAACATGCTGCTATACGAATGTACATGTTGTCATGATGCTTTACTATGCAATTTGTGTATTTTGCAAGTAAACTCTATAGGACATTATTATAATAGGTCTTGATTGAGACCCAAAACTTAAATATTTGTTCCGATTAAAACATGGAAGAAGATGGCTGTGCCCAAATTGCACAGTGGGTTAAAATCCCTGTTCACTGTTTAGCTTAAGTGTGTGATCCTGAGCATATAATGTAATCTCACCCTGGCTTCAACTGCAAAAATGTGAGTGTGTATAAGTGATTACATTTAAAACCTTAGAATAGGGCTTGATTTGACAGGTAGACATAGTCTCAACAGCGAATCAGCACACCAGAGATTCTAGTATAGCGCACTAACTGTGGTTGAACCAACATTACATTTTCTCCTCTGTTGCTCCCAGCCACTGAAGTTGCTTGGTTCGTCCAGAGTACTGCCCCACACTCTATGTCCTGCTATGCTATGATATTGAGTCTTTCATTGCACACCACCATCTGACATTCTCACACTTTCTAGGATCTTCAGGATCTGCAAGAAGTGGGTGTTTTCAGACATAAAGGAGAGAGCTAACTGTTTGTTACATTGAAGCTGCACTAGAATAGTCTCATTACTGGTAATGAAGTTAGATGCCCCTACACAAGTAATTTAGCGCCTCTTCCAATATTTGAAGGGTTCGCCCCGCCCTATAATTTTAGACTAGGTGCACCCCTATAGCATTCTCAGACAACCTGTTCTAAAAGGACAGCAGCCTGCAAAACGAAGTACTTGCCTAAATAATGAAAGAACACATAATTGAAAATGGATGCATGTTGTGATGTGCTGATGTGAGTCTGATCAACGTGCATGCGGAATACACTGCATGGTCCCCATTGCGGCAGGGCAGCCCATTACGTAAGAGATACCCCCAACTGGAAGCTATTGGGCACCCTCATTTATCTCAAACTTCTTGTTACTTTATTGGGGACGTGCACAGTTGAAAGTAATTTACGTGTAAAATGTAGATATGGGATTTCAGCTGATGCTTATTTCATTTATTTATTAGTTTTTTTTTTGTAACACACTACATGCTTTGCATTGCTCCAGAGTGGATTGCCGGGAGAAGGGAGAGTTTCTGGGGTTGACTCTTTGGGAGAGAATGTAATGGATGGGGGAAGCAAGCAATCTTAATAAATAGGTCAAAGGAGGGTTATGTGGCGACTGCAAAGAATGTTATGTAATCAAAGGATAGCCTCCCAATAGGACCAGCACAGACTTTTATCCTTCTAAAGTTAACACAAATGAATACTATTGAATGCAGTAATATTAATGTCATCCATTACTACAGGATCTGGAAACATCCTAGGTTTGAACAGAATACAAAAGCAGTATTCTTTTTGTTACCTAAAACGTATTTATTTTCAAGTTGATGAGCTTTGGAAGCAGTGATGTGTGGGTATTTCATCAGCTTCCTACCCAACCCCACAAAAGCAGAAAAAACAAAGTTCGATGTAGGGAAATATTTCTGGAAGCACAGTGGAGTTCCTAAATAAAATGCATTGAGCTGTGACAGGGACAGTGTCAGGGCATTTCAAACTTTTCATGTCAAGTGGGCCCCTCCAGCAACAGTCCCAGTGTTGCCAGTCATCAGTTTTGTAACACTGCAATATATACATTTCTCTATTTTCATTCTGGGGCTTGAAATGTGTACTTTGCAGTGCTCGCTGTGTTTTTTCTTCCCACTGGATATACAGAAGTGTTATTATATAGATACATTTGGAAAATGGTGTGCTGTATATGTGCAATTGAGGTGGTAAGTGATTTTTTTATGGCTGGCTAGTAGTTTGGAACTTGAAATATCCACCCCTGTATCCCATACCCCACCTAGCTCTTAACACATTTTTAAGCAAGGGATGTTCATGATAAGACCAGCAAATGATAAAGAGTATCTGTGTAAAGTAATGTCTAGGAAATGGTCTGAGTACCAAGCACATGAGGAATACCATACATGGGATCCCACTCGTGTGTGCATGCTCCTCGTAGTGCCCTGGTTTCTTAAATACTCGACTTCCTAGCCTCTTAGAATGAGTATGCCCTTATCAGTATTCCACATCCTTCAACCTCAAGCTTCACTCTTTCCTGGACGCATCCTTCTCTTAGTAGACTACCTGATTCAAGCTTTGCAAACATTCTCTAACATGTGAATGCCTGTTCTTCATTCCCTAGGGATTCATCTGTCCACAAGAGAACAACCAGGTGACTGAAATCCTGCCCAGCCAACCCAGAGGCATTTAGGAAGTGTTGTTTCCAGACTGCTCAAGGTAAGAGAACATGGTTGTATATCTTCCATATGTTATTAGTGATAAAGCACTTGAAGGAAGACACCATTCAGTCTGTTTACATAGCTACTAGTCCGTCCCACGTGGCTCCTGAATGTGTAGAAAGCAGCTGCAGATTATCCATGGTGTAGCTGTTGTGGTGGTGTATCCACTTGCCTCTCAGATCATGTGTACCCCTTAACCTGCCATGATTTTGTGGGTTGTGGCCTGTGGGCTGAGATTCTACACTCCATTTTTTCCAAAAGAGAACACATATGGCCACTTAATGAGGCAAAATTTGACACAGAGCTACAGAAAGGCAGGACTTTTTCATTAGCAGGGCCATAGATGGCTGCAGCCATCCCCAATCTTAGCCAGAGTCTTTGAAGTCTCCCACTCTTGTAACCAGTCTACTCAAATCACTGCTAAGGTAAAGAGAGAAATAAATCTGGGGAATCAGATTTAAGCATAAATCTCTTTGCCATGCAAATTGGTCTGCATTTCTCACCCTTACCAAAGAATAGGGTTTTCAATATCTAAATCTGATATATATCCCCATGAGGTAGGGCTATCTCTTTCCTGAATAGTTCGACTCAGACCTATATTGTACAGGTGTATCCGAGGTAGGGGAAACCCCTAACACAAGCATAAAGTGGATTGATTAAAGAGACAATAAAAACATTGTGAAATGCAACTTCAATCTCTATCCTGCCATGCAAGATTAATGCATTGCACACAACTGAATGATTCATTTATCGGAAAAACACATTGATGTAATAGGCCACAAAACATGGAGACACTGTTCGCAATGGGCGAGTGAATATTCACTCTGGGCGAGTAAGAAAGACTGTTTGAATTTAGAGAATTGGCTTTAATTAATAATAGCAAGTGACGTGTATGTCTAGCTACTAGCTTATAACGAGCATTTATAAAAGTATCTTTCTTTACAAAACTATTTACATAGGATGCTAAAGTGGCTAAAGAAGAAAAATGCTCCAGCTACATCTATGGAAACAGCTCAAAAGAGCTCAGATGTCAGAGTAGAAGACCCAGCAGTGGCAGAAAATCTAGGCGGGGAAAGCAACTTTAGTCCAGTGCCTGCAAGTAGAACAGATGAAATGCTTAAGGTACCTGAGAAAAAAAGAAAAGTACCCCCTGAAGAGGTTATGCCAGTGATGATAGAAGCTTCCGATATGAGAGACAGTGTAATGGACCTGGTCCTTGGTGAAGAGGAAAATGTGAGGGAGGAGGAGGAAAGAAGTGAGCATCCTGATTGCTGGTCATGGGAACAGTATGAAAATAAATGCAAAGAATACCCTTGGCTTACTTCTTCCAAAGGGAAGCTTGGATGTAAAATCTGTAGGGAAGTTAAAAATCTTGGAACAGAAACAAGTCAAGGTGTGCATTTCTCTCTGGAATGGGTGAATTCTTCAGTCAGCTCGTATGGTCCCACTAAAGAGAAACAACACAGCGCCCTGCGTAAAAAAATGTATCTCCATAAGAGCAGCGCTTGCCATTTGAAAGCAGTGGCCATTTTAGATGTAAGGACTTGTGAATCCATTACTCAGTTAAATTCCAGAATGCAAGTTAAATTATATGAAGACACATGCCGTGTATTTAGAAGTGCCTACAAAATAGGTAAACATGAACGTCCTTTTACTGATCTACCATTGGATGTAGATGTTCAAAGAATGAATGGTGTTGATTTGGGAAGAGTGTTGCATTCTGACCACAGCTGTGCTGACATTATTGAGCACATAGCAACCACGATGAGGGCAAAACTGGTTCACCATATCTTGCAAAATGAATCAAAAATATCTGTATTAATAGACGAATCCACCACCTTCAGTAAACTAACAACTTTAATTATTTGTATACGAGCATGCATTGAGAAGGAGGATCCACCTTTGACCTTTTTCTTGGACCTTGTTGAACTGCCTGGTACTTCAGCAGAAATAATTTTTGATAAGTTATTGGCAGTGATCGAAGTGAGCGGGAGCGGATGGGAGCGGTGCTCCTCTACTGTTTTTTTTTCTTCATTACCATTCCTATACTTTTATTTTAAAAAGAAACCGCTCCGGAGCGTTCCTTTTTAAAGTAAAAGTATAGGAACGGTGGCAGCACTGCACTGTCTGATGCAGGCTGCAAACAGTAGGCTGATGGCAGAGCCTTGGCCCACGCCTGCGCATTGAGATGCAGTGCCTTTCATTTCTGCACGTGCCCCTCACTATGCGCAGGCGTGGGCCAGTGACCAGCAGCCTCTGTCGGAGATGGACTTCGCCAGGCAGCAGGCCTAGAATTTCATTACCTCCTGCAGACTGCGCTGCCAGGTAGGTAAAGGGGGGGGCAGATGGAGGCGAGTGTATAGTGGGTCGGGAGAGAGGGACGGTTGGTTCTGTGCCAACCGCCCCTCTCTCCGACCTGAGCATATTTTATTTCGGTGTGGGCGGGAGGTCACAGCAGGGCCAGGCCAGGTGCTGGGTCGGGAGATAAGGACGGTTCAGTGCTGTCCCTCTCTCCCGACCCGAGCATATTACTGCATGCACTGCAGTGCAGTGCATGTGCATGGTGCGGGCGGGTCGCGGGAGGTCGGGGGCCAGCTAGACAGATGACTAGTGGGTCGGGACTCGGAGGGACGGTTCAGTGCCGTCCCTCTCTTCCGACCTGAGCATTTTTTATTTTGTTTTGGTGCAGCCCGCACCAAAACAAAAAAAAAAATGCTCAGGTCGGGAGAGAGGGACGGCACTGAACCGTCTCTCCCGACCCACTAGTCATCTGCCTGGCTGGCCCCCGACCTCCCGCCCGCACCATGCACATGCCCTGCAGTCAGGGGTCAAGTCCTAAAAATATAAGTGGGGGGACTCATCAAGAAACGCAATGGGATGTGACGTTGCCAGAAATGAGCATATCAAGGTGAAATATGCACATTTCATTAAACTGCCTTTGCATAACCACCACCCAAATTGCACAAGACAAATGGCATTTGCCCTTCATAAAATCAACACCCACACAAAACCAAGAGAGGATATTTTCTTCGAATAGTGTTTTTAAAAACATTAAAAGGTGTGCATGTTTTAAACTCCGAGAACCAAAACAAATGTTTTCCCTGAAAATTGCAGTACCGAAAATGGGCATTTTCACCTTTCGTTGTTTGTTATTTTTCATCAGGTTATATAGTGCAGTGGGCAAGTGTCAGGCCTGCAAACCTGACGACTGTGGCTCGATCCGTGAGGTTGGCTTTAATTCATAAACTAAAAGAGCACATTCAATGTTTCTCATTTTAACTGGGGGGACTGAGTCCACCCACTGAAAAAAGTGGGTGGACTCCGTCCCCCCGCGTGTACCCTCGACTTGAGCCCTGACTGCACTGCACTACTGCAGTGCAGTGCAGTATAATATGTGGAAATCAAGGCAAACTCACTTCTGATCTTGGTTGTGTAAGTTCAAAATTGTTAGATGATGTCATTTGTGGCGAGGGGCACCAAATGTTGTGTAGTCAAAAGGTAACAAATGCCCTGATAACTAACACTTCCTTGAATTACGAGGTCAGTTGTTTCTGTGGGGTCTACTGGCCTTGCACCTTCCGTTATTTATGAGAGATCCAGCAATAGTAATTGCATAACTGAGGTGATCACAGTGTATCCACCATGTAAGTTGGAAGGGAATAGCCTAAGCGCTATATCCCAAGTACATAGGACTATTATAAATAGTCAGTGTGTAAACTTAAAATTAGATCTTCCCATATGTGAGTTGGAGGACGACGGAGTACAGTTTCCTGGGCAGAACATGTCCCAATCCTTTTGTGAGTCCTCCACTCATCTAGTTGATATAAAAAAAGTCCCCATTAGCAGTGGATGTGATGTTCCCACAAGGGTCAATGAACGCTCCTAGCGTTCTCAGTGGCTTGAAAGATGGGTTTATTTCTGGTGGTCTGTCATGGGGTGCAGGCATGCACAATTCTGCACCTAATGCGCTTCCACTGTCAAAGGCTTTGCCTGACCCGAGTATATGTAAGAATGAAAGTATTGGCGATAGCACTATGACATCTAGTATGATGTTGAATGCCTTTGAGAACCTGCTGACAGATCTCTTGGCAAAATGTGCACGGTTAGAATAAAAAATTGATATACAGGCACTGCTAATACACAAAAGTATGAACATTGGGCGGAAAGTAGGATGTGAACGCAGCACCAGCACATCTGGATTGAAAATGGTACACCATAAAGAAAATGCTGAGACCAAAAAAAACCGAACAAATGCCGCACCTTGTAAGCCTAAATCTAATTATGCGTTCATGTATAGTAATCTAATTAAACTGAGGAAAAATAAAAAAGGTAAGGCTAATTTGATATGATAGGTTATTTATAACGCGCTTAATACCCAGAGGTTTCTAAGCGCGAACCCGGGGATCAAACCTGTGGTGCTCCATGACGTCTTGCTTCCACGGCGAGCACGTTGCCCCTGAGACTATCCTCCCGAGACAGAGAAGTCTAAAGAATGCCACTGGAGAACCGCTCATTGGTTCCCCGTTAGATGAATCTGTGTTAGAACAGGGCCAGGCCAAGTGCTGGGTCGGGAGAGAAGGACGGTTCAATGCTGTCCCTCTCTCCCGTCCCGAGCATATTGTACTGCACTGCACTGCAGTAGTGCAGTGCATGTGCATGGTGTGGGCGGGAGGTCGGGGGCCAGCCAGGCCAGATGACTAGTGGGTCGGGAGAGAGGGACGGTTCAGTGCCGTCCCTCTCTCCTGACCATATTGAAAGGTATAGCAGGAGGGAATGTGGCAGGGTCAGATGGTTGGTGGGCAGGAGAGGGGTGTTGTGCACTGGGATGGAGGCCACTGGGATATTGAAAGGTGTACCAGGAGGGAATGTGGCTGGGTCAGATGGTTGGTGGGCAGGAGAGGGGTGTTGCTCAGAGGGATTTGGGTTCACAGGGATGGAGGCCACTTGGATATTGAAAGGTGTACCAGGAGGGAATGTGGCTGGGTCAGATGGTTGTAACCATATTCTGGAAACCTTGTTTTTGTGGTTGGTTCGGATTGTCTCATTGGGAAGGATTAGTTCATGTGCTTAAGAGGTTACAGTATATTGGGCCCTAACTGGTGTGTGGGCATGAGTGTAAGTGTGGAGTGTGGTGTGCTTGCCTTGGTGTGAGGCTGTCTCTCCTTAGTGTAGGTATAGTCTGCGAGTGGGTAGCTTGCATGGGGTCTCTTTGTCCTCCCCTAGTAGTTTCAATCATGAACTTCCACTTTCGCATGACCTCATTCGACCTTTGCAATTAGAGTCTTAGCTCTCATCGACACACATGGGGCACACATTCATGCATTGCGAGCTCGGCGGTAACTGAAAATAAAGGTGGTGCGGCGGGCACCTTCATCTGATTTTTAAGTACACCTGATTATGAGGAAAAACGCATGCATGTACATGATAGTATCACCTACAGACACAGGATGATGGTGAGTTTACTACCACTGGTAATATCTCTATTCCCCTTAATGTCCTTTAGGAGTACGGAATGGAGAATAACGGTAATCTCATAATAAAACAGAGGCACCACTGTTACCACAGGTGGTAATGGTATTTCAGCTTTGTGGTATTAGCACCACCAATGTGACCACCAAACTCATAATGATCCTTAGAGTGTCCTGTAGCATTAATTTCTCTTTCACTTATTGTAATTGAATGGTGTTATTCCCGCCAATAACGTGTCATGCGAGTATAGGTGTGACCTCCAACACAATCAAGGCATGGATAGGACCAACGTCACCAGAAGATACAGCGCCTCTGTCCTGGTTCCGCCCACCCTGTGCTGTGAAGCGCTACAGCAGATGCCTTCCCAATAAACCTCGGTGCCCACGGACTGCCCTTTAGGAATCCCTAGACGCGATCACATTCAGCGCAAACTATCTCACAGTTAGAAACACGGCTGTTAATGAAGTTTCACTTCCGCTCTAGCTGTCGGTGCCGCACTAATGAAGCTCACAAGAGCATGGTCACCTGAGCATTTTTTATTTGGTTTTGGTGCGGGCGTGAGGTCACACAGGGCCAGGTGCTGGGTCGCGAGAGAAGGACGGTTCAGTGTTGTCCCTCTCTCCCGACCCAAGCATATTGTACTGCACTGCACTGCACTGCAGTAGTATGAGTTCAGAGGATAGCGCCCAGAAGCTGCGTGTTTCCACTTCTGCAGGAGTGAGACACTTTTTGGGCCAATATGGGCCAATTTTATGAGTTACTTAACTATGCGGATAGTAGTTTTGACCAGTGTTGCTGAATAAATATTCATTAAAATGCACAATTTTTGTCCCGTTTTATAAAAATACCTCCCCCTTGGGTAAACAGTGTCAAAAGAATGAATTGCCATTTGCAACTTTGGGCCACTTTTTCATTAGTGCCCAAGACAATTTTATGGTCCAGTCCGACCGTGGGGGAAAATGAATACAATTTGAGAGTGGAAGGGTAAGGCTGGAGACCACAAAAACCCAGAGCATTCGCAGACTGAGGGCATCCATTGCTTTTCTTACCTATGCGAGCATAGCCAGGCGCCTAGAAGCTATCCAGGAACCATGGCATTATAAAAATGCTTCAAAAATAGAACACACAGGCGAATAATTAAACTGCATTGCACTGGGTAACACAAGCAAACCCGCACTACCTTTTTTACAATATAATGGGAAATGCAGTACAGCTCTAAGTAAATGTTTATTAAACATGTTCAAAGTCCTCTGTAAATGGAAAGTGATTCTTACCTTAATCCGGTCCCATGCAGGTGGTAGAATGAGAATTAATTTTAGGGGGGGGGGGGGGTGCTGAGATAGTTCGCTCGTGTTGCCCCCGAGGACACTGATCCAAGGCCCCCCCAAGTCAGAGCACCAACGCAGTTTCCTGGGATGTTCAGTCTCATCCTGGCAGGGTGCCGGCAGGAGGTCAGAGGCCAGCCAGGCCACCCATAATGTCTAATAGTTTGATGCTAAAAACTAAAGTTTGCTTTGATGTCCTTAGTTGAATATTCTTAAAACCATACATAACAACACGTCACGCTGGAGGTTTGTGACGAATCTCCAAACCTAAGTGAGTTCATGACACAACTTATTTTATTGTGAGTGTGTCTTAAATCGCTGAAAATAAAGTGGGTAAATAGATATTTTGCCTCTTGCATCTTATTATTTTCCATTTAGGATGTGGAAAATAAAAGGTACACTGATATTATTTTGGCCCAACATGCTGCTATACGAATGTACATGTTGTCATGATGCTTTACTATGCAATTTGTGTATTTTGCAAGTAAACTCTATAGGACATTATTATAATAGGTCTTGATTGAGACCCAAAACTTAAATATTTGTTCCGATTAAAACATGGAAGAAGATGGCTGTGCCCAAATTGCACAGTGGGTTAAAATCCCTGTTCACTGTTTAGCTTAAGTGTGTGATCCTGAGCATATAATGTAATCTCACCCTGGCTTCAACTGCAAAAATGTGAGTGTGTATAAGTGATTACATTTAAAACCTTAGAATAGGGCTTGATTTGACAGGTAGACATAGTCTCAACAGCGAATCAGCACACCAGAGATTCTAGTATAGCGCACTAACTGTGGTTGAACCAACATTACATTTTCTCCTCTGTTGCTCCCAGCCACTGAAGTTGCTTGGTTCGTCCAGAGTACTGCCCCACACTCTATGTCCTGCTATGCTATGATATTGAGTCTTTCATTGCACACCACCATCTGACATTCTCACACTTTCTAGGATCTTCAGGATCTGCAAGAAGTGGGTGTTTTCAGACATAAAGGAGAGAGCTAACTGTTTGTTACATTGAAGCTGCACTAGAATAGTCTCATTACTGGTAATGAAGTTAGATGCCCCTACACAAGTAATTTAGCGCCTCTTCCAATATTTGAAGGGTTCGCCCCGCCCTATAATTTTAGACTAGGTGCACCCCTATAGCATTCTCAGACAACCTGTTCTAAAAGGACAGCAGCCTGCAAAACGAAGTACTTGCCTAAATAATGAAAGAACACATAATTGAAAATGGATGCATGTTGTGATGTGCTGATGTGAGTCTGATCAACGTGCATGCGGAATACACTGCATGGTCCCCATTGCGGCAGGGCAGCCCATTACGTAAGAGATACCCCCAACTGGAAGCTATTGGGCACCCTCATTTATCTCAAACTTCTTGTTACTTTATTGGGGACGTGCACAGTTGAAAGTAATTTACGTGTAAAATGTAGATATGGGATTTCAGCTGATGCTTATTTCATTTATTTATTAGTTTTTTTTTTGTAACACACTACATGCTTTGCATTGCTCCAGAGTGGATTGCCGGGAGAAGGGAGAGTTTCTGGGGTTGACTCTTTGGGAGAG
This sequence comes from Ambystoma mexicanum, assembly GCF_040938575.1. Classification (NCBI taxonomy): domain Eukaryota; kingdom Metazoa; phylum Chordata; class Amphibia; order Caudata; family Ambystomatidae; genus Ambystoma; species Ambystoma mexicanum. Next base: position 1,357,863,628 of record NC_090937.1, on the reverse strand, counting down.
AATGTAATGGATGGGGGAAGCAAGCAATCTTAATAAATAGGTCAAAGGAGGGTTATGTGGCGACTGCAAAGAATGTTATGTAATCAAAGGATAGCCTCCCAATAGGACCAGCACAGACTTTTATCCTTCTAAAGTTAACACAAATGAATACTATTGAATGCAGTAATATTAATGTCATCCATTACTACAGGATCTGGAAACATCCTAGGTTTGAACAGAATACAAAAGCAGTATTCTTTTTGTTACCTACAACGTATTTATTTTCAAGTTGATGAGCTTTGGAAGCAGTGATGTGTGGGTATTTCATCAGCTTCCTACCCAACCCCACAAAAGCAGAAAAAACAAAGTTCGATGTAGGGAAATATTTCTGGAAGCACAGTGGAGTTCCTAAATAAAATGCATTGAGCTGTGACAGGGACAGTGTCAGGGCATTTCAAACTTTTCATGTCAAGTGGGCCCCTCCAGCAACAGTCCCAGTGTTGCCAGTCATCAGTTTTGTAACACTGCAATATATACATTTCTCTATTTTCATTCTGGGGCTTGAAATGTGTACTTTGCAGTGCTCGCTGTGTTTTTTCTTCCCACTGGATATACAGAAGTGTTATTATATAGATACATTTGGAAAATGGTGTGCTGTATATGTGCAATTGAGGTGGTAAGTGATTTTTTTATGGCTGGCTAGTAGTTTGGAACTTGAAATATTCACCCCTGTATCCCATACCCCACCTAGCTCTTAACACATTTTTAAGCAAGGGATGTTCATGATAAGACCAGCAAATGATAAAGAGTATCTGTGTAAAGTAATGTCTAGGAAATGGTCTGAGTACCAAGCACATGAGGAATACCATACATGGGATCCCACTCGTGTGTGCATGCTCCTCGTAGTGCCCTGGTTTCTTAAATACTCGACTTCCTAGCCTCTTAGAATGAGTATGCCCTTATCAGTATTCCACATCCTTCAACCTCAAGCTTCACTCTTTCCTGGACGCATCCTTCTCTTAGTAGACTACCTGATTCAAGCTTTGCAAACATTCTCTAACATGTGAATGCCTGTTCTTCATTCCCTAGGGATTCATCTGTCCACAAGAGAACAACCAGGTGACTGAAATCCTGCCCAGCCAACCCAGAGGCATTTAGGAAGTGTTGTTTCCAGACTGCTCAAGGTAAGAGAACATGGTTGTATATCTTCCATATGTTATTAGTGATAAAGCACTTGAAGGAAGACACCATTCAGTCTGTTTACATAGCTACTAGTCCGTCCCACGTGGCTCCTGAATGTGTAGAAAGCAGCTGCAGATTATCCATGGTGTAGCTGTTGTGGTGGTGTATCCACTTGCCTCTCAGATCATGTGTACCCCTTAACCTGCCATGATTTTGTGGGTTGTGGCCTGTGGGCTGAGATTCTACACTCCATTTTTTCCAAAAGAGAACACATATGGCCACTTAATGAGGCAAAATTTGACACAGAGCTACAGAAAGGCAGGACTTTTTCATTAGCAGGGCCATAGATGGCTGCAGCCATCCCCAATCTTAGCCAGAGTCTTTGAAGTCTCCCACTCTTGTAACCAGTCTACTCAAATCACTGCTAAGGTAAAGAGAGAAATACATCTGGGGAATCATATTTAAGCATAAATCTCTTTGCCATGCAAATTGGTCTGCATTTCTCACCCTTACCAAAGAATAGGGTTTTCAATATCTAAATCTGATATATATCCCCATGAGGTAGGGCTATCTCTTTCCTGAATAGTTCGACTCAGACCTATATTGTACGGGTGTATCCGAGGTAGGGGAAACCCCTAACACAAGCATAAAGTGGATTGATTAAAGAGACAATAAAAACATTGTGAAATGCAACTTCAATCTCTATCCTGCCATGCAAGATTAATGCATTGCACACAACTGAATGATTCATTTATCGGAAAAACACATTGATGTAATAGGCCACAAAACATGGAGACACTGTTCGCAATGGGCGAGTGAATATTCACTCTGGGCGAGTAAGAAAGACTGTTTGAATTTAGAGAATTGGCTTTAATTAATAATAGCAAGTGACGTGTATGTCTAGCTACTAGCTTATAACGAGCATTTATAAAAGTATCTTTCTTTACAAAACTATTTACATAGGATGCTAAAGTGGCTAAAGAAGAAAAATGCTCCAGCTACATCTATGGAAACAGCTCAAAAGAGCTCAGATGTCAGAGTAGAAGACCCAGCAGTGGCAGAAAATCTAGGCGGGGAAAGCAACTTTAGTCCAGTGCCTGCAAGTAGAACAGATGAAATGCTTAAGGTACCTGAGAAAAAAAGAAAAGTACCCCCTGAAGAGGTTATGCCAGTGATGATAGAAGCTTCCGATGAGAGAGACAGTGTAATGGACCTGGTCCTTGGTGAAGAGGAAAATGTGAGGGAGGAGGAGGAAAGAAGTGAGCATCCTGATTGCTGGTCATGGGAACAGTATGAAAATAAATGCAAAGAATACCCTTGGCTTACTTCTTCCAAAGGGAAGCTTGGATGTAAAATCTGTAGGTAAGTTAAAAATCTTGGAACAGAAACAAGTCAAGGTGTGCATTTCTCTCTGGAATGGGTGAATTCTTCAGTCAGCTCGTATGGTCCCACTAAAGAGAAACAACACAGCGCCCTGCGTAAAAAAATGTATCTCCATAAGAGCAGCGCTTGCCATTTGAAAGCAGTGGCCATTTTAGATGTAAGGACTTGTGAATCCATTACTCAGTTAAATTCCAGAATGCAAGTTAAATTATATGAAGACACATGCCGTGTATTTAGAAGTGCCTACAAAATAGGTAAACATGAACGTCCTTTTACTGATCTACCATTGGATGTAGATGTTCAAAGAATGAATGGTGTTGATTTGGGAAGAGTGTTGCATTCTGACCACAGCTGTGCTGACATTATTGAGCACATAGCAACCACGATGAGGGCAAAACTGGTTCACCATATCTTGCAAAATGAATCAAAAATATCTGTATTAATAGACGAATCCACCACCTTCAGTAAACTAACAACTTTAATTATTTGTATACGAGCATGCATTGAGAAGGAGGATCCACCTTTGACCTTTTTCTTGGACCTTGTTGAACTGCCTGGTACTTCAGCAGAAATAATTTTTGATAAGTTATTGGCATGCTTGCAGAGTTATGGCCTTACAGATGACTATCTAAGAATGCAATTGATTCAGCTAGTGACTGATGGGGCTTCTAACATGATAGGAAGGAAGTCTGGTGTAGGAACACTACTTAAGATTAAGTATCCACAGTTGACTATTTGGCACTGTGCTAACCACAAATTAGAGCTTGCGGTTGGCGATGTTTCAAAAGAAGTCACAGGGATTAATCAATTTAAGATTTTTTTTGACAAGCTGTATGCAACTTACCATGCCTCCCCAAAAAATCAGCGCGAGCTAGGGGAATGTGCAGCACAGGTAGAAGTGAGGCTTCTCAAAATAGGAAAGATTTTAGATATACGTTGGGTGGCCTCCAGCGAAAGGTCAGTAAAGGCTGTGTGGAATAATTATAAAGCTCTAAATAAGCATTTTGGTGAATCTTCTTGTGACACAGCGAGGAGTGAAATTGAGCGTAACAAATACTGTGGCTTAAACAGAATGTTAACATCTACAGTATTTGTGGAGAACCTGGGGATAATGTTTGATGCCCTGACAGAACTGGGTGACTTATCCAGACAACTGCAGCGTCGTGACATGACATTATATGAGGCAGACAGAATAATCCAAACGCATATTTATGTCTTTGAATCAATGGCATTGTCACCTGGGCCTTATGCTACAGCTACAGCTACTGCTGTCGAACAAATGAAATTTAATGGGATACAACTGCAGCACAGTAACACCAAAGGTTGTATTAGCATATCAAGAGCTCAGTTCTTTAGGAGTTTGACAAATAATATTTGCCAAAGAATGACAACAGCAACAGCATCAAATCTTTCAAAGAATACCTCCAACAGAGAGGGAGAAATTGAGTACAAACAGCTGATAGATGCAATGAAGCTTCTGAATCCACATTATTGGCCCGTTCCTGTGGATATTCAGTATGGTGATGCTGATTTGCAGGCATTTTGTGATAAGTTACATGTTTTTGATGCCCGACAGTACATAAACGCTTTCAGGGATTACAAACAAAATAAAGATTGCATGATACCTATACAGTTGAAACCTTTAGCAAGAATTGTGGAAACATTTTCCACATCCACTGCTGATTGTGAGCGTGGCTTTAGCGTGATGAATGATGTGCTTACCCCATTGCGCAATAGGATGTCAGTTACTAGATTGTCCTCTGTAATGTTCTTAAAAATTGTTGGGCCTCCTGTGACAGAGTTTATCCCACACTGCTACGTAAGGAAATGGTTGCAAAAAGGCAGGAGAAGCACTGATGCCACAAACTGTATGGCTCGCAGACAAGTTGTTAATGAATCAGCTTATAAGCAAATCTGGAACGTTCTGGCCAGTGAATAATTTTTACTTTCTGAGCACAAGTTCCCTTTGCAACAAAACAATTCTGAATAAAGGTCCCTTAGCATCAGCGTACATGGAATACAACACAATATCATTGCACTCTGTACCAATGTTTAAATACATATTTAAATGTAAATTACAATATTTATTTTGATAGTTTTTCTGTATATATTTATGTCAGTACTACTGCCTATAAGCTTAATTAACAGCTGCCTCTGCTTGAAGTGTAAAATAAAATGTAATTCAACTATTAAGTTAGCATGTTGTTGAATGAGCCAAGTTCATATGTATTGTTCAGCTGCTACAGCTTTAGGTTGACAAGGCAGTACTCGCCTGTAATACTCTGAGCAGCACCAATCAATGAAGCCGAACCTACATGCTTTTTCTAGAGCCAGCCGTGCAGTTCTTATCATCCAAAATCAAGCCCTAAATGGATTTATAGTACAATCTTTTCCTTTTCTTTGAATGGATACCTATGCATCCCTGATAGTAGTTCTAGCTAAGTGAAATATTGCCAGAAAGATAGATCTGAATGATTTAGCCATGCCCCCAACAAGCCTCCTGCACAAAAACAGGAGCAGACCGTCTGAAAAGGGAGTTAGGGTGTGAACCTGCCAGATGCCACACATTATAGGCAATCCACCAAAATGTAATGAGGAAGACTGGTTTCCCTTTAATCTGCAGTGCCCCAGCACGCATGCCCAATAAGCAAAGCAAGGCCAGGGTATTTTGATTCCCCAGTCTTGTATGGCCCATTCGGGATGCAGGCTGGCAACCTGCAGGTTCAAATATGCTGTGAGGGTGCTCCTGCGCCTCACAGCGCATTTCAGTCTATGTGGCTATGAGATGTAGGTACTGTGATTCTATCACATATGTCAGGACCCAGGAAGCTCACCCTGCTTTCTGGTTCCTATATGTGGAATCCTGGAGCCGGAGGCCTGGATTGAAGAGCTTCGTTGAGTTCGGATCTGCAGGAAAACAAGTAATGGGTAAAAAAAGCATTTGTGTATTCATCTGTGGTTGTCAGATGTGAGTGCATGTCTTTTGGCAAGAGGTGTCTGTATTAGTGGGTATATAAGAGTACAGTTTGACTGGTGGGTATAGGTGCGCATGTGAATACAAATGTAGTGTGAATATTCTGTGCGTGTGTGAATGTATGTGAACGAGCTCCAGAAGTGGCGCGGGCAGGAGCCCCCACCAGCAGCCACCCACGCGCTCCAACTCCTGGAGGCAGCGACCGCAACTCTACCGCGACCGCAACGGGCCATCCCTCCCACCCAGGCTCGGAGGTGCAACGGCCAGCCCTGTCAGGGCCCCCCCATCTGCCCACACTGCCCCCACATGAAGTCAAGCACCGGTGACCCATCGGGGCACGCACCGCACCGCGCCGACATTCCCTTCCTGAAACAAAATGTCGGGCGCGATGCGGCATGAAAGCGAGGCTCGGCTTCCCCCGGTCGCCTAGCAACGAGTTGTTTTAAACTCGCACTTCCGCCGGCAGGCGGAATAGCCGGCGGCCACTCGAAGGCCAGTACAAGGCCCTGTTTTGCCCCTGTTTAGCGCATGTGAGCGCAACACCCAATCTACATTCCCTCCAAAAGTTTCTGCTGCATTGGAGAATCCAGTACAGAGCCTAGACTGTTCCTTGAAGGAGATAGAAGGTCTCCTGACGGACCCTATAGAAAGAGACTATTCTAACCGTGGGACAGCCTCCGCTATGCCGAGGAGGAAGCAGTACTCTCTACTTGCACTGTCTGGACTCAACCCATTGTGAGTAAAGCATGACACCTTTAGTTGCTTAGTCTACCCTACGATCCACATGTGAATGTCTACTGATTACTGCTAGTATATACACACAAACTTGGTGAATTTACTCTTGCTAACTATTTGTTAATCATGTGCATCAGGCTATTGCTACTATTCTCATGCAACATATCGCGCCACGCCTACTAGTGTCGCTGCAATCATGTTGTGCCCTTTGGTCGCTCATTGACCACAGTAATTGTGTTGTGCCCTTTGGTCGCTCATTGACCACAGTAATTGTGTTGTGCCCTTTGGTCGCTCATTGACCACACTAATTGTGTTGTGCCCTTTGGTCGTTCATTGACCACAGTAATTGTGTTGTACCCTTTGGTCGCTCATTGACCACAGTAATTATGCTATGCCCTTTTGGTCGCTCATTGACCACAGTAATTGTGTTATGCCCTTTTGGTCGCTCATTGACCACAGTAACTGTGCTGTGCCCTTTGGTCGCTCATTGACCACAGTAATTGTGTTGTGCCCTTTGGTCGCTCATAGACTATAGCAATTGTGTTGCCCATGGCCATATATTCACCACACTGCCATCTGTACGAGCCCTATGATTACTGCAACTTAACACTATGTGCCTGACCTCATTCTCTAGATAACAACATAGCAGACTTAGCAGTTACTCTGCCTGCACTATACCATAACTAAAACTCTAGCCACCTATCCAGATACAGGACGCTTACACATTACACAATGCTCCTTATACTATCCTATCTAGTACACCTGGCCTCCTCACTTGCCTCACGCGCCCCATGGGAACATCTCACTATGTCGCCTCTTATAGCAACTACAATACAACAATCCACTACACAATATAACATAGCTGACAGAAACCTAAGATTACGAGCAAGACTACCCAGAATCTTTGATCCGCTCATCAAATACGAAACTAACACCACTCGAGAACCTACTCGCAAACCATTCACCCATAACCACGTTAAGCACAATAACTACCAAACTAACAAAGAAACATTTGCCACTCCCAATGCTGCAAAAAATACTACTACACATCTTAACCGCACACCTAAACTCAAAGGAGCCTTAATAAACGCTAGATCCTTAGTCGCCCACGCCATAGAAATATCTGAAGTTATCCTGACAGAAGACTACGATTTCCTAGCCATTACAGAAACTTGGCTGCATGAGGCATCAGGCCCAGCACTATCCCTAGCCGTGCCCAATAATTATACTATCCTCAGATCGGATAGGTGCGGAGCTCGAGGTGGAGGACTAGCCATCATCGTCAAAACTAAACTCCAGATGAGACTCACCCCCTCACCAACCATTGAATCTTGTGAGATAATGTCCACCAAGACACCTACAGCTAACTCACAAACCCTTAACCTTCACTTGATATACAGACCTCCAGGTCCAATCAAGAATTTCATAGAAGACTTAACTACCATCCTATCAGAAAACCTTAAAGATACTACTCAATCAATATTACTAGGCGACCTCAATATTGGCTTTAATGATATCAACGACTTACAAGCCACAGCAGCCTCCAACACCCTAACAGAACTGGGTTACACACAAAGAGTGCTTGAGCCCACCCATATCAAAGGGAGAACCCTTGATTGGATTGCTGACCACAACTGCATTATAGCCACTCTCACCATCTCACCCCAAATCTGGTCAGATCACCATCTAATCTCATTCTCCTTGGACACTGCCACCCCCAAACTGCAACAACCGTGTGCACCTCCTGCACTTACCAGAAACAAAAAAAACATGACACTAGACAAACTACTCCCCGGCATCATGCCCACTTTGGACGCTCTACCTGACAACCTTAACCCTAACAGCCTAGTGGAAGAATTTAACAATATCATGAACAAAACTCTTGACAACATCGCACCACTCAAGCTCAGAAACAGCAAGCCAAAGAACCACCTGAACAACTGGTTCACCCCTCTCTTAAAAAATCTGAGATTAGAAAAAAGGAAATGGGAAAATACATGGAAAATTAACCCCAGCCCAGAAAATAAACTGAAATTAGCTAAAATCTCTTCTCATTACAAAAAAGAAATCATCTTAGCTAAACAAGAGACCTACAATAACAGAATCACACAAGCCAAATCAAGTACTAAAGAACTGTTCACCATACTCAGAGAACTGGAAAACCCAATAACACCTCAAGACAACTGTCTTAAAGATAAAAAGTGGTGCTCCGAAATCCAGCAAGCCCTCTCTAACAAAGTCCGAAACCTCCAAAAGAAAATAGAACTAAAACGTGAGACCCTAGCACCCAATATATTACCGCCTATCAAGACACTTCCTAACTCCAAACCCACTACGCAATTCCACTTCTCCAAAGTCTCCATACTAGAAGTAGAGAAAGTAATACTCGGTCTAAAACCGTCCAACTGCAAAGGAGACTTATGTCCAGCACAACTCATCAAAGATGCCGCACGAGATCTAGCACCATTTATCACCAAGTTAATTAATGCCTCCTTTACCACAGGCATTATCCCCAGTAACTTAAAAGAGTCCTGGGTGCTCCCACTCTTAAAAAAGGCTACTCTAGACCCCACTATACCCACTAACTATAGACCTATTACTACGGTACCGTTCCTTCTGAAGATACTGGACAAGGTGGCATATATACAAATCCAGAGCTTCCTGGAACAAAACCAACTACTAGGCTCCCAACAATCTGGCTTCCACCCTCTTCACGGTACAGAAACTGCATTGATTGACCTGAAAGCCCAAATAGACAAAGTAAGAGATTCTGGAAAACCAGCACTCCTCCTGCTACTAGACCTATCGGCCGCTTTTGATTCAGTGGACCATAAAGTCCTATGTAACCACCTAGATTCAGCAGCACACTTCTCCACTGAGGCTATAGCATGGATACAATCCTTCCTCAGTGACCGCACCATGAGGGTTTTCTCACCTATAGCAGCTGCAGACCCCATCCCTATTACCTGCGGTGTGCCACAGGGATCATGCGTTTCACCAACGCTATATAACATATTCACTAAGCCCCTGTTTGATGATCTGGACCATCTGGGTATCAGGTATACCAACTACGCTGACGATACCCAGATCCTCCTCCCACTCACAGGGGTTTACGAAAAAGATCTAGCAATGGTGAACAAAATATACAGCATCGTTCAGGCATGGGTGGCAACCCATGGCCTATGCCTGAACGATGATAAAACTGAGCTTCTTATCCTAGGCACCGCACCCCTCATCAAAAAACTAAGCTCAAACTACTCTTCCTTCATCATAGATGGGAACTGCATACAAGTTGCCAAAGAAGTTAAAACATTAGGCATCTACCTTGATTCTACCCTATCATTCTCCAAACAGGTAAACTCCCTAGCTTCCTCGACAGCCTACACATGTAAGCTCATTAGAGCAGGAAAACAATTCCTTTCCCAGCACAGTTGTCTAACATTAGCCAGAGCCCTTATCATCTCTAAACTAGATTATTGTAACGCACTGTACATAGGAGCCACTAAATTTATCAAACAAAATCCAGATACAGCAAAACAAGGCCCTCCGAGCGGCATTGAACATCCCCAGGAGAGAACACATTACAGTAATAAGAAGGAAACACAAATGGCTCTCCACCCATGAGAAAATCAGACTCAAAACTGCATCTCTCACATACAAATCCCTACACAACAAAGCCCCCCAATATCTTAAGGACAGATTCACCAGAACACACCCCACAAGACAAACCAGACTTGCTTACACCAATCGCTTACAAGTACCACGCTTTAAACTGACCACCATAGGCGGAGCTAGCTTCCCAGTCAAAGCTGCTCAATTGTGGAACGAATTACCCACTACTGCGAGGCTAGAACACTCCTTTTCCAAATTCAGGCAAATTGTAATCAACTGGCTAACGACAGCAACTGCTAATTGAACCCATGATAATGCTCACGCCTGTTTGCTACACAGTATCTGCACCATACGATTGTAAACTTGTATTGTAAACTTGCACCTGTAACTGGTAATGTCTGTAACTGGTAATGTCTGTAACTTGTAACTGTAACCTGTAACTTATGCTCTAAGCTGTACATATTCTTACTTTCTGCGCCCTTATACCCCAGGGTCCGGTGCGCACAATAAATTCTAAACAAACAAACAAACAAATGATTGAGAGAACCTGTATGGGTGCATGCCTGCTGGTGTGAATGTGGATGAATATGTGTTTGCATAGAAGGTTGGGGCTTAAGGGAGTGTTGGTGCACTGAAATGTTTTATCAGGTGGCATAGCGGGGAAAGCAAATAAAATGAACATTCTTACATTGCAGTAGCATTTATGCATCAAATTAAAACATTATTTCTTATTATAAATTGCATTTTATACTGGGGTTAAGCGCAAAGCCAATATAAGTGTTCTTACGTGGCCAACCTGGAAAGGTTTTCTTACTATGGCATGGCATTTTGATCTGTGTTGAGAGGTCAAAGCCATCATGAAGTGTATCCATAATATGGGTGGTGTGGGCATTTGTAATTTGTTCTTCCAGCACGGACATGTTTTATTACTGTGGCATGCCATCTTAAACTGACGTTAAGGGCAAAGCCAACATGATGAGTGTTTTCTATGTGGCCTCGCCAGCCAACACGGTGCAGCCAGTCAGGACCTGTTTCAATTGCCAGTATGGACATGTTTCACTATAGTATCTTTACTGTTAATATGGTCAAAGCAAACACTAGTACATTCTTATGTGTAAATACTAGCATATATTGGTTTAACCTTCATGGACATGTATGGGTGCAGTCAGCATTAAATTACTTTTTTTACAATGGCAGAAAATTACATTGTAGTGGGAAAAGGCATCATGAAAATGTGTTCGGAAATGCTCCTGGGCACTGTTGGTGAATCTGCATCAAATTGATTTTTCACGACTTACCCTAGAAATCTGTTTGTAAACTTTCTATTTTTTTACCCAATTTTCTCTGAAAATGTGCTGCAAAAAAAGCACTGTTTAACCCATTATTTAAAAATAATTCTCATGGGCAAAACCCTCGGAACCCTTCTCATTTATTTAAGGCTCACTTGCTACGCTTGGTTGCTACCACGTATTTATGGTAAATTTTTATTCCCAGTCCCGCCCATTTATAAAATCCACCAGCCGTCGCTGGAAACAACACCAATTTTTCTACAAAATCCATAGCTCCACTACTATTTTTCTTCCACTTCGACCACTGGGGAGGACCCACGCTTCTTTGAGGTTATTAGGAACTACTGAGTTCTTGAAGGAAGAGTTGATCAGTGAGGTGATGAGGGGAGCTAGATCTTTAGCTCCATCTTTGATGACAGAGACGGGACATAAGTCACCTTTACAATTGGATGGTTTAAGGCTAGCGATTATCTTAACTACTTCTTCTTCAGTGACTGAAGAGAAATGGAAAGGAGGGCAGTTGGGAGTGGTGTGGTCATTTTTGCTATTGAGGATATCTTTGGCGACTAAGTTGGCTTTTTTGGCTTCTATCTTTGCTTGAAGCAAGGCAATTTTGTTAGAGAGAGCAAGTTGGATATTATTGCACCATGCCTTGTCCTTAGTGCAATCCTCTGAGGGTGGCAGTGGCGATTCAAGTTCTCTTAGTATGGAGAATAATTATTTCGTGCCAGATTTGGCGTTGTGTATTCTGGTGTTATAAATCTCTTTTTTGGCGTTTAAGAGCTTTTCTCCATCTGGTTTCCGCAGCTCTTTTAAGGTTAGAGAGATCTTTTAGTTCTGCTGAGAACCATTTGTTAGTGTGAGCAATAGGTTTGGCTTTACGTTGTTTGAGTGGAGCTATCTGGTTCAGTGCTAGTTCCAATGTATTATTGTAGAAATCTACCAGAATGGACGGGTTGTCATTCTGAGTGGGAAGGTTGGCTTTAGAGATGGGCATGAGAAATGGTCTAAGGTTTTCCATAGTGATGTTACGGTTGTTTCTGGAGATTATTTGAGACGTCCTGGGAGGTGGTGTCGTAGAGGGTGTAGTCCTAGGTAGAGAGAAGGTGATGAGGTATTACGCGCATTATAAATTAACAATTATAATTATAGGGCTTTTTATCGGTTAGACTACTGTAGCGGGGAGGATTTGGTCAGCTCATGAGTCGCACAATAATAATGAACATGACTGTGTTTGCATGGCAGTGTAAGTGGCATTGTCAGATCTATTGTCGCAGAGGATGTTCCTCCCTGTACGTTAAGTTAAATATTACAGTTGTGCTATCCTTATAGTATGATTACAGTAGAGTCAATTAAAGGGGTCACTGGGGGGATGAGAGGTTATTTGAGTAATGTACGCAGGCATATCTGTGTAGAAGGGAATGGTGAGGCTTTCAAAATAAACAAATATGTTTGGAGCCAGAAGACAAGCATCATCTCTGGGCCAAAGACATGGGGCCTTGCGAGCTCCGAGCAGGGTTGGCTAGTTAGAGTCAGAAAAGTGTATGGCCACTAAAGCCTCTGATCTAGGACGTGAAACTAGAAACACACAAGTGAGCTATGGCTCCAACTCCCAAAAGAGAAGATGTGTATGTAACTTAGGTATGATAAACACATTACCTGACATTAAGACATTGGGGCTCATTACAAATTTGAAGTTACCACCAAACTTCATTACCACTTATAATCAGGAAATATCCACCTTGATTGCAGATGGCACTTTAAATTTACATTTTTTCGGGGTCCATGGGACTCTTTTGGGTAAATTGCCACAGGTGTTAATTCCACTTCTCTAATTTCTCCTCCTAAAGTAACGTGCATGCCCTTGTTCTGGGGTGATGACGGCCATTAATGGCCCCCTAGCCCAAGCCAAAACAGATTTGAGCAAAGCAAAGACTTTATTATTTGTCGGCATATCAAATGACTTGGAAGAATATTTAGTTCTCAGGAACTTTGCAAGAAATATATTCGTCTGCATTACGCTACAAATAGCTAAATGCGTATGTGAAACTGTAGATGAAAACGGCATTGATTAGGCCCGAGAGTCATCTATTTATTGTTGGGAGGGCAGTGCTTGAAGAACTTGTCTGAGTTTCACGAGTACTCCTCGTTTCCTGCAGGATTATAGGGCATTGTGGATTTTAGGTGTGAAGCCTTTAAAAGACTCCATGTAAAGCATTCTTGGTTCTCAGGAATATCGCATAATGAAGCCTCGGAAGATCCTGACTTCCAGTAAATCGTTTTCCTCCAGGGATTCAGGACCAGATTCTCGACACAGTATTACAGCCATGTTGAGCCCTCTGCCCTGTGGCTAATGAACGTCAAAACATCTGAAGCGAGTCATGTGATGAAAGCGACGAGAGTTTGGGACTAACCTCAACAACGTATTGTATACCATGATCGTAAATGCAATTATAATAATTACAATAACAAAGGTATCAGGATTTTATATGTAGGGCTTCCTGCCAGATACCTGCCACTTCTAAGCTCTGTAATATTATAATTTTTGCCCAGTTTAATGAAACCTTTCGAAATAGATACAAGCATCAGAGTGCTGAAATCCAGCCTATGTTGCTCAAGGATGTAACAGTATGTCTAGACTTCTTCGATCAGTAAGGGGTGTGAAGGCATCATGAAGCAAGACACAGACAACAGATTCAAAGTTCAAACAAACATACTTTATTTAAGATAAATGTCAGGATGGATGAAGTCCTAACATTCCCTAAGTTAAGGTGGGATTTCCCTACTGAAGAAACTAAGGGCAGTCGGCGTCAAAGAGTTCAACTTAAATGTCTGTGTCCAAAACCTATGCTTGTCCTCCCAACTAAAGCTAAACAATGTGTAGGGATGTCAGCAATTAAAGAAAGTGTTCTAAACAAAGTTCTGAGCTGCTTCTAGCTCCTGGCTTACTCTTCAGCTCCCCTTTACAAGTTCCAAGCAGTTCCACAAAACTCTCTGGGTGCCCTTCCTCAAGTTCAAGACAAAAAGTTCACAGTTCACACTTAATAGTTCTCAAAGGATTGTGGTCCTCCCCAACACTCTTACCAAGTGTGATTTCTCTGGTTCACCAATGTACTTTTGCTACAACACAAGTTGTTCAACCTTTTCATTGACTTGCTCCTTCTGGCTATTCACACTCTTGATTCTTCCTTCCACTTGCTTTTCATGCAGAATACTTTGTCTAGGTGCAGTTGAGAGATGAAACGGTCAACCAATTACAGGTCACGCAACCGATACCCCACTTCATCAGCTTTTGCAACAAATGTCAACTGCTTTCCCTTGACAGTGGAAAGTACTTCTTGTATCAGAATAATCCTCTTACAACACTTTATCGTGGTTAGCTGGATCACCATTCACTTGGTTATGCTGTGGAACTTCCCTTGCCAATACAGGTTTTCATTCAACCACTAGTTCTTTTAGTTCTTTGACCACTTGGCTTGTGTCAATAGGTTTCTCTTCTCACACCCTTCTTGGGATTTTACTTGCTTTGTCAACAATTGTATTTGAATCAACTTGTTCTGTGGTATTCGCCATTTACACAACATTGCTCTTGTTTCATTCAAAACATTCTCCTTATTTGCTTCATCTCTGTGTGGCATTCAGAAATGCTTTGATTCTGTTCAGTATTCAATAATGCTTTCAGGTAGTTTGGTATTCAAACAGATATGTTTCACCCTTGAAACTATCTTCACTTCCTTTCAGGCTTATCAACACTTGCTTCAGAAGCATTCAAAAGTACTTATGGCGGTTTCCACAATGACTGACATCCAAGAACAGCTTATTGCCAGTTTTCTGAGTGCCCCGATATGAATGTTTCCCCATCTGCACTCGCCGGCTTCAGATGGCAGCTCCCGTCGGCTCCGTTCCTGTTTCTGCAATGCCTTTCCCACTTCCACGGGCCTCTGCTTATCTCTCGCGGCATTCATATAGAGTGCGGTCCGCGATTATAGGAGTTCCTCTGCGCTCCACAGCTCCTGCTAGCGCCTGACAGGAAGGGTGCAAAGGACTTCCCTACCTTCTGTACCTTCTGTGAGCCTGCCTCGGCCCCAGCATCTCTGGTCCTTGCCTGAGATGGCTACCTGCACTCTAATGTCCCTCTCCCATCTCTCCGTCTTGCCAGAGTCCAGCTCCAGCTGGCTCCAGGTTCCAGCCTGCTGTGTGATTCCCCTCTTAGTGCAAAGCCTGTATATTTATATCCGTTGGGCTTTCTACGTGACCACAGGTGGTGGTCACGTAGTCCATTTGCCTGACCATATTTAAATGGACATGCCTGATCTTTACAATACTCTGCATGCCTCTTCCTCATCTCAGTACCAGAGTGGTGAAATTACCTACATGTGTTCATCACTCTGAGTTGTCAAATGATGGACAATGTGGGGAAAGTGTTACAATAGCTCATAAAGGCTGGGGGAGAGTTAGGCTCATCTTCACTAGGGAAAGGGGGATACCATGTCTCGCCTGTGGATATCCTCTCCCTAATCCCCAAGGACCCTCCACCCAGGTGATCCTCCCTCGCTTCTCCACCTCCAGGGTCAGGATCCAAAAGCTATGGCCTTTCCCTGGTCACCTAAGAAAAGGATCCAAGAGGAGTAGGTGTGAAGATACCCGCAGGTTTCTAACATACCCCTTCTCTGTGCGGGTTTGACTGGGATGCTTCACAGGGAATCCGGGAGAGGAAGTGTACATTATCTTGCTCTCAGCCCTTACGGTGTTCTACTGTGAAGGAATAAGGTTGGAGGTCCAAGAACCACCACATTACCCAAGGGTTGGACTCTTCCATACCAAAGGAGAGTTATAAATCAGAACCTATGACCCAAGACATATTACTTTAGATGCATCCTGCCCACTTGATTGCCAATGCCTCTAGCTCTATGGCCGAGTAATTTTTGTCTCTGGGGAACAACTTTCTGCTGATATACAAAATTGGGTATTCCAAATCATCATGATTTTATGATAAGATGGTCCTGCACCCCATCAAGGAAGAGTCAGTCTGGAGGATGAATTCCTTAGAAAAATCAGCCACTTTCAGAATGGGGCTCTAGCATAGGGTTTGTTTCAAGGCTATATAACAAATTTCATTGTCAGCCTCCTCTCATCTGATCTTTTATGGCTCAGTGTTCTTCAATTTGTCAGTTAATCTTGGTGTCTTTCTGGAGAAATTGGGAATAAATTTGTGGTAGTACCTGATTAGCCCCAAAAAGGTCCTCAGATCTTTTGGGTTTTTGGAGTGGGGGTATCGAGAATAGCTCTCACCTTTTATTGCTGTGGTTGGATGTTAGGGGAGTTTTCCTAAAGTCCACTGTGTAGTAAGACTTCATAAAAATATCCCAATGCTTTGTAGATCCCCAATTCTTAGTATCAGTTTGTACTACTCATGGAACGTTGGTAGAGTGCCAAAGCAGTCAGGTATATCATAAGAGGAAGATGTGAGCTGTAGGCAAGTACACTGAACCTAGTTAGTAATGCAGTTCAAAGAAACACTTACACATACATGTATATTAAAATATAGATTTATTAAATTTACACTATATACTTTTAGTTACTCAGCACATATAACCAAAATACATTAGAATACTTGTAGATACTTTTCAAAGGCCACTGCTTAGTTTGTAGTTGCTTGCTGTTATAATAGTTTCAGCATTTTGACAATAATGACAGTTCTACAGTACTATCGGTAATAAAGCGTACTCCCGCACAGACACAGATCTACGGTAATTGTATATGGTTAGCAAAACCACATAAGATAATGACTTTTATGAATGAAAACAGTTGGTTAGTGTAACACTAGCCGGGCTTAAGGTTATAGAGGCAGTTTCTTAACAGAGCAATGCTTTTAAAGTCCAAAACGCAACCCTAGCTGAAAGGCAGTTCAGAGAGGCTCAAAGTCTTGTGAAGCAGCAGAATAGAAAAGTTCCTGTGGATGCTTTCTAGCATCTAGTATTTAAGATGCAGGAAGATGAAACCAACATTGGAAACCCTGTTAAAGGACTCGCTAAAGGGGCACAAGCAGCAGCTTGGGTCAGAAGAGGGGGTTGCTCTGGACACTTCTACATGCACTCCAACACTCTGGAGTGACTTTTTGGATGAAGGTACGCAATACCTTTTTCCCCGCAGTACCTTAGGTTTGAAGAAATGTTTGTGGCTAGAATCTCCATGATGTTGCAGCGCTGGACCCAATCTCCGAATTCCTTGGTCTGATGACGAAAGGCAGGACAATGGACAGGATCTCTCAGCAGCAGCCTCAAGGGAGGACCTCTGGCATGGATTTCTTCAGCTTTTCTGGACAGTCTGCGATTTTGTCTCCTTTTCTTCAGCACCAACAAAGAACAAAATGTGCCAGGTCAACCTTCTTCGATTCCTAGAGACCAGCACTCTGCTGAGGGGACATGGATGAGATGGATTGTGTCTCTGGAGGTACACCTGGAGCTCAGCAAAGATTTGGATGGACTCAGCCTTTCAAAGATAATGCACTACAATTGGGTCAGAGGTCTCCTGGTATTGGGGTTTTGCAGCTCTGGAGAGGCACAGCAAAAACAAAGAGGTGATGGCTGGAAGGTTTAGAACAAATCTTAACCACTGGCATTGCTCTGGGCAACCCTCCAGACCACCGTTCTTCCCCGAACAATGGTCTGGAGGGCTGCCCAGAGCAATGCCAGTGGTTTAGATTCATTCTAAACCTTCCAGCCATCGCCTCTTCATTTTGCTTTGTCACCCTAAGTGGGACGGGTTGCCCAGACGTGAGTCCCGTGCCTGCTGGGCCTAGAGACCCAAGCTACTCCTCACTGATGAGGACCAACAAGGCCGAAACATGTTTGGGGATGCTTGTGATCTCGTGCAGAAGGGATGTGACCTAGCAGTTCGGGCTGGACTACCCCTTTTGGGGTGGGGCCAAGCCTGATTTGCAAATGGTCTTTCCCCTTCTGTAATGGCTTGGCAGGTGAAGAACAATGGTCTGGAGGGTTGCTCAGAGCTATGATAGTGTTTAAGATTCGTTCTAAACCTTCCAACCATTACCTCTTTGTTTTTGCTCTGGAGAGGCACAGCACCTCAAGAGATGGCTCAGATTGGAGCTTGTCTAGCGACTGGTTGCTCCCACCAGTCAAAGGGAAGGAGTCGTCCTCTTCAGAGTTCCTCTGTCACACAGAAAATAGGGTCATGACAGCAGTGGTCGCTTCACAGAGGTGCAAAAAGATGGCAGGTGTCTCTGGTCGCTATGTCCTTCGGTTAGTTCAGCTTCCAGTGGTCAACTTGCCTTTCACCTCAGGAACCTCACCTTTGATTCCATTTCAGCACACACTCCTCTGCAAGCTCGCTCAGCAGTTTACAAAAAGGGGCAGAGCTGGTTCCATTGAAGCACTTATGCAAACAAAGGCCAGGGTAGTAAAACACTCCTCCCCAACGTCCTGCCTTGCCAGACACACTGGAGCCTAGACGGGGACACCCAAGGGTTCCTGCCAAAGCCAAAACACTCAAACAGGCCTCCCCCGCCCAGAATGACTGAAGAAGGGCTAACAAAGAACAACCATGCTAGAAATGGAAAAAAGGAAGAAGCCCCTAAGTTCGTACTTAGGTGCCCCTATTGTGCACAACCGGGTCTGTGAATACAGTATGCAGTAAAAAATAGCACAATAGTCAGTAGAACACGTCCAGAAGGTTGACTATGTGACTAAATTGTCAGAGGAGCAGAGAGAAGCGGGATACTAAGTATCCCCTTGGTACTCCACAGAAGGTGGTGTGCACCAATCTCTCAGAACATTAAAGATTTAAGAACTGTTGAAATGAAGGATAAGGTAAGAATTTCAAAGGAGAACCCAAAGGGTTCTCAGCAACACTGCCCATAAGGAGCTGTGTGTTGCAAAAGTAAAATACAGATGCCTTAAAAGAGATATGGCGGTGGGTAGACTCCATAGAAAAAGTAAAACACAAAGAATACAGTTCCAAAAGGTAGAGCCCATAAGAATGAATGAGTGGAAAAAGGCTCGACTTGTTCAGGATATAAAGAAAAAGGTCCAGAAATCTAACAAAAAGTGCTTGGCGTCTCACTAGGAGAGGTGATGAAGCATAAAAATGATAAATCTCCCCAACATTGGACCATACCATTACCCACAAAAAACACAAATATTAATGCACATTGGGCCAGCTTGCATTTTATGGGGTTAGCGGTAAGCCCTGCTTTTCTTAACACTCTCATGACTGTGTAAAGGTGGTACAGGTGATCTTCCCATGTCTTGCTATGGATCACAATATCATCTATATAGGCTCTGTAAAAATCTGGGTATGGCTGTAATATTGTAGCCATCAACCTCTGAAATGTTGCGGGAGCACCATGTAGACAAAAGAGCAGAAACAATCCTATGGAAGTAGCGACTGCAGTTTCTTCTCCATCAGGGCCGTACAACTGAACTTGCCAATACCCTTTCGTTAGATCTATTGTTGAAAGGTAGACAGCATTACCCAGCCAGTTAATCAAATAGTCTATATCGGTCATTGGATAAGCATTAGAGGCGGAGATGGCATTCACCTTTCTAAAGTCTATACAAAACCTCCAACTTATATCGGTTTCGTTACCAACAAGATAGGGGAGGACCGGGGACTATTAGAAGTTTCGATCAGGTTATTCTTTAGCATTGTCTTAACTTCCTGGATGATAGTCTCTTTTCTGGACTCGGGTAATCAGTAAGGTTTTAAATGTACCACTTTGCCTTTTGGAGTGCGGATTTGATGAAAAATATTCTTCCCGCTTCCGGGCTACTCTCTAAACAAGTCAGTAAATCATCTTATGTGGTCATACAGGTCTTGTTTGTGGTCATTGCTGAGATCAGTTAAGATCAAGGCTTTATTATCCGTATCTTCTGGTAACAGAAAGGAAAATATGATGGCCTAGGAAGATGAAGAATTTTCTCTCCATTCTTTTAACAAATTTACTGAAATATGCAGTGATACCTGAAGCATGAGGTTAACAACAATTGCATTGTCTTTGAAAAGCACCCAAAGGTTTCCAAAATGAAATCCCATCTTTGACATTAAGTTTCATGCTTTGCATCAAAGGGAAATGGAGCATCTGGACAAGTACCACGCTCAGCCAGTCAGAAACTGGTCCATTCCTCCCAATGATTCCAAATAGAGATTAACGCAAGGTGTCTACAGGAAACACACTGTAAACATTGTAGTCAAAGGCATCAGCTGAACTTTGACTTAACAAATGACCCTAACAAGTATGGCCATAAGCCAAGAGCACTCAGATTTGTTGTTAAACCGCATTGCTTCTCTATAACCTGCACAACACCATTACGTTACTTTTACACCATGTATGGATAGGCATGTTTGTACCTAGCTAGTGGCAGTTTACATTCATTTATGAATCGTTGGATTGTGCATGATGTATTCCACAGACCTCTCTAGATGGAACCCCTATGTTAAAAGTCTACTGTGAGTTTCATAGATAAACTTTGTTCATTTTGTATGAAAGGAAACTGTCTTGGACGGTTGTATTATGCTATTTGGTTCTTAGCCTGCACTGCTGCCATTTGCATGGTCTCTTTGTGCACTGGCTGATGTGAAAATTATGGAATGGGAAGCCAAGAACAAGCTCTCCTGATACCTGTATGATATCTGGGATTAATAAGAGGAATATAGATATGTATGTGTTCCTGGGAAGTATTCCAGGAAGAAATGTGGTGACCACAAGTGAGTGCATGGCCAATGCAAATTCAAATTGGCGCCCCCTCCAGGCTGAAAGCAGAGATTATGCTCAGCTATGTGAGGGGTCAGAAATGAGAGACGGACACAAAGTTGTAATGCTTTCAACATTAGACATTTTATTAAAATAAAAGGGTTTGGATAAATGCCTTCCTAAAGAGAGTTTCCCTACATATGAAATCAAAACTAGGGATCAGTCTGTGCCTCGTCGTCCGATTTAGGCAAATTGTCCTTGTGCCCAGAACTTTTCTGACCCTCACAATAAAAAGAAAACAAAAATGTGCAAGCCAAATGTGTCTGCTTTAAACTCTGAAAAATAAGAGCGAAAATCAATCCCTAGTTTGGGCCGAAAGTTGGAGATTTACCTCCAGCTTTGAGCTGCAGGAAAATCTCCAGCTTCCCACCCATTTTCAGTGCTATTAACGCCGGCGCTGTAATAGTGCCGAATAGCCCCATAGAGTCCTATGGACTCAAAATAAATGGGGATTTATGGCGCCTGGGATTTCCTCACCTGACATGCAGGAGGTGTTGAAACATAGAAGCATTTTTTAAATTGCGATTTTGTTGTTGGATTGTTTTATTGTGACAAGGAGAGGGCGAGGAAGGGCCTAATTTTTGTTGTGCATTAAGAGATTTGAGGGTGTGTGAGGATGTGAGTGGGGAGAGTGTGAGGGATTGTGAGTGAGAGGGAGGATGGGGTGCTGATGTGAGTGATTGAGGGAGGGGGGCAGCACGTGGGAACAGCCCTGCTGGTTCGGAGCCTGGTTAGTAGGAATATCGTATAACGCAGGCATGGGGAGAGTCCACGACAGAGCCGACAAACCCGACTGGAGTATATGTGCAAAGTACTTCCTTTGTACCGAGAACAAATTCTTAAATATCATAAAGAATGGTTAGCAGAGACTAAGGGGGCGGAGGGATGTAAAGCCCTTGCCAGAGCAGAGAACAAATAATAAAGGTATCGGTATCTTGAGCCATATCCCTTTTCGGCAGTTAAGTACAGAGGGAAGAAGCTGAAAAACAGAGAGGAAGTGTTAGAATTGTGGAAAAAGGTGGAAAACGTGGACGATGTCCCTGTCGATGCCCCTAAAACTGTGAATGTTTTACCTGCAGCTTATGATGAGCCCACTACCACACCTACTGCGCCAAGTGCTCCAGTATCACTCACTCCAATGTCCCCTGCAAAACAAATCAGCCTCCTCCCCCGTTAGGGTGCTACCCCACCCGTGCCACATCAGGATACACAAGTCCTACTTATGTCTCTTTGCCCACTACTGCTCACCAAACACCCACACCAGCCCAGTACCATAACCTCCCCATGCCCCTATTGCATCAGCTATAGCAGTGGGAAGAAGCCTTGAGGAAAGTGAAAGAAGAATTAGCCAAACTGAAGTTAGATAGGAGAGATGGGCAACACGCACCTGCAGGAACCGATGAATGAAGAGCGGGAGATATTTTGTTCCGAATGGATAGAACTGCCATTAAGGATGTGCATATAGAGAAAGCGAGGGGGGATAGACAGTTTGGGCTATGGGATGGTACGATCAGATGAGAATGACTGTACGCAAGCAGGGGATGAGGGGTGGGATACCGTGGATGAGTTGGAGGAAGAGGAACAGCCGCATGCAATTCTCCCCACGAGTGGAGAGTTGGTGAAGACCTTGGATATAAAATAGGAGTGGGCGCATGGCAGTGGCAAAAAGATCATTGACAGGGAAGAAGAAAGTGGCTAAGAAAGGGGGGGGGGCAAGTTTCCATTATTGCACAAGGGACCAGGAAGGGCCGGTATATACCATGCTATACCATGGGCCCACATGGACAAAATTAATCTCATAAAGGCACTCCCGTTGCTCCCCACTAATGCGGGTTAGTGGATATATGCCTTTGAGAAGCAGGTGGCTGGCACATCTCTGGCTATAGGGGATTTGAAAAGTTGATTTGTCTCAATACTGGGGGACCAGGCAGACGATATTTGGGTTAAGGCTGGGTATCCGGGAGTGAATTTAGGGGATGATAGCCATGATAGAGCACATTTCAATGACATTAGGCCCCAAGTATGGGCAGCGCTGCAGTGTACCTATCCGGACATACCTGATCTTCAATCAATAATGCAGCGGCAATGTGGGATGATGAAGGTCCTGCTCAGTATATTTTACAAATACAGGAAATGTGGAGGGCAGAAATGGTAGATTCTTGGGATCGGGCAATTCCATTCTTTTATTTTGTAGTAAAAAGAAGATTGATGCTAAAGGCTGGGCGGAAATATGTCTACACTTGCATGATCCGAATGACACAAAGCCTAGTAGGATAGATTTTCTTGTCCTCCCTATGTCTTCCCGCCCTTCTCTTGTGGCACCTAGAAACACTTGTGTACAGGCACGTTATAAATGCCATATCATATCATAAGTAGCTGTGTACCTACAACAGCAGCCATACCCATACCCCCAGGGAGACCCAGCCCCTTACCCCCAGCCCCATGTGAAAGTACCCCGACAGTTACATATGGTGCACCATTGCCAGTAGCCCCACCTGCTACCCCACCATATATCCAAGCCTGCATCTCTGAGGCCACCAAAACACGGCTGAACTGCAAAGAACTCAGGAATCCTACTGCAGTTTCCATTTCTCATATGCCTTTCCTGGCCCTCTGCACTGCACTGGCCACTCACTTCATCACTAAAACCCAGGACATCATGTCTTCACTCTCCTCTACATTAATCCCTTCTCCCTCACCTGCTCTCAGGCCTCCCTCGGCGACCTCTCCCCTCCACTACCCTTCTACTCTTCTCTTTCTCTCCCATATATCACATTATGAGGTCGCTAGAAAAGTCCACTATATTAAGTTTCATCTAAATAGGTGCTTCCCTGCTCCTCCAGAACTATCGAGGACAACATTATCTTCCTTGCTCTAGCCTTGGCTTATTTCTGCAATCACTCCTTTGCCACTGGATCCTTTCCGTTACTCACCAAGCACACCCTTGTGCAACCTCTCCGTAGAAGATCTTCTGCCACCCTCCTGTCTGGCTAACTACCACCCTATCTCCATTACCCTCTTTCTAGGCAAACTCTTGGAGAAGCTGGCCATCTCCCAGCTTATCCACCACACTGAATCTGTTGGTTGTCTTCACGACCACGGTTAGAGAGCAGCCAGATGCATGAAAACTGCTCTCCTGAACTCCAGTGAAGCCAATCTTGATTCCAACTTTCCTTCCGTTCAGATCGTTCTTGACCCTTCCTCTGCCTTTGATACGGTCAATCATGCCACCCTTATAAATCATCTCCACGATACCCTTGGCATCAGGGACAGGGCACTGGACGGATTAACCACTTTCCTCTCGAATCGGTTCTCACAAGTGCAACTGGGTCCCATTCTCTCCTCTATCTCATTCTCAGGGTTCTATCCTCTTGCCATGGCTCTTCAATATATACATTACCCCACCTTGCCCACCTGATCTCAACCTTCTCTCCTCATTTCCACTGCTAAGCTTCCTTTCCTCCTTCTCCACCTCTCCTTCCTCTCTCATTCCTGACTGTCTGACTGCTATTCAGGCATGGTATGCTGCTAAGTCAATCTCTGCCTTGATGCCAATAAGACTGAGATCCTTCTCATTGGGACCCCTACTCCCTCCTTCCTTCCTACACTCTGCTGATCTTCCTTGGGCCCACTCCCCTCACCCACTTGTGAGGCCAAGAACGTGGGTGTCGTCTTTAACCCCTCTCTCTCCTTTTCACCCCACATTGTTGACCTTGCCAAGAAGGCCCACTATCAGCTGCACCACCTCAGAGGTATTCTCCCTTTCCTCCCCTTGCCCCAGAAACTCAATGTCTCTAGAGCTCTGGTTCTCTCAAGGCTTGGCTATTGTAACAGCCTCTTCCTTAATCTACCTCTCTCTTCACTACGCCCTCTTCAACTAATCCAGAATAGAACCGCAAGACTTATCCTTGCATCTCTCCAGCCCTAAAAATTGCTCAACTGGCTCCTGGTGGTTGCAAATATCAAATTCACGACCATCTGTATCATCCAAAAGGCTTTCTGGGGCCTTTCTGCCTAAATACCTTCCTTCTAGAGCCCTTCTGTGCTCTAGCTCCAACTCTCTGCAGGTCAGGCGTTTCTCCAAGCAGAAAGTGAGGGGTAGATCTCGCTCTTCGGCAGGAGCTTCCCTCTGAAACGGCCTCCCTGCCACTCTTCATCTTGAGCCGGATCTCCTTAAGTTCCTTAAGCTCCTCAAGACCTCCTTTTTCTCCCCCTCCTTCCCTCTCCCCCCACCCCCTTGTTTGTCTCTTCCTCAGCTAGGACTAGATGCCTGTGTCCCTTAGGAGTCCCTGGATTCAGGCCCTCCTTTATCCGGTCCTCTACCAGCACTTGCCTCTGGCACCCTTCCCTGATTAGCCTTCTGAGGCTGACCCCTGCATCCCCTTGCACTATTCCCTTACCCTAGCTTTCCCTCGCACTTGCCCTCCTGGATACCCCCCTTGCACTTGCCCAGCCACTTGCCCCCCTCTCCCAGCACTTCTCCCTCTTCCACCTCCCCTTCCCTTATTTTCCCCTACCTGCCTCCTTCCCGTTCTCGATAACGCACTTGCACGATCCAAATGTTACAAGGCCTAGTAGGACCATTACTACTCCTGTTCTCCTATGTACCCTCAACCCACTCTTGTCTTGTGGAGCCTGGAAACACTTTATGCTGTATAGGTGCCATACATATGTTCAATAAATACATATAATAAATAAAAATGTCTCTCTTTACAAGATTAGTAGTCACAGCAGATTAGGATTCACAGTAGGTATCTTTGTCAGGATGACTTCACAGCACTTCCACTTCAATAACTTCAACTTCTACATAGGTTTACCATGAGGGCATACTCCTTTGACTCATAGTATTCCACTTTAGTTGTGCTACTGAAATCTCACATCTGACAACCAGATATACCACCTCAGCTTCAGTACTTTGTGACTTCAACTAGGTTATGACAAGATTCACTTTCAGGTAGTTTAACACCTTCAAATAGGCAAGGCACTATTCCTTTGAATACACCTTTTCAAAGGGGCAGCCTCTTTGCCTCTCTTGTCTGACTGCAACCAACAACAACCTATAATTGCCTTTAAGACACACTTCCCTCTTCCTTCTACAGTCTTTGGCAGTGCAGGTTGTAACAATTCCAAAGGATATTTCTAATTAGCAACTTTCGCTCCCCCATCCTTGTCTTTTATCCCTCTGCCAACTGTTAGCCAAAATAATTACCCAGAAGCTTTGGTGCCACTCTCTTGGTTTCAGGTAATGCTTGCACACTGGTATTTTACGTCATGAGGAAATTATATTTGGCTCACTGTGTTGTTTAAACACTTGTTTGGCTTTGGGAACGGCTGGTTTCAGTCTCAATTGGGAACCACTCTTGCCTTCGGCAATGCTTGCTTTCTCCATTTTCAAATATAAAGTTTAAACAATTGACTTATTTTTATGACCAATTATTGTTTGTGTGAATAAGGATTCCTAGTTCACTCTTCCTTTGAAAAGCAAAATAAGGCACACGTGACCACTTCTTCATAGGTTTTACAATTTTTAAAGGTTTAACAATTGCTTTTCGTAGCGTTTGTTCCTAATGCAAGTGAAAGAGAGAATACCCGAGCCCACGCGAATGCTTCATTTCAAATGTCCCATTGTTAAAAACTCAATTAGCAATTTCACCACGCTACTGCTCTTACGCGAGTGAATATTACGCTGGATACTGTTGCCGGCAGTGCTCACGCAAGGGATCAGAACGCCATGTTTGACTCGCCTGCTTCTGTGTTCCTTTCTCCACAAGTTACACAACATCTACTGCTTCTGGCTTCACTTGGGAACCACACCCTTCCTTGTTGAAGGTGTCTCCAGTCCGACCACTCAATTAAGTAGCCCCTCTCACTCCTTAGACCCACAGCTTTACAACAGCTCGTCGCCACGGTCTCCGACACGCTTCTTGCTGTGCAATCTCTGCAATTAGGCTCACATGGGAAAAGGCAGCTTTCCTGCACGAACTCCGCTGCGCAGCCTCTGCACCTCAGAGTTTGTGCAAAGAGGACCCTAACAGAACAAGCAGGTGCAAACTGCTGCATCAATGTTTCATTGACCCTTCGATTCTGATACATCTGCCAGGATTGCCAACATTTTGCCTTCTTCCTTCTGTGGCATACACACCAGCCACAGTTCCATCTTCTTCTAATTGCCTGAACCTGAGCAGGCTTTTTAAGCCTCTCAGGTTGCTTCAAGTGTGAGTTATTACACTTAATTGCCTGACTACAACAGGCAGATGTGGAAGGAAATGGCAAAAACATTTTTGGCTCTTTTATCTACATGTGCTTGTTTTGCAAAATGTGGTATGCATGCAAACATACCATGAATGTGTGCTACGAGAGTAAACTGAGAGGTCTCCATATTCTGATACATGCCACATCTCTGCAATTGGATGACCTGTGCCAGGTTTTATTTCAGAACAAGCAAAAGACTAGGGGCAATCCATGCAACTACATTGCAGATGTGATGATATGAGAAGTTGCACAGGTTCATTATACACACACTTTGAAGTCACTGAAAGCTTATCAGAAGTGCCTAAAAAGCCAGGATTGAAGGCACACTTCGAGTAAAAATACTGTCCCGTCTCTGCTGTGTGCAGAGAATGTTCAAAATGCTCAAGCATGATTATTTCAACAGCCATACCACCAGGAAATTAATGAATCTGAACATGGTAAACACAGAAATGATTGCAACAATATACGTGTACATGGATTTCAAGCTAAAACAATCCCAGCATATGTGGCTCCGCTGTGATGATCAGATTAAGTGATAACCAGATACTCAAGTGGGACAAATGTCCACTTTTAGCAGAATTTCTGAAATGTTACATCAAAGTAGGTGACTTATCCCGCTTGTTAGGGAGAATTCTCTGTTTAGGCTGAATTTCCTAACCTAGTGAGTCCCCTAGCAGCTTTGCTGGATTTCTGGAGCTTGTTTTTTCCATCCTGCCAAGAGTGAGACTCTTTCTCCCACTCTTGGACATGTATGTGTGTAATTCCTTTGACTGTCAATGTGTTCTATGGGCTATGGGGTCTTTTACTCCATAGGGTCTCATGTTTTTCTATGCGTGTTACACCGCACCCTACGTGCTGTACCACTGGGGCGTCCTAGCGGACCCCCGTCATAGACTCCATACCCGGGGACTGACTACTGTCTCCCCGGGCATGTAAAGTCACCATTGGCTTTACTAGACCTAAATTTACTAACAGAACTAGTACAAAGCATCCTATTGTGGACGTACTAGTAGGGGTAATTCGATTACTCCTGGATCTGTTATTCGAGGGGGCACTGTCCCGTCCCCCCTCGTCGAGTTTTGGCTGGTGGCAGTGGAAACTACTTGTTATATTCGACCCCGAGTATAACTCTATGGGATTCTTCCCATTGTTGGAGATTGATACTTTTTCTCGTTAATCTCTAACGTACCACCGGTTTACTTATCTTAAATAAGTCTATCGGATGGTATTTTCTGCCAGAACTCGCTTTTTAAAATGGCATCTGTGTTCGTCTCTGTGACTCCTAAACCAAAGGTTGAGCCCTTTGTTCCACTTTTGGTGGGCCTCTGTACAGAGACCCTCCAAAGTGGTGCCATTCTGTCTGGGTTACCACAGGGGTGTGGGAGGGGGTTTAGGCACGCTGGACCGAGTTGCCTTGCCAGCTCCGGTCGCACTCTGGTGTGATTGGCCCAAGTGGTGAGCCTCCCCGCTCACCACTTAGCGTGTGTTGATTGACAGCTAGGCTGGATGAATGGGGGTTTTCTGCATAAAAGCAGGGCTTTTGGGACTGGATCTTCAGAAGTCGCCACAGGACCTAAGAATCCGACGAGGGTAAAGCTGAGCCGACCTGCAACGACGACACCTCCGGTGGAGCCCTGCTGAACCGACTCACCACTTCCCAACGACAGAGGAGATCTCCCTGCCGGAGAGTCTCTTCCCCTGACTGGTGGGAACAACCAGTCCCCTTTGCTTTTTCTTCACCTCAGGACGCAGTGGTCGAATTGCCCGTGCAGAGCACCTCGGCAACCGGATAGCCACTACCCCTGTACCGCGACCAAAAGCTGGTGCCTTGTGACGGAGCACTCCGCGGCTGGTCTCTTCCCTGGTGGTGCACCGGACTTCACTTTTCTTCGACAACGATATCATCTCTACTCTTGGCAAAGACCCGACGTGCATCTACCACCAGGAACAACTGCCCCCGCCGGAGCTGCCCTCCACAATCAAGGTACTGTGTCCGCCTGGCTTCCCTTGTTGCCGGATAGAGTGAGGTGTCTTAATCCTCGCCTCTCCATAGGGTCGCCTCCAAGCTTTCTCTAGCGTGTTGTTCTGAACTGGTTCAATCTTCCAATAACAATTTGCTACACAGACTTGAACGCATCTCCACAAAGAGACTTTTTGGGACATATTGCCTTGCCTCTCTCCGAGTGGGCCTGGCCTCTGAACTTTATGATCTATTGTGGTTCTTGTCTTCTTGCCTTGCATTTTTCCTGTGAAGTATTGATCTGTGCTGATTTCGTAACCTGCTTATCTTTCTCTCCCGTCCTAACTGATATTAGAGTGCTATCTAGGTGGCAGCATACACCTCTGTCTGCAAATAAGTGATGCTGGTAAAACCTAGGCTTGTCGAACTATTGTTAGGGGGATTGATCTTTTGCTTCGTAGAGTAATTGTAATTGAATTGTTTGCCGCAATAGTGCCAGAGTGTTTTCTATAGATGTTCCGTTATAAATAAATACCTGTATATCTTTACACTGAAGCCTTGTTGCCTGTTTGCTTGTCTTACTGTGAAGAATTGCCCTATATTGTATACTCCACATACTGCTTAACTCTTCTTGAGAGAGGTCTGACTGCTCAGCCACAGCTACCAAGTGAATCTGTGTGGTACAGACTGCTACCAAGTGGGTTTACTGCGAAACACCTGTAGTCCTAAATCTTTTGCAGTGGTCCCAGAGGGAACTGCACAGGTTTCCGCCTAACACCGCTATGAGAAACTGCTGTGGTCAACTGCGCTGGCGGTTCTCAGGCGGAACATTGCACAACTATGGGGCTCGGAGCATACACCCAGTTAGACTAGTGGGTCACAGATGTGGACATATGTGCTGTAATGGAGCACCGGGTGTACAAAGCAAGAGGTTGCCCGCAGAAAGCCGGGAAAATATGGAGAAGGTGGGAGGAGGATGGCTGAGGGCCAAGGGTGACCCTGTAGCCGCTGAGACTGTGAGAGGCCCACCGAAGGGGGAATATTGACTCTGTTAAGAACACCCTGTGCCACAAGCTCATCCTATGTAAAATCTGACGGTTTGTCGGATCATGGTCCCTGAAGCTGAGTTTGTTAATGTTATTGTTTCTTGCCTGTTTCGCTCTCTCCCCACCATTACCTTCCCCCGGAATTCTGCCTGCCCTGTTTCACCCCCCCGTCTCCCCCTTTCTCTCCCTCTCCCCTCCCCACTCCTCCTCCCATGTCCCCTCCCTGGAACGTAGAGAGTTGAATGTAATGTTGTTTTAACCTTGAAAATAAAATCTTTGATAAAAAAAAAAAAAGTAGGTGTGCCTGATCAGTATGTAGTATTAGCACCTGAGTGAACTATGGAATTACTGGGGGCCAATCAGGATCGTCAGCTTCTGGCCAATTATCACCAGTATGCTATCATTCTTTTTGACCAATAGGAATCCATTTCTATTCTGGTGCCGCTCTGCCCACTCCTTCCACACTTTTACCTCTGGCCATACCTCATCATCTCCTCTCCCTTCCCCTTCCTGCCATTTCCGGCCTGGTTGGTGCCCTTCTCCCACGTCATCGCCACATCTGGGGCTTCCCTCCTGCTCCACAAAATAAATCAACCCAAGGCACAAAACTCATCCTCAGACTGCTGAGGAGTGTTGCTCGGCAACCATAGAAAAATTGTTTTTGTTTCTTTTTTTTCTTGTCCCCCACCATTAAACACCTGCAACAAGAATCAGCCCCTGCGTCTTGGTGCCAATAGCAATGTTAACCAAAACTGCAGGTCAATACGGGATCTGTTGATACTGTTACCCTCATTATGAACCCTCAATTCGCTCAGGCCCATAATCAAGCTTGTGGGCACATAAGATTCTTTAATGCCTGCAGTTCCGGGAAATATTGCTTATTTCACAAAATCCCTCATTATGAGTCAAGCAGTAAAAGTAAAAACTGGCTGAAGAATACTGCATGATTCGGCAAATAAGTTCTGCATAGGACTATCTTCCAATTGTTCCAGACACAAAAATGGCAGAGGTAGAAATGTTAAACCGCCCCTCTCTGCCCAAAAAACCCTGCAGAGAAGAATCTTTTGCCCTTTAAGGGAGGGGCGACGTTGTATCTGGTACACTATCCCTTTTAGGATGTGACCAGTGTTTCAAGGAGAGGATCATGCGAGAGAAGGAAGAGGAGGAGTAACAGTTAACATCATCTCTCCAGATGGAAATTGCAGACTCTGGTCCTTGAGGTGCCATCCCAACAAGAAGAAGAGTGTTGGGTGGGCCTGGGTTGTCGGCCCACTCTCATGAAGAGTTCTGCAGGGCAGGCCATCTCCCTGGATGGCGGCTGTTGTAAGCTTGTCTCTGGTGATGAGGTCAGAGTGAGAGAGAGTGTTCGGGCCTGTGTGCGTGGAGGATGACGTGCAGGTGTTCCGAGGAGTGGCAGTTATTTGTTGCTGTTGAAGTGATGGATGGCTGGTTCCCTACCAATGCTCTTACATGATCAGTGCGGCACTGAGAGACAATAAAAACGTATAACTTACCTGCTGGACCTGTTCTCGTGTACCTTCGCACTTCGTTACACTGGCGACGAGGATATTTGGTACTGCTGCCGAGGGGCAGTGGCGAGTGGGGATACCGCCCTCCTGAAAATCCATCCATCCAATGCCAGAACCAGCACTCTAGACCAGGTAGCTGTTTCGGTCTAGGTGATCACGGCATGCCGGGCGGTGCTGTGGTCAACAGCAAGCTGTAGCCGGGAGCCTTAACGCTGCTCCTGGGGTCCAGTGCTGAAAGCACCCCATGTATCTTCTGCTAACATGGAAGTCTGGCGTTGCATTGAAGCCGGGTGCCGAGACCATCGCGCCTGGGGTCCAGTGCTGTGATGGCATCAGGAGCAGGAGTGGTGAGCAGTGGACTGAGGGGCCGTGTCTCCTGGGCGAGCTGAGGGGCGCCGTAGCGGCCTTTACCTAGCCTGGTGCCGGCGTCAGGCGTAGGAGCGGACCTGATAGGAGAGGCACCGGGTAAGGAATAGTGCAGCTGTTAAGTGGAAGCTTCGAAGCAGGTTCGTGCACATATTGTGTTGAGGACGGTACGTTATGGAGCGACGGCATCTGCAGGGAAAACTGTCCAACAGGCAGCTCAATGATCAGCCTGTTGCTCCCTCGGAGCCGACCAACACAATAATGACGTCGGCTGCCATGGGAAGCGAGTTGCAGGACTCCATGTTGGAACGCACCGACGACTACGTGGAAGGGCGAGAGAGAACACTTGGCAGTTAGTTAGGCTGAGTAGTGTGGGCCCCCCCTTCGCTCTTGTTCCTTGTACCCCGACTCTGGAATAATATGACAAGCAGACTTGGGTGTGGAAAACGTATAGGCCGTAGGCTTATTTATTTTCTACTGAAAATAACACCAAAACATAACACAACAGAATACATCACACCAGATGCTTTTGGGCACATCGTGTCCAGGGTTGGAGGAAATGCCCAGCCTTCTTCTCAGCAAGTCTTTGTTACCCTTGGGCATCCGACCCCGGACACGTGCCGCTGCCTACGACTATCTTCTACCGTGTACCGAAGAAAGTACTCGCCGTTCCGGTTCCTCCTCCTTCCTCCTTTCCTTCCTTTTTGCAGGGTGGGTTGGGTGGCAAAATGTTTCCTTCTCCCCCTTTTCCAGGCCCTAGGAGCTTACCCGAATGAGGTGAGCTCCTTCCTGGTTTGTCCTTCTCTTGGTTTCTGTGGGGTTACTTATACTCCCCTGCTCCTTTGTTGTCCCTTTGGGGGCCGGGCTTCCCCTGGCCCCCCTTTGCTTTTCTTTCGCACCTTTCCCTGTTGTGTTTCTTGTTTCCTGGCAGCACCATGGGTGGGGGCGCCGCCTGGCTGCCCCTCCCCTTGCTTTTCGCGCCGTTTCGTCCCCCACCCTGCGCCTAACCCCCCAGGCCCTCCATCGTGCCGTACTTTGTAGTACGGTACGGGGCCTGGGGCATTTATTTCGCATTGCAATATGGATGCGCCTATGGGTAATACTCACGCATCGAAGAGTCAGACTGGGTACTGTTTATGTGGATCGGAAAAAACTAAACATAAAGATGCCGGAGCACGTTTTGGAAAGGAGAATGCCGGAGTGCTCATTAAAGGTAAAGTTGCTGGTTTGCCCCTTGCAGATCTCGCAGAACTATGGTGAGAAGCGGTGTCTGTGTTCGTGTGCAGGCTGCGGGGAAGAAATCCTTTGGGACAGGACATTCTGCCAGCGTTGTGGATGTCTATTGGGTGTCCTGAACTTTGGGATTTTTACGTCAGAATGGACGATCTCATCCTGTCGGAGGACTGACCTTTGTAGAGTCGGGTGAGGTCAGTATGTTTGCGGTGTTTATGTTGTTGTGGCCTCTTTTCATATGTGTGGCGTCGGGCCTTTTGGGATGCGTGTGTGTGATTGTTTATGTTGTGGCCTGTGTGAGGATGGTTGGAGTAAATTGATGTTTTTGCAACGTTGTACTGTAATGGCATGCTGTTAATTGAAAATGTATTTCCTTTGCAGGTGATGTGTAAAGTGAAATTATTTTTGTAACTGTTTTTCCTTGCAGGTTATTGGGAAACTACAAGGCTGTTTAATGTCTTGAGCGCCCATTTTTGGGACGGACTTTTCTTAGTGCCCATTTTCGGGACGGACTTGAGGGTGGTAGACTCTCACTATCCTTCTGCGTTGTACAAGAAGGTTGGGTCATTGCCCTGCGTGGACGGATTAGAGGGTGGGTAGTACCCTCGTTTTTCGCTCCTTGGATGTGTGTATTAAAGTTGCCTGGTGTGGGCGGACATGAGGGAGGGGGGTTTCCTCGTGAAAATACGTTTTGTGCCCTCACTGGAATTTTTGTGTGGGGCATATATGGTGTGAGTGTTGAGGGACGCATCTGGGTGCAGAGTTGTGTTGATCACCTTAATGTGAAACACTCAGGAGTTAGTGTTTAGTGGTGCATACCAGACATGAGTTAAATTCATGCTATACTGCATGGACGTGATGTTTATTGGGCGTGTGTGTGTGTGTGTGTCGGTTGCAACCGTTTTTGGAGGTTTATGTGTTTGTTAGGTTTCTGTTTTGTAGTGTAATACATAGGCCCACATTTGTTGTTTAGTGTGGTGTGCTGGGTGGTCTGATGAGTAGTTGTGGCGATATGTTTATGTTGCTTTGATGCAGTTGGCTGGGACTTGGGGTCCTGAGTTTGTGATGAGGTGCACTGCTGTCATGCAGTTGACAGGGACTTGGGGTCCTGAGTTGTGGTGGTATGTTGTGCTGTTTTGATGCAGTTGGCCGGGACTTGGGGTCCTGAGTTTGTGATGAGGTGCACTGCTGTGATGCAGTCGGCTGGGACTTGGCGTCCTGAGTTGTGGTGGTATGTTGTGCTGTTTTGATGCAGTTGGCTGGGACTTGGGGTCCTTAGTTTGTGATGAGGTGCACTGCTGTCATGCAGTTGGCAGGGACTTGGGGTCCTGAATTGTGGTGGTATGTTGTGCTGTTTTGATGCAGTTGGCCGGGACTTGGGGTCCTGAGTTTGTGATGAGGTGCACTGCTGTGATGCAGTCGACTGGGACTTGGCGTCCTGAGTTGTGGTGGTATGTTGTGCTGTTTTGATGCAGTTGGCCGGTACTTGGGGTCCTGAGTTTGTGATGAGGTGCACTGCTGTGATGCAGTCGGCTGGGACTTGGGGTCCTGAGTTGTGGTGGTATGTTGTGCTGTTTTGATGCAGTTGGCTGGGACTAGGGGCCCTGAGTTTGTGATGAGGTGCACTGCTGTCATGCAGATGGCAGGGACCTGGGGTCCCGACTTGTGACATGTGGTTTTGGTGAGATGGTGTTCTTCGGTAGCAGTAGTCTTGGGTTAGGGTGTGTAGGCTCTGAAGAGAGTTGCGAGGACTGATGTGGTGTTGATGTGCTTGTTGTTGCTCGTTGAGCTGGTATTGTGCCCGGGGGTGGCAGCCCTGGTGCCCTATGGTGCAGACTAGGGTGGAAGGTAGTTTGTGCATGGATGGTTTGGTATGTTAGGTAGTGTACTTATGGGAACGCTGGGGCGTGGCAGGTCCCAGGTTTCAAGGGGCAGCTTGAAACGGATGGTAGTGCTTTGTTTCTTATTTTTGTTTCTCGGGTGTATCCCAGTTCTGGTTTTAGGGGAGGAGTTAGCCCTTATTCCATTTCGATGGGT
This sequence comes from Ambystoma mexicanum, assembly GCF_040938575.1. Classification (NCBI taxonomy): domain Eukaryota; kingdom Metazoa; phylum Chordata; class Amphibia; order Caudata; family Ambystomatidae; genus Ambystoma; species Ambystoma mexicanum. The sequence continues at coordinate 1,357,828,279 of NC_090937.1, read as the reverse complement.
TCCTCACAACTGGTGTTTTGGGGGTAGGAGTGTGTTTATGGGGTTGTTGTAAGTTGAGTTGTGTATGCTTTTCTTCATGCTTTGGCTTTGTTTGTTCTATTGGTTGGTAGGCACAGGCATGGTGCACATTCTTGGGGTGCCTTTAATATTGTCTAGGTTGCGGTCTTCATATTTATCTGTATGTTGCCTTGAAGGTTTAGGGTGGTGTGTTAGCTCTAGGTTTAAAGATCCATCTAGAGTTTTGGTAAGATTGTGCAATTACGTGCTGGCCACACGTTCTTGTGGGGCTTTAGTTCGACTGTAAAGAAGTTCTTTCCTGTTTTTCAGCAATGAAAGGAGGGAGATGTGTTGTAAGCTTGTCTCTGGTGGTGAGGTCAGAGTGAGAGAGAGTGTTCGGGCCTGTGTGCGTGGAGGATGACATGCAGGTGTTCCGAGGAGTGGCAGTTATTGTTGCTGGTTGAAGTGATGGATGGCCGGTTCCCTACCAGTGCTCTTACATGAGTGCGGCACTGAGAGACAAACACGTATAACTTACCTGCTGGACCTGTTCTTGTGTACCTTCGCACTTCATTACAGCGGCGCTGGCACAGCACCAAAGAAGTCTCATCAGGCAGGAGTATGGTGGCATTGACTGGCGAGCAGAAGCTGTTCAGACCTTTTATTGCGTCAGTCACATGGTGCACAAACATGTGACACAGCACGAGACCTACGCATGGGGCTCAAATTACACCATCACATGCGAAGGGTATAACAAAAAACAGCGGCACACGTTAAGAATAATTGCACCTCCATGAAAACTTGCATCAACAGTCGGGGCACTGAGGCCAAACAAAATCACATACATAAAGCATCAATACATTTCAGACTCACGGGGAACAAAACGTTATTAGTCCTGGAGTTGGAAAGCACACCTCGATGTCTGCCAGCCAAGATGCACCTCGGGGTCATGAGTGCCCACATTGGCTGCAGCTCCAACAGTTCGGGGAAGGTGGGGAAGCATCGGCAGTGACAGGCAGATTTACAGGGCCCATTTTGAGCACACTGGGGGTGCAGGGTCTCAGCTTCACCATCACTTCACTGATCATTGTTGCTCGCGGTGACAGGGGGGTGCGGACACTGATGACACCCATTTTCGATGACTCTACTTTGAGAACGGAAATCGTGAAGGACAACAGTTTCACAAGTGCACCTTGGTTCATTGCAACCGCGGCAGGGAACAGTTAATCAGTAGGCCATCGTCTTTATTGGTCCAAGAAGGGGATTGCGCTCCCCTAGCCGGCAAAGCTGCATCCACAGTAACGGGGGCCACATCGGCTGTGGGGGGTACAAGAGAGGCAGCAGGAAGTAGGTCCTTTGTGTTTGTGTTGCAGCAGAGTCACATGGGGCTGCACTGATGAGTGCTTAGGAGGTCCGAGCGGCATTTCCTGCTCCTGGTGCGCACTGCAGCAGCGGGCTCCCTGAGGATAGACAGGGTCATTGTTGGGGGCTCCGGGGTGGTGGGGCCCTGTGATGTCAAAAGTGATGGGGAAAGGCCCAGCGGCATAACTTACTCCTGGCTCGTGGTTGAGAGGATAGTCAGGGTCTCTGTAGTCCTTACTTGCCCTGAGGTCTCCCGCAGACAGGAGTCACAGCCAGCAGCCTGTCTGAGCCGTGCTGTGCAGGTGCTCTCGCGGGCATGTGTACTTTGCCAGTAAGATACAGCCGGGCTACGAGAAGGCCGCCAAAACCATTCTGGCCACCATCTCGTCCTCCTATGGCTCTCCCTTGCAGGAGCGGATCACAGTTGGGCATCGGGGAGGCCGACGTGCGGTACGGTTCAAAGGCCCTCGGTGCTGCTCTTGCTCCGGCTTCATCAACGATGGTAGCAAGCTTACCCATCATGGTGGGGGCAAGGCTGTGTCTCCTGATGCCATGCTTCAGTTCTGGCTTCGCAGGTAGTGAGATTTGCCGTCATGCCGGAGAGGGCAGGCTAGATCCTCGATGTCGGGACCGGGGGGTTGGGTGGGGGGTGCATTCCATCCTTGTTGTGGCGGCCCGTAGGGTTAGGAGTGTTTTAACGCAGAAGGACAAAGAGGGAACAGTTTTCCCCATCGCATGTACGAGCAGGCGCTCACACCATCAGAAAGGAACTATGCCCACATTGAAATCAACTGGGGGTGCAAACACTTCCACGTGTACATCCTAGGGCACCCGGTGAGGGTAATGACTTAATGACTAACCACCAGCCACTCATCCCTATCTTGGGAGGGTCGGCACCGCACCCCCCTGCCAGGATCGAGCGCTAGCTACTGCAAATACAACAATTTGAGCTGGACGTCCAGTACCGAGCAGGCGCCGACAATCCGGCGGACTTCCTGTCACGTCACCCTCGCCCGGCCACCTCCACTGAACATGAAGCTGCCAAAGTGACAGAAGAACACGTATGCCAAATAGTCGCATGCGCCAGGCCCAGAACCATGAAAGTTGAAGAAATCCAGGTCGAAACAGACACAGATCTGTGTCTACAACTTGTGAAGACAGCTATCCTGTCAGGCGAATGGAAGACGTTTCTGACAGCAGTTGCACGGAAAACAGCCCCTGCTCAAGAGATGCTAAAAGCACTTTTTGGATATGCCATGAACTGTCCATCTTGCTAGACGGCCTAATCCTGAAAAGGCACCGGATTGTGTTGCCCGCTTCCCTCCATGAGAGAGCCCTCAAACTAGCACACGAAGGGCATCAGGGCGTGGTGAAAACCCAAGCATTCCTCAAGTCCCGCGTATGGCTACTCCACATGCAACGCAAAGGCATATCACTTGTGGAAGCCTGTACGGCTTATTAATCCACTGGCCGGACAGGGCCACCAGAACCCATGGAGAGCCCCCCCCCCCCGGAGCACCCGCAGGTGGGATCCCATTGACTTCTGCACGATTACCAACAAGATGTACCTACTCATAACGATCGATGAACACACCAGATATCCCGAAATTGAACCCATCGCCTCAACAGACGCCTTGTCGGTGACTACAGCGCTGGATAAAATGTTTGCGACACATGGCATACCATCCTCGATCCGAAGTGATAATGGAAACCCCTTCATGAGCAAAGGGTTCAGAACCTTCATAGACAGTCTAGGAATACGCCATTATCACATCACCCCGTACTGGCCGCAGGCCAACGGGGACGCCGAAAGATTCATGTAATCAATCAACAAAACTGTAAGAATTGCAAAGGACAAAGGTCGGCCATGGCTCCCTGAGCGCTACAGATTCCTTTGGGCCTACTGGCTGACCCCCCCCCACTCAACCACCCGTGCCAGCCCAGCAGCCATGATGTTTGGTGTACCCATCCAAGGAAGCCTGCCCCAACACCACTCTTGGAAGCCTCCACAGTTAGACCTGGAGGAGATAGAAACCAGAAGACACAGACATAACGCCAAGGAAAACGAAGTAAGGGAGCCACCTCCAGCGAGCTCCAGATAGGGGACACTATGTTTGTGAAAAACAGGACCCAAAAGGGTAAGATGTCCCTACCCTACGAGTCAGCACCGTAGACGATATTGCAATGAGAGCATGGCCTTACCTCAGCAACCTGAGGAGAAGAGACAGTGGACAGAAATGTTTCACACTTCCAAAAAGGTCCCAATAACTCTGTGGGAGGAAGTGAACATGAAAGCCAGCCCCACAGGAGCAGAAGCCTCACGGGAAGACAGCCCTATCACAAGGGAAAGGCCAGACGATGACGCGATGCAGAGAAGCCCAAACCAACTAGAAGAAGAGAGGAACACAGCCACACCCCCCAACTCCCCACCGGGAGCGAGGAGAATACTACTCACTCCGGAAGCGACTAGTGCCATCCACCAGACTGCAAGGTTATGTACTGAACAGCATCTACATGCACAAGGGAGGCTGAACTACTAAACAAGATCCACTGGACAGTCAGACATTTCTTCGTCTCCACGGCCCCGACGGGCGATGTGTGTTAGTTCTCTGATGTTTAAATGTTTGTTTTGTTTATCCAAAGTTGAAGAGGGATGTGACGTCCACGTGACATGGGTCACGTGGACGAGTGAATAAAAGGGAGCTGGAGCTTGCCAAAAAGGCAGTTCCCGCTCTGGACCTCAACAACCTGGCTCCGTGTATCATTGGCCGCGCGCAGCACCAACGGCCCAGTGCATCCCCCGGCCCCGCCGGGGCACAAAACACTCGTCACCAGCTGTTGGGTGGGCTGGGGTGCCGGACCACTCTCATGAAGGGCTCTGCAGGGCAGGCACTCTACCTAGAAGGCGGCCCCTGTCGAAGCGCCAAAGCAGAGTCATCATGCAGGAGTCTGGTGGCATTTACAGGTGAGCAGGAAGCCACTCGGCCCTTTTATTGGGTCACATGGTACACATACATTTAACACAGCACAAGCCCTCGCTAAGGGGCTTAAGTTACAACAAAGAGGAGGAGTTAATTGGAAGTAAGGAGAGGAGGGAGGTTAAGAATAAAGAGTACATTGAGAATCCACTTACCTGCGTGGTGTCCATTATTCCAGTAGCCGTGACAGGCTACACCAGCACATCCCTCCAACTTAAGAAACACATGTGCTGGGGGACCCACCAAAGCTGGGGAACATATGGTTTTCCTTGATGGCCACATTCCCATCATTTCTTTTTTTTAAATAAACAGAAGGGCTTTGAGTACTGATGCTATTGTGGATTAGAACGTGCAGTATTCGAAGGGAAAACGCCTCACAATTAAGGCAGCATGCCACAGGTCTAAAATGTGTTGTTGTCTACAAGCTGTTGGACAGGGGTGACTTGTGTTTCTACTTCCATGTTATCTTGGCAGCCCGACTTCTCGTGTTGGAATGAAGAGTGCCATTCTAATTACGTGAACGGCGTTAAGGCGTCCTGCAGGTATTAGTGGGAGCAGGCAAGCTCTGCTACGATCCCCCTAGCCCCTTCTGTTTTCCATTTGACCTTTTCAGTTTTGCTTAAGTCGGGCCAGTGCTCTGCGGTTTCTCTTAATAGCATGCATTGCTTTCTAGAGAGCGACATACGTACTCCTCGCCGAGGCCACTTAATCGGCTGATGGCGTCCAGAAGGATCTTGTCATGTTTCTCCGCCAGGTGATTCTGAAGCATGGCCGACAGTGCGTACTCCTTCGCCCACATCTAGAAATCCGAAACAAAAAAGGAAAAAAAAAACAGTCTCACGTGACTTCGTGTTTTAGGATTGAAAGAGAACGCTTTGCACAGTTTAAAGTTGAACACCTCTTGTATATTTTCTAGGTGTGTAATTTCCTCTGTAGAAAAATGCCTCTAAGATCTATTCTTTCCTTTGCCTTTAGATGTTGTATGACAACACAAGACGTGCACCGAGCAGACTACTAAGCCGGTCAAAATAAAAATGGAGCATATCCTCAATAGGCATTGACTTGATTGAAATGCGCTGACAATGGAATGTACAGCATTAAGTTAACAGGGAGCGTTAAAACAGAATAGTACAGCGCAATCCTTATTAAACAGGGGTCTATAGAGCAGTCGTATAAATGGTGGATGCACGGGTGGACTGGCCTATAGGGAACCCTGGAGGTTTCCCGGTGGGCCACTGCACCCTGGGCCTTTTTTGTGTGGAACCTATTTTATTTCCACATTTTCTTAGGTTTGGGCTTGCTGAAGATGTGTAATCCGGGGCCACTTTAACCATTATTTCCAGGGCCTCTTTTGGTTCCCAGTCCACTCCTGGGTACATGTACTTGGTTATACATACAAAACAAAGCTTGATATTTAAAAAAAAAATGGCATGGTCGAGCCTTGAAACACTCAAACAAGATCCTGTACTTTTTTTTTTAATGTCCCCCCTTCTGTCTCTGGCAAGTGTTCGTGTTGATCCTACACAGTCCTGTGCATAAACGCTGTGATGAAGTTCCCTGCCTGACCCTACGAGGTGCCGCCACACACTATGTGATGGTGGCACAGGGATGATCCTCTGACTATCCACAACATGCCACTTCTGGGATGCAGGGGCTTGTCACATGGGACCATCAGGAACTAAAATACATTTAATGGGTTTAATAATGGGCTCAGGGAAGACTAGTTCTAAAGGGACTGGTAAACCCGCTGTTTCTTTAAGACATTTCTAGTGTGGTCACTATGATCATGCTGGTAAACATTGAACAGTTAACTTCAGCTATTTTTAAATTCATGGCCATCAGTCCACCAATTACATTCAGGGAACAAATATGATATATGCAGGTGTACAGTGACCGGTGCTATGGCCCAGAGGGAGAGGTCAATGCAGTATATAAGTCAAAGCGAACAGACCGGAAGTGAGCGTGCTTGGGAATGGAGCCGGAGCGACTAGGAAGGGGTTTCCAGAGAACGGCAGGATTAGGAGCCTGGAGAAAGGCTGTGGTCAGTGAGGAGGAAAGAGGTGTTTGGCCGAAGAGGTAGAGTGGTGAAAGGAAACAGTCAGGAAGTGAAGGAAGGAGAGACTATCAGTAGAATCAAGAAGCAAGGAAAGCGGTGGAGTTCTGTGGGAAGGAAGTCAAGGTGATACAGGTGTTGAAAGGAGGAAGGTGTAATATAATGACAAGGACAGAGGTTGGAATGAGGATACAGAAGTTGAAAGGAGGAAGGTGAAACGTGAAAGGAAATTGGTGGAAAGTAGGTGGAGGAGATAAAATAGGAAGGAGGATAGAAAGGGAATAAAAAAGTAGACGAGGAGACACACTCTACAACAACAGGGTGAGATTGGATGGGTGGAGGTACTAGCATGTGATGAAGCATCCAGGGGGTAGTAGAAGGAGGAGTGTGCGAAAGAAGAATTAATTGTCCCCCTAGGCACAATAAAATAGCTATCAAATAGGCAGATATGGAATATTTTTAGGGAACCAGAACATGGAGAGCAGAAAGAGTCACAGTTTAGCCTACAGAAAAGCTGCTTGACATCTAGAACTTGAAATCATCTCTGGGGTTGGCTCAGGCCCCCAAGACTAACGGCGTGGGGGCTGATCAATCTCTGGGAAGGCACTGGGGTGAGACATACTTGGAGCAGAGACTTTCATCTGGAATACCAAGGCAGCCATCATATTTCATACCCTTTTTCTTTTGATTTGGCCACTTTTCCTATAAACTACTCCCCAATAAATCAGTTTGATAGACCCAAGTTCTGTGTCTGTTCCTCATTGATTCTACTCAGCCTTATGACAGCGTTCAGATGCAGCTGTAACGTGAAAAGTGTGGCAGTAAATAGAATGTCTTAAGTAAATACATTTGCAAAAATAGTAGAGAAAATAAGGAAGCACCTGAGAGCAGTTCTCTCTCATCCTAGCTAAAATAAAGACTTTAGTGGTTTCCTTCAATGTATGTATGAGTAGCCCATGATGAATTTAAAGCACAAGCTATACATTTTGGAGAAATAAAATATGGTTGTAGTATTATCTTTTTTGAATAAAATGGTTGCCCTCTGACGTGAGAAGGAATGAAGAGAATTGGAGCAACAGTGGTTGCTATAGACTTATTAAATGAAAACCAAACCTATCTCTCCCTAACTCTAAGGGGTGTGAGAAACCTGATGGTGTCTCCCCAACTAGTCCCTGAGGATCTGTCATCCAGGTGGCCAGGACATGGCCATCGCGTTTGGGAGGATCACCTGGATGGGGTGTCCTTGTGGAGTGGAGCGGCAAAACCACAGGTGAGATGATGTATTCCTCCTTCTTATAACCCCTCTTCCCTATCCTACTACATAAGACATTAAGAATCATGAATGTAACAGAGAAGATTGTTTCAAATATCTCAGAATACAAGCCATAGTGAGGGAGGCTAACATTCGAGAGGGGTCTGAGCCCAGAAGAGGGGGACCCAGGGGTGAAGAAGTATCCTGACCAATTTATCTATTTTAACACAAACTTGCTTTAACACAAAGCTTTCAATTGATCTCCCTCTGCCTGGCTCGGACCAACTTTATCTACTTTGCCATCAACTTTCTTTATTTTATCAACATTGAAGACTTTCGATTATGCACAGGATTCTGATTGACCCATTGCAGGACCACTTCGATTCATAATCCTTTGCCACTCTTTCACTTTTGTCAACTCTCAGCTGGATACCTTACATAGACCTTTGATAGAGCACGCACACGGTGCTGGACCACTCTGTCAAAGGTATTGTATCTTGGTTTCAAAGTTCAATCACTCATCTGCAGATCAACTTGCGTTGGTGATCACACGCGTTTCATACAATGTTTGTTCAAGTGCTCTCCATACAATGCTGCTGCTTGCAACCTTGGCTTCAATACAGACCAGTCTTTTATCCGTCTCCCCAACTCACCGGCTGTGTTGATTTCACTGATGCTGCTTTGCTGTTGGAGCTAAGGCCAGTACCACAGCAGCTGGCGATTCTCCCCAGCTTGATTATCGACGCGGAAGGGCCCTAGGTACATCCGACACACAATGCAGGATACCTCAGCCTGGTTTCCTGGTCTTATGATTTCTATTCTCGAGGCTTCGTTAAAGTAACAGTTCCGTGTCGAAAAAGGTCAAGGGAACTTCCCTACTTGCGATCTCCTTCTGTTTTGCAGTCTTTCTCCTCGTGTTAAACTGCCATCTTGGAACTGCTGTTTCCTCATGTGCTTTGCCTAGCTCTGAGTGTGTTCTCGTGCTCCGCCTTTTATCTGTGTGGGTAAGTGTAACGGAAGCCAGGTGTGTGTGATGTCAGTAATTGCCTGACCATTGTATTGGGACACAACAGGTATAGAGCCGGGTGTTAGTCCGTTTTCTCTCATTGCGAACTGTCTGTGAAAAAGTGTTTATGTTGTAAAAGGGGAGGTGGTTGATTTCCTAAATATCCTGCCTGGTAGGATGGTGTAAAGGTGTTACAGGGAAGGGGGAACCACATCTCATCATCCAGTGTTCCACCCCCACTCCCTGAAGACCCCTCACCTAGGTGATCCTCCCGCACTGGTCTACCCCCAGGAACTGGATCCAAAAGCGATGGCTGTGTCTTGGCCACCTCGATGACAGATCCCCGGGGATATGGGTGAGACACCTTCTGGTTTTTCACAAATGTCTAAAGGAGTTTCTTAAACTGCTTATCCGCTTCCTCCTAGGCTTGCATTACCTCCCATTACCTGTATTGGGGTCAGTCTGCTTCACCGAATTGATAGGATTTTGGATTACAGTCAATCACAGTCAATTACAGTCAATCGCCTTCTCCCACTCATCAGGGATAGCTTTGTGGGCCCTGTACAGCTGGATGTCAGGCAGCGGGCTAGGGACTCCTTCCCTGTAGAGCACGACCAGCCACCGGATGTATGCTAATTGACCTTTTCACAATTGACCTCTGGAGAATTAACCTCAGGAGAATTGACCTAATTTAAAAGGTCAATTAGGACATATATGCAGGGGGAAACCCCCCGCAACCCTCCACCCAATCCAAACCCCACTGCAACCCCCACACAATCCCCTTATATTATTTATAATCCAAAACCAACCCAATACATATATAGAATAACTAAAATAATATAAGTGTCAATTGTGCAGAAGGTCAATTAGGACCACTATGAGATGGAGAAAAAAAAAAAAAAAAAAAAAATTAGGACCACTATAATTAGGTCAATTAGGACAAACGGTCAATTGTAAAAGGTCAATTTGGGTAATACCCAGCCACCACCTCTCTGGATGCTGTTCAGGTTTGTTTAAGTAGCTGTGCAAATGGATAAGGTTAGCGGTCTCAGCACAGTTTTTGGACTGCCCGATCCACCCACTACAAGGTCAAGCCACCATGATCCAATCGCTGTCCTTCTGCAGGCCGACTCTCAGTCGACTGGTATGACACTTTCCCTGCGTATATTACAAACAATGTACTTCTGGTAAACTGGATTCTTCTGCCACTCCTTCGCTTGTTCGGCTTGCCTCTCACCCACCAGCCACCAGCTTTCAGTTGTATAGCATTTTCCTCTTGGCCTCTTATTCCTGTCAGTATGGTCAGTGGACATCTTATGGGTGCTTTCCTTCTCAGTGGTCTCTACCTCAGATGTGCAACAAAAGTACATAGGGGTAGCTGGTGGGAGGGTAAGAGAAGGAATTACAGGGAATGTGGGAGGGTTAAAGGGATACTGCATTCTCCCAAATTCCTCACTGCTCTCACAGGAGGTTTCCCCTCCCATGAGATCCACCCGAGTACTACCACCAGGGGGACTATTGGGTAGCAGCCTCACCTGGTCTCATGGGAAGGGGCTCCCCCATCAGAAGCAGCACAATACCTTGGGACTCGTCATACCCCTACTACTCCTATCCCTCCTCCCCTATCCTTAACCCATCTAAATACCCAACTGACATGACCCCTCTGTGTCTCTGCTCAGTGAGCCCTGGTGCAGGCCGCTATCTGTGAGAGTCCGCTTGGTCACCTGTCTCCGTCCCTCTCTCATTCCCTGTTATGCTATAAGGATTTATAGAGCGCACTACTGCCACAAGGCATCTTGGTGCTAGGAAACCACAATACGGTCCACCTCCCTCTGCTCTGAAATAGTAAAGTTTTCAGGGACCGTCTAAATTCCAGATGATCCGCAATCTGTCTTAATGCGGGTGGCAGGGCATTCCACAGTCTGGCCGTTGCCATAACATAATGTAACATAACATTGTCTGATGCGATTGCACAGGGAATGGCGGCGAGCATTGCCCTTCGCAGATTGGTTGCCTACTTCTCAGTCATTAGACGAAAGGAACGTACCCGACAGAAATCCCAGGTGGAATCGGCAGCAGCCCTGAGTGCCATTTATGAACGCTAGTGCCAGATGTTTTATTATGTACAGGTGTTCTCATTAACAGGCACCAATCACCTGATAGCGTCTGATTCCACAATATATTTAATGAACGCCACCCGTGAAAGGAGTTATTCTGTCACCTGAAGATGCACTGGCTGCTACTTGCTAGGTACTTCAGAGTAAGCTGTAGACAGAAGACTTCGATGACCTTAGTGCTAGCATTGTTCATTTCTTTTTCTCATGAAACAGATGGAAAGGAGGTTTCCTCATAGGAAATCACAGAGCTGCGTTATGTTTCATGCTCTTGCGGTTGAGTGGGAACATTTGGAGTGCTTCCTTATGAAACATAAATATGACTTTTCTCTAGAGGAATGCAATTCAACTGCATAGAACGGCAGCATAGGTCCGACTCCCGCTCAGAATCACATTATACTTAACGTGTAAAGCATGTGCACACATGCTTCTTGCGCATCACAGCGCTTGGGGGAGCCCCAGCCCCCTCCCCTGTACGCTTCTAAGGGGAATTTCTTCTTTTAATTGAAACTGGGCTCTCCGATGTACTTGGGTCAGAGGCATCAGTAAGATGGCGGGTAGATGGTGCCATTTGCCTCTGACATGGACCAAAGCTCTCCTTATTGCAAGTTCAAAACCTGACTCCCCGCTAAACCCTAAAAATCGAGTACAATTTCAATAGGGTAAACATAGAGCAGTGGGCCTCCGTACACATTTGGCGGCATTAGCAATGATAATACCACCAGACTGAATTACAGTTACTACTGGTGGCCATTGTGGAAAGTCTTCCTCATTATTGGTTTGTGTTAGTCCCAGGTCCACTGGACTTGACTGGTGGTCAATACCTCCATTTCTGTTGGAGGTAGCACCTTTATTCATATAAGGTGGTAAGTAAAAACCCCTCATGGGTTTACTAACTCATAATTGGGCAAAAGGGTGGTAATGGCGTTGCCACCTGCTTTGCAGTTGCTGCCATCTGTTAACGAGGACCTAAGATGGAGGAATCCAGCATGAAATGGTTTATTAAATAACAATGCAAATATCCCGCAAGTAACAGCACTGGTTCATCCAGCATTCAAGTAAAAAAGCAGCGAAACGCACAAATACGTAATCTTCGTAGCAATATGTGTGCTCTTGCAGACGTCCATGGCACCGCAACATTTTTCATCAGGCGCGCATTTAACTGGAATCCTGTGACTGCCTGAGAACAGCTGGAAGCGTGAGACAGCTGTCCTGCGTGGCTGCACTAAGTTCCCTCAATGAGAAACGGTCTCCATTCCTGTTCTTGTAACATTGTAGCAAATTGGGTTTCCAATAAACATAGCTAAGAAGCCACCTGGCACATTTGCAGTTATCAATTCCCAGTGCTTCCTGTCCTAAAGCCCGTGTCCTGGCCATGGAGCTTTGCTGCGTGGAACAAATAACAGGCCTGTTTCAACTAAAAACAACCGTAGGCTTCAGGGTACCTGTTGCTCCGGTAATATTCGCAAGAATGCGTTTAAGGCATTTTCAGAAAATATGCCTGGAGCATAAAAAGGAGCTTACTCATCCGGCCTGCAGATGGTGTGTGATGCGCATGGAATGACAAGTACGACGGCGCGCCGACCGCGCGCTCCTCCGGCAAAGAGAACTAGACATATTTTCCATGCATTATCTATGGGGTGCAAGCCACGGGGATATGATGAGAATCGTGGGGAATTACTAAGAAGAAAGCAAGGCTGCGAAATTGCTGTTGTAAATGAGCACTGTCGCAATTTCTTTCTTCCGCGTGACTGTGCAGAGCGATACAAATAAAAGATCACACCACGTGAGGTGCAAGCAACAGCCCGTCAAAGCGCTGAAGAGTGCAACCGCGACCCTGTTAGCATCGTTATTCTCGTCTGCATTGTGACAAGGTGTGAAACACGGCATAAGTTCGGGCGAGGCTCCGCTACTTCTATTCAGCGTCACTGAAAGGAATACTTGCTTATAATATGGCATCGTTCTGCGCTGCCGTTTGTAGGTGTTACCTATCATATCATACTATAATATGAAAGGCCAGATGTATGTTTTCCCGATGCCGTCATGCACAGTAGAGGCTATGTAGTCATGCACAGTAGAAGCTATGTATGTTTTTCCGATGCATGTATGTTTTTCCGATGCAGTCATGCACAGAAGAGGCTGGCCGAACGCACAGAAGAGGCTGGCCGAACGCACAGAATGCTCCGCTAGAGGGAGCTGTTCCCTCAGGATAAATAGTGATCTTACTGTGTTAATGAAACCTGTACAGGGGCCTGTACATTAATAATAATAATAATTAATAATCTACAAGCTGTCACAACCATTTATAGGGAGGTTGGTGACAGCTGTAGCTCTCCTTATTCGCTCATTAAATTTAGCACAGCCCGGCCGATTTCTGAAAGAGAAATAGAAATGTTATGCTGCTATAGGTTACCAGTCATTTGGTCGAGAACCAAATGGTCGAATGACCATTTGATCGAAGTAAAATGGTCGAGAAAAAAAAGGTCGAATTTTTTTTTATTATTTTTTATTTTATGGGGAGGTTCGCCCCCCAACCCCCTTTTTTCTTCATGACAAATATTTTTAAGCAACCAAAACTTAAAAAAATATATATAAATAAATAAATAAATAAATAAAAAAAAAAATCGACCTTTTTTTTTCGACCATTTTGATTCGATCAAATGGTCATTCGACCATTTATTTTCGACCATTTGACCGGACATCGCTGCTATAACAATCAGCAGTTTTACAGCATTCTTCTGCCACTGATGAGACCTCTTGGCTAAGCCTGGGCCACATTATTTGTCCAAATCCCGAATGACCTGAATGTTTACTTCTTTCAGGATCTGCCGAACTTCCCAAACGTTTAAGAGATTTGGATAAACGAGTTCAGACAGGACCCATGGCCTGGTTATATATATATGTATTCCCTATACATAAGAAATCTGCTGGAGTTCTTCAGTAGACACTTGCCATCTTTCAGAGAGGGACAAGTGTGATGCGGACTGCTGTCTGTTGCTGTTTGAGAGCTGGAGCATTTCACTGTCATTTTTACGCAGGGCTTTTTGGACTTTGAAACAAAACATAAGCGCTTGTTGTGCACTTAATATTTTAGGAGAGAACTTGGGTATGATGATTTTAGGCAGTGCTTTGTAAGCACTACATTAATCAATCTGCATTTCGCAGAATGGCAAAATGAGAGGTTTTACTTTCTCTGCCAGGAACTCAAAAATTCATTTGCAAACATGCACTGTGACAGCTTGACTGAACACACACTCACACACAAGCGGCTGAATTTATTTACACAACTTTAAAGGGTTTAGCAAAAATGTAGAGGTGCTGTAAAATTGTTGGAGGTGGTGGGCATTAGTGTCAGGTTGATTGGCTGTGTGACACAACACACCACCTGCCTCAGCACAGTGAAAAGTAGTGCTGGGTCCCCTTATTTGAATGGGCGCACTCACATACAAAACATTCAGTTTAATTGATTTTTGGGAACAAAAAAAAAAGTGGGTGCAAGAAAAATCATTGGAGGCAGTGGCCTTTAGTGGCAGGTGGCCCAAAACAACACTTTGAGCACAGCAGACTAGAGTGGGAATTTGCCCCAGTCCAGCTTCTTTGAACGGGCAGGCTCACACACATAAAAAGCAGTTGAATTGTTTTAGGGGAGAGAACATTTTGGAGTGCTGGAAGAATTGTTGAAGGCAGCAGTGGTGACCATAGGCTGTGAGCATACAGCATTCCATCCTTTCGAAAAAAGTCATGGCAGTGCCTGTGGGTTTTAAGACAAAAATCACCACCAACTAAGATGACATTAGAGCCAGCAAACAAACGTGGGCAGAGGAGAGGAAGGCACCAGAGAAATGTTGTACTGTTCACTGCCGAAAAAGTAGCTACTGCAATTGCTGGGGATGCATGAATCATGGGTAGCAGAGTAGTACAACGTTGGTCAATGGCCACAAGGTGTAGATCCACCACTGCTACAAGTACTGCAAGCATTGAAACTCCAGCTGTGAGGGTGGCAACTCGTCTTTCAAATAGCATGTCTGGATCAGCTGTTTCTGCCAATTCAGTGCAGTCAGCCCAAACCCCAAGCTTCTTAAGATCAGTCTGGCATCAATAGGAATGCATCCTATGATATTTTGTTGCAACAGACCAATTTGCATGTCCACATCCTGCAGGGGTCCACTGAGGTGAACCCCGGGTCCTGGGGTCCTTTAAGACAAGGTTGCAATACTTAGAGTTGGATGGGGATGCAGAACTTACTCATACATCAATAATCAAACCGACTCAGGAAGTTGGCAAAACTTAGTACTATTTTATCAACAATTATCTAAAATAGGGAGTTACAACGGACATCAACAGAAGTTAGCTCAATTTCTCGTACTCAAAGCATTTAATGAAAAAACAACCTTCTTATACTAAACATGTGTCACTACTGACGTCAACCTACGTTGCAAATAAGAAAAACCTACTAGTGGATGTGGTAGGCTTAAAGGCTATAGACTTGATCAGTCCACTGCTGTCATATTCCTTCATCTCTCTGCGGGTTCTTTCTATTTTTGCTCTCCAGTGGGATATGGGCACCCTCAGCCCAGGTTAGTTTGTTTATTCTATCCCCTCTTGAGTTCTGGCTTTTCCCAGGCCCCCGTGGGAGCTGGGTTTACTCATCCTAGTTCACCGGGTTTATTTTTATTTTTTTTAATTTACATTTATATAGCGCGCAAGCAGCCCAGGGGCATTGAGGCGCTGTTACTTGTAATAACTTAGTTACATGGTACATATGATAGCGATTGTTGACACATTATGAATAGTACAAGAAATCATACTGTTGTTACAAATATTGCATTTGGTCGTATATTACAACATATATGATAAGTATTCGTGCTGATGTGTCGGTCCTTATGTGAAGAGGGTAGTTTTCAGTGTTTTGCGGAAGGTGGTGAGGGAGTCCTCGCCACGGATAGTGGGAGGTAGGGCATTCCAGTGGGTGGGCGCGAGATAGGGGAAGCTGGATCCACCCGCTTTTACTCTTTTTACTAGTGGCACAGAGAGCATGTTGGTGTACGGGGATCTGGTTGGCCTGGTAGTGGAGACAGGGTGGATCCTTTGAGAAACGTATGCAGGAGCAGTGAAGTGAATGCACTTGTGGGTCAGTGTCAGGGCTTTGAATACGATCCTTTCCTTTATTGGGAGCCAGTGGGCTAGTTTTCTGGCTTCAGAGATGTGTTCTCTTTTAGCAATGGCTTGGGCTGCCCGGAGAGCATTGTTCTGTATTACTTGTAGTCTCTCTAAGTTTTTGTTTGAGGTTCCTAGAAAGAGTACATTGCAGTAGTCTAGCCTGGAGCCGGTGATGGCTCTGGCTATGTTGGTGCAGTTCTCTTTGGATAGAAAGGGCCTGATTGCGTTGATAAGTTTAGCATGATATGCAGCTGCGGATGCTATTGCGTTGACTTGTCTATCCATGGATAGGCTGGAGTCCAGGTAGACTCCCAGGGTTTTGACAGAATCGGAGAATATGTTATCTCCTCATGGGGCCTTTCTTTCTCAGCCCCAGGTGAGCTCTTGGTATTGGAGTAATAGCTTGAATTAAAAAAAACAGAACATGAGAAAAAGCTGAATTCGGCACTGTTGAAAAGCATGTATAAAAATAAAGTTGTGTAAGGGTAGTGGGAGTCGCGGGGGTGTCCCCTGCGCCCATTGCTTGACGTTAATGGAATTCAGGGGTGGCAGGGGTGTCCCCCGCATCCCTAAAAAGGAAAGCAGGGCACAAATAAAGTTTTTTAAAAAAGAACGACAAAAGCACCCTGCAGCAGAGGTGCCGCCTCTCAATGGGGAGGCATAACCCGTGTTGCAGGGATAGAGCTGTGCAGAAGAGAAGCAGGTAAGTCGGCGACAGAAGTAAATATGGGTGGTAGGGTGGTGAAGGGTGGGCGTTGATGTGCATGATTAATGCTTTACGAGCATGTCAAATTCGTGATTTTAGAATTCGACATTTTCATGTACAAAATAATCACGTACATCCGAGCTCTTGGCTAATTTGGCCTTAGTCAGTGGGTTTATGTTATGCCCTCTCAGAGTCTCCCATTTCTCAGCCCCCAGCAGGCCATTGACGTTTTAAGCCTCGTGTTCCTGTTGGCCACACTGCCCTCAAAGCATGTACCTTCTCTCCTGCAGGGAGAATCATGGTTGGCGTTGAGATCTCCGGGCCTGGTGGTTCCGCTGCTTTGCTTCCTCTTAGGTTTGTGCTCATTCAACATCCTTGGGGTCCCTGCCTTCGACAAAGCTGTTGCCATGTCCACAGAGCTCTCGCTCTCTGACCACCATGTCTGCGGAGTGCTTCTCCTTCCTCTGTCAGAGGGTCTTCCTCAGTTTTTCGCTTCTGGGCACAGGCTGGCCTTCCAGACTTCCTTCTGCTGGATGTTCTCCCCTTGATTTGCTATTCCTCAGGGTTTAAGTTACTCCCGGGAACTGAGAAGAGGATTCCATTGGCCATCAGCATTATCAGGAGTCGGTAGCGAGCAGATGTCATTCACCAAGCCATCAACCTTAAAGGATCTCTACCTATTAAGCAGACCCTCCAGCTTATAGCGATTTTGCGATCCCGCAAAATGCTGCGAAAATGACCATTTTGCGAAATTGCTGTTTTGTGCAAAAACATCTTTTAAAAAAAAAAAGTTACTTTTTTTTTAAGTAATCTACACAAATTACTGTTTTGAAAAAAAGAATCCTCAGGGTGCCAGGTTCTCAACTTTTTTTTTCTTTTTACACAAGAAATGAAATCACATGCGCCCCAAAAAAGTGCAGCCCAATCCACAAGGGACACATTAATGGGCACATCTTATATGCGTGCCCATTCAGATGGCCTTTTTCACCTCCTTGATCAAATAAAGTGGCGTTTCTGTCAATTTAAAAGCGCATCCCTCATTTCCAAGCAAAATGCACTTTTAAATGTGCAGAAATTGTAGGCAACCCTACGCACACGGGATGTGGGGCTGCCACTGCACGACAGGGTCTTTCCTGAACCCTGTCGTGCATTTCTTTTAAGGTATGAACCGCTGCTGAGTCGCTTGCATTTCTGTTCCTCAAACAGGATAAAAATGCATTTTTTGGGTCGCATTTTACAGCGGCAGGCACCTGGAGTCCCTGTCCCTGTGAAAGACGCTGGGAGCTTGCAGTACACTGTCGGGAGAGCGATTCTATGCAAAGTACGGTCCAAAATCTATCAAATGTTAGAATTTGACCAATTTCGTCCAGTACTATTCGATCGATTTTTATAAATACTGAACATGTGTTGCGGGAGTGTCACCCGCTCCCCATGTTCAGTATTTTTATGTCTAGGGTGGTTGCAAAAGTGTTTTCCCCTTTTTCCTCAAAATTGGAGGCGGGGACAGAAAAAAAAGAACATAACGAAAAAGGGATCCTGCGGAGTCGGATCCGACCCGCGTTAGAGGGACAGATCAGGCACCGCAGGGTTGCAGGGGAAGCGGCAGCGACCAAGCAGTTAAGTAGGGGAGGGGGTCGGGTGGTGGTGAAAGGTACATTTTGGGTTGTTTGGCTGAAGTGCAAATCAATTCACAGCAAAATTGACAACAGTCAATTCCGCCGCAAATAATTACACTTCGGTCAAACAACCCAGAACACCATTCAAGGCAGCTGCCAGCGCACAATTTGCGCTACAGCTCAAGCCTGTGGAAATGCGCCGGTCACCTTTGAGAATAAGGTGACATGCTCATTTCCAAAAATGGGTTGTCTAAAAATAGCATATCCTCTGTTCTTTTTTTAAATGCCCCATTATTTGAGGAAATGGGTCAAAATCTACATTTAAAAAAATAAACAAAATGGTTACACTATGAGAGAGAGGGAGAGTGATGGGTGAGATGTGAAGTGATAGGCAAGAAAGCAGAGGAAGAGCAGTGGGTCAGAGGAGGAAGTGCTGCACAAGAGAGCAGAGGAAGCAGTGATGCGGTGGGCAAGAAATCTGAGAGCGAGCATAGGTACAGAAAGTAGAGGGAGCGTGTGGTCAGTGAGCCAGAAAGCAGAGAAGAAGCGGTTGGCCAGAAAGAGGCAGTGAGCTGAAGATTGGGAAAAAGGATGAGGGAAGAATGCAATAGAATGGGAGAAAAGATGCAAGATGCAGAAGCAGCACAAAAGAATGAAGGACTTTATATTGAGGGAGGAATTGTAGAGTGTAAGTTGTGAGTTGGGAATATGATTTGGAGTGTGGCAGGGGCTGGGCAGTGCAAATTGTGACATTACATAGCACGTGATATTTGTATGACACAGTGAGAGGTTAAGGAATGTAAGCTGTGATGGACAGTTGGTGAGATGTGTGTTGGTGAGAGAGGTGTGTGGGGGATTGGAGAACATAGAATTGATAATGATCAATTTAGTTAATACTATTAAATAGGCATGAACATTAAACCAGAAATGTAGCCAAAGCAAACACTGTTCTGCCAAGCCAGAGACATCTGGGACACTTCCTATTAAATTAATACAAAAGATACATAATAATGATACCCTGGCTCCCTTCTAGCCTTGCACTCTGCCTATTTCCTGCAATGTGGCAATCTTACACCCTCCAGTTAATACAAAATGTCCCGCAAGAAATAAAGGTTTGTGCCGCACAATTTGCCATTTCATGCCGCAAAATCCTGGAAGGTATGATTAAGGATCCGATTACTGCCCATATACACAACAAGCACTTAAGTCTGTTAGGGAGAGGGAGCTGTGGCGGAATCACGAATTTGGTATCCCTTGTCCACAGAGGGGCATGGTTTCCCCATTGGGATCCCACTTGCTCTGAGTCCTACGGAGGGTTTGCATAGTGGGCTCACCTCCCTAATCTCAAAGGGGGTGGGTTCCCCTCGGGGAGAAGGGACACATATTCCTTGGAATCATCACGGAATCTATATGGGAGCGTGGAGAGGGAGCGAGGGAGAGAGGGAGAGAGGGAGAGAGGGAGAGAGGGAGAGAGGGAGAGAGGGAGAGAGGGAGAGAGGGAGAGAGGGAGAGAGGGAGAGAGAGAGGGAGAGAGGGAGAGAGGGAGAGAGAGGTTTGGACCCAGGTGGCATGGGAAGACAGATGTTTTCTTACAGGTGCATGGCATTTTTACCGGCATTTTTGGGTAAAGCAAATCCAACTTCATGAGTGTTTTTACACAGTGGAGGGTACTTCAATATAGATATTTTCATATAGGGCATTGGAATTTGTGCATTTACGCACATTAATGGCAAAGCCAATATGTTACGTGTTCGTACCTTGGGGTCGGGAGGGCATGTGTAAAGCCAGCAAGAACATGTTTCGTTAATGTGGAATGCCATTTCTTTTACTGGCGTTTAGGCCAAAGCCAACATGATGATTATTCTTGTAAGGGGGAGGGACATTTGTGTAGCCAGCAAGGGAATATTTCCTTTTTGTGGCACTGCTTATTTTAACTGGAATTAAGGCAAAGCTAACAGGAGTATGTTCTTACACGGAAATACTGGCATATATAGGGAGAGGCAGCATGAACACTTTCTTATCGTATCATTATGGGCAAACCAAACACAAGTATGTTCTTATGTTGGAATACTAGCACGTATAGATGCACAAGCATGGACATGTATGAAAACAAGTGACATGAAAAGTTTTTTTACACTGGCAGAATGCTGACATGTAGTGGGCAAAGGATCATGAAAAAACGTTGGTAAATGCTCCTGACTTTTGTTGTTGACGTGGCAACCAATAGATGCTTTTTCATGTCTTACCCTATGAAACGGATTGTATACTGTGTGGCTTTTCACCTAACTTTTCATAATCAGTGTGCTGTAAAATGCACCATTTTAACCATTTATGGGAGAGGCGTAGGGAATACCACTGAACCCTTCTTGGTTGGTGCGGGCTCCTTCACATTTGCCCACTGGAACAACAAGCCCCATTCCCTCTGCGGGATCCCCTTGTGGTTGGTCCAACTACGTTAGCTTCAGGCCCCACTTGTTAAAAATTCCTGGATACGCCTCTCTGCACACACGTGCGCGTACACAAATAGTATATACACACAGGGTCGGATTGGGCCATAAAATTGTCTCGGGCGCCAATGAGAAAGTGGACCACCGTTGTAAATGGCTATTCATTCCTTTTGTGACACTGTTTGAATAGTACCCAAGGGGTAGTTGTTTCATAAAATGTGATGCAAATTGTGCATTTCAAAGAATATTCAGCAACACTGGTCAAAACTATTAGCCACAGAGTGAAGTAACTCATCAAACTGGCCTACATTGGCCAAAAACGTGACCCGCTTAGATCTAAAAAATGGGCCCACACCACACCAGCAATTTGCATTTTTGGTTCGGCCATGGGCCTATTGCCCTATAGGCCAGCCTGAGCCTGTATACATATTACACAGTGTGCCACTTGGAGTTACCTGCTTTTCTTGCAGCAGCTGCTCTTGAAAGAGCTTCAAGCTTCTTTTCCGCTGAGTGTCGGCTTTTTCCAGCTCGTGTACCAGGTTTTGTCGCATTTCTTGCCTCAGAGTTTCGCATTCTCCTGAAGTGAGAGTAGTGATGGAGGGAAGAGTTTTCAGAAGCAGTTCCTTGACCAGTTTCTCAAAGGCCTGCGAAGTCCCAGAATACAATTCCTAATAAAAATATTTTAAGAATAATATTTTGTCAGGGTGATCTCACAACTCGTAAATCAATGCAATGTGCAGCTTGTCATCTTCCCTTAAAGAACACACTGGGGTCTGATTCACAGAAAGCATGTTGTAATGGTGCATGCCCATTGGAAAATGCTCTGTGAATGCTCTGTGAATCAGGCCCTGGAAGTCCAAGTGTTTAAGTCCGATTACACAAGCCAAACCTCTTGGCCTAGTCAATGGTTGTTTTCAACAAGGCTTTACGCGTACTGGTTACAAATACCATAGCTAAAGCCACACTTGGTTGAGGCGTTTTCATTACCTTGGTCAAGGCATTTTCATTACACCGGTAGCACATAAACTGCTCAAATTGAGCCATTAACTCTCAGAAGACTGTTTTGAATAAAAAACTGGCAGGCACTTTGAGCACACAGTGTGATATTACGGCTTGATAAATCTAGCTCAAATACATCCCAGGAGTATGTGTTTAGGGTGGGAACGGTCAGGAAGTGGGTGGGAATGGCCATATTCTCGGGAGGATAGTTCAGGAGCACTGTGCTCGCCTTGGACGCAAGACGACACGGAGCACCACAGGTTCTATCCCTGGTCCACACTTAGAAACCTCTGGGTATTAAGCGCGTTATAAATAACCTATCATATCATATCATAGGGATTTGCATCAACACAGGCAGCCAATATGGGTGGTGTAGGGATTTTCATGCAAAAAGAGCAAAAGTGGGGGTTTCATTGGGTAGTATGTAAATGCAGCCATTTCAAAGTAGGTGCAAGGCACAGCTTTTTAGCAATAAGTCAGCAAGCAATAATATTTGGAAAAGCATTTAACCAAACAATCAAAATGGGTTTTGTTTTAGAAGCATTTAGTACAGTGTGCTGTCATTTTAAAATGCAGAAAATGTGCATATTTTATAATATGGATGTTTTCATCTGTGTGGGACTGCATTGGAAATATACAGTTAACTAATCCTATACTAATTTGTCCCACTAACATATTAAATTTTCTTCTAATATATAATGCAGTTCATTAAACACAGTGAAATCCATTTAATTTTAGTGTTCTTCTATGGAGAAAAGAAAAATGTGCGACAGGAAAAGGAAATTTAAACAGTTGCTTTGCTGGGCTGAAGTCTCCATTGTCCTGACAGGCGAGGAGATAGTGCAGGACATTCTTGTAATTTGATTGGTAAATGAAGGGGTGGAAAAGCTGATGTCAAGAGGGGCCTGGCCTAAGAGTGACAGACAGAGAGAGTTTTTTTTAATGAGCTGGGCTGCAAAAGATAGGCAGAGCTGTTTGGGATCTGAATGTGAACAGCCAGGGATCCAGGTGCTGCTGATGTCTGTTTGAATGAGGGCTCGGTGAATGCAGCTTTGAACACAGCTGGCAGCCCATAAAAAGGACAGCTTGATAGCATTGAAACTGGAGGAGTTCCGAATTCTGCCTGTGAGGTCGCGCTGATAAGTCCTGACGGCAAGAGCTTTAAACTTTGCCTACCTGGGTGAGTGAAGTTAAGTGAGGAGTACATGGGTGGCTGACATGTAATTAGATTAGCTTAGGGTGCTGAAGTTATAACAAGAAATGATGTATTTTTGATATAAAAAGTATCAGATTTCTCTCTGCATAGTTGCTATTGCGAAGTGTTTGTTTCTGTTTTTTTTTCTTCTTCTCAGTTATCTTTTGTAGGCTTGATGCTGTGACAAACGTGGCAAGAGCAAATGATTGTAACATCACATAATGTAACCTTGTTTTCATGGTTGTGTAATACATTGTGTACTGAAAGTATATCGGGTTTTTCTGTTGTGCTTTATTTCATGTGTCTATTGGTCATTCTTCAAGGGAAAGGCAAATTATAAAGGTTTGATGTTCATGCTGGAGTGCTAAAGCATTTGCCATTTTATCACCAGTGCTAAAGGTAGTAAACAAGGAAGAGCATATATATATATATATATCTCTGCAAGGTAGGAAGGTGTGTGGATGTGTTTTGAATGTGCTTTTCTCTGTCTGATGTGAAGAGAAAGCGGTGCCTCAGAGCACATAAGTTACTGAATGTACATAAGTCAGTAACATGGGTTACATACAATAAGTGGCATTCTGAATAAGCTCACTGGGTTCCCTAAAGGTGCTAAGTCCAAAGAGTACCTGCAGACAGCCAAAGGTGGGTCACAATTACAATGAGGAAAGTTTGTTCTATGATGGGGCAATAGTATAAAAAAGACACCACTATACCACAAAAATAAGGCAATTCTAAAAATACTACCAAAAATAAGATCCCACTAAAATTACTGTTAATATAAGATAATATATTATCATCAAAATAGGGTAATACTGAACTATCTCTAATGGTAGGAACAGTTTACTGCCAATATACCGCCAAATTGTTGCAGTAAGAAAATACTGCCAAATCCAGAAATTGCCCCAAAAGAGAAAAACCCCAACATAAATGGTGCGTTGGCCCTGTGGGAACAGACTGTAAAGCAACTACTGGGTGTGGCGAGTGTGTCCCACACCGCCATACGTGCATACGTGCATTAAAGGGAACTCATTTTGTGAGAGCAGTGTGACACTGAAAGTGAATCTCAGGATGTCTCAAATTGATGCCACATTCCCAGAATTGGTGAAATATTTAGAGACAAAATTATATGCACAAAGTTTATCAAAAGAAAATGGAACAAAGGAGAGAAAAATGTCCTTTCATTTACTGATGTGCTTAGCCAAGAGTGAGAAGCGCCTGAGAAAAGTGAGTCCTGAAATCAGTAAAAATGTGCACTTTGTGTGCATTGGAGGAAGTTGAGGACAGGTATTATGCTCCCATTACTATGGAAGAGAAGTGCAACACATTTGCAATGATTGACACAGGTGCACAGGCCACAATTATGTCCAAATAATTGGTAAAAAGTATCAATGAGGGGAGATCCCCCCCACAGAATCAGATCAAAGTGAGACAAAATGAAGGCCCAGTACATAACTTTAACAGTGAGGAGGTACCCATTGAAGGTGTCACTGAAGTCGACATAAAGATAGGAAAATACAGAATGAGACAGGAAGTATTGATCACATCTATTTGTGAAATTCCATTCTTGATGGGAACAGATTGCCTGAAAAGATTGTCACCTCTCATTGATGGGGTTAAATGGGGTTCTGTGGTCTTTAACCAAAAAACCATTAAGGCCTAGGAAAATAAAGTCACAAAACAGCAGTATAACCAAATGCCATAATGTTGCTAAATCAAATGATGCAGTGTAAGTGTATCTCCAGAATAGCTGTGTGCTGTTATTTTAATGTGTCAGGACAAAATGCAAAGTGAAAAAGAAAAACAATCCATGCAGATTTATTTGGATCCTAGGGAGAAATGGCAAACTGAAATAGATCAACACACATTGCGGTTCTATTTAAAAGAAGAGAAGTGCAAACAAAACACCATCCCTAAAGCAGACACAGAAAAACACATCACCATTCTTGCTGAAATACGTACGGAAGATGAGCAGCCATGGATTCATGTTGGTATAAATGGCCATTCTGAAGTGATAAAAGCCACTTTGGCACTTGAACAGGAAAGGAGTTTTATTAATGAGAAATTACTTCAGAGAATAATGGAAAGGGAGGAGATCCCGAAAGTTTAGAATTAAAAACCAATACATCTCTGGATTGGACAAAATTTTGAAAATCGAATTGCAGGAAGGTGCATGCTAAAGATTATTGTTGGACAGAAAACCATACACCACAATGTGAGTGAGTGGAACACAAAATTATTTTTACCTGGGCAATGATATCATGCACAGGATGTGTGTGGTGTTAGATTTCCTTAACCAAAAGGTATGGTCCCGGCTAGAAGGGCCTGCACCTGAATTTGAAGATAAAAGAAAGGCTTATCATTGTGCACAACTGGTGCCATATGCAATTGAACTACAAGTGAAGACGGATATTACTATTCCTGCATTCACCAGACAGGTTGCTATAACACTAAAACACAAAAATGGACAGCAAATGAAGGATTCTGATGCATGTGTGTGCTTGAATGAGTCCAGAAACAGGGTTGGACTATGAATATACCCCATTGGTAGATATTGGGGAGGGGTCAGTTAAAATCATCGTGGATAATAAAGGGTGTCAAGACATTTATTTAGAAGAGAATTCCATGCTAGGAATGGCAATACAAAAATCACATTATACTGCAGATTTCAACAATATGGTGATTGGAAATATCCCTGCGAGATATGTAGATGCACTGGGTGTGTGGCCAGAGTACCTGGATTCTCAACCTAAAGAGATGTTCAAAATTCAGACTGTGTACCCTTATGATTCCAATGAGACAGTGTGCTGTCACCAGGAGAATTGCATATTATTTGATTTAAATGAAAATGAAACCGCAAATCAACACATTGAAATGGAGGCTGATATGCCAAAATATTTAAAAGTGGCAACTCTGCAGAGATACAGCCACACAGTTGGAAGAAAGCACATAGGTTCCCCTATTGGAGGATTTTCCAGAATTTTTAAAAATGGTAGGGGAGCAAATTCTGTTAGCAGATGCCTGTGATAACAAAGAGGATAAGAATGAATTGAGAAAAATATTTATGGAATTTAAGGAAGTTTTTACCAAAGACGCATATAATTGCGGCCTAACTGATTTACATTTTGCCACATTACCAGAGGAGTGTGGTAGAAATCCAGTATTTGTGCGCCAATATCGATCGACACTGGCATGCTTGGAGTCATTGGCAGAGATAATTAAAAACTTAGAGTCTAGGGGAATTATCAGACCCATTCATAGTACCTCCAACACTCCCATTATGGGTGTATTGTAGCCAAATTGTCAATGGCGTCTGTGTGCAGACCTGAGGGAATGAAATAAAAGAGTGCCAGTGTCTAGATGGCCGCTGCCATTCATTGATCAAGGCCTTGCCCAGGTGCATGGGCCAAAGGTGTTTACCACGTTAGATCTTACATCTGGGTACTGGTGTTTGCCATTGGCAGAAGATATTCAGAATTTGTTTGCATTTTCATTTGATATAACGCAATACGCTTGGTCCAGAACACCATTTGGGTATGGCAATAGTGGGAGCGAATTTGGTATATTTTTGAGAAAAGCTATGCCAGATGCGGCAGAAAGCGGGACCATAGTTTATGTGATGATGTCCTGATAAAAAATGAAATGATATGCAGTCCTGCCTCTTGTAAGGATGTAATTACTTTGATTAGATGTTCTAAGTGTTCCTTCCAGGTTTTACTGAAAATTACTATGTCATCCAAATAGGCAACCGCATATGGTTTCAGTACCTTGTCCATTAAGGCCTGAAAAGTGGCAGGAGCCCCGTGCAACCCAAACGGTAACACCGTAAAATGAAATAGTCCTTGAGGTGTTGAGAAGGCTGTTTTCTCCAGATCCACTGAGTTGAGCAGTATCTGCCAATATCCTTTGGTTAAGTCCAAGGTACTCAAAAAAGGATGCAGCTCCCAGTTTCTCTATTAGTTCATCTATCCTGGGCATAGGGTAGGCTTCATATCTGGAAATGGCGTTTAGTTGCCTAAAGTCCATACAGAACCGGGTGGAACCATCTGGTTTGGATACTAGTACTACCGGTGAACACCATGCGCTCTTGGAGGGAATAATGGTACCGAGTTTCAGCATGCTATCTATTTCTTGTGCTATTTCCCCTCTTTTTGATTCAGGGATCCTGTAGGGTCTGAGGCGTACAATCTTGCCTGCCTCGGTTGCGATTGAGTGAGTAGCCATATGGGTCCTTCCAGGTACACCCAAGTATGCCTCTGCTACAGGGCCCAAGGTGTCAAATAACTCAATTATTTGGGTGTTGCTTAGTTGTTCCCCCAAGCCCACATCTTGTATGCAGCTGAGTGTGTGACCATTTGTTCTGGGACCGACATCCCTGACAGAGGCATACACAGTATTGCCGAGTCCCCTTCTTCCATAACTTAAGGAGATTAATGTGATAGTTCTGATGTTTGTTTTGTCTATCCGGTTGCTCTACCTCATAATTAACTGGGCCCAACACCTTTGTTATACTATATGGGCCTTTCCATTGGGTGAGCATTTTTTTCGTGTGAGTGGGTAATAACACCAGAATTTTGTCTCCTAATTTAAGTGTCCTAGGTCTGCTTCCTTTATCATAATACTTCTCTTGCTTTTCTTGAGCCCGCCCCAGGTTTTCTTGAGCATAGTCCCCGAGTTTTCCTAGGTGATCTCTTAGTTCATTCACATATTTCGTTAGGGTTGTTTCTTCCTGTTGTTCCCAAGTGTCCTTTAGTAATCCCAAAATAGATTTTGGCTGCCTCCCAAATAATAATTCAAATGGGGAATACCCTGTTGAGGATTGAGGCATATCACGTAAAACCATTAACACTCATGGTAGTACTTGCTCCCACTCCAGACCAGTGGGACTGGTTGCTCTTTTTATCATTTGTTTGATGGTTTTATTATATCTTTCCACCAACCCATCCGTCTGGAGATGGTACACAGAGGTCCTTAAATGGTTGATGCCAAGGGTCTTGCATACTTCCTTCATGACGCTTGACATAAAATTACGTCCTTGGTCTGCAACAATCTTCAGGGGAATACCCACTCTAGCGAAGTATGCAAAAGTACATCACACACTTGTTTGGCAGACATTCCTTGTAATGGAAATGCTTCCGGATATCTAGTGGCATAGTCCACTACCACTAGTATGAACCAGTCTCCTCGGCTGGTAGGTTCCATTGGACCCACAATGTCTAACCCTTTTCTCTGAAATGGCCCTTTGATCAAGGGCATTCTTTGTAAAGGGGCTTGTGCCGGTAAATGGGGGCTTGTTTTCTGACATATAGCGCACTCTTGGCAATATTTGGTTATCTCAGCGTAAACTCCGGGCCAATAGAAATTTTGCAACACCCTTTTTATAGTCATGATCTCTGCTAAATGTCCCCCTGTGGTGTGATCATGTGCCAGCTGAATCAGCCCTTTCCTGTAGGACTGGGGAACCAACAATGGCTCCTTCTCTATGTTATCAGAGCCTTGGGTTACTCGATGGATCCAACCCCGTTTCTCCTTAAAGTAGGGAGTAGTATGTTGGACCCTGCTAGTTTCTAGAGCTTGTTCCCTGGCCCTTTTTAACGTTTGATCCAGCCCGGTTTCTTTTCAAAATGAAGGCATATGGTCCCCACTTTACAATCTATGATGGAAATGTCTTTATACTCTTCCTGATTCATTCGGTTTCTCCTTTTCTGGGTCTTGGATAATTTTTCCCGACTACAGGCCCCCAATAGTTCAGTTTTTGAAAACGGGGCTTCTCTTTACCATCTATCGAATTCAGGTAGATCTGTTCCTATCAGCACTGGGGCGGGCAAGGTAGAAATAATGGCTGCTTTGATTGGTATCTCCTGCCCATGTAATCCCAACACAATGTCTTTAGCTGGATACCCTTTTACATCCCCATGCACGCACTTTATGTCAATGGTTCTCACCTGTTTGCGATCTTGCTCGCTCACATGGGGCTGTATGGCCGTCTGTCGGCTTCCGCTGTCCATCATTGCTTGGCGGGGATGTCCATCCACTATGACCTCTATCACATAAGGCAATCATTTCCTTCTGTATTCCTGCGTTTGAATGGACCCGATTTCCATTGGTTAAGTTTTTGTTTTTCTGGAACAGAATCGCGCAATATGACCCCATTCTCCACACTCGAAACATTGGGTGCCGGTCCTTTGCTTAAGGCAGCCCCATTAGTGGGTCGGGGTTCTGCCTTGTTCCTGTGTTCAGTTCCTGGCCCTCTATCGATTCCAATGCATAATTGGGAAGCTTCCACACTTGGTCTCAATTGGGTGGCCGGGAAAGGTCAGGTGCTCCCTGCCTTCTGATATGCTGTTGCCACGTCTATTACCTCAGCCAATTACAGATGGTGATGTTGCCTCACCCACCTCTGAATGGGTCCTGGTAAGGCATCAATGAATTGTTCCATCAATACTTTATCCTTAATCTGTCCTATTGTGGCTGTGCCTGTTTGCAGCCATTTTCCCGCCAAATCTTTCACTCTGTAGAACAATTGTCTTGGGCTTTCACCTGGTTTCAATCGGGTTTCTCGAAACTTGAGCCTGTAAGATTCCTCATCCATACCAAGTCTTTTCAAAACAGTTTTTTTTAATCCCGGTATAAGGAGTGTCTCCGCTTGGTAGGCCCCCTTCATTACCCCTGTGAGCAGGGGAGCTAGATAGAAGGCCCATCTGTCCTGTGGCCATTGGGCTGCTCTAGCTATTCTCTCAAAATTTACGAAGAAAAAACTGGGGTCTTCTCCTACTTGGTATTTTTGTAATACTGTAGGCGGTATTACTCGATGCGTCCTGGTCGTGGCCACCACTTCTCCCAGTATTCTTAAGGCTTCCCATCCTTGCTCTTGGGCAGCACTTTGCACTTGTATGGCCTGTTGCTTGTCGGCCCGCCTGCGCCTGGTGACCTTGCACTTGTAAAAGTTGCTGCAGCTGCTGTTGCCCTTCTGCAAGTGCCTTTACCACAGCTTCCATGTCTTTCTGCTTGGGCGTTCTCTTGAATCCCACTGCTGCCACCACTGTAAAATAGTAGGCTGTAGTCGGATGCTGGTTTAACAATTCAAGATTTATTGCGGTGTTAACCTTACCAACAGCCCTCATTGTGCAAATCAAAACAGTGCTAGTTTTTATGACGCTTAGTTTCCGTGAAAGGGTTAAATAAGTCCAGAATTCAAAGGAAGTGCCACTTGGCTTCTCGCCTCGTTAAATGGAAAATAGTCAACTTAATTCCATGGACTTTAGCTTTCAGTCTGTCTGACCCTCTTTCCACTGGGTTAAGAAATAAAAAGGAAAACTCCACACGTAATGCACAGTCCTTGAATAATGGTTGACGGCGGCCGCTTCTCCTCAGCGAGTCCGTCTCTGATGAGGCACTCTTCGGTGCCTCTCAGTGAGCCTTCTAGTACGCCCAGTGCAAATCACCTGGGAATTCGTCCAATTCCTCTCTGGTCTCCGGCTCGGCTTGCAGCTGTATTCAAAAATACCTGGTGAAATCTCCGTTGCCACATTTAAACCTGTCTGTGCTCCTCCCTTACATTCCGCCTCCACACAGTTTTCCCTCCCCTTTCCCACACCTGCAGGGCGTTTTCCTTCCTCCTTCCACCCAGTTTCATGCACTGTTTGACCCTACCCTGTACGTCTCTGGGGGTACTTATCTCTATGCGGGCTGACTATATTGTACCCGTGCCAGTCTCTGGTATATCTATCTCTCTGCGGCATGATTGGGTTGTACCAAAGCCATTTTCCTTTTTTTAATTCTGTCTCTGCCCCCTCCTTGGTTTCGTTTCTCGTGGTGGATTCTGGGACATGTAGTTTTATTTTGATTTGCTGGGTTAACCTTTTGTTGGCTGGGTCTCATTACTAGAACAGGGTTCTCCCTTGGCTCTGTTGCCTCTTTGACCACCTCACAGCTCCATTGAAAATGTTTATCATGCCCCAAAGGTTAACCCAAATTAGTCTCCAGCCTTATTCTGACGACATTGCAACCCCTCCTACAGGATTCACAAGGATGAACATTTACCTCAGACTTAATGAAATGCACCCGTAACGGCAAAAGCCCTCAACATCAAGTACTGAGACCGTATTCAGTTCACCCATTAGGTAACCAGGTCACCTTATGTAAATGATTCTACCAAAAAATGGGTGTTAATTTACATATTGTATTCAACAGCTAGTTTACACATTTGGGCCGGTGTGTAATATGTTTAAAATCTCTGCATAATTCTTTAATTTAGTGGTTTGAGTGCAAGCTTGGATTTGAATAATTCTGATGCACAACTTTGTTGCATGCAAGTACATGAATGGGTTGGAGGCTCCTGACGGTTTCATCTGGTTTTGAGATCTAAATATAAACAGTTTAAGGGTGATTACAGGTCAAAGATGACAGCGGCATATAAGAACATGGGTAATATAATCCCAGCAGAAAAAAATATGTGCGCCCTATCTCCTGGTACAGTTCAGACATAGGCCCTCACTATGGGTTTGCCGGTATCCCGCTGGTAATTCCAGTGGGATACTGCCAAACCTGCATTACTATCTCTGCCGCCCAATATCGCTGTATTACCGGGATGTTACAGGCGGCAAAGAGCTGGTAAATTCCCATTCCCAAGGAATCCATGGGATGGTATTGCCAGAATTACCAGCACTACCGGTGTCATTCCAGAAATGATTTGCCGGTAAGGGCCTGATCTATCAGCAGATCAGGCCTGCCGGGAGATCCATTGCCCCGAGTGGCAAAATTGAAGTGTGCCGTTCCAGAAAAACAGGCAAAGCTGGAATTACCAGCATTTTATCTGGACCCCCACACTTGTATTGAGGCCCATTGTTAGGTTAAGTCAGTGAGATTGATACCTTGCTGCCATTCCCATGGTCTCCAGGCGCTCTGGCGAATCTAAAAGAGAGGGGGCTGGGTTAGGTTATGGGAAGAAATGGAAAATGGCTTCGCTGTTATGTTACTGCTCGTCAATTTACTGGCAAGCCAGAGTTTGGAGAATTTAGAGTTCAAGATAAAAACATATTGCCAATAATCAGGTAAGGGAGTGGAAGGAAGTCTGGCACTCACTGAAGGCTAACAGAGCCCATTAGCTCCGGGGAAGATTGAGGAATAAAGGCTGCATCTTCAACTTGAGGATACTCCCCAAACTGGAGAATCAGAAGCAATTAGGGTTATCACTCGGATTACTCCTTAAACTGTGCAGAAACACAGAGCTGTATGGGTTCATATCTTTCTGGGTTGCGTGTGTGCTTGAAAGTGTAAATGTTCATTCCCTGCTCCCTTCTCTGTACCTGCTACTTCATATGCCATGCAAAATATACCGTTCTCTCTCTCACCACTTATCTCTCTAATTCTGACTGTTTATCTCTCTATCTTACCAAAGTCACTGTAGTGTCTTTCACTGCTCATCTCTCCAATATATTACCACATTCACCACTGTCTCTCATTGCTCATCTCTCCAATATCCTACCAGTCACGCTGTCTATCACGGCTCATCTCTCTAATATCTTACCACAGTCACTGCTGAGTCTCTCATCACTCTGCTTTCTAATCCATTACCACAGTCACTGCTGAGTCTCTCATCACTCTGCTTTCTAATACATTACCACAGTCACTGCTGTCTGTCTCATCACTCATCTCTAATATTTTACCAGTCACCACTGTCTCTTTCACTGCTCATCTCTCTAATATCTTACAACAACACTGCAGCGTGTCTCTCACTGCTCATCTCTCCAATATCTTACCACAGTCACTGCAGTGTCTCTCACTGCCCATCTCCTTGATATCTTGCCAGTCACTGCTGTGTCTCCCACCTCTCATCTCTCCAATATTTTACCACAGTCACCACTGTCTCTCACTGCACTTCTCTCCAATATCTTACTAGTCACTGCTTTATCTCCCACCACTCATCTTTCCAATATCTTACAAGTCACGCTGTGTTTCCCATTTCTCATTTCTCTGATATTTTACCACAATCACTGCTGGGTCTCTCACTGCTCATCTCTCCATATCTTACCAGTCTCCCCCTGTGTCTCCCACCAATCATCTCTCCAGTATCTTACCAAAGCCACTGCTGGATCTCTCACCACTCATTTATCTATCTTACCACGGTCACCTCTTTATCTCTCATCTCGCTAATATCTTACCACATCTTACTAGTCACTGCTGTGTCTCTCACCGCTCATCTCCCTAATATCCTACCGCAATCACTGCTGTGTCTCTCACCACTCATCTCTCCAATATGTTGCCATTCACCACTGTGTCTCCCACTGCTCCTCTCTCCAATATCTTACCACAATCACTGCTGTCTCCCACTGCTCATCTCTCCAATATCTTACCAGTCACTGCAGTGTCTCTCACCGTCAATCTCTTAGATATCTCATCAAACATTCACTGGTGTGTCTCTCACCACTCATCTCTCTATCTTACCACGGTCACTGCTTTCTCTCATCTATTTTACCACATTCACTGCTGTCTCTCACTGCTCATCTTACTAATATCTTACCACAGTTACTGCTGTCTCCCTTGCTCATCTCTCAAATACATTACCACATTCACTGCAGTGGCTCTCACCTCTCATCTCTCCAATATCCTACCAGTCACTGCTGTGTCTCCACTGCTCATCTCTCCAATATCTTACCAGTCTCCCCCTGTGTCTCCCACCAATCATCTCTCCAGTATCTTACCAAAGCCACTGCTGGATCTCTCACCACTCATTTCTCTATCTTACCACGGTCACCTCTTTATCTCTCATCTCGCTAATATCTTACCACATCTTACTAGTCACTGCTGTGTCTCTCACCGCTCATCTCCCTAATATCCTACCGCAATCACTGCTGTGTCTCTCACCACTCATCTCTCCAATATGTTGCCATTCACCACTGTGTCTCCCACTGCTCCTCTCTCCAATATCTTACCACAATCACTGCTGTCTCCCACTGCTCATCTCTCCAATATCTTACCAGTCACTGCAGTGTCTCTCACCGTCAATCTCTTAGAAATCTCATCAAACATTCACTGGTGTGTCTCTCACCACTCATCTCTCTATCTTACCACGGTCACTGCTTTCTCTCATCTATTTTACCACATTCACTGCTGTCTCTCACTGCTCATCTTACTAATATCTTACCACAGTTACTGCTGTCTCCCTTGCTCATCTCTCAAATACATTACCACATTCACTGCAGTGGCTCTCACCTCTCATCTCTCCAATATCCTACCAGTCACTGCTGTGTCTCCACTGCTCATCTCTCCAATATCTTACCACAGCCACCACGATGGCTCACACCGCTCATCTCTCTAATATCTTACCAAAGTCAATGCAGTGATTCTCACTGCTCATCTCTTTGCTTCTGCTTCCATTACCTCTCTTCCATTGATTCTCTCGTGCGGGCTTCTACGTGGGCAGGTAGTATGTGTTAAAAGGATGCATGAACACTTTCATGGCGTGATCTAGGACTCATTCACTATCAGGGTCATCCTTATTTGGCCACTCCGTTCACAATATGGTTGCTGATGTCCCGGCTGATGATGGAGGGCATGTGAAGAACTCATGAAAGGAGACCCTAACATCCCCTTGACCTCAATGTAAATTGGGTGATGGAGCAGGACGAGGCAGGGGTGGGAGCATTGGCCATTGCTTACAATACCCGATTCTGGCAACGCTTCAGGGTAGGGCTGAAGGCATTACGGATTTTAAAAGAAATTATGTAGGCATCAGTGCATGAATTGTTGCAAGCCAAGACCAGGTTATAAAGCTGCCAGGATAGATGCACCTAGTGGTTTCTAAACACAGGTGCTTATGAGCTAATTTGTGGGCTGCTCTGCTTTGCCACTTAACAAAATGTGACATTCTCTTACTGGCAGTGCTGTTCATTTATGCAAGTGTGAATCAAATAATGTCACGCTTTGTACTAAAATGGCCTGGCCTTGCACAGCAAACATTCAGCATTCGCATTAGAAATGTTACAAAGAAAGCGAACATTTTAAAAGTGGACACTTATCAGAAAAGGCGATTCATGAAAATCCGGCTTAGTATATTAATTTCCAAAATTGTATTATGAAAACGAAACATCATTATAAAGTACTGGAATCAGACATTACACTTCGAAAATGATCCATAAAAGCTTGACTAAATGTCAACACTGAGCAACATTCTCAAAATGGAACGATTATAATGAATAGGCCAAGGAAGCACTTTAATTGCAAAGAAATGCAAACAGCTTTGCTTCAAAGATACCCCCGAGAGGACAATAGCGAGGCTATTTATTACGAAGTATTTGGAGAAAACATTTTAATTCGAAATTAACCTTAATACCCAAGTGCTTGGACGCTGAATACTTGTGGAAAAAAGTTATTTAATATCTTTGGAAACATTTTAGAGAAAGGCTTTTTAATCAAAACACAGCACCATGTTTTCTCGGATGTAACTTGCTGTGTACAAATTAATTTTACTCTCCAAAACAAATTCATGTACAGCACATTTGAAAATGTACTTAGGTTCTCAGAGCAAAATGATATCATAAACCTTAGTAGATATAGGTTAAAAGAAACAATACAGCCATACACAAGATCACAGAAAGAGATGATATCTTAATGACTATTCCTTAGCATACTGTGATGATCTGAAATGTGTTAGAATTGGTGCTTTAAGGAACCCAGACACGAATGTTGGATTTAACGTCCTTTATGAAGGCGTACATATTTGTACGATATCTTTAACAAAGCATACTTTTACAGTAGCAGAGTCACAGTCTGTTTAATTGATGCACTGTTTTAAAGTAATAGTGACGACCCTTAATTTGTTGAAATGATTTTGATTGAGACTATGCACATGATTGTTTATTTTCTACAGCCATCTATGTGACAGAGAATGATACAGTTCGTAGTTTATGTCGATGAATGTTGTCAGAAGACGGTGCTTCCCTTTGAGTAGACTCACTAGCCATAGCCACGCGGTCTCACATCTCCAGTATGATTATCGAGCTTTAGTGGTTTACTCTTTTCCTTTTAATATTATATAGCTCCATGAATCAAATTCAACACATCTATGCTCGCAGAACACAGTCCACCTTAAACAACTATTGGTAAACATTTGAAGTTTAGCTGTCCAAGCAGGAGGAGACTGTATAGGAAGTGTAATGAAAAAGCCATGTTACAATGCGAAAAGTCATGTGACAAGATAACTGTATAATGCACTCTAAGAATGGCGGGAGGAGGCCACAAAAGTATTTACACACAATGGGGGCCGTTCCATGCTGGTTGGAGGAAGAGCTGAGAAGAGAAAGGAAATAGTTTATATTATTTGTTCATTTGTAAAGTGCCCCTAACCCTAAGGTATCTGAGGGCATAGTTTGTAGTTTACAGTATTGTTGCGAAACATAAGACATTTCATTACAGTAACTTTAGAAATAGAGTGAAACAATTTATGACAGACAGATATAATTATGTATCAAAGGTAGCTTTTACCGCTCCTGTGCAAAGAACCAGGTTTTGACGTTTTTTCTGAAAGTCCAGAAGGATGGCTCTGCTCTTAATGCTAAGGGCATAGAGTTCCAAAGTTTGGCAGCTAGACCTGGGAAACTGTTGCCCCCTTCTTTTTGTAACTTAAATCTGGGAATCTTTAACAGGTGAGTATGTGTGGACCGAGATGGTCTGTTGGATTGATTTCTTGTAAATTTATTCACAAGATATTTTGGGGCTGAGTTAGCGAGACATTTATACGTTAGTGAAAGTGTTTTGAAGCCAATTCTGTCCTGAACTGGAAGCCAATGGGCATTTCGTCTTGCTGAAGAGATGTGGTTGGCTCTCAGGATATTGAGTGCCACTCTTAACACATTATTTTGTAGCACTTGTAGTTTTTTTCACATTACGTCTGTTCGTACCTATATACAGGGAATTACAATAGTCAAGCCCAGATAGTATGAGGGATCTCGCCAGGGTGATGTAGCTATTGGACGACAGGAAAGGTCTAGAGGCATTGATATGTTTAGATGTGTAGGCCGTCGCTGAAGCCGTTGCATTAACTTGTCTTGTTAGTGTGAGGGTAGAGTCAAGCTGTATGCCAAGAGTTTCCACTTCTTTAGAAACTTTGATATCAATACCATAAATATTAAAGGATTTAAATTGGTTGTACAACTTGTTTAGTCGGATTT
This sequence comes from Ambystoma mexicanum, assembly GCF_040938575.1. Classification (NCBI taxonomy): domain Eukaryota; kingdom Metazoa; phylum Chordata; class Amphibia; order Caudata; family Ambystomatidae; genus Ambystoma; species Ambystoma mexicanum. The sequence goes on along the minus strand of NC_090937.1, from coordinate 1,357,791,226 downwards.
GTGGTCCGATAAGAAGTAGCCCTGTCTTATCGTCATTAAGACAGAGACCGTGGATAGCCATCCACGCCTGAACAGCTTGGTATATTTCATTAAGTAGTCTGGAGTCCAAGTTTTAGGAGCCTGTAATGGGGATGAGGATTTGGATGTCATCCGCATAGTTTGTGTAGGTGACACCCAAGTCATCCAAGTGCTGGAATAGAGGCTTTGTAAAAATGTTGTACAAAGTGGGGTAAAAGCACGAGCCCTGCGGTACTCCACAAGAGAATGAGGCCGGCTGGCAGAAGCAGTCGGTGCAAATACCCTCATAGTTCTATTGGAGAGAAAGGACTGTATCTATAGAGAGGCTTTGTGCGAGAAGTGGGCCGCCGTGGTCAGATGTTTACAGAGGACTTTATGGTTAACCAAGTCAAAGGCTGTTGATAAGTCTAGTAGGAGGAGAAGGGCTAGGTTGCGTTTATCTTTTAGTTCGTACATTTGGATTTTTAAGTCCATGAGGGCTGGCTCAGTACTGTGACTAGGCTTAAAGCCTAATTGGAGAATTCTCAGGAGTTTGTTAGATTCTAAGTGATTCTGAATTTGTAAGTATGCCGCTCTGTCCAGGATTTTAATAAGAAGGGTACCATAGTTATCGGCGACAATTAGAAGGGATGTTCAGGTGAAGGCTAGGTTTTTTAATTAGCGGAAGGACCCACGCATCTTTAAGAATACTGGTTTCGAAAGAGTCATTTATTATAGAGATGATGAATGGAACGAGCTCCTCTACCGCCTCTTTAATGACTATAGCTGGGCAGATGTCCCCTTGACATTGAGATGGTTTAAAACTGAGATTATTCCTTTTACATCACTTACGGAGACAGGGGCAAACTCAAATGGAGTGAATGGTATTGTACAGGAGTCAGTTGGCTCTAGGAATTGTGTATTGACTGGCAGGCAAAGTTCTTTTATTAACATTTTTGTTTGTAAGAGTGCGATTTTGTCGAGCAGCGCTTTTTGTATGTTTGAGCACCAGGTTGCGTCTTTGGTACAAGAGTCTTGGGAAGGTACAGGAGATTCGAATTCTTTAAGGATGGTAAACAACTCTTTGGTACAAGAGTTACCGTTCATAATTCTGTTATTGTAGGTGTCATTTTTAGTTTGGAGCATGGCGGCTATATAGTTATTGGAGGCTCTTATGAACCTTTCTTTGTTCGGGTCAGTAGGGTTTTTTCCCATTTTGCTTCTATTGTTCTTTTGGTACAGTGCAGAGTTTTCAGGTTACTGGTGAACCAGGTGTTTAGGTGTGCTAGCGGCTTGGCTTTACGCATTTTCAGAGGTGCTACTTTATCTACAGCCTTAAGTAAGGTGTGGTTGTACAGCTTTACCAATGACGATGGGTCCATAGTGGTGTGGTTAAGGTGGTTGGTAATAGGGAGTAATAATGGCAGTAATCTCTCGACTGTAGTGGTGCATTTCTTTCAGAGTCTGATCAGTGATACCCAGGTTATCACAGAGATGGTTGAGCAGGATGCTATGGTTGACTGTGTCGAAGGCAGAGGAGAGATTGAGTAGGATGAGGACAGAGGGAATGTTAGAGTCAGGGTTGGAGAGCAGATCTTCACAGATGTTCAGGAGAGCAGTTTCTGTGCTTCTGGCCGTTCTGAAGCCAGACTGGTGGTCCTGGAGATAGCCAATAGAGTCGGAATGAAGGTTTAGCTGAGAGATGGCCAGCTTTTCCAAGAGTTTGCCCAGAAAAGGAGTAATGTAATTTGGGCGATAGTTAGCCAGACAGGAAGGATCAGCTGTGGGTTTCTTGAGAAGAGGATGCACAAGGGAGTGCTTCAAGGCAGAGGGGAAGGAACATGAGGCAAAGAAGTGGTTGCAAAAATTGGCAAGTGCCGGAGCAAGGGTGTCAATGTGGTCCTTGATGGTTTTAGACGAACAGGGATGAACCTGTTTTGACGAGGCTTTCATAGATCGGACTTGTCTAGCAACCTCATCATGGGAGAAAAGAGGTAAGGAAGAGAAGGAGAGTGGGGGGAGGTTAAAGGGGAGTCAGCAAGCACAGCCTAAGAGGGAATAGGAGGGGGAGGGAAGGAGAGGGTGGTCAGGATGTCCGGGGTTTTTGAGATAAAGTGAGAGGCAAGGGCATTGCAGAGAGCCTAGGAGGGGTAGAGACTGCAGCAGGAATGGCAAGCTCCTTGCAGATTTTAAAGAGTTTGGCCGAGTTGTTAGAGGCCGCAGAGACACAGGATTGAATGTGGACTCTCTTCTTGTTGCGGACAGAGTGTCGGTATTGCCTTTAGAGCAGGGGGCAGGCCAGTTTGTCAGAGGATGAGCAAGAAGCTCTCCATTTCTTCTCAGCCACCCTACACCTAGGTTTAAGTGTAGCGAGGTAGGAGTCATACCAGGAATTGCACTTGGCTTTGGACTTCAAGCGGATCCTCATGACAGGGGCAATAGCATCAAGAGTATCAGAAATAGAAGAGTAGAGAAGGAAAGGGACAGGGTTGTGTCCGGGTGTGAGTCAGCCAGAGGAGGGGGGGGGGGGGAAGAGAAGGTGGCAGCGAAAGCTTTAACTGACATACACTTCATAGGTCAGATGTCTGAGAAGGTAAGTGGCAGTGTTGGGGTGAGCTTGGCTTGGGGGGGGGGAGAGTGAGAGATGAGGAGAGAAGTCAGTGGTCACTCCAGGAGAGAGGAGTGGTGAGAGGGATAGAGAGGGGGAGGCCAGTGGAGATCAAGAGTGTAGAGTGCATCAGGCCAGAGGGGAAGATAGAGAGGGAGAGGGAATCGCAGAGGTCGCGAAAGAGCAGAGATGAGGGACAAGGAGAATAGAGGTGAATGTTGAGGTCACCAAGGAGGAGGAGAGGTCAGCCCACTCAGAGAGAAAAGAGGTGATTTGGCCAGGGGGCCGGTAGAGAGTAGCAACAGTAAGAGAGTGGCTAGGAGAGATTGAGAGCCACAAGACAGGGCATTTGAAAGAGGAGTAAATCTGAGTGGGAATGATAGTGGCAGGAATCCACACAGGAAAGATCGGGGCTATGCCCCCTCCAGGTCGAGTGGATCTGGGAGCGAAGTGGATCTTGTAGCCATTAGGGAGGAGAGTGTCAAAGCTTGTGACTGAGCTGGCCATGAACCATGTCTCCATAAGACCAAGGCCATCAAGGTCCAGTTCTTCAAGGAGGTGGCAGATGTTAGAGGAGTGTTTGACAGCAGAGCGAGAGTTGAGAGTGGCAAGATGAAGAAGTTTGCCAGCCTTAAAGACCTTCTGGGAGGGGTACAGATCAGTGGTATGCCCTGCAGAGGAGAAAGAGCCCTAGGAGGGGCAGTGGTGGAGGGGAGAGAGAGAGGGTAAGGCAGCCAAGGGGGGAGAGGAGGGTACAGCAGGTGATGAGGAAATGTATGCGGTGAGGGAAGCGCCTATCAAAGAGGAGGAGATTGGCCTGAGGGCCTTGGACCATGACAGTGCCATTAAGGTAGACATTAATGATTACTTTAGAGGAGTCGAAGGAAGCCATTCGAACTTCCCAGCGAGTGCCACCATTAATGGGAGAGGAGGAGACAGGGCAGGACACAAAGATCACATGGGGGGTCCATAGATACGGCAAATGAACAACAAAGAGGATGTCAATGAGGGTCTGTCTAGAAGAGGCGCTGGTATAGGGATCAGCGATAGGGAGACCAGGGTTGGAGGTAAAGATATCCTTTTTAAACTTCTTCTTTCCAGACTTAGTGAGAAGGGAAGGATAGTTGATAGAGAAGCAGTTGGAATAGATGGGAGAAACAGAAAGCTCCGTGAATAGAGGAGGCAGAGGAAGGAGTAAGCAAGTACAGTGGTATAAAAACAGTCACTGGACTAGCAGGTTACAATCAATGGCCAAAGTTAAATGCAGAATACACCCAAGTTTGACTTTCAAGTTAAATGAGGGCCCAGTAGGAATTTAAAGTGGGAATCAGATGTTGAAGGAGAGTACAAATACAGCTCCAAATGAGTGCATGGCAGGGAGAGCTGAGGGTACCCTCCGAGAAAGGAAGTACAGGGAAATCCAGAAGGAGGGAATTAACCCATGCAGAATATGGTAAGACAGTCATGGTAGTCAAGTAGTCCAGGGGTTGCAGCCTCAGGGAGGGTTTGGACTGTGGCAGAAGTCTCATCAAGCGGCCTGTAAGCGGACAGGGACCTTGTATTGGTGATATGGTGCGAAAAACCTAGCTCAGTGTTTGTGTTGGTAAGGCGGAGGCGTTATCATTGTTAGCGTCATTAAGGCCTAGATTTAAATCTCCCAGCAGCATGATTTGGGAACCTGGTTTAGTGTGACCATAGAGAAGAGCTGAATGTGTACTTCACACTAGTGATATAGGTTTGAGATTTTCTCAATTTTAATTATTGCTTCTAAAGTTTAATAGTTTGAATTGGGCATTTTCAGCAATATTTTTCATTTCTTCATAGTCATAAATACGCTTTAGGTTGGCCATGTTGTTTTGACAGTACAGTTGAACTGTTTACCCTTCAAACACTGAAATAAGTTGGAATACAAGTTTGGGCATAGCAAACTTCAAAACCCATGCTCCCTCTTGCACTTCTTGCCAGGATAAGCTGTCTCCTAAATGTACCGATTGGAAATGAGAGATAGATACAGCAGTGGCATTGCTTCCACTTTACCTGTATTTATTTAACCATTGTATTCTGTTTTACCTGCTTTATTTTAGATTACCTTAAGGAGATGGCCTTTTAGTAGACATGATATTTTGGATAGGCTGCTTGCTAAATGGAATTGTATAGTCTGGTGTGGCATCCCATTACTACTGGCACATCTTTCTAGAGAGCACTAAAGAGTACATCTTTTTAGTTTTACCATGTCATATTTTAGATGGTTATATACATTGATGATTGGTTGTAATATTTAGGAACCTGGAGGTGAATAAAAGAATAGTAGGATGATACGATTGCATTCATTCACGCTATTGCTTAAATTGAGGACCACACAATATTCGGCTATACTATTTTGAATGCTCTTACATTATATCTACAAGAGAATAAATTAACATAACTGCAAAACAGAAGTGTGAGAGCATTGCTTATGTGTTGATATGTTATGTAAGTACTGATGGAAAAGCCTGTGTGCACGGGCTAATGTGCGTAAAGGAAGACATGTTCAGAGTGTACATATATCATGTGGTGTATTTTATTTATGTTAATAGAATTTTTTTTTGTAAAAAACAAAAGTCTCACAGAATCCATTGAACGTTCAACATATTACATATAGCCAATTGTATCTGCTCCTCATTGTCTTCCACTTACAGGTTTTTGACTCAAATATATATGATATCATATGGAATTTATTAAGTGCTTGTACACAAGTGTGGGATGTATGTTGAGGGATGTCGAAGTATTACAATTCAAGTGCAGCATAATTCGTAGACATGAGATCCTAAAATTAGGTACATGAAGTCAAATAAAGTTTAAAATGTACATGAAGCATATTATTGATATAATAATGCATACCAAGAAATATTACAATGAAAAATTACATAATACATAAGTACATAAAAAAGTAATGTATTTTATTATTATCATTATTTTATTCACATGCCTCCTCACTGGCCCTCAGTTTTAAAAAAATGTATATTGTATTGGCAATTCCTATAACTTACTAAAATAACAACATTCCTCTCCCTTAATTCCCTTTTCCCCTCCTTTCCCTCTCAACCCTCCACTGCCAATTTTGACAAGTATCCACATCTCAAAAGCCGAATGTACAATCTTCATTCTATGTATCAACATTCTGGTTGCTCAAGTGATGCACAATATACACTGTGGACAGTACATTACATTACAATCCTTATGTGAGAAGTCTACCACTTCTTTTCGGTCTTTGGAGAAAGCGAAGTAGTCCCCATGTATTGAGTATGTCATTGATTCCATCGGTAAAAAGTTCCAAACCTTGGTGAACCATTCTGTGATGTGTGGGGATTCTTTCGATTTCCATTTTTGAGCTATCGCTAACAAAGCCGCCAATTGTAATATTACATATGCTTTTTGTGTTGCTTTTGGTTGCTGCCTAAAGTTTTCTTCCATCAACATTAATAGCAATTTGCCTTTGCCTTGAGGGGAAAAGTTTCTAACGTATATTTATTCGGTACCGACCAAAATTGAGTCAAAACTGGGCAACTCCACCATACATGTTCCCATTGATCCACTCATCCACATTCTCTCCAGCATTTGTCAGTCAATGATCATTTCTATTGCCTTAAACATACCGGAGTATAATGCTATTGCACCATTATTTTGAGCCAGAATTCACTAATCTATAATGATCTAGTTAGTTTTGGGAATTAATTTCCATAGATTTGCCCATTCTAAGTCTGAAATCCCTTCCCTCAAGGTTGTTTGCAAGCGTTGCCTATAGCTAGGTGTCGCATCTCCTTCTGCCTCCCGCATCAACTTGTGTAGATTCAAAATAAGTGTGTTGTCCCCCGGATCTGAGGTTACAAAATGTTCTAGGGATGTTCATTCTCTTACTGCTGCAGCATGGTCCGACGGGGCGAGAATCCAGTGCCTCACTTGAAAATATTGAAATCTAGACTTTTCGGATAGGCTCATCTCCCGTTTGCATTGAGTGAATGATTTAACCTCCTCCCCCTGAAACATATCTTTAAGTTTAATGCAGCCTGCCTGTTTCCATTCCTTGAATGCATTGGGCTCTTGGCCTGGGGTAAATTGCGGGTTAAAGAATAATGAGGTGAGTGGGGAGGGATATGTAGTCCAGTTATATTTTTTAACTGCTGCTCGCGTGTATATTTGCAGGACGGTCTTTTTTCGGGAGACATAACACTTGAAGTCTTGGTCCTCTCACTGCTTAATCCATCTCCATCCATCTTGTCTCTGACTCACTCATAGACCATGCCTGGACTACCCTTATTTGGGTTGCACAGGAGTATTTTAAAGAATTTGGAAATCCCATCACTTTCTGTTGGAAGCATTAGTGTACTTAGTGCAACGCGCAGGGTTTTATTCTGCCACATGAATGCATATATGGCTCTGTGTAATCTACGAAAAAAGGATATGGGTATCCTAACCAGTAGTGCTTGGAAGAGATTGAGGGTGACCATTTTTATTGCGTTTATTCTGCATAGCCATGAGATGGGGGATCCCACCTCTTTAACTGTTCTTCTATTACTTTTAGTAGTGCTGGGTAGGTAGCTGCGTATGAACCTTTGAGTTTAGATGTTATTACCACCCCAAGCAATGTGATTCCTGCTGTCTCTCATCTCAGTCATGTATGTGCTTGCAGGTCCCGTATTTCTGTAGATGACAGGGATAGACTTAAGATTCCAGATTTGGTTATATTAATCTTCAATCTTGCCACCTTGCAAATATTCTCTAGTTCCCAGGTAGCTATCAGCAAAGAATTAGCTGGATCTGTTACCATAAGTAACATGTCATCGGCGTATGCCATGATTATTTGGGGGAGGCCACCAAAATGTATCCCCTTTATATCCTTTGTCTGTCAAATTTTAGTCATTAGAGGTTCTAAATGAAGAGCGTAAAGCAGGAGTGAGAATTGGCAGCATTGTTTGGTTCCCCGTTGTAAATAAGTTGGAGGGGACATATGGCCGTTTATCGCTAGCCTTGCTGATGGGTTTTTATAATTAGCTTTTAACATGCCTATGAAATTCGGTCCAAAGCCCCTCTCGCTTAAAGTTAAAAAAGCAATGACCACTCTACACGGTCAAAGGCCTTTTCGGAATCGATGGAAAGAAGAACTTCAGGGATATGTTTCTTTTCCACTTTCTCCAAAACATGGCACACACTTCTGATATTGTCATGCGTCCTTCTATATTTTATAAAGGCCGTTTGGTCTGGATGAATTCAAGAAGGCATAGGATCCACTAAGCGGTTAGCCAGTATCTTGGTGTAAATCTTTGCATATATGTTTATTAAAGCTATTGGGTGGAACGATGCGCACATTGTACCATCTTTACCAGGTTTTAGGAAGATAACTATTTTCGTCTCATCCATGGATTTGGAAATTTGGTCTATGTTTATGAGGGAGTTATATAGTTTAGTCGCAATTGGTGGTAGTATACTGCTAAATATTTTGTGAAAATGGCCAGGGAAGCCATCTGGACCAGGTGCTTTGTTCAGGCGAAAGATCCAGGATTATACAGAGTACTTCGTCCTGAGTAATAGGCGTTTCCAGTGACTGACTATATATTGGCGTCAGTTGAGGAAGACTAACCAACTCCAAATATTTATTTTGCAAGAGAGTTTCTGGAACTTCTTATTTATACAAATTGGAATAAAAGGAGTTATTGTTGGATGATATTTGAGGTTTCTGAAGTAAGCTCCCCCGGGGGCAGTTTTATGTGCTGGATAATCCTTGATGCTGCCTTCTGACGGAGCTTACTAGCTAATAAATGGTAAATTTTATTGGCTTTTATATAATATTTTTGTTTTAGAAATACGAGGACTTCTTCTGCTTCCTTAGAAAATTTAATTTGCCTGCCATGGTCCTGAGCTCCTTTTTTACCTGTGGACCTGTATTTGTCCCAATTTTCTTTAAAATCTTTGATAGTCCCCCCTCTATTTCAAGATCCAAGCTATACACTGCTTACGTCTGTTGGTATCTGCAGCTATATGAAACCCTCTCAGTGTGGCCTTAAAGGCATCCCAAATGGTATTCAAAGGACTATCAGTCTCTTGGTTTAGCTAAAAGAAATCCCTTATTTGTCCTGCCATTTCTTCCTTTGCCACGTGCTCATGTAATAGTTCTAGTGGGAATCTCCATGACCATAGTTTGTCGCTTTTGGGACTTTAAGATCTACAGTAATTGGGCAGGATCTAAAAAGGGTAATTGTATGGGTCATTATTTCTATGATTAAGCCAAGAACTGAGGTAGAATTCCATATGAAATTGATCCGGGAGAATGAACGATGTACATGAGAATAGAACGTGTATCCCTATTATTCCCCCTTTAAGGTAAGCCAAGCATCTACAATGGATAGATCTGCACATTACTTTTTCAGGGTTACCGAGGGGGAACGTATAACATCTTGTTAGCTTGCTGTGATCTCGATGTGGATACCAGGCTAAATTAAAATCCCCTAGTATCATTAATTCACCTTCCATAAATGCTTCTAACTGCTCCACAATATACTTCAGGAAGCACTCTTTGGAGCATATACTGAGACTACTGTAATTTTCACAGCCATCATCTTTAATATCACAAATACAAATCTGCCCTCCTTATGTATCTTTGTACGGACAACCTGGGTCTGTGATCCTTGTTTCAAGGCTGCTAGCACACCTGCAACTTTACTTTCTGATGTTGTCCATATGATAAATCGGGTATTGTCATAAGCAAGGTTTACCCCTATCCACCTTCCGGATATGGGTTTCTTGAAGCGCCACCAAGTCTGGTTGGTGATGCCTCAGGAATGAATCAAACTTTCCAGCACTTCTGTGGGGTATTAAGGCCACTCACGTTCCAAGATAAGCATTTGAATGGTAAATAGTGGTCATTTCACTCCTTAAATTTGATACACCTAAGAGTACATCCCTCTCATCATTAAATTGAATTATCTGCAAAATGGGTATCCCTCTTCTCTTAACTGTTTGTACCCCCATTAACAACTGTTTAACTTCCCTTCTTGAAATTTTAACATTCCCCTGCCTGCCTCCTCCCTTCCCTCGAACCGTCCCCTGGTGTGAGGATCAGTACCTATTTTATTTTGGAGGCATCTTACCCGGCTGTGAATCACTCTTCAACCCAGGGCTATGTGCGGCGAGTCCTAGATCCCCCATCTGTTACCTAAACAGATAGAGTCCAAGATGCTGCTGTCCGTCCTGTCTATTTGTTGTTATTTACTTTGGCTGATGTTATAGTTTAAAAAGGGGTGTTGAGATTAATGACCTCGGCAGTTTACAGAGTGCCAGTTTTATGGGCTGGGCCTCCAAGCCAAGCTCTCCAGTCTTCTTTTTGTGGGCCTCTGCGATTCCTCTTGTCGGTTCATGGAAGACCAATCCCCTGCCTTGGAACACACCGTCTGTTGCTCTGATGACTCCCGCACTTCTTCTGGGAGATCATCTTGAGTGTTGTCCTCAATGTGAAGTAGCGCCATACCCGAATTACCTTGATGTAATCCTTTGTTGTCTGCATCCAGGTTAAGTCAACCCAAAGGGAAAGGTCCATGTGTACCTGATTCTGCATGTTTGTAGGGTCTTTACCACTACATACATATTTCTGCAGTTTTGAAGGGTCGTCCTGGACCGGTCCTGGAACAGCTGAATCTCTGTGCCATTATGTGTGATCGTAACTACCGTTCTCACCTCTGTTTGCATTTGTTCTTTCTGTGAGTAATTTGCACAGGCTGCCAGTACATTGCGGGGATGAGTGCCTGGTTCTGTTCTCTTGGGTTCAGTTCTGTGCACCCTGTCTAAGATGATATTTGTGGGAAAATGTTCTGTTATGTTTGCAAATATACCGATAATAGTTTCTTTCAGATCCAGGTCTAACACAGATTCTGGAAGTTTTTTATCTGAATATCAGAGCACCTTGAGCAGTTCTCGAGATCCTTATATTGCAGTTCCAGGTTAGGTGTCACTCTAGCCAGCTCTTCCAAAGCATTATCAGATTGCCTGCTCCCCTCCGTTAACCCCTCGATTGCCCGCTCATTAGAATCTACCCTTTCTGACAGTGTAGAAATGTCTTTGCTGAGATCAAAAAGTTCCCCTCTTATCTCTGAAGTGAATGTAGAAAACTGTTGCTGGAAAGAGGAGGTACATTTGTCCTAAAATTCCTGAAAGTTTTTACAAAAGTCCTCTTTAGATGCTGCCATGTCTAGTGCTCCCAGTTGTATCTCTTGCTGCTCCTGTCGTATTGGTTTAATTGAGGGTGCAGCCAGGCTTTTATTTTGTTTTTGCTGGGGGTCAGCTTGTTGCAGAGGAGTGAGCTTCTTCCTTGTACCGGACATAGGTCCTTTATTACAATGAATGGGTGTGTTGCTTTCTATGCGGAGGGGCCATCCTTTCATATGCCGTGTTTTTGAACAGTCTCTAGGGGTGACTGAATGCAGATGCCCAGTCTACAAGCCCACCAAGCATATGCAGAGAGTTCCAGAGTTTTTATCCAATCTTGTTCATGCTGGGACCCTTCTTCCTTTGAGCAATTCAACTATCTCTTTTTAAATTTCCCCTTGGAGCGCCGTGTAGCTGTGGGGTGCCATATTATCCGCTGGTCGCTTTGTAGCACAGCGCATGTTCTGCCGCTGAGGATAAGTGAACACTGTGTTTTTTGTGGAGCAAAGGAGTTTCCACTTATAACTCTTCACAGCCAAAATCTGTTTCCTGTGGTTGCACTGTGGGACCACCCCTGCCCTCTGCCCATGTGTTCTTCTTGCCAGTCCTTGCCGCTGCATTTATCCCTGTTATTGCAATGGGTCTAATTAAGCTCACCCCCGCCGGCTGCAATCCCAGCTAAGGTCATCTGCGAGGTCCGTGTGGGAGGTCCTCCTCCGGGGGATGTCTTAGCAACAAAGAGGGTAGGGCAGGGCTCACCACAGTTCGCACATGCCATGCCATTGGTGCTGCTAGATCAATGTGGCTGCTTCCCGGCATCAGCTGTGCTCGAAGGTGGCTGCCTCAGTCTCCAAATCTATTGTCGGCCTCCCTGCTGAGGATGGAGCGATTCGCAGCACGTCCTTTTTACTCGGCAGCCATTTTGAAATCCGCCCCTCTCAGTTTTAAAGAAAACACAGGTCCATGTTCCCAGCAGCTCTCCCTTCATGTGTCCAGCAGGCTCCTATTCTACGGTAGGCATCAGAAAAGAAATGAAAAAAACAGTTCACCTCTCTATAAGCCCCTTGTCCTTCCCCATGCTCACACAGAATGCAGTACTTTTGATTGGCATGCCAGTTGGCGATACAGCATAAGACATATGATACTGAGACACGTAATTTCCTGCTGCATTATGCTAATGTTTTTATTTGTTCCATCTTTATTACATTTCTATGTTACTTTTTAATTCACGTATGTTCCACTGCACTTACTCGGCCCTCACTTAACTCGAATTACCCCAGTACCACGGAATCTCCACGCCCCTTGACTTGTACTCTAGTGTTACGGATGCCACTTCCTAGCCATAGCTCGTTCTGCATCTTGTCAAAGGTCATGTGATGAGGGCAGAATGAAGAGATCCCACCCTTTATCTCTCCCTGCCAATACCGGTTTTCTCAGGTGCCAAGGGAGAGGACTCATTTGTAGCATGTGGCACACAGTGTCCCACTCATCTGCTCCTCTTTGCTTCTCTGTTCCTCCTTGAGACCGGGCATGCCTGCTGTACTGTAGGTACTGTACGAGCCATGAAGGGCAGTGAAAGAGTGGAGACGAGGGAGAGGGGAAATAGGAGCAGGTGAGCACGTAGCTGCAGGCATGTGGTCAGTGACACATCTGTCTCATCCATCCTCTTGACTGTGCTCCCTGCATCTTATCACCGCACATTAAAATACACAGTGGTGACAAGGAGTGGGTGGAATGGATCCACAGCAGTTTAACCATTCCTCTTCACAGCATCCCCAGAGCTAAGGTTGATGAGCAAATACCTGAGAAACACTACGTTAGGTGGTTAACATGCACGATTTATCACTTGTTTTTTTCCCCCAAGATCTCTGGGCCTTGGCACCCATGAATACACAATTTTAAGAACTATAACAAGGCAACAGTGTTGTTCATTCACAAAATGCACTAGGTCCCACTGGAAGAGTACATATTACATTATTAAAGAAGAAATTATTCAATAATGTAATATGTACATTATTTTTCATTCACCCATCGCTCTGTGCTGAAACATCCTGCTTCTCCGTCCTATTTGTTTCTTTTACGTCATCTGCCAATAGCTAGCCTCTCATCCGGCAGGGCTGATTACCCTTGTTTTCGTCATTTGCTCCTTCCATCCTTTTTAACTCTTTGTCTTCTCTCATTACTGATGCTTTCTTCATATGACCTTGTCTGCCCGCGACCATTTGCATCCACTATCCCTTCATCTTCAGTTATGATTAATGTCTTAATCTCTGACAGATGAGATATCTTTGTAAGGTATTCTTCCCATGGTGTTTGCATGCATTGCTACTCTTCCAATGTTCCTTCTTTTCATTGCTGGGTTACATAAGTGACCTGTCCCTTTGGATGCCACATTCATGGGTTCGCTGTACTTGGAACCTGTCATTCTATCCTTGTGAGGCATCCTTATTTTCATCATGTTAAAGACTCCAATCAAGCAGTCCCACTAAGTCAGTGCCTTTTCTGGGATTGCTCAAGGGAAGCCCTTATTTATATATTTTTATGTCCAGTTTGTGTACTCTGGATGACAACCCTTATATAACACCCCTCTCTTAGAATCCCCCTGATCCCACTGAGCCAAGAAGTAAGTTTGTTTTGCAAATTTAAAAGGTTTATTTGAGAATTAAACAATATATATATATATCGCACTTTTATAATAAATTAATAATTGATATTACACTTGTGAATATGAGCAGTAATCAGCAATAGGTAATCCTACAATAGGACAGTTCTGGTGACTTAGGACTAGGAACAGGGGAATAAGGTATCAGAGAATGCTTTATGGTTTCAAGGAGATGCACAGATGAAATAAAAAGCAGTACAGAAATAAACTTGATATGATTTCAGCAAAAGATAATGTGATCACTTTTTCTTTGACAATTCACTCCCCCCCCATGCAATGTAAGGAGATGGAAGTAACACACAATTCTCAGGAGTACACACAAATGCAATACAAAGTTCCAGTTCCCCCCTAGCAAGCTTAGAGAAACGGGGATGATTTTAAACACAGGCAAAGTACTTTAAAGGTGGTATGCAAAGAAGGGAAAAATATGCTAAAAATTATTTTAATTCCCTCTAGAGGTTCAGGGTGAGTGATAGCTACTTTAAATTAGTTCAGGATCACTTAAGCAATGCTCTATGAATGATTGTCAGGTTGCAAACGAATTTCAGCAAAGGAAAGCAAGACGCTGCTATTTTGACAAGTGAAGAACTTGAGCCAAATCGCAGCATTTTTTGGGGAAAAACTATAAGGAGACGGTTCAGGGTTCGTTGGAAAGCCCAGATCTTAGGTTTAAAATGAAATTTAAATTTCGTTCCTAGGACAAACGGTTCCGGAGATACGGACGATTTTGTGAAGGTAGTTTTTCAGAAATGAAATTTTAAAGTTTCAGAATGACAGATGACAGTTTTGCAGCTTTGAATCAAAAGAAGGGACACGATTTCTATGATGCAGTTCTCAATAGGTTAAAATAGTTTGAATTAGATCATATTAAACTAAGAGATTGGGTTTTTGCACAGTTCTGGCTGAGTACTCACTATATTTTTGAAAGGAATGGGCCTCCGTCCCCGATCTGGTCAGGTTTGGACTGGACCGACGGTTCTGCTCACAGCGGTCTGGTCTCTGGTTCTGACAAAAGTTCTTGGCACTGCACGGATCTCTGGTTCTGGATACAGCTCTGCTTTCTGGTCTAGTCTGTGGTTCTGGATTCAGCGCTGCTTTCTGGGTACTGGCTCAGGGTACTAGCCAGAATCAGACAGCTCAGCCGGCTGTTTGAATAGTTTGGTTTGGTTGCTAGGTTTTGAAGGCCTGCTGATAGGAGTTCAGCTGTTGGGTTCTAGAGTTCTTGGAGTTTTGTTCTGGAGTCAGTCTGGATGCAAAGTCTGAAGTCTGGATGTGAAGTTGTCTGTCAAAATGCTCTGCAGAAAGTGAAAAATGAATGTCCTGCCTGTCCTGCACTGTCTCCTTTTATGTGCTTTGAAAGTGGGTGAGTCGGCTCATCTTCTATGCCCAACCCACTCAGGGTTCCGATAGGTTGAAGAATTTTCTGTGCTCTCACTGGAGAACAGCGTTGTGTGTCAGAGTGAGTCTTGAGGCGTCATCTTTATGGCATATAGAAAGAACACCCCTTTGCATTTACCTTAGAAAATAATTTTTCATAACTACACATTTCCCAGATACACAGTTGTTTGACATTACATGTACATATTACAGATTACTCATGGTCCTTGCTTGTTGAACTCTGACCTTCCTAAGAGCTTGCATTAAAAAATGACAACTTATTTTCATTTTTGGTAGCTTTTGCAACATTGATTTTTCATCAAATCTTTACACAGACCTGTACCCTCTTCCTGTGCATATTAATCTAAGTTATTGTGTCTCTAGCACACATACAGTGTCAGTAGTATTAATAATTAGCGGGGTTTTGCCTCAAAACATGGTACAGAGTTGAGTCTAGTCTTAAATTGTGGGTACATTTCTTAGATTAAGGAATTCCAAATTGTACATTTCTGTCATCTGGTTACAATCAGTTATCAGTGTTCTTATAAAACATATATTTGCCCTCAATTCAATTCACTTCAGTGTTTGGGTCCGCCCCCAGAAACTTGGGAGTCAAGGATCACATGTCTCTTCTTGCTGGCAGAGATCTGTTTACAGTCCACACCCAAATTAACATACCCCATTCAATTGCAAGAGCCTATTGTGTTGGGTTCAGCAGGCTGCAGGAAGTCCCCTCCCTCTCAATCACCAGGGCCACGTGATATCCTGCCTTCTTGTGTGTAGTTCTGAGGTGAGAAGGTTTCCCAGCCTCTTGCAATGTTAATTGAATCAGCCTGTCTTCATGGAACAGCAGGAGTTTAAAATTTTGAATTAACCAAAAAGGCTTTGAAGTTTCCAGATGTCTCAGGAGGCTAATTAGCTTCTGAAGTAACAGTTCTCCTGTCAGAGTTTAGACCGCTAGCGCCGGCTTGTGGAAAATGCCGGTACTGCACCCATTTTTGGGATCTGTCTTGAATTAATGCATTTCAAAAAGGGGATTTTGCTTGATAATATATAATCCTTGCTTAACATGGCATTGGTGTTTTTCCTTTGGCACCAAATTTCACTCATGGCGCTTCTGACCCAGCACGCTCGCACTGGTGGGTGGCAGGTCAGGTGACCATTTTGGTGTGCGCAAAAACTGCACGTTTTTCCTGGATTCTGGCACACATGTGGGCTTTCCGCCATCTTGGATTTCCTAAGCCCACAGCACCAAATGTTGTAGCATAATGACTCAAACATGGGTCATGACACCCAACAAGACCCCCCCGCCCGACTGCGCTTTGATTTCGAGTCGAGGGGGAGTCGGGTGCAAAGGATGTTTTGATCCACGCGTTGGTATGTCTGCATCCTCTTCTTCCAATTCCGCAGATGGCACAGTTCAGCATCTTTTCCTCCATCCGGTTGGATCGATCGGTTCTCCTCGCCTGTCCTGATGGGAATATTGGGAGGTACCCCGGGCCCCTCGGATCTTTGCTCCCGGTCCCTGGGTCATTCTCCTTGGCCAGTCTACATGGTTTCATCTCTCCTAGGATGATAAAGCAAATCGGCAATACACATTCCTAGACATTTTTCCACCACTATTAATGGTGTGGCGAACATATACATTTTATACATCCGGATACATTTTTGCAGTGATATTTTTAAAAAAGATATAACAGGAAACATTTTCATTCCAGAATCATGATATTTTAGAGACTATATGCGGGATATTTTAGGGCTGGAACGGAATTACTCTGGAGCGGCCCCCTCTGGGATTCCAGAGGATTCCTTCAGTTGCTGCAGAGTGTGCCTGGGATGGCAACACTTTAGCTGATTTATATGGACCCACTTGTCTTCCCCTTCCGCCAAACTACCTTTGGGGATGCAGATCTTGTATGCAACTGGGGGGACCTTGTCTATAATTTCAAAGGGTCCCTTCCATTTAGGCAAACAGTTTCACTGTTTGGCCTGGTTTCTTTGGAAGTTGTATAGATAGACCCGGTCTCCCACATTATATACTTTCCTGGAAGTTTTCAAATCGTAATGGGTCTTCATGCTATCAGCTGATCTTTCTAGATTCCGCTGAGCATAGGCAAAAGCATGTTGAAGGTGTTTCCTTGAATTCTCCACATACTCATGAGTTGTGGAGGCATTTATCAATGTCTGCTCTTGGGTCCTGTAGAGCAAATGCTGGGGAAGCACCATCTTGCGTCCAGTCATCAGCTCAAACGGTGACATTTTAGTTGCAGATGAAGGGGTAGATCTGATGGCCATTAGGACCAGAGGTAATCGGATATCCCAACTTGGCCCAGAATCTGCCACAAACTTTTTTTAAGATGCTCACAATGGTCCGGTTGTAGCGTTCTACTGCCCCAGAAGAAGCTGGCCGGTAAGCAATATGTAGCTTCCTTTTGACCCCCAGTATCTCCCACATCTTTGTCATTACCTCGCTGGTGAAATGGCTACCTCTGTCTGACTCAATCCTTTGAGGTAGACCAAAACGGGAAAATATGTGGTTAATCATCAGGGCAGCTGCTGTTTCTGCCTTGCAGTTTGGGGCCGGGAGACATTCCACCCACTTGGTAAACAAGCATGTCACCGTCAACATGTACTTATTCCCCCTAGCGGAGCGAATCACAGGGCCTACAAAGTCGATTTGCAAATCTGACCATGGCAGTGTCATCCCCCTCTTTTGGAGAGGCGCATGGTGTGTGAGGGATGATGGCTGAAATTGTGCACACACCAGACACACCTTCAAGTATTGGTCGAGGTCTTGCCCCATGTGTGGCCATTATGCAAACTCTCTTAAGATCTCAAGTGTTGTGTGAAACCCCCTATGACCGGCTGTGGCCGCATCATGGCTGTGACTTAACATCAGGCTTCGGAATGAGGTAGGGACCACCCACTGATCATGGCCAGCTTGGGATTTCCTTATCAACAAACCGTCTTGGATTTGGAACATCTTTGGACATTTACTCAACACTCTAAGGTCCTCCTTCCCAATGTAATCGGTATCCGTCAGGGGAAAGTTCTCAGGGTCCTCAATGTGTTGGTAAAACGTACCAATTATTGGATCCCCCTTTTGAGCCGTAATTAAATCAGCATCAGGGGTCTCCTTACTCCATTGTGCAGTTGAAAGATCATTGTGAGCATTTGTCTGGGACCTAGTGATTGCAGTGACCTGGATTTCCCCCAACAGGGACTCTATTTCTATTAGATCCCCTTGGATGGCCCCGGTTTTGGCCAGCTGATCAGCTAAGTCATTTCCAGTTTTGTCTGGTCCCTCTACTTTGGAATGACCCTTGATCTTTTTCCAGTAGATGGGCATCCCATTCGAGGTGACCAGGTCATCAATGTTTTGGATTAACTTCCCATGTTTCAAGGGTTTGTTATTAGCACATAACATGTCTCTGGTTTTCCAATTAACCAGGTGCTCCACAAACCCGTTCTGTATATAATCCGAATCTGTGATTATGACCAGTTCGTGGAGTTGATGTTGGACAGCAGTGAGGATGGCCTGATGCACAGCCATCAACTCTGCCACCCGACTACCTCGGGACCAATTTTGTACCCAGCGGAGGGTTCTGGAAACTCCTTCACCCATGCATTCCCTACGCCGGCCACCAGTTCTTTCTGGGCATTCCCTCACACGTGTCTTCTTCAAAGACTTTGTGGGGGGGAAGGTATGCCTCCATGTTGTCCTTGATTTTTAGACTTTCGTCCTCAAGACAGTTTTCTCTGGCACAATCATGCAAGTCAGCCAGACCTTGCGCGAGGGGACTCTTCTTGTTTTGGCCATATCTGACCTCCACAGGATAGCCTTGCATTGACAGAATCCAGGAAGTAATTCGGGAATTACTCACATTTCCGGCCCAGATTCTGTCACTTTGGAGATATTGCAGAGGCTGGTGTGGAGTCTCCACTATGATGTGTTCCCCCTGGATGAACAGGCGGTAATTCTTCAATGCCCACACCGTTGCCAGGAGTGCCTTCTCACAATCGTTGAATTTTTCCTCCACAG
This sequence comes from Ambystoma mexicanum, assembly GCF_040938575.1. Lineage (NCBI taxonomy): Eukaryota > Metazoa > Chordata > Amphibia > Caudata > Ambystomatidae > Ambystoma > Ambystoma mexicanum. The sequence continues at coordinate 1,357,772,365 of NC_090937.1, read as the reverse complement.
AGGATAAAGTTTTGCTCGCATAGGAGATTACTTTATTGACCTTGTCATGCTTTTGGTAAAATACTGCCGTCAAGCACATATTAGAGAACCCTGTCTCCAGGAAGAACTCCTTGTTTCTGACATGGTAAGGTAGGCAAGGCGCTTGTGAGATGCTTCTTTTGAGTTGTCTTACTGCCTCGGATTGTTCTGGACCCCATTCCCACTTGACCCCCCCCCCTTCAAGAGATGAATCAGGGGTCTGGTGATCTCTGCGTAGCCCTCAATGAACTTTCTGCTGTAATTAGTCAGTCCAAGGAGGCTCCTTAGTTCCCGCAGAGTTGTGGGGTCCACTTTCTTTTCCTGGGGACAGAGACCCTGAGGAGTAATCTCATGCCCCAAGAAATTAACACGGGTTCTACACCACTGTGCTTTCTGAAAGGAAAGATTTGCTCCGGCGGCCCTCAACTTTGTCAGAACATAACAGATCTCCGCTATATCTTCCTCCACAGATGAACTTTTGATGAGGACATCATCTACATAAGCCAGGTTACCCCTCGCACCCAGGTCGGGCATGGCCTTATGTAGGAAAATGTTGAATTAATTGCCGGAGTTGAGGTATCCAAAAGGAGTTCGGGTCCATGTGTACTGCTGGCCCCCAAAGGTAAAAGCCAGTTTGTATTGGTCCTCCCTACTGACAGGCATGGTCCAATATCCATTGGTCAGGTCTATTGCTCTGAATACCTGTGACCCCTGAATCTGGGCCAGCCCTTGGTCAATGTAGGGCAGAGGCCATCGGGAAGTATGGACCCGTTTGTTGAGCTCCCTAAGGTCAGCGCAGAGTCTCCACTGGCCGTTTGGCTTCAATATTCCCAGCACCGGATTATTGAAGGTGCTGTTTTACTGGACGGATTATTCCCCGGGACTCAAGGTTCTTAATTATTTCAGCAAGGGACTCCATGGATGCGAGAGGCAAACGATATTGCTTCACAAACACTGGAGTCATTCCAAGGTCCGTGGGAATTGTTGTTGTGTGGATGTCGGTGCGACCACAGTCATATGAGTCTACCGCAAAGAGATCTTGGAAATCCAAGAAAACTTGTTTCAACTTTTGCTTCTGTTCCAGAGTCACGCAGGCATCAGCTTGGTTCACTCTCTCTTCCACCATCTGCCTGAAGCCTGGAAAGACTTCTGGTTTTGCTATCTCAGCGGCCTCCTCCAGCTGGGTGGAGAAGTCCCTGGTCAGAGTGCTGATTTGGACCGGAGGCTTCAGGTGGGAAAGGCAGCCCTCATGGACCTGGAAAATCACCTCATCCCTCCTGAAGTCACAAGTCACATCTTCCTTACCATAAGGGCAAGAAGTGTACACCAGGAAGTTCCCCCCATGCCATGTAAAGATCCTGTCTGGTGTTGTATTGTCATCACCGTCACTGTCAAAACAGTCCTTGGGGATTGGTCCTAACAGTTCATTTCCTAAATCAATGGAGAAATGTCGGTCATCAACCGCCATTCCAATAATGGTGCCTGCGGCTAGAGTAATACTCTGTAAGTCACTGTTATTCACCTCTATTGGAATGGTGTCATGTTCTATGTTGACTAATGGTGTTGGGTTTACCCCTAACCCTTGCTGTTGGAGGAAAGCATTTAGATGAATATAAGCATCAGGGTTTTTCAATTTTTGTCCTCTTAACTTTCACTTCCAGGGAGAATTGTCGGGTCCTTTCTGGGATGGTGACTTCCTCTTTAATCTGAATTTCGACTGCATAAGGTAGCAATTGAGCTGACCTAAATGCTTTTTCTGGATCATCAAAGCCCATGGGATTATCCGCTAATCGGGACCAAGCTTTGAAGTTTATTAAGTCCAAACTAATGGCAAAGTGATTGAGAATGTCACTGGCTAAGTAAAAGGCAGCAGTGACGTCTCGCACGACCCAACAATTATGGACTATGCTCTTGTTGCCAATGGAGATTTTGAGCATACACCTGCTTGGCAGGAGCTCTTTGGAATTGGGTGCTTCCAGGTCCATTTCCCATTTGTCTATCAGTTTGAATGTGGGAATGGCTGGATCTTTTGGGAGTTGGTGGAACCTGACTTCGCTGATGAAGCTCTTACCGTTGTTCACACACACTCGAGCGAGAACAGAGTCCTTCCCATCATTTAACTGAACAGGGATGAACAACTGCTCTCCAATCTGCTGAATATCAGCAAGGCTCTGAGCTGATTTCACATATTTCTGGACTATAGGAGTGGGAATGTCTGATTGTGGATTAGTAAAGAATTTCAGAGTATTACCTTCCAGTGTGGAATACCACCTTAAAATGGAAGGAAGGTTGATTTTCAGAAATAGAGAGGACCCCCATCACCAGTCTGTTGTCCTACTGCTATCAATGTCACATCTGGAATTTGGATGTTCTGGAAGTGAAATTCTACTTGGTCCGATTTTTGTTCAACCATGTGGCAGGTGCCGTTTAAACTAACATGGTTGACACTCTGTTTTAGTTTTATTGGTCGGCCAGTCTGGGTCCAGAGTGTTTACACAATCTATTAGGGGTGACAACCTTCTCAGGAGGTCATTCCCTAGTAAACAAGGGGTGCCCTCTGGAGTCACTACTATGACCGGGTGTTTCACCTTGTGTCGCCCAATTTTAATGTCCAAATCTGCAGTCCCCTCGACGGGAATTTCCTTCCCGTCAAAGTTCTGCAGTTGTCCAGGAAGAGAGGTGAGAGGAATACGGCAATTCCTCCCCCTTCCTACATTCAGTGCATCAAAGGCCCTTCTGGACAGAAGGGTAGCTTGGGATCCAGTGTCCACCAGTGCCACAATTGTTCCCTGCCCCTGTACTTGTACCAGGGCATAATATCTTCCCTCCTCCTCCTCAAGGGAGCACAGATAATGCACATTTTTGGACAATTGGTGGGCTAACTTTCTGGGTTTGCACATTGAGAGAGAAGAGATTTGGGCAGAATTCTGTGGAGAGTCATGGGAATCTGAAAGAAAAAGTTTGCAACTGGATATTGATGCGGTTTTTGGTTCCCCTGGTTCTGGGCCGCCCCCCCCTTTTTGGAGGCATTCACCTGGATGGGTTTGAGCCAGGGGTTTTCGGTCTTGTTGGTTCTGGGATAGAATGATGGGCGGCAACAGCTCAATCCCCACATCTACCCAGTCTAGGTTGGAATCCCTTGGGACCCATTTTTCCTTGGGAGGAGTTCCCCCATCTCTGAAGGAGAAAATACTTTTCCCAAGATCCTCTGAGGATCCATCTCCCTCAAATTGGAAGACCTGTACCTCCTCCACAAAATGGGTCTGTTTGGGTCCTTTGTTTCTCCTACCTCCTCTTTGCTCCTTGGGTGGCAGACTTTCAGGGGTAGGAGATTTTGTTTCCGGTTCCTAGTTTTCCAGGGGCTGTTTATAAGTTGGGAAGGAAGCTTCCTCCAAGGCTTTACATCCCCCTTCCCCTTGTGCCTCCTCCCTGGGAACCGGTGGGTTATCGGGGTGCTGCCCCCGTCATTGTTCTGGAGCACTAGGTCCAGAGTTTGGGATATTCTGTGCCGGCATGCCCATCTGAGGGTTCTGTTGGGCCCTCAGCATGCGGCCCAAATCCTGTGCCATGTTCTGAACCTGACGCTTTAACTGGGAAACCCGCTCAGGCTGATACGGGGTCCTGTTTTCTCCCCTGGGCTGATCCCGGGAAGGGTAGCTATCCCTTCTCTGGTAATACCCTGGGTTGGGAAGATTTGGATACCCCTCCACCCTTGGCCTCCCCTCTCCCGGATTAGGTTGTCTGGGCTCAGGGAATTGGGGAAAGAAGGATGGATGGTTTTGGGGTTGGAAATTGGGTGGATACCTGGGAAAAAAGTTCTGCCCAGTGTTTGGGGAATTTCTGCCCTCCTGTGGGAAGTTAGGAGAGAAGTTCCCTGGGTCAGGTGCTTGGCTGGATCCCCCCCTTGGGCTGGAGGAGTCCACACATAACCCAGGATTGGTCCGTTTCCCTTATAGCGGGGACTTACATAGTCAGGGGAGCGGGGGACCCCATTTGTGGGATTACCTCCTTGACTCCCTGTCTGTGACTGGCCCGAGAGCCTTCTGGGCTGTGAATTGTTCGGTGCAGGCAGGTTTTTAGGCCCCCCATCTCCAAATCTAAAACGGGGGCAACCTTTACCTTTGCCACCTTGGCAGCAGCAGGGGTGCTGTTGGTTTTGGGGTTTTTGGGCTGATTCTTATTTTCCACCGGTTTTTGCACCTCATAGATGCGGGTGGCTTGTTCAATGACCCAGTCTAAAAATCTTTTCTCGTGAAAATCTCTCACGAGCTGGGTCATTATGTATTTGGGGAGTGCATGGAAAAATGTGTTGATGAATTCTCTGCTGTCCGTGCGCACCCTTCTGGTGGTCTGCGCAAAGGCACGCTTCAATTCTTGCACAAATTCTTGTGGGGCCTGATCCTCCCCACATTGCAAATTGTAGGCTGCCTTGCGAGCCTCTTGGGGATTCTGGTGAACAGAAAAATGTTTCAAGATGGCCGCCCTATGGGTGGACCATCTTGAATGATTTTGGTCCTCCAGCCCCGCAAAGAAACTGGAGTATTCTGGGGAGATTGTCCATTTGACGTACTGGATGCAGCTACTGCTGTCCTTCAAATGGAAAGTCTCCATCATTTGCTCAAAGAGCTCCAAGTGTTTCCAAACAGAAGTTCTTGTGATAAGGGGTGATGACACTCCTTATTGCCTTGATCTACTTTGAGGGGTCCTTAAGCAAGGCCCTTTTTGCCTTATTGGCCTTTTTGGTTCGGGTAACCCTGGTCCACTCATCCTCTGACTCAGAGGCACTGCTCCCAGAGGTGTCCGTCTGATCTTCCAGGTTTTCCCAGATTCTGCGAGCCTGGGAATGGCTGGCAGAATGTGGGGACCTGGTCTCCTGTGTCCTGGGCCGCTCAGAGGAGTCTTCAGATCCCTCCTTGCTGCCAGGATTTGATGGGTACCCCCCACTGACCTAACTGGGCGGAGGTTTTCAGGATGCCCTTAGTGGGCCTACTCTCCTGGGGTTCCCCACTAAATTGCACTGTGTTTAGGTGCCCATACCCGGATGCCCGCCCATCCATTCCTGGGAGGTACTGGCCTATGAACCCCATACTTTTGGCCGGATAGTAATCTGCCCTCCCTGTGGCCCTGTGCTCATGTGCGCCAGGGGACATGGGGTGGCAGAGTCCAAGGACTGGGAGAGAAGAAGGCCTCTGGTACTAGGGCTCCCGAGGTTATGCTCAGGTGTTTCCCTTTCCCAGCGAACTTCATCTCTATCAGCCCCTGCTCCCTGTTGCAATGCAAGAGCCTGCGCTTTCAGTTCCTCAGTTAAGGCCTTACTAGACTCCATCAGTCTCTCCTGCATGGCTACCTGTTGCTGGAGCCTATCATTGTGCTGACAGAGAGCCTCATTCTCTCTCTGTGCTTCCTGGTTGGTCCTGGAGTACTGGGCCAGCCTTTGCTGCAGGAGGGTTACCTCCAGAGTCCCATCCCTACTGGCCTGCTCCTTTCTTGCCAGAGCATCTTCCACCCTCCTGGTGAGCTCTAACAAGTTCTGATGCTCTTTTTGGAGGTCACCCAGCCCCTGGAGGGCCAGGTGATTTCCTTCAATGTTTTCTTTTAATTGGCAGACTTCCTGGCCTAAGGTGTCCCTTTCCTGACTAAGAGCCTGCATCTGTGCCGCCAGGTCGTCCCTCTGCCTTTGAAAGGCACAAGCTTTCTGGCGTTCTTGATCAAACTCTGCCTGGCTATCCAGGTATTTCAAAATCAATTTATTGCTTTCCTCTTTCTCCCTATCTAGGTGGCTTTGCAGGGTGACTACCTGCTCTGCGCATGCCCTATTGAAGTCCAGTTGTTGCTCCAGCCTTTTCTGGTTCTGCAGTAGGGCGTCCAAACCTTCTTGGCACTCCTCCTGCAAGGCCAGAAATCTGTTATCCTGGTCAGACTTTTCCTGTTGCAGGATATCCATTTCCTCCTTTATTTTAATAATATACTGCCTACTATCATGTTCTGACTCCTGGCTCCTCTGCAGCCTCTGCTCAGAAGAGACCAGGTCAGATTGGGCCTTCTCTAATGCCATCAGTTGCCTATTTGCCAGATCTTGGCCTTCAGCACATTTGTCCTGTATGGCTCCCATATGTAAATATAAATATGCCGCTACCCTGGCAATCTTGGTGTGCTCATCCTTGGCCTTAGGGGCCATATATAGTTCACTCAGGGCCACATGTAAGGGACCCTGATCTCTCCATATATCTGACCCTGTTTCAGTGATCTGGGGTGCGACTGCCTGCAACCAGACCACCTGGTCCTGATGAGCCCACTCCTCTCTCACAAATCGCTTATGTAAGAGGTGTTCTCTGGCTATTTTGATATCTACCAAGGTCGTCATTCTGGAACTTGATTTCCTTCCTGACTTACAGAAGTTTGTATTTTATTTTGCAAAACAGACCGTTTCCTCAGAGCGTTCCTTTGAGGAGTGCTTTACAGCGTGGTGATCTGACCAGTTGTATGTATCCCGTCAGTTAGCACACTGTATTTAAGCTGCACAAATGGTAGATCTAATCCAGAATCCCCGGCTACGAGCCCCCACTTTGTTAAAGACTCCAATCAAGCAGTCCCACTAAGTCAGTGCCTTGTCTGGGATTGCTCAAGGGAAGCCCTTATTTATACATTTTTATGTCCAGTTTGTGTACTCTGGATGACAACCCTTATGTCCAGAGCGGATCACACTGTCAAAGGCAGCACTGAAATCCACAAAACATAAATACAATGGCATGCCCAGGTAAATATATGCATCAGATATATGTATCTGGAGAATCCAGATAGAATGGAAGGCGTTAAAGCCCTTTCTAAAACTCTTCTTTGATAGCATTAAATCCTTTTATCATCGTGTTGATCATTTGTAGCAGCTCCCACTTGGTGATTTGCAGCCACTGGCAGGTATATTATCTGTAAATATCACTGCTATTTGGCTGAACAACTTATGTTCTTCTGCAATGTCATAATATGCTTCTATTGATTTTGCTGAGAAGTAATTGTTTCTCCTCTGTCTGCTTCGGTAAAACAATCTTTTCTTCCTAAAGCGTGTGTCTATTTTTGGGAAGTCTAATCTGCAGGTCTCTTTGTGGCACTACTAAGGCTTGTATGCTTACCAGCACCAATGAACAAACTCTTCTCAATTTTGGTGGCAACTTTATATATGTTCTTGATCCACAGGCCCAATAATAATAATAATAATAATAATTTGGCATTTATATAGCGCTACGAACCCTCAGGTATCTGAGCGCTGCTTATTATTACCCACGGTGTGTGGCACTCATTTATCGACCTCGGAAGGATGAAACGCTGAGTTTGGCGCTGCCGGGATTCGAACCTGCGTTCGCAGGCTCTGCACTGATGTCAAAGCGAGCGCTCTACTCGCTGTGCCACTTGACCGGCTAATAATAATATGGTCCATCAGGACTATGGTCCATCAGGACTGCTGTTCTTTCCTTCATACCTGGTACATCGAAAACTCTGCCACACTTGCAGTTTTCTCCAACTATCACTGTACCATTATCTCTGAAACATAAGGACACTTTCTTCAGGGGTAGTAATTGCAATGGCCCTCCCTCATTGTCGACACATGTCAACAAGCTTAGGCCATCGGGTTTTGCATTCCTTTTCTGCATTTGACACAACTACTTCACATTGACCGGTTAATGTCGCTTCTTTGCACACAATCAATCCTTCAGCCCATCCTTCAGGAGCAAGCAATCTTCCTTTAATTTGTAGTTGATCCCTTTCCCAGCATTCTTCTATTTCCTTCCCTTTCTTGTTCTTGCATTGTAGCATCTTGATTCCTGCTCCATTTATTCCAGACTATTAGTATTTTATTATCTGATGCATTATTTCTAGATTCTCTCTTGACTTTATAACTTGTACATACTTGTCTTCTCTCTGAAATGTCGCTTTATTCACTCACACTATGGATGCTGTTGTGCCTTGAAACTGTCCTCTGGTTAGGCAAAGTGCCAGACGTTTTAGGCAATGTGCCTTCTTCACAGATACTTCTGTTGCTATGAATATTTTAGAGATTCCCAAAGCATATGGTATCAGGGAACATACGTAGCATCTTTCATCTGACATTCTCCTTCCCAGCTATTTCATGAGCTGATACCATAAATTATTCTTTAAATGAGCCAAATTTTCATGATACGTATTAATATCTTAATGATTTTCCCCAATATCCGTTTTAAATCAAAATAAATGCCTAGTAATATTATAAAAAATGCTGTTTGCGATTTTATCAGGGGCAACTGTAAATGTTTCATTGTCATCTATCATCAAATCTGTATTAATTCTTATACTTGCCTATATTATTTCTTAAAACTTGTCTACATGTGACAGTGACCAGGAGGAAAACACAAATCATAATGCAGAATGACTCCACAATTATAATTCCATGGAAACTCATTGATTCTCTTGATGGCAATGCATCTCTTATATCCTGAAACCTCCAAATTGTTGCTCACACTTTTAATATGTAACTCAATCTCTATGAATCACCCCTTTATATCAAGAACTGTAAGATGATTGCAACAATTATTCTTAAAATACAATTATTCTTAGAATTAACAAAAAATGTCAGGACATTAATCTATCTTCTTATTAAAGCTGGATAAGACTAATATGTAGGTAAAAATAGCATACAAGAATATGTGAAGTGTTATTGAAATAGGTAACGTAAAGATTAAGTGTGCTTTTCTGCTTTCAGCTCCGTTGCTTCAATGCATAGTCTTTAAAAAGTTCCAGATTAACTGCAAGTCTATTTACTCCTTGCAAATTGTAAAGGATATTAGCCTTTAGTCCATGGTGCTGTTGTGTCCTTCACTTTCCTTGTCTTTACTCTTGGCCATATAACAATTGTGCATACGTGGAACCTCATCTCTTGATTCACTGTGGCTAGTTACAGGAGGGGTCAACATTTCTCCTTTATATGGCTCAATATCGTGCAAATGAAGCCAGTCTCCCTGTCCTTTTAACTTGGATGTTCTAGGTGTGACTTCCTCCACTTCGTATGGACCTTCAAAGCGAGGAGTATCCCAAGTGCGTACGAATTTGCGTACAGGCACCTGGTCTCTTGGGTATAAGCTTGGCTGTTTTAACAAGTCATCTGCTTTAATGGGTTGAACATCTTTGTTGCTTTTCTTTGACCCCTCCCTTCGACACTTGACCAGTTGGGACACGAAAGAAAGACTTGCAGTCATTGTTGTTAGGTAATCATGCATCTCATCAACATGTGTCTTCGCTATACTATGAGCTTTCATTTTTAACCTAGTGGAGGAGAAAGGGGATTTATCATGCAGCGTCCAGTCACCAACTCATGAGGAGTTAGATGGTGAACTGAGCCAGGATGATTCCTTAGAGCATATAAGGCTAAGGGTAGGCAATGTAGCCATCCCTTTGTCAAAGTTATTTTTATAGTTGCTATCCTCGCCTTCAATTATCTGTTTGATCATTCACAGACACCATTTGCCTGTGGGTGATAAGCGGATGAATACGTATGTGTAATGCCTACTAGAAGAACTATTTGTTCAAACAGCTCATTTACAAAATGCGGTCCCATTGTCAGACAGCAAAACCTCACACACAACCCACCTTGGGAACCATTCATGCACAAGGAAAAAGGACATACCACAACCAGCATATATCTGTAACCGTTGCATGTCTGCAGAATATCTTCATAATCCAAATGTAGTTGCTGAAATGGGCCACTGGGTCTAGGGATTGCTCCTCTCGCTGTTTGCAAAGTGTTCCCTGCAGTACATTTATGGCACACAATGCAATTTACAATAAACTGTGCGTTCTAACAAATTTGGTGAGAACCACTCTTCTGAAATTGTTGCATCTAGACTCTCTCGAGACGGATGCACGGTGTAGTGGAGTTGCTCCAATGCTACCCTCAATGATGCTAGAGGCATAACTGGCTTTCCAGTGCTATCCAGTCTCCAAATTGCCTCAGTGGGGGATAGAGAACAGCCCTGCTTCTTCCATAGGTCCTTCCCTTCTTGTGGTGCTCGCCCTTGTATCTCAATTAACTGGATGATAGACTGCATTTTAAATGATGAAATTACATCTTTTAGATCTTTTTGTTGTTGAATAGATAGCTCTAAAGGAATTAACTCTTCACAAATCAAACATGATAGTATTTTGACATGGGTGGCTGACGGGTTCTCTTTCCACTCTTAAGAGATTTATGTCATATAAATACACCTTCTGTTTTCTCTCTGGTTGGGCTACTGTATAAGTACAGGCTCCCGTTTGTTCTAAAATTTTGTAAGGCCCATGCCACTAAGAGACAAGTTTGTTTTCTGAGGTGGGTAAGAGGATCAATACTTTCTGTCCTATGGAAAAAGATCTTAAGCTCACCTTCATGTCATATGTAGATTTTTGATGACTCTGTACATATGAGTATAGACTAGATCTCGAACAAGTTTCATATGTTCTCGCATTTTAGTAGCGGTTTGCAAGATGGGAAGGGGTGCCTCTTCTCATTATTCCCAGGTTTCCCCGGAGCATGTCCAGGACGTCCCTAGGCTCTCTACCATAAATTAGTTCAAAAGGAGAGAATCCTTTAGATGCCTGAGGGGTTTTCATTACTGCAAATAGTGTCCAAGGGATCATTTGATCCCAGTCTTTCCCATCCTTATCCACCAATTTCCGCAGGATGAATTTTAGTGTTTTATTGAATTTTTCCACCAAGCCATCAGTTTTGGGATGGTGCACAGAAGTTCAAAAGGTAGTAATATGGAGCAGTTCTTTGACGTCCGACATATGCTTGCTCATGAAATTCGAACCTTGATCGATTAGTATTTCCTTGGGAAAGCCGACCTTGGAAAAATATGGTAAAATGTGTTCAAGAATTTGTTGGGTGGTGTTGTTCCGCATCGGTAACGCTTCGGGGTATCCGTTTGCATAGTAAACCATCACAAGGACATATTTGTTGCCTAATCAGGATGTTTCTAAAAGTCCAATGATATAATCCCAATCCTTGAAAAAGGGACGTCTATGATTGTTAAGGGATTCAGAGGGGCAGGTAATGGAATATGTGTACTGGTCTTTTGACAAATGTCACATGTCTGAACAAAGGTTTTGATATAAGCATGGATACCTGGCCAGTAAAACTTCCCACTGATATGTGCTTTGGCCTTGGAATGTCCTAAGTGCCCCCCGGTAAGGTGGGAGTGCACACTCTGCAGTACAACCTTGCAGTGGCTTTTGGGGATTACTAACTGGGTCTTCATTAAGCCTTCCATGGAGGTTTCTCTTCTATATAGCAACCCCTGCTTTATGAAGAAAAAGGGTCTTCCTTTCTCTATAACCACTCCTTCCAGAATAGCTTGTAAAAAAGCGTCAGCAAGAGCTGTAACGTTTCACTGGGCGAAGGCTAGGTCAGGATAAATAGGTTCTTCTCCCTGTCCTTCTTCAATGTCAATCGGTTCATCAGCTTCCCCAAAGCCTAATAAACCTCTTCCTGTTTCATCTGGTTCACTTTCATTAAACTGAGAAAATAGAGCCAATTCCAAAATTCCTTGAGTAATTTGATCCCCTTGACGTGCGTCAAATGGGACTTCACCATGATTCTATAAGAAAATCTTTACATCTCCCCAGAAGTCGGGATTGAGGACACATGCTAAAACGTCTATACCAAACTTCCACGCGAGGCCACATTTTGTGGCCAAACTTATGTAATGCCCTGGAGGGGGTATTAAAAACAAATTGGTAGCAATCATTCCTATTTTCCCAAGGGGGGATAACAGCCTCCCTACTGCTACAGATATCAAAACCTATGAATTCTTTCATGGCAAAACAAGGGCCAGATGCTCCATGATTGAGTTTTTGAAATCGTTGGGTTCCCCAATTAGTTTCAATTGAGTCACATCCCACCTCTGGCACCATATGTATGGAAGGTATGGCATCATGATCTGGCAAGGGACCAAAGAAGAAGAACTTTTACCTCTGGCTTAACCAACAAGACAGATTCTTGATGTTTACCTCACACCACAGCACAAGATCACTGGACTTCCTCGACATCACGATCACACTGGACGACACAAACAATCAACTATATGTGAAACCGTTCAATAAACCAACAAACAAAAACACGGTAATTCACTATACCAGCTTTTATCCTCGACGTGTGAGGGACAACCTCCCACTAGGACAATTCCTGAGATTTAAAAGAAACAGCACCAAGAGGGCAGACTTTAAAGCTGAGTCAGACAAAATGCAAGAACGCCTTATCAACCGAGGCTATCTCATCAAAGTGACTACAAATGCCCGGAAGCGAGCTAGCAATAACAATAGAGATGCCTTATTGGAATATAAAGAGCAGAGAATGGAGAAAAAAAAGAACTGAACAAATTGTTTTCGTCAACACCTACAGTCAGATGTCCAATAGCATCAAATAAATCACAGGGAAACATTGACATATTAAGGAAAAGAGTGATCAATCGATTCCGAGAGCAATCATTGCCTTTAAAAGGAGCAGGAATATTAAAGACCTGACAACTCGGAACAACATCAGCTTGACACCTGTTAAAGAATTAACATTACCCCAACAGTGGGCTTTGCCGGCCATGGTTGGACACCACCCCTGTGGACACTGTACGTGTTGCTCTGGAACCAAAAAAAGCACTATAATAGATATAGGATTGTCAACATCATGGCAACAGAAGACATTCTCAAACTGCAACTCACCAATGGTCATTTACGTTATATGGTGCCCATTGCCTGAAATTCTATATAGGCAAAACAGAGTGAAAGGTCAAGATCAGGATCTGTGATCATAAAAGCTGTATCAAGAATCGCATGTTAAATGCACCACTAGTGGATCAATGGACGGAATTTCAACACAGGATTGAAGATATAAGATAGTCTGTTGTATACAAACTCAGACAAGGAGTAGACAGTAACAAGGACAAAAGATTACTCTTGAGAAAAGAACAAGAGATTATTTTTCTGACCGGCAGTGTGCTGACTGGTCTAAATGACAAGATCGACTTGTACATGTAGATGATTCCAGTTCACAAACAATGAACAGAGCCTTACCTCGGCTATAGGCTCAGATAATGTTTGAACAAGTAAGATGTTAAATATCAGCTAGAATAATCGCGGATGCGGTCACCATGGTGGGCCCTTTTTCGTACACCTGTAAACGAGCTAGGCGGTGCCAGTAACTCGTTTCTAATATAGTTCAATCTGTTTCTGCGCGGCCACCGACAACAGTGCTCAACATAGAAAGAGGACAGGTTACCAAGATGCATTTCCATAACAACGAGCTGCTCAAATAGGGACCCGGAGGGAAGAACTGCACGGACGTCAGTACAGAGCGCCAGCATATCCTGATGCACATGCAAATCAGAGAAACGCGAACATAGACAACACGGACGGATGGTAAGCAGCCATACATACGGAGCAAAGAAGCCAGAAGGCTAATCAATCGCTGAACTTGTGTAGAACAACTGGGGCATTTTCAGATATTACAATATAAGGATATGTTTTCTACTTCCCGCTGCGATCCAGAGCCAAGACCACGAACAGAGGACGGGTATTCCACTGTGCCGACACTTAATCAAGCACCTCGTAACGCCGGGTTGCCATCGGTAAAATCCCAACTTGCCGGATCTACGTGATGCTTAAGGTAAGATTTCGAAGTATCGAATTGGACTGTTCCATAGTTTCAGTAAACTATTAACCCGCGGGAAGTAGATACAGCTAATAAAGACCTCTCTGTCATGTATATCTAATTTAATCTAACGCTCGCGATTGGGCTTTCCCGCTCCTCTGGATTAATGAACGGTCTTATTACTGTAGACAGCTGTAGTGACGACAGCATACTCTTGGAGCAGACCGTACAAAGTATCTATCAGCCTGTTATCCTTCAATCAAGGTGACCCAACACAAGTGGTTGCCATCAAACCGCATGGAAAATGGAGGGTCCCGCATATACGCCTGCAGAATTAGAGCCAGGAACAATGTGATAGTACAGCAAAATCAGTAGAAAAGCATTTGAAAAATCAAGCTAGACAACTGTATGCCTAGTGGTAATGATCTTCCTCCATTTAGATTGGATTACTTTTCAAAACCGAAAGAGAGTCGGGAGCCACCGTAATTGATGAATAGAGTTCCAGCACATGAGCTGACGTTTAAATGACAGTTCACTGGGACCTCTAACTGGTAAGAACATTAACCTGCCTGCACGATGGTTGACCTGAGGGGTGGTTAATTCAGATCAATGTGGGTATTATTACACTTGAGACACTCCACATAATTGCCCCTAGACAAATTTAACACCTCAGAGTCCTAATGAGAGAGATAGACGCAGTGGTGTCCAGACAAGGTTAGACACTACGATGTTAGAGAGGAACTGTGATGTGGGGGTCCTTAAGAGAGATGTGTCAGAGTAAGGTTCTTACTGCTGGTAGCCTAGATTGATTTAAAGAATCTGTGAGCTGCGGTGAGACTTATGCTCCCTAACATATGGATCTTCGATATCCAATGCATGTTATATATTTTGTATTGTAGGGGAAGATGCCCAGAGTTGTTGAAAACTCTTTGGCTTGGGGAGTTAAGACCGGCTCGATCAAGTGGAACTCAACATCATCAGTTTTGTTCTGTTTTGCTTGAATAGTTTTTGTTTTATGAAGAGTGCAATTCTACATATCAACACATGCCCCTGATGAATTTCCCACACTTTACACAAGGGAAAGAAACATGTTGGGCCATATGAATACGAGTTGGTGGAGAATGAATATGTGTTTTAAAAAGCGGAGGATGAATCTTAGCATGGGTTCAGTAGTATGAATGGGATGTAAGAGAAATGGTGCTTTTGAATGAGGTTTAAGGAGCAGAAAATTACACAGCACCAGACATTGAGTATGGGGCAAAATATAATTCCTGCCTTTTGGTGTTGTGTTTTTGTCTTTAGCATCACTCTTTCTTTGAATTAATATAAGTTGTTATATTGGAAGACGGTACAACTAGCAATGGTATACTCTTCCCTTGCTGCAGCAAAATCAGTTACACCAAAGGCATTCTCTGTCTGCAAATTTAAGGTTTACTACCTTGAAGGATTGCCTGGTGGTATTACTTCCTTCAGCCTCCTTCAGTTGTTTTATGGCATCAAAGTAAGACAGATCCAAGTGATCACAGTTCAAGGGGGTTTATTAAACTGTAAAATGGGTCTAATAAACACCTAATCTAAACCTAAATCTAAGATGGGAGCAAGCTATGACCATCAAATAATAGTGATACAGTCCTAGTGGAGCCTAGTCAAATAACATTAGTCTATACTAAAAATATAATATTGCCAATCCTTACCGCTATGTTACAAAAGAGTGTGGGATAATGTTCACAAGAAATGAAATAAGTGTTCACAAAATGATAAGTCAGGATGTTATGACTGGGGTCTCCCTTCCCCACGTTTTTAGTACGGGTCAAGGTGCGACTCTCGAGCAAAGCACAATCCTGGCCATTTCCGACATAAGCTTAAAGTTACTATTCTCAGTATCAGGGCCTTGTGTCCCCAAGTCTCTTCTCATGCAAAGTCTCTTGCCTCAGAGGGGGTAAATATAAGGGTACCTGTAAATACCATAGGTCTTCCAGGTAAGATAAGTAGAAAATAAATAATAGACCTAGGCATACATGAGGCTAGCGACACAATTTACACAATTACAAATCCGTTCTTGCAATAGAAAAATATATTTTTATTTTCACATATAATTTTCAGGTTCTTTAGTCAGAACATATTTACATAAATATTTTTTGACATCATCCTCTCTTCTTTATACTTTCACTCATACACAAAATATATATTATCTTTTCTTTTTCACAAAACAGTGAGACCTCAGTCATCACAAAGGAACATAAGACAATCCTGCCTGTATCAGTATTATCTTCTCTGTATCTTAATACACATTTAGATGTTCCCAGAGTAGTTATATACTTCCTCTTAGATCTACATATGTTTTGGTCGATCTTGGACCCCACTGGGTCCGCTATCTATCTGACCTTCTTTAGGATCTAGGATCCACTCATCAGGGTTCCCCATATAACGGAAGATGTCTTCTGTGGTATGTCTCTCTAACCCAACTCATGTCGGAGGTGGTGTTGATTCCAGAAATCAATCCTCCATGTCACTAGATTAGATCACATGCACCTAAAAATGTATCTTCTATTGATATCGGACACCTTTCCTTTCCTCACGTGATTCCAATTCCTTTCCATACACAGAAAGGAATTGGAATCACTGCGAGGAAAGGACACACTATACAATAGGAGTGCACTGGGAAATAGTGGAAGGTGGCACCGCAACTACCCTACAATCCTCTAAACTACATATAGGGGTGGCAGCGGACGGGGTAGATGTTGTGTGAACCAAGAATCTAATTCAGAACAGTTCTAGCGAGGGAGACAACCTAGATGTCCGATATCAATAGAAGATACATCTCTAGGTGCATGTGATTTAATCTAGTGACCTGGAGGATTGATTTCCGGCATCAACACAACCCCCGACATGAGTTGGGTTAGAGCAGACTTGTCCAACCTTTTTGAATGTGGGGCCGAAGCATTAACATTTTGTCACTCTGTATCTTAATACACATTTAGATGTTCCCAGAGTAGTTATAATCCCTTCCTCTTAGATCTACATATGTTTTGGTCGATCTTGGACCCCACTGGGTCCGCTATTTATCCGACCTTATTCAGGGTCTAGGAACCACTCATCAGGGTTCCCCATATAACAGGAAGAGTGATGTCTTCTGTGGTATGTCTCTCTAACCCAAGGTTGTCCAACGTACGGCCTGTGGGCAACAATGCAGCCCTCCGAGCCATTTCATGTGGCACGCAAGGCTGAACAAACAAAGGAATCCAAAATGAACAAGCTGGCATGTTGCAGCCGGCTTCGTGTGATCCAGCAGCTCGGCCCAGCCCTGCATCACGGTGACTGAGGCCTGGTACCTTTTTTTTATCATTTGTTTTGTTGCAGGCCACGCCACGGTCCGGTTTATTTATTTATTTGATCAGGGTTTGTCGGGTCCGTGGACCCGATTAATTTATTTATTTCTGCAATGCTGGGTCCGACCAGCATTACAAAAATAAATAAATTATTCTGGTCCATGGACCGATAAACATCGAGCAGATAAATAAATAGACCAGGCCGTGGCGGAGCACTGTTACTGCCTCTGGTGTCCCCTGGAAGGGGGCACCAGAGGCAGTTACAGCCCATGGCCTGGTTTATTTATTAATTTGTATGGGTGTGGATGTCCTGTGAGTGTGCTGCTTTCCCTATTTTGCCAACCTCTGAAGCCTGAAAAGTAGATGCATGCATGCTTGACATGCGGCCAACTTTACATCAGACCTGCAGATGAACTTAACTGGTCTGCTGTTAAATATCAGTTACCAGTTTAATGGTATCCACTACCGAATAATTGCTCATTTTACTAAACCCAATATGATAGCTCAGTGGGTTGAGCGCTCATTGCTGCGATGTGTGTGCTTTCAGCTTTCAGCATTACATTCAACTTCTCTATGCTTTGGAATTCGACTATGCCCCTGATTAGTTGCAATGGGCCTGAGGGATTCTTGGAATTTGAAAGTATATTTTACATTGTTATACCCAGTGATCCCATATCTCCCTGCACAATGGGGTCACACCAACTAAGCATCCACATGAATTACCCTTGCTTTCTCAGTACTGTTGCTCAACTAAGTTTAGGGTTCTTTTGTATGGGAAAGCATTCCTAAATGACTCATTACTAATTTGGCCTAAAAGACTGAAGAGTATCTTGGCAGTAAACAGTTCCCTGTTTGTTTGTTTGTGCTCCTTCAAGATATTTGGCACACGCCAATGCCTCTTCAGGCATAGCATGTGGAAAGGTGCTTTCTCTGAAATCATCCTGAGATACACAGGGTGTATTGTTCAATACCTGATTCTTTTCACCCGGAAGATGGATTTTTATTCTCCTCTCCTGACTCTGTTCTGTTCCTTCTTGTCGCACAACATCCTATGAGAATAAGGGCCAGCATTCATCTCTTGCTATCTGAATTGGTTCTGTTTGCTTCAAATGTTTTCAATTAATTTAGTTTGGTGTTTGATGGAAAATTGAAAGCTTGCATTGCTAGGCAAATTTTGTCCATCGCTCTATCTTTCTTCTTAATTTAGATGACAAAATCATTGGTAACAAAGTGGCGTAGCTTGTTGTGTAGGGGAGGCATGGTATCACAAGTATGACACGTACACAATAGGTACAATATGAAAAACTGTTATTGAAGTTTTCTGGGGTTGGACAAACTCCTACTTTGCCCTATGACTAAGATGCGAGTAGTCTTCAATTGAGTTCACCTTTGGGTGATCAATTTTCCACATGTTATCTTTTGAATGGGATTATACTTCTTTCATTACCACAGAAGTAATTAATGTGTATTATAGAGATAAGCTGCCATATGTATTGGGCACACTGCACATGCTCAAGCAGCATCAATCATGCTTTGTACAGGACAATGCTGGCCTAAATTGGGAATAACCTGCATAGACATTTTGCTACAGAGGCATATCTTGGCCACAACCAGCATGCCAATGTGTTACATCAGTGACAGTGCTGTCTTACACTGTGGACACATTGATCATTAAAATGTGTTGTACATTCCACGTCACCAACAGCAGACAAGAACATTGTAGAACACATGTTCCCCTTTAGAACTGATTGTAAACCTATGGCTTTTTGTCCACTTCTTCTGCTGTAAAATGCACCATTTCAGCCCCATATTTGAAAAAAAAACTTTGGGGGATCCCCCCAAACCCTCCCTAGATCGTTATAGCTCCCTTGCTATGCTTGGTCGCCCCCACTATTTCTGAAAAATATCAACACACACACACACTGGAAGAAATCACAAGAAACTAACCTTTGATCACTGTCCTGGACATCAAAAACTATCTTTGGGGCTACATGGCTATCACTGCCTGTGCTGCTATTGTGTCAAAGGTCACACAACATCGATTTTGAATATACTGCTTTGGGTGAGGGTGTTGACTTTTGGCTCGCCGGCCCACCGGGTGACAAAAAGTTAATGCTTCGGCCCCACATTCAAAAAGGTTGGACAAGCCTGCTCAAACCCATCTTATGTCGGGGGTGGTGTTGATGCCAGAAATCAATCCTCCAGGTCACTAGATTAAATCACATGCACCTAGAAATGTATCTTCTATTGATATCAGACACCTAGGTTGTCTCCCTCGCTAGAACTGTTCTGAATTAGATTCTTGGTTCACACAACATCTACCCCGTCCGCTTCCACCCTTATCTGTAGATTAGAGGATTGTAGGGTAGTTGCGGTGCCACCTTCCACTATTTTTCAGTGCACTCCTATTATATAGTGTGTCCTTTCCTCGCCGTGATTCCAATTCCTTTCTGTGTATGGAAAGGAATTGGAATCACGCGAGGAAAGGAAAGGTGTCCGATATCAATAGAAGATACATTTCTAGGTGCATGTGATCTAATCTAGTGACATGGAGGATTGATTTCTGGCATCAACACCACCCCCGACATGAGTTGGGTTAGAGAGACATACCACAGAAGACATCTTCCATTATATGGGGAACCCTGATGAGTGGTTCCTAGATCCTGAAGAACGTCATATAGATAGCGGACACAGTGGGGTCCAAGATTGACCAAAACATATGTAGCTCTAAGAGGAAGGAATTATAACTACTCTGGGAACATCTAAATGTGTATTAAGATACAGAGAAGATAATACTGATACAGTCGGGCTCAGACCAATCAGAGCACTTGCCAATTTAGACAGCGTCTTCCCAAAGGGTGATCTCATCTCGCTGGGTCACTCTGTGGACCGCCATCAAGCGCAGGCTTTATACCATCACAGTTTGCAGAGCATCCCCCTCAGCTGTGCGAAAAACACCTGTTTTACAATAACAAAACTTCTGTGATGTGTCAAGGAATTTTGATTGCACAAGAGATTTGACTTGACCCTTGTATGTCCACCTTAACACCTTAAAACTGCTTTCCCATTAGCCACTTGGTACTAGTTTCCTTACTCACAATGTTCAACACAGTCTCTTTGTTCAGGAGAGGGGTACCAGTCAGAGACCTTTGACTGAGCACCCACGTGGTGCCAGACCCCCATTATCTCTGGTACCAAGTTTGTTCACAAAAGACCTCTTGTCTGTTTATCTTCTTAACCTTGCCACTGCAACCTTGAGTCTAACACAGGCCTGTCGACTAACAGGTTCTTCTGACTCACCAGCTGCGCTGAACTCATGTTCAGCCCACATTGTGCTGTGATGAACTTGTTGGTGGTTCCTTTGTCACTGGAGTCAAGGACGGTTCCAAATGGCAACCACGTCTCCCCGCTTTGGCTATCAGTGCGGGAGGGTACCACGTACAGCTGACATCCGTCAGACCATTTGCCAGCTGCGCTTCCCGGTCTTATGTTCCTTTCATCTGAGGCTTTGTGGGTCTGGGTTGAAAAGGGCAAGGTCATCTCCCTTCTTGACATCCTTTCAGGTCCCCCTGCCTTTCTCCTCTGTTTGAACTGCCATCCTGCAATGGCTGCTTCCTCATTTTTATTTTTTTTATTTTTGGATTTGTAAAATGCGCTGCAGCCCATGGGCATAGAGGCGCTATCAAGGATACTTAAGAAGGCTTGCTTAATGGTTACAATAAGCGTCCCAAGAAACATTTGCTCTAGTTGGTACAGTTCAGAGAAGCAGAAATGTATATTGCAAAGGTGTGACACATTCAGTGCGGAAACATATGTTCAGAATCGCACAAGCGGTAAGCCCTGTAGACAAAGAGCCTAGTTTTTAAGGCCTTACGGAAGGCAGCATGAGATTCGATTGATCTGATCTCGTTCAGGAGGTTGTTCCAGAGAGAGGCAGTCATTGAGGGCAAGCTCGAGCCCACAGTGCGTACTCTGCGCGTGTGAGGAACCAAGATGCGGTTGGCAGAGGTGGCCCTGGACGGTCTGGTCACTGTTTGTTTGGAGATCCTTTGTTAGAGATACGTGGGTGCGAGTCTGTTCAGACATTTGTGTGTTAAGGCAAGTGTTTTGAAGACAACCCTTTCTTTGATAGGTAGCTATTGTGCCTGCCTCCTAACCAGTGAGATGTGTTCCCTGCATGAAATGCCTGTTGCGGCCTTTAAGGCATTGTTCTGGGCAATCTGGAGCTTAGCCAAGTTTCTTTGAGAGGTTCCGATGAAGAGGGCATTGCAATAGTCGAGTCTGGAGCCAATAATGGCTCTGGCTATGGTAATGCAGTTCTTTTGGGTCAGGAAAGGCCTGACAGCATTAATCAATTTGGAATAGTACGCTGCAGAGGAAGCTATGGCATTGACCTGCCTGTCCATCGTCAGGCTTGGCTCTAGGTATACGCCCAAGCTCTTAATGGTTTGTGATACTGTGATGGAGGTGTTCTCTATATTGAAGGCAAGATACTCTTTGTCGAGTTTGCTCAGAGTGAAGGGGGACCCAATCAACAAGAGTTCGGTTTTTTCACTGTTCAGACAGACTCATGCGTTCGGCCTTGTTCAGAGTGTGATCTAGTGCACCACCTTTTATCCCTATGGGGAAGGGAAAGGGTAGTCAGGTGTGTGTAGTTGTCTGCAATTGCCTGACACTTGTGCTGGGATAGGTCAGGTAAACAACTCGGGTATTAGTCTGTTGTCGTTCACGCTGTGAGAAAGTGTTTGTAAAAGGGGGCGAGGGGGTAGAGTTTCAAAGTATCCCACTGGGAAGGATGTGGAAAAGTTGTTATAAAGGAAGGGGATACTGCATCTGACCCTTCGGTGTCCCACTTTAAGTCCTCGAAGACCCCCATCCAGGTGATCCTCCCACACTGGTCCACCTCCAATAGCGATGGCGTGTCCCGGCCACTTGGATGACAGATGCCCGGGGACTAGCGGGTGAGACACCTTCAGGTTTCTCACAGTATGCCTTCCTTTACTATCTTTACTAAATGTATCATCTCATTTTTCCCCATTTTGGAGCTGAATGAGCACTCTTCTTGTTGTCTTTGCCTCAGGTACCCTTAAGACCCCTATTTGGAGTCTTTTTATTGTGTACCCTTCTGTCCCCTTGGAACTGGGAATCGAGGTATCCACTTCTGTTCTTTATTATCCCCAAAAATCCAGTTAACTTTAAACATATACATATATATGTATATATTCAAGGAAAACATTTTAGCCAAAGATTGTGGACACTGGCCCGTAGTTTGCTAAAGTCCATAGCTAGTGCCTAATCAGTGTATATACTATACAGTGTACAGAGTTGAAAGCTGTATCCTCTGGTAAAGGCCACAATCTATAGTTGGTAGCCTGTTCGGGTTTTAAAATATTCAGTGCACATGGGTGAAGGATGTGACCACTGTCCATTACTGAGGGCCATGACTAGTACCCATTCATGTGTTAAAATATATTTAATCCTGCACACTGACCACTGATGAAGGCCATGCATAATGCCAGTTGCTGCTATAATTGCTATTGTAATGTAATTAGTGATGTGATCCGTGATGTGATCTGTGATGTCATCATTGTGGTCATAGGCTGAGCAAAGTGTCCAGACAACTAGTATGGTCTTTGACCATGGTCAGGGGGCATAGCATTGGACGGGACCACTGTCCATTTTAAAATGCTACCAGACCATTAGCCATGGTCAGTGTGACAGTAGGCATTTGGAAGTCTTTTCTATTGTGGCTGTGTGTTTTCAGATTTTCTTATACGCGAGACTGTGGAGAAAAACAGAAGAAAATTGTTTGTAAAAATCGATAGAAAAAGGATCCACCTCACTATAATTTTAGATGCCCATACACTGTAATTAAGACTGCGTGTTGTCACCCATGCTATTAGATCTTGTGTAATTGTACCTATTAAATGTATACACACCTAGTTTACTGTTATGTATTAAACCTGCTTTCTTTAACTTTGTCTACCTTACATAACTACATGAGTAGTCTTTTATTGTATTGATCTTTGAACTTCTGTTGTATTATAAAATCCGAAGTGAGCCCCCCGTACTAAAATTGTGTAACAATGGTTATATCAAAAGTCAATGAACTTGAACCGCAGTTATATTTAAAAAATGTTTTTGGGTATTGTTTTATTGTATTTGTGTATTTATATGTGATGAGTAGTCCTTAAAAGGATTGTTTTAGGGGACACGGAGTGTACTATTTTAGCACATTTGGAATACTGTTTTGATGTTCTGAAGGAACACTGCATTTCCTTCATCAGTTAGGTGAACTCCATCATGTCTACAAAAATTGGAAATGTAGAACTGTATGTTGTTTGAAATCCATAATTGGTTGTGGTCTCTACTGAATGCTGAAACTACTTTACCATCATCAACTTTAAATAATTCCATGAGCAGTCATTTATTGTATTGACATCTTTTAAGTAACATTGCATCACTACTGTCTCTTTTGCATTTATATTCCATACTAATATTTTCTTTTTTTAAAGAAAATCTAATAACCGCAGCTACTCAGCACCCACCTGTTGTGTGGCATTGCAACCCACGGTTAAAAGTGGCACCCTGTGCAGCCAAGGCTGTATACCAGCAAATGGTACGTCGAGTGTTCGTGGACATGTGATATCTGTGGCTACAAGAGGGTTTTAATATGCGAGGGCTGCGGCTATAGAAAAAATAGGAGCGATTAGTCTTTTGAGGATTGCGCCTAGCGACAGCAACAGGCGGATGTGTTTAACCGTGATTATCCTGCACCCACTCGGTGCATCGCATTGTTATCCGTGGTTAAAAGTGTTCTGCTGTGCAGCCGTGGCTATTTACCAGCAAATGAAATTTTGGGTAGTTGTGCATGTGTCTTAGCCGTGTGTAAAAGCTGAACCGGCGAGGCTCCTCTATAACATAGGCTATAACAAGCACATGCGTGGGCACATCAGTGCTTTCTCGCTTTTTCGTTGGTTGTTCCGATATAGGCGCGGCTACTGTTATAGCTGCGTCTAGTGGACCATACATTTTCTTTAAAATAATCATATTTGTATGTTGATGATGCAGGTCAGAATGTTATCTGTGTGTGTTATTTTGTGTGTTATTTTGCGTGCTTATGTGTTCTCTTGTCTTATTTGAAGTTTTGAAGGTTTGCTTAGTTTGGTTTTCAGTTTGTAGAAAATGTATGTGTATTTGCGGCTACAAGAAAGATATGTAGCTGCATGAATAGCCACAGCTACTAGAGATGCCTGACAGGGTTTTATATGTGTTTCAGTGTTTCTAATTGGCTAGTGTTAATGTTGTAAATGTGTACTTCTTTGTGATATGTTGCAGTGACTATGTGTCGGCCATTTTATTTTTCTTACAATATATTCAGTTTTCTGCTTTTGATTTTGGAAAGTATGAAACGCACCATTTGGAACAAGTTACTTATGTGTAACTGTTGTTCTCCAGCATGGGTCTGGCATGGATTCACATGCTCATGAATATTCCCTGTCGTCAGGCTGGGAATCCTCGGTAAAGAAGAAATCAGTATCAGTTTCGTTTCTGATCTGTCTTTCTTAGTAGTAACCAATCACTGATCTCTGGGTCATACTGCCCCCAGCCAATGACTGCCCTCTCCCTAAGCCCCGCCTCTGGCAGCCATCCTCAGATGTGGTAGCACGCCAAGTGGCAGTATGACCAAGTGAAGAGCCGCAGAGGGGTAGGTGGGAGGGTTTGCATGTGAATCCATGCCAGACCCATGCTGGAGAACAACAGTTACAGGTAAGTAACTTGTTCCTTCTCCAGCATGGGGTCTGGCATGGATTCACATGCTCATGAATAAAAGAATACATAGCAGTATACACATGCACAACCAAGGGGGGTGGTAACAGGCTCAACATTAAGAATACCAACAACTCAACATTAAGCATCTCTTACCTCCTCACCAGGATCACCTTAAGCGAACAGGTTGCGCAGCACTGCTTGGCCGACCCTGGACTCCTCCCTGGAGTCCCGATCGACGCAGTAGAATCTTGTGAAGGTGTGCGTCGACCTCCACGTAGCAGCCCTGCAGATGTCCAGCAGGGGCACACCAGACAGGAACGCCGTGGTAGCAGCGATCACTCTGGTCGAATGGGCTCTCGGACGGCCGGGCAGCAGTCGGTTTGCCAACCGGTGAAAATGCATGATGCAGCCGGAGAGCCATCTGGAAATGGAAGTCTTCGAGAGAGCCTTCCCTTGATTCACAGACCCAAAGTTCACAAATAGTTGTGACGTCTTACGAAAACTCTTCGTGCGGTCCACGTAGAACTTCAGCGCTCTAGCTACATCCAGCGAGTTCAAAGTCCTCTCGGCCGGCATCGAAGGCGACGGGAAGAAAACTGTTAACACCAAGGGCTCGTTGAGGTGGAAGTCCGACGGCACCTTGGGCATGAAGGAGGGGTG
This sequence comes from Ambystoma mexicanum, assembly GCF_040938575.1. Lineage (NCBI taxonomy): Eukaryota > Metazoa > Chordata > Amphibia > Caudata > Ambystomatidae > Ambystoma > Ambystoma mexicanum. Next base: position 1,357,746,940 of record NC_090937.1, on the reverse strand, counting down.
CATCCTCAGCACTACCCTTGTGTCATGAAAAGTCAAGTATGGAGGCTTGCAAGATAGGGCCTGAATCTCTCCCACTTGTCGTGCAGAGGTGATGGCCACGAGGAACGCTGTCTTCCATGACAGGAACTTCAAAGGCGCTGAATGCATAGGCTCGAATGACGGTCCCATGAGCCTGGTCAGCACCACATTAAGCTCCCACGCAGGGGCAGGGGCCTTCACCGGCGGGAATAATCGGAATAGTCCCTTCATAAATTCCTTTACCAGGCGATTAGACCACAAGGACGCCTGTCCCGTAGTCCTGGTATATCGGGAGATGGCAGCCAGATGTATTTTTATGGAGGCGTGAGCCAGTCCAGCTTTGGCCAGCGACAGTAGGTACGGTAGCACTTGAGGGGCCATAATCCGCAGAGGGTTAATATTCTGTGCACGGCACCAGACAGAGAACCTCTTCCATTTATGACCGTAACACTTGAGAGTTGAGGATGCTCTGGCCTTTGCAAGAACCTCTCTGCAATCAGCCGGGATATCGTACCCTCCAAACTCTAGTGCTGCAGGAGCCAGGCCTGCAAGTTCAGCGACTGTGGGTCGTGGTGTAGAATGGCGTCTCCTTCTCGGTAGAGAAGATCCGCGTCCGCCGGCAGCCTGACTGGCCGTCCCAAGGGAATGAGAAAGCATCACCCATGCTCCTCAGCTGTGGGAACCTGCCGGCGAACCTCTGGCACTTGGAGTTCGTCGCCGTCGCGAACAGGTCGATCTGGGGTTTGCCCCATCGTTGGAAGAGTCGATCCACCTGATCCTGGTGCAGTTCCCACTCGTGGCACGAGCGCAGCTCCCTGCAGAGTGTGTCGGCAATGTTGTTTTTTATTCCAGCCAGGTGGAAGGGAACCAGAAACATCCCCTGGGCGACGGCCCAGTGCCACAGATCCTGGGCCTCCTTGGATAGGGCTTGGGATCTGGTGCCCCCCTGCTTCCGTATGTAGAACATTGTGGTGGTGTTGTCGGTGAAGATCCTCACCACTTTGTCCTTGAGGGACGGGAGGAAAGACTTGAGCGCCCAGAACACTGCACGGAGCTCCAAGATGTTGATGTGAAGAGACCTCTCCTCCGGGAGCCAAAGGCCTCTTGCGTGGAGATCTCCGGTGTGGGCCCCCCCAACCCTCCAGAGAGGCGTCCGTAGTCACCGTCTCCTGAAACGCTGGGGTTTGAAAGTCTGTGCCCATCGTGAGGTGAGCCCGGGTGCCCCACCACAGGATCGCCTGACGGAACTCCTCATCGAGGGGGATCCTGTCCTCGAAGCAGCCCCTCGCCTGAAACCAGCAGGCGTCGAGGAACTCCTGTAGCGTACGCATCTGAAGTCTGCAAAGGGGTACAAGGTAGATGCATGAGGACATCATCCCGAGAAGGGACTTGATGGACCTCACCCTGGCCACGTCCGTGGCTAACAGGCGCTGTACCTTGCCCAGGATGGTCTTGGTCGTCTCCTCTGAAGGGGATGCCAATTGCTCCACTGTATCGAGCTTCGCCCCCAAAAACAGTGCTACTTGCGATGGAACCAGGTGGGATTTGGGGTAGTTGATGGAGAACCCCAGCTCCGTGAGCAACCGGACGGTCCTCGCCGTATGATCAACAGCGAGTTCCCTTGACCTTGCCCGGATTAGCCAGTCGTCCAGGTAGGGGTAGACGTGGATCCCCAGCAGGTGCAGCCGCGGCACTTGGTAAAAACCCGGGGTGCCGACTTTAATCCGAACGGTAGGGCTCTGAATTGGTAGTGGCGTCCTTGAACCACGAACCTGAGGAACTTCCTGTGCCTTTTTAGAATGGGGATGTGGAAGTAAGCATCCTCCAGGTCCAACGAAGATAGGAAGTCGCCTTCCTCCAGCTGTCCCAGCACGTGCTGGAGAGTGACCATCCTGAATTTCTGCGCCTTGATGTATTTGTTTAACCGACGCAGGTCTAGGATGGGGCGCCAACTGCCTGTCTTCTTTTTGACGAGGAAGTACCTTGAGTATACTCCGGAGCCCCGGAGCCTCCTGGGGACGAGCTCAATGGCACCTTTCTTGAGCATCGCCTTTACCTCCAACATCAGTTGAGGGACGTGATTCTCCTTCCTGGCCACGGGAGGAACGCGAGGGCACTTCTTTAGGAATTCCAGCGAGTGCCCGTTGGCCAGGGTGTCCAACACCCAACGATCGGTGGAGATGGACTCCCACACCCTGACGAACTTCGTCAGCCGGCCTCCCACTGGGGTGCTTCGACGGGGGCCCGACAACCCGTCCGGGTCAGTCTTGCTTGGAAGCGGCCTTGCCGCCTTGGCCTCCTTGGCGACGACGGCGGGAACCCCCTTGCTTGCCGCGACCTCTGTAGGCCTCCTGGGAAGAGGAGCGGGCCGCCTGGCGGTAGGTGGAGGAGCCACCGCTGGATCCTTTGGAGGCACCCGAAAGGGCTGTCGCTGCTGAAGCACCCCAAGGGCCCGGGCCGTCTCCGAGTCGGTATTGATGGCCTGTAGAGACTCATCCACCACCTTACCAAAGAGGTTGTTGCCGTCGAACGGCATGTCCAACACTCTGGTCTGGACGTCCTGGTGAAAGTCTGTCACCTTGAGCCATCCTCGTCGTCGGAGGCAAACTCTGTTGCCCAGTTGGCGAAATCTGGTATCGGCAATGTCTGTTGCCACCGTAATGGCGTGATCAGACGCCACCTCGCCCTCCTGCAGAATTTCTAGGGCCTCCGCCCTTTTGTCATCAGGCAGGAAATCTAGCAGGGGTGCTATCTTGAACCAGAGCTCCCTGTCGTAGTGGGCCACGATCGCTAAGGCATTGGCCGCCTTAATCATCGTCGCCGCCGACGAGATGACTCGTCGTCCCATAGAGTCCAACTTCTTACCCTCGCTGTCTGGCAGGGAAGTGGAAGTTGAAGCCGCCACGCCCGCTGCCGCCTTCTTAGCCGCTGCCGAGACGACTGAGTCCGGCATGGGCTGGGCCCTGAGGCACAAGGGGGTGGCATCAGGGACTCGGTACTTCTTCTTGTACCTGTCCCTCTTGGCGGGTGTCGTGGCAGGGTTCTTGAGGACAGCAAGCCCCTCGTCCCAGATGTCATCGAGTAAAGGCACCACGAGGACCGTCTTCCTCTTAGCCTCTTGTCGTTGGTACAGAAACCCCTTCTTTTTCTGTTCTTCAGGGCAGAGCTGGAAGAGCTTGGATGCCCTGGTTATCATGGCGTGGAAAGAGCCAACCTCGTCGGCTGGGGACGCCCGCGGGATGGTGACGACGGGATGTCTGCTGTGTCATCGCCACCGTCATCGTCCATCCCTGTTGCCGTATCCGTTGCCGTATCCTCTCCCAGCGAGGGGGAGGAGGGGTCCACCGGTCTCGCAGGCATGAACGGCGGAGCAGGGTGGACTCGCCCCCGCTTGTTCGGAGGGCTTCCCGACGGGCCTGGTTCTGGCTCCTCCGTCGGGGTGCGTGGTAATCTCATCCTTATCTCGGTACATAAGGATTGGATTGCCAACAAAATGGCCGCCGAGCTATCCTGGGGCTCGGGCAATAGCTGCGACGGACGGGATGTCGGCTGCACTCGGTCCTGTTCGTCGGCGTCGTCACTATCTTCGATCACGTCACCCGGGACCGTCCCCTGGGATCGAATCGAACCTCTCGTTGAGGTTTATGAACCTCTCGTTGAGGCCTATGGACCTTTCGTTGAGGCCCTTCTCGGTCTCCACCAGTTCCTCCTCAGAGGCTGATTCCGAGTCTGTAACAGCCACTGGCCACCCGTCTTTTTCAGCCGGGGTTTCACGGGGATCTTAGCGATGGGCTGGAAAGAGGATTCCCTCTGCGGGGGCAGGGATACTCTGGGCCCAGAGGCCGTTTCCATTGGCGTTGTCTCAGCCGGCTCAGCCAGGGTCGAGCGACCACTTCTGTAGAGGCCTTAGCCGGGTGGATCAAGGCCCTCAACACCTTAGGTGCGTCCTGGGCCTTCGCCTTGGGGGGAGGGTCAACGCCTCGCTCCCCCTTCGAGATTGACTGGGTCTGCTCCAGCGGCCTACCCGGGTTCTCGGACTTCCTCTTCCCCGAACCAGAGCGCTGGCTCTTGGTCGAACGTGCCGGTGAAGTAGCGCCCTGCCTGGCAACTGAAGAGCCCGACCTTTCGGCGCTCCCGGAGCCCGCAGACTCGCAGTGCTTGCCCTTCTGTTGGGCCCCCGTCGCCGGGGTGCCCTCAAAGGACTTAGAAGCCCGCTCAGACTTCTTCTTCACCTTCTCACTTGCTGTGCCCTTCTCCAGCCAGGTGGCGAGGCAGGAACGACGATCTTGTTTGGTCCATTCCGAACGGTTCTTGCAGAACGCACAGTCCTTCTCCACGTGCGTCTTGTCCCCATGGAGGCAGTAGAGACATCGCGAATGCTCGTCCTCCTTGAAAACGTTATATAATCCGCATCCAGGGCAGTTCCTGAACAGCTTGGATCCGGGCGTCGAGATCCCTTTGTCCTGGGCCATGTCCGTTGAGGTAGGCCGCAGATCTTCCGGAATCCTCCAAGAAGTGTAAACTCGACGAAAACTTCACCCTTAAGGGGCGTAGAAGAATTCCGAAATGGGTCCCCGTTATCGGAAGTAGAAATGGTGGAGCTTGAGGCTCGATTAAACCGAAAAAATGAGAAATTCTCCTGAAAAAACGTGAAAACGCAGTAAAAAAACTCGAGAGCTAAACACGAGGACTCCCAACACTTGAGCGTGCGGTAAAAATCTGAGGATGGCTGCCAGAGGCGGGGCTTAGGGAGAGGGCAGTCATTGGCTGGGGGCAGTATGACCCAGAGATCAGTGATTGGTTACTACTAAGAAAGACAGATCAGAAACGAAACTGATACTGATTTTTTCGTTACCGAGGATTCCCAGCCTGACGACGGGGAATCTTCATGAGCATGTGAATCAATGCCAGACCCCATGCTGGAGAATGTCTACTTTTCGAATTTTGAGTGCAGAACTCACACAGTTTGTTAACTGTGACAAAATATGATTGGCATTAATCAGTTGTTTGTCATTTGCTTGTTGAAAGTTTTATTTGATTATGATATGGCATTTATAACGTGCCTATTGCACAAGTATTTCAAGGCACAGTGAGGCAAGGGAGGGGGGACAGGGGGAACACATACAACGATCCTACTACGCAAGGTGATATTAAGATCGCTCAAGTGCAGGGGAGACGTAGATGGGGGAAAAGTGCTGCGGGGGAAGGGGAGGGGGCAGTGCGGTACATAGGATAACAGTAAAATGAATAAAGACAATAAATAAAAGTACAGCCAGCTGTTGGCGCTACAAAGGATAACGTAAAATAATAAAGACAATAAATAAAAGTGAGGCCAGCTGATTGCAAGTGCAAGGGTAAGTGCAGACATCGGGAGTCAAATGCTAGTAGGGGTCCCCAGGTACACAGATAGCCAGGGGGCAGTGCAGCTGTGCAACTGGCAGGGAGGGGACCTGGGCCAGAGATCAGAGGGTAGCCAGGTAGCCAGGGCATATTCTGATTCAGCCAAGAGATCAGCAGGGCAGAGGAGAGAAAGCAGAAGCAAAGAGGAAGGTCGTGAGGTGCTAATATGTTGATAATGAGGCTATGTGATTTTTCTTTGCATCTTACTGTATTTGTTAATAATGAAGTGGTCCTGCTGTATATCAAGTCTAACCAGTCTTTGGGTGATTCCGGCGCTCCTCACTGTGGCTTAATGCTGTTGAACTAAGCTGCGGAACAGAGGTCTATTACCCTTACACTGTAAAGGGAAATGTACAGTCTAAGGGTAATAGACCTCTGTTCCGCAGTTTACTTCAACAGCATTAAGCCACAGCGAGGAACGCCGGAATCAGCCAAAGACTGGTTAGACTTGTGACACGTATTATAAGCTGTACTGAGCTGGAAACTACAACGGAATACATTACTAGAAATGTTTGCCAATTCCATTAGATCCATAAAAAAAATTTGGGGGGGAATCTACATAAACATGTTGAAATGTTTCTCAGTTAGAAACAAGGAGACGGACTCACTTTTCTCCAATCAAAAAGAAACATCTACTACAGGACAAGGAACAAATTCAAAGTCCTTGAAAACTATTTGAACAACAAGAAAGACTATTAAAAGCCGAACTATCAAGGTGGTGGGAAATAAGAACAGTAGAACAATACCTCAAAGTAGGACGGATACCGAGAGGGCTCAAAATATTTATATTTCCACCATTTGACGAAGAGAATATTGACAGTTTACAAGATTTGGAGGAATTACTCACAAATACATCACGTCAGATGATTGAGAAACTGATTGCGAATGCAAAGAAACAACACGATAAATTAATCAAAGATATAGACACAATTAAGGAAAACATAGAACTATTGAATATCCCTGAAAAAATGTTTAAAAACTAAGAAATACTTGATGATGTCATTGAAAAATTTGCTAAAGAAATTAAGATAAAAAAACAGCATCAATTCTTAAGAGACGAGCTCGACTACAAGTTCAAAAGGGTATATACTTTCAATAAACCAACAGGGAAACAACTCAAACCATCAACCCCACAGAAGAAAAATCCAAAACCAAAAGCTACCCCACCATCTTCAGAGTCTGAATCCCTGTGTGGTTCAGAACAAACATCACTAGAATCCTTCCAAGAAGAAGGACAAGAAACTGAGGAGCCATCAAACCCTATTCCACCATACTCTTTTTTTAGAGGAATACAGACATTTCAAGAAAACTCATTTGAATTCAAGACAAAACCTAAAATGGGGTTTTACCACGACAGTCAACACTTCAAAAAAAAAAAGAGGGGCCACAGAGGAAAAGGTAACCAACAAAGAAAACAAATCAGACAAAAACAATGGCGTACAGACAAGATCAATGAATCAGCCCAAGAGGAAAACTTAGTATTCAACCTCACCAATCAAATACTACCAAAAGATCTAATTTCGACACTCAACAAAGGATTCACTTTCTATCCGACAAACACATATGATTATTTTGGAACTATTACAGACTTATACCGATTCTTTAGGAAACTCAAGCTGAAATAATTCTTCCTTCATAATACTAAACACAAGTCAGTGACCACTTCAGCTTTATGTTCAGAATTTTCATTGCAACATGTGGAAAACACCATTAATCTTTTGAACTTATCTGAAGAAGAAGACACCCATACGGTGACAACATTCGCCCAAGAACAGGATATTACTTTGGGCCTAGCTAAACATACCAAACTGAAATCTCGATCTCACTTCACTCCGACTTTACCAACAGACAACGTCTTAGTTCTTTTTCAAAAAGTACTTCAAGGCGACTTAAGGCAACTATATTTGTCTGATCACAAAGTAAAAATGAGCCACAATCTTAACCAAGACCAAAAGTCAGCTATCAAAAATCTGAAAGAAAATTATGGCATCACTGTAAGAACTGCTGATAAAGGCGGTAACATTGTTTTACTCAAAACTGAAGACTATATTCAAATAGCAATGAACCATCTAAAGGACACAGAATGCTACAAATTGCTCAAAATGAATCCCATCAAGAAACTATGAGCAGATTGGAAACTAATGAGTTCACACTGGCATGATAAAGGTTTACTTTCAGATGAAGAATATGATTACATGAATGTTACACATCCAATACTTCCGACAATTTACTTCATGCCTAAAATCCATAAACCTTTCACTATTCTACCATAATGCAGACCTATCATTAACAGCATTGGATCAATCACCGAGAGCATTTCTGAATATATATACACCATTACTTACAGCCTCTAGCTTCCAGTTTGAGCTCATTTATTAAAGATACCACTCATGCACTAAACCAATTGAAAAATATTTACTGGGAAGACAATTTTTGGTTTGTAACATTTGATGTGACAGCACTATATACCAGTATTATTCATCAAAAAGTTATCACAACAACAGAACATTTCCTCAAAACCAGATCTGTCTCACTTCAAGAACAGAACATGATTATCCTAGAAATGATCCACTTCACCTTGAATAACAACATCTTTTGCTTTGGAGAGAAAATATTTAGACAGACTCAGGGTACAAAATAGACAGCAATGGGGACAAAAATTGCCCCTGTTTATGCAAATCTATATATGTGACATTTTGAAACCCAATTTGCCTGGCAACATCCGGATTTTACAACTAATAACAGAATTGCTTTTTGGGGGAGATACATTGAAGATATTATCATCATATGGAATGGATCTGAACAACAACTACTAGAATATCATGCTTTTTTGAACAATGATTATAATTTGAAATTCACCATCAATTACAATCGACAAGCCATTCATTTTCTGGATCTCCACTTGTACATAGAAGACCGGACCATTCACAGTACACTATATTCAAAAGAAACTGCTGTCAACAGTATTCTTCATGCTACCAGCAATCATCCCCGCCATATTGTCCAGAACATTCCATATGGAGAATTCCTTCGTATCAAACGAAATTGCACAACAACCCTGGAATGCAAAAAGCATCAATCAGCAACCATCAAGAAATTCAAAAATCGTGGCTATAGTCCGAAACATCTCAAGAAAATGCTACTTAAAACTATGGAGAGACCCAGACCAATTTTGTTAAAAGAAAAAACCAACAAGACACCAGAATCAGATACACTCAGGTTCATCACGACCTGCAGCACAAATAATTATAGCATCAACAAAAATCTTACAAAAGAATTGGAATATTTTGAGAACTGCTGAGGAATTGAATTTGTTCTTGGATAAAAAGCCCAATATGGTTTTCCGTGACTGCCTTAATCTTAAGAGAATGATAAGTCCATCGTACTTCGATTACAACAAATATGAAAAATTAAAAAAAAGACTCTTCAGCAAACACACAATCTTGGCTACCACCCCCCACTCAAGGGAATTTCAAATGCAGTAACTGTCAGATTTGTCCATACAAGTGTAATGCCAAAAAGGAATTTGTACAACCGAATGGCAAAAAAACCAAGATCAAACAACATATTAATTGCAACAGCCAATTTGTCATCTATATCATCATCTGCACATGTAATAAAGCTTAAATAGGAAGCACAATAAGGAAATAAAAAAATAGAGTGGGTGAACACTTGAGAGCAATAAAGAACAAGGATATGAAATCCCCTTTTCATTTTCAACAACACCATTCAGACTCAGACCTATCAAAAATCCAATGCTATGGAATTGAAAAACTCACACCTCCACAAAGAGGAGGCAACATGGAACTATGTCTTCCAAAAAGAGAAGCTTTCTGGATTTGGTCCATGGACATGCTACAGAGGGCTCAACGTAGATCAGGAGCTACATCATTTTCTCTAAGGGCCATTTTGGTTTCAGTATGCATGCGCAATGAGAAATGTATATGAAGAAAGTGTCTATGTATTTGTATTTTTGTCTCACAGGTGTCAACACTTCTAGGGTTACCGAGGCAATGTGCACATGACTGTCCCAACATGCACTGGTGTCTCTGGCAGCATTCTTTCAAATCTGATTACAAGTCTTTTTAAAGAGACTCACCACGTTGAGTCCCAATATAGTGAAGTGTTTCGAGTACACAAGAAACACACCTTATTTGTTTATGTCTTCCTCCTTTAAAAACGACTGGTCTTTCTACTGTATTGACTAGCCTGTATCATGGAATAATATAAAACTTCAGGAAACAAAAGGGGTTTCTTTTGGGGCTTATCACTCGAATTAGCACAATGAGTCACGTGTATTTTTATGTGATCTCTGTTGTCAAGCGGCATCTTTAGAGTCAGTCTTATGGAAATATGAAAACGAGTGATTTCAGCAAACAGAACATGTTTCAAATAATCTAATCTAAAATACTTTGCTATTTAAATGAGAGTCGACATACTTTTCAATCCACGTATTAGAAAGGCAATTGGAGCACCCCATTCCAAAATGGCGTGTTTACTAAGCTAACATGGCAATAGGAACACGTGACGCTCACTCGCGTCACATGCTCGCTAAACTTCCGGGTCAAAATGGGCAGTGTTCACAACTCGCGTGCACGGCAATCGTACCGTGGTTCTACGGATTTTGAGAACGCTATTTCATCTCACGCAAAGGTAAGAAGCTCTGTTTAAGTCATACGAAATATCCGCACTAACTATATGATCATACACGTATAGCTTAGCTCTGCAGCTCTCCACTGATAAAGTGTATATCACTCACACACAATGTTTTCGTTTAGGGACATCCTTTGAAAACCTGTCAAGAACCACACTGTTAGTGAACAGCCCGAATTTCATATATATTTATCCAAACAGGAGCGGGTTGTGTAAGTACGTTCTATTTACTATTAAGCAAACTCTGAAGAGAGATTAAACAAACACATATAAAAATAGAAGGAATAAAAACACAAACTCAAATTGGTAAATTTCTTTTCTTTTTTTCAGCTTCACACTAGATACCTCCACATAAAGCATATCAATACTTCTAGAACAAATGCAAGCAAAATAGCATCTTTCATGTTTTTGAATCTACTGTCTAAAAATCCCCTGAGGAACCGCCAAACTAAGGGCGGAGAAACACGTGTCGGGAATGGACTGGAAAATTTATAACTGTGAAGTAACAGGATCGAACTAAAACTGTGAAGTAACAGTATCGAATTAGGGATTAGACCGTAAAAACCAAAACTGTGAAGCAACAGTACTGAATCATAACCGTGGGAATAGATTGAAAAAAACTACAACTGTGAAGCAACAGTAATGAACTATAACTGTGAAGCAACAGTATCGAATTTTCAACCAATTACTTTCTTTTTGGAATAAACAAAGGCTATGGTAAATCAACATCTCTTGTCCATCTTATGATTGAACCTGGTTTCAAAACCTCAATACATACATTTTTTTTGATGACTGTGTAAATTGTCTTATTTTCAAGTAGAGCGCGGACCATCTCTAGGTCTAAACAATTATTTGTACAGTCCTGCTGTATGGGTAGAAAATGGGTGGGAATAATTGTTGGAAGTTGTTTATTAGGAAAGGAAATGTATTTCAATGTAGTTCATGATATAGAATCACTAAGTATACTTCCCGCACTCAAAATAAAAGAATGATCACAGAGCTTTGATATTCAGTTATGGTATGTATTAAAGTGCTTTTTGAGGTGATCTGAAAATGTGTGTGCTATAAAAAGATAATTTTTGCTGGAGCGTTTTACTGTGTGGTTATCTATAAGAGAAACACATTGTCTTCATTTGTTTGTTGTTTTGTGAAACCTAGTGTTAAATTACATGAAAAATAGGTTTGATGGGTTATATTTTTAAATATACACTTATAAAGAATATAGAAATGGTATTAGTTGACATAGACAAGACATTGACGAGCTGTAACAATTCAAAGAACAGAGGTACACATGAGGGCATAGAATCAGAAACACATGTGAAATTGTGTAGTGTAAAATTAGGGGAACAACATGATAAATGCACAGAAACTGGATTCACCATAACTGCGACTAAGGCACTAGTCGTAGAGGTGGCTACACCAGCCAAAAAATATACTACGTCCCATTGGCTTGGTGGTACCCGCGGCTCTAATCCATCAGACATGTGGTACCTGTGGATATAATCCATCTGACAGAGCACAATGTTTCATTAGCTGCTGTCGTAACCACAGCTATATAAAAATAAAAGGCATCACATGTATTTTCCTTTTCCAATATACTTACAACATTATCTTGGTGGCTTAAAAGAGCCTTTCGGTTCTTTTACCAATATATAACAAGAAAATATATTTTCCATCAGAGAAATATCCTTCAGCTCTATTACAATTCAAAGAACATGGAACATTTCTCTGAGATCTTTCTTTAGAGGAGTAATTTTCTTTTCCCAAAAAGAAAAGAACCTGTGCTCCCTGCCAAAACTATGTCTCCACAATTGCACCATAAACCTATCATTTCAAACACTCAATCTAAAATAATATTATAAAACAAAAAAAAAAACGTTGTGAGCCAGAGCATTGAAAACACATCACTTATCTCCTCAACATCACTTTGAGACCCATTCTGAAAATTCACAAATTCTCCAGTCCTTTGAAAAATCAAAATCTTCTCCTTCTGAAATTTACTGCATGTTTGAAATATCCAATCAAACAATTTATATACCAAAAATAGCACAATCTCCTACAACTACACCTCACTCTGAAGCAATAGAAATGTTCTATTTTTAATACAATGATCCAATATTATATACAGTTTTATTGGCATATATAACATCACAAAAAAATGCATTCTCTCATAGGTTCTACAATTCAACAGCATCTGAGGTGCTTGAAATCCTATTGGCAGCCACCCACCACACATACAATGAACAACCAATCACACAGCAAATACAAACATTCCACTTTCTCTCCTCATTAATCTTCCTCCATTCCTAATTCTAACTCTAAACTCACAAGCACACTTTCTTTTTACCACTACTAAAATGAAAAACTACATGCAATGGCTGGACGACAAATATCCTACAGAGAAAGAAATGAAAAAGGAAGACACTGAAGACAATACACCAGAAGAAAATACAGCACAATCAGGATATTTTAAGTACATTGTGTATTTTCATTTAAAATGAGACTAACAATTATCAAACTATGAAATATTCATACAACCAACACAAATATTTTTCAAGTGTATTATATCTTCAATTGTTTAAAAATATTTCAAAAATGTTCAAACAGATGAAGTGATTCAAGTCTCAAGAATATTCCAACAGGAAGCACCACAACACGTAACCACAAATTAATTATGAAATCCTTAACAGAAGTGAAATAACTATTACTTAATATTCAACAAGAAGTACAATCAATGAACAAGGACATTCCCAATTTAAGACAAAGCATGGACAGTAAAAATTCAGATAATTGGGCAACAGAAGATGTATCATGTGTTCCGTCTAAAATTAAACAAAAACCCACAACCACATCCCTGCCCAAATAAATGAACAAACATTGTTTCCATATTCATTTACCTTTTTCAAATATGTACATTTATATGCATTATCAATGTATAAAACACATTTTAAAATGTTACAATAACTGTTTACAAACACTACACTCAATACATCTTAAAAAGAAATCTGCATTTAATCGTTTTTTCAAAAATGTTGTTTAGCCATGGCTACAAGAAAACTCCAATAACGCCCCAAGTCTTGTAGCCATGGCTATAGGATTGCGTGCGTTTCTTTTGATAAACCTAGTGTAAAATATCAATAACAAAAGAGACAGAAAAAAAAGGAGTACTGAAAAAGAGTGTACATTTTTGCAATTACAGCTGTAGCCGCAAGTATAGTTCATCGAACCAGCGTCCAGGACACCCCCCAGTCATTGCTGCGGTTAACCGCACCTCCAAAATACAACAGCCCATTGGACTACACTGTAGCCACAGTTATTATGCTAAGTTTATTAAAAAAAGGAATTATCTGGAAAAAACTCAACTCAACATAATCAGTTCAAGAACACACACTTTAATAAACACAATTTAATACACACTTTTGTATGACCCTCATATTTTGAATGCAGTGCATCACATGCACTATATAAAATACAACATTCATGCATAGAACACTGCTGGTTCTCTCTGCACATACTAATCATTGGGAAAAAAAATCAACTTGGATTTAAAAAACATACGACAATATATAAAAGTATAAGAAAATAGCACTACAAGAAACAAACAGGTATATATAAACTGGGTGAAAATAAACAAAGGACATTATACTGGGTGGTTGCAAGAAAGAGGAGGAAGGTTAAGTAAACTTGAAGAACAAGAGAGAATAGGGTGGGATAATAAAACTTGTAGAACAAGAGATTGAAACAAATCACACAGGTAGAAACCCTAGTACTAGAATTAAAAATAAATTTAGACCACTACAAATAGTTGTCAATATTTCAAGAAAAAAAGAACACTTTAAAAAAATTAAGAAAACCCTATCCATGTCGTTCAAGAAAACACTAGGACCTTCAAATGTTCAATTTCAAACCTTAGAACCATCCAGTTTCATTGGAAGGCCACCAACAATGAATGAACCCTCAACTTTTACAACATTGTCAATTCCACCTGTTCCAATTTTACTGCTCCCAATGTTTTGAGTTATGAGAGTAACGTGTTGCACCTTTGCCACAACTGCTTCTCCCAAGACATGTTTTGGGATTATTATAATTATTATTATTATTATTATTTATTATTATTATGTCATCTTCCCCTCTTAACTGAAGCTGTGAATGGTGTTTGTACAAAATCAACCACCACAGCCAGTCTTAAAACAGTTGCAGCTCTGCACCACTCCATTTAAAGAATCATCAGAAATACTAGAAATGTCACAAAGAAAGCTTTCCATACATGTGCTGCTTCCATCTCCATCTCCATCAGTACCACCATCTTTTGATTATAGATTGAATTATAGATTGAACTGTCACGGGAATTAACCATACAACATATAGTGAGAAGCCACTGGGATGATGTTAACGATGGAGCTACAAGAAAATACAAAAATAGACACATTACAAAAATGAACTTGCAGAACACCATAAATTGAACTACTTCACAAAACACTCCAAACACCTACAAATACTATATACCTCAAAGTGCATTAAAATTACAAGTACAACAAAGAAACCTTCAACCTTACTAACAAATACAAAAGCTACATATCCACATTTCTTAAACTGAAAAAATACATTAAAAAATGCTTGTCACTAACACAGCAAATGAAGAAAATAACGAACACCATCTGATAGCAGTGGTTGATATAAATAACTGCAAATAAACCTTCAAATGATAAATATTTATTAACAGTTACTTTCACATCAGCCATACTCCTGTGCACAGTGAGAGTTCAGGAATCAAAGATAAAACTGCAGAAAATGGTGGCTTTATACATTCCAAAGCAAATACCAATAAAAAGGAGGACTATATACCAATAAAACAACTAAAATTGCCAACACATTTTCAGCACAACCTATCACTAGGCCCTTCACAAACACAAAAGTAACAACAACCAATAACAAACAAAGAAACTGACAAATCTATTTTTACCCCACCTAGCATCTTTCATAGCTGCGACAATATTCATTGCAGCTACAGATCCTGGTTTGTATGCGTGGTTACACATACATTTTTCTGAAAGGCCAAAATAAAAGTAAATTGGCCTTTGAAACTTCAAATAAAATAAGTGAACAGCTAAATATGTAAAATAACACACACAAATACAATTCTGTAATGTATCATCCACATAAAAATATGATTATTGCAGAGAAAATATATCTTTACAGAGGCAGCTTTAAATATACCTGCGGTTCCAGCAACAATTTATAAAATGCCAAATAGTATTGACTCGCCTATGCACATGCTTTTTAATAGACGCGACTACAAATACATGACGTCCCGATTGCATAATATGGCCACAGCTGCAAAATGGTGGCACATTTACCTGCGGGTAACAATGCTGGACACAGAGTGGCTGCTTGGTAGCCGCGATTAACCACAACAGTACCATCAACCAATTAAAACTTCAAAACACACATCAAACACACCCTGCTTATAGAAACTACTAGAAAATTCAAACTAGAAATAATTTTCCTGGAAACACTGCAGATATCATGGCTGGTTTGAAAACTGTGTGGCTGATCGATAACAATTGGCTGTTTTGGTTACTGGCTTTTTGTGAGAGACTAAATATTAACATGGACCTAGGTTTGAGTGAATTTACAATTAAATGGTTTGGATTGCGGGGGACGCATTGGTTCCAAGTTTCTCTAAAATTGTTCAGTCTGAGAAGTACAGAGCAGCCAGAGGTTATAATAATTAATTGTGGAAACAATGATGTGGGGAATGTATGAGGTGTGTCCCTTATTTTAATGACGAAACAAAACTTGGATAAACTAATCGAACTACTGCCTCACACCATCTTTATCTTTTCCAATCTGACTCAGTGGCAAAAATGGAGATGGACCACCATATTTAATAGTAAAATTGAGAAATTCCAGAGAAATGTTAATAAAGCAATATCGGCATTCACGAGAGACCACAACCAACTATGGATTTCGAACAAAGTACAGTTCTACATGGCCAATTTCTATAGACATGACAGAGTACAATAACTGATGAAGGAAATGCAGTTTCATTAACATTGAAATAGTACTTCAGGAGTGCTAAAATACTACACTCAGTGTACTGAAAACAGTCCTTTTAAGGACTACTTATGGCATGTATATACACAAATACAGTAAAATTAACAGAAACTAGTTTATTATACCCTTGGTTACAGGTCATTGACTTTTATCATAACTGTGGTTACAAAAACATGGTTAAACAGGGGGCTCACTTCAGGTTTTATACTATAATAGAACTTAAAAGATCAGTACAGTACAACAATACTCAAATGTACTGATGTAAAGTAGTTCAAGATAACGAAAGCAGAGAATAATACAGAACAGTAAAGTGGTGAGGCAAATATTTCACAGCCACACAATATAATAACATAAGTGAGAATACACAACCTAAAATACATTGTATGGGGCATCTAAATCTAGATTACGATTTCTCCTTTTTATTTTAATTTTGTCAAACAACTTTCTTTCTCCAAAGCCTCACATGTACAAAAGTCTGAAAAGACACAGCCAAAATAAAAAAAGACTCCCAAATACCTACCAGGCCACTAGCCAGTGATGTATGTGAGAAACCTGAAAGTGTCTCACGTACTAGGCCCGGGGAACTGTCATCCAGTTGGCCAGGTCACGGCCATCTCTATTGTATCCATTTCCTGGGGGTGGACTAGTGAGGGAGGATCACCTGGATGGGGGGGGTCCTCAGGGACTGGAAGCGGGACAATGATGGGTGAGACGCAGCATCCCACATTTTATAGGAACCTTTCCCCGTCCTACCCCATACGATATTTAAACGCTCTACCCTCCCCCCCAGCCTTTTCCACACTTAAGCACACCGCGAAAGACGACAAACACCCAAACCATCTACCTGACATGTCCCAATACAAGGGTCAGGCAAAGTAAGGCAATGGACCAGAATCACACACCTGAGCCCTTTCTCTTCCCCACAGGGATAAAACGTGGAGCACAAAAGCACAATACGAGCAAGGCAGACCGCACCACGACACAGCTATCCAGACACAGCAGTTCAAGAGGAGAAGAAAGGCAGCAAGACCGGGAAAGGCTGACAAGGAGAGAAGCGACCTTGCCTTACCATCCCAGGCCTGCGAAACCTCTGCAGAAGCAATCGTAATACTGCGAACAGTAGCCCAGGTGTGTTGCAGCAGATGTCAACGGTACACAGAGCGTGTCGACGCTGATAAGCAGGACAGAGGGAGACGCCTACTCCTGTGATACCGGCCTTGACTACCGATATGAAGAGATGCCAGTCGGTTCATCACAGCCGGTGAGTCGAGGGGAGAATGGATAAAGAAACAAATGGGTTGAACAAAAGTAGCAAACGGCTGATTGCAAAAAGCAAAAATAACTGTTAATGTGAAAGGGGAAAGGCAGCTGCAGATGGGCCAGGCACCACATGGGTGCTCACTCGAGAAACTCTGGCCGATTTCCCGATTGTTGAAACTACTGTTACCAGAAGGCCTTGGGATAGGCGAGAAGAGAGTCAAAGTGGTCATACAAGTGTCTAGTAAAATCCTCTGTACAGTCAAAAGTCTTTCACTGGCAGATGATCGTAAAGGTAAGGGAAGGGAATCCCACAACGTAAGAAAGTGAAAAGAACAGTGTGTTGACAAGAGTGAACCTGGCAGAGGGGTGTCCACAGGGAACTGTTCAAAATATTAAGATTTGTGATATCACAAAGGAGATGGTGTAGAAAGACGTAGTGAACACGACGGAGGGAGGCAAACAGTTGAGTGGGATCTGCGCCCGGAAGAGGGGGCTCTAGGGGTGAGAAACCATCACCCCAACAGCATGTGAATGCAACTGAGAAAAAGTTTTTTAATACAAGCCAGGGTGAACCCGAGAGAGGGAGGCAGATATTCAAGAGGGGTCTGAGGGCTGGAAGAGGGGGACCCAAGGGTGAAGAAACATCACCTTAAGTGCAAACCCAAAAGTAACTTTTTGTTTATTTATTTTGAATCTATCAGGCCATCGGAAGCAGGAAAGCTGACCTCTGAAGGTCCTAATATCACAAAGAACTGTTTTGGGATCTGAACCCAGAAGAAGTGAATGCAGGGATGAAAAGACATCACCCCACCTACCATTGCAAAGGAACTTTTTGTTGCTATTTTGAACAAGACAAGAGACTTTTTCAGAGAAAGAGACTTCGCCATCAACAGTCTTGATAATTGAGACTGGAACTGTCGTTCCCATGCTCAAAACATGCGGAAGGGAGACCACGATTACTTCATCCCGACTTATTATTTGTGAACACTTCTTTCTTGCCTGTGAATCCTATCCCACACACTTTTATATTTAGCGTAAGGGTTAGCAATAGGTTTTTCTTAGTATAGGCCCTTTTATTTGACAAGATGTCACAAGGACTGCCTTATTTTGATTTGATGGTCATAGCTTGCTCCCGTCACAGATTTAGGTTTAGATTAGGCGTTTTCCACCTTATACACCCTTGAACTGTGATCACTTGTGTCGGTCTATGCTTGCTACAATGCAATTTGTACATTTTTCACCTCCAACGTCACTATACCCATTAAAATAACTTTAAAAAATAAATAAAACAATGACACCCCAAAATATATAGCGGCAAACATGGAACTACTCCTACCCGCGGATATCTGCAGTCCTTCGTAGCCTCGAAAATAGCCTCGAATATTGGAAAAACAGCTGAAAGAAAATGCTTTCCTGCCAACCAGGCCCTCACCAAGTGCCCCCCTCATCTGTGACAGTTCACCGCACTCCCCAGAAGGCCTCCACATCCCCTGCCCTCTTCCTTTGCCCCCACAACACACACTCTTTCTGTGATGAAGTTTGTTTTCAGATGTGTGCTATTTGAAGCAATAGCCAAGGCTACAGAACACTTTGTCTTGCAAACTCCGTCCTTGGATGACCTATAACTTCATAACTTCACTTGCTGCCCTCAGCCAAACTCCCCACCTCCAGCCTGATGGCATTTGCAATTATGTTTGACCTTCAGATAGCTTTTGTCCTGTGTTTCACTTGCCTATATCCTCAGATATAGCATCAGATATCTATTGCATTGAGAGAAAATAAGATGGCGGTTATTTCATTTCTAAAAACACACGGTTTTGGGTAAATCCCAGAGATATCTCTATCTGTTTTTGAGACGGGGCACCCCCTTCTCCATCAAATATTTAAGTAACTACTGCATGGAATACCCCAAACTAAGCATGGATCGCAAGTCAACGTTTCCTGCCCAAGTTGTTTCGGACCTGGTCCAAATCTCTCCAGCGCTTTGGACTGTGTGCTTGACTAAAAAAAAAATTGACCTTGTTTGCCTATGGGGAAAATAAATGGGAAGTAGGACGCACTTTTGGAGAAAGAACATATTTTTTGATGCTTAATAACTTTAAATACATGTTGCTGCTCCTCTTGGGCTTTAGGGACTTGCTCACTCTGCTTTGTATAGACTTTATACACTTAATTGGCCAATACTTGGCTCTTGCATATGTTTTCTTCTTTTTTAATCTTCGAGAAATATGCCTTACGTTCATGACTCAGCTGTCTGCCTCCCTTCGTACTTTGCAGCTATTCCTTATGAATAGAATCCTTGATCTCAAGCCAACATTGACTCCTTTCGCACACAAAGCTGTTTTCTAGCTTCTTCTGACTCTGCAACCCTGATTGGCTCCTCAGGTAGTTGAATAGAATATTTCCATGAGCCGGCACACATTTTACAATAATGCCCGTCCTAGCCACATTTGGTATGGCTATCTATGTCATATCTTCTCTCATACACTCGAAGCGGTATAGGTATAACACATGGGGTCCTACATATAGCCATTTTCTTGCAGTTCCAGTAGGACGATGGTGAGGGTGTGGGAGCTAGGGGAAATGCATCCACCTGCTCCTCTACAGTGCAGTCACACAGCATACAATGTAGCACTATACAAAAATCTATTTAAAAATGTGCAGTGAACACTGCTTTTATCTTGCCATGGAAATAATGAAGCAACTGTAAGGCATTCACTTAATTGCTATTATGTTATTGAAGGATCGGACACTTTTACATTTTCATTAATAATAATATGGATATGGTATACATATTAAGGTGTGGGATTAAGCTGCGATAGCCTATGTGTTACCTTACAAAGATCTGCAACAGCTTCAGTTGTGTTGCAGTCTTCTTCTTCTTCCAGGTCACACAAGTGTTCTC
Organism: Ambystoma mexicanum; assembly: GCF_040938575.1. Classification (NCBI taxonomy): domain Eukaryota; kingdom Metazoa; phylum Chordata; class Amphibia; order Caudata; family Ambystomatidae; genus Ambystoma; species Ambystoma mexicanum. Next base: position 1,357,726,647 of record NC_090937.1, on the reverse strand, counting down.
TCTGCTTTTCCAACAGATTGTGATAATCCTGGAAAAGATATATAAGATTATGATTGAGTCAACTATGTTTAAAGATGTTCAGTCCACAGATAACCACTGCAATTAGACAAGATAAACAACAAGACTAAAAGATGATTATGACTAAAATAACACTACTTTTAACATAGAAACGACCAGATGTCATGGGAATATATAGCCAATCTATATAGAACATAGGAAGGCAAGAAGAAACAAAAGAAATGGAGAAAAGGAATTTAAGTATACACTTATCAAGATAGTTCTTAATGAATAGCTAACATGTATAAAATGGAGAGCTCTGCGGTTGTTTTATGCTATGTATTGTTTTGCACTGATGCATCATACAAACAATTCATTTTTACTTCACTTCCGCACTCAGATCTCTGCTTGGTGCACACAATAACATCAACAACATTATTACTTTTATGTTCAGCTCCATAGAGCCCGTGACTGAGTTAGCCTGCACCTTGCCACACCCAGCTTGTCAATGTTGCATCACATGACCAGGGTAGTCAGACTTAGGCACATGGACATCCTCTTCTATACCCTTCACTCTTTCCTCACAGGTCCCCACTACCTGACCTCACTAACATCAACAGTATTATTACATCGATGTTAAGCTCCAGATGCCACTACAGATTGACCCCCTTACTGTGCCACACATTCGTCACTGAATCAAGCATCAGTTGAGCAACAGAGGCAGATGTACGAATGTGGAAAAGCTACACAACCAAAAGGACAAGGCTCTTCTCACTGTCCCCACTAATTTCAAGAGCATTATTACATCCACGTTCAGCTCTACAGAGAGTGCTTCTGCTACCGACTGAGTCAGACCTTTGCTGTATCCCCATTGGTCAATCTAACATCACAACCAGGGGAGCCAAACTTAATGACAATCCTCTCCTCCTCCAGTCTCTTCTCAATCAACACCCCCATAGTTCCCTGATTGCTGCCCGCGCCAAAAAGCTTTATCACATCTATGGTGGTGTGCGTTCATACGATATCTTGGTTTACTATGATGCGGTAGCAGAGTGCAACAGTTCTATGAGCAGGTTGCTGACAATTTTGCAATGCAGTGGCATGAAATTCAACTTCTCTCATGGAGAGGTGAATTTATTTGGCCACTCCATAAAAAATGTCTTCCAGGCCATGTAGGGTTCCCTGAGCCCTATGAATAGTTGAGGTCTTTCCTTGTCCTTACTTTATTTGAAATGTGTGCTGATCTTTGCCTCCATTATGAGGCCGGTTATTTGTGGGTGGCGGCTTGGGAAGTTTAAAGGCAAACCGTCAGCACTTGAGCTCCACCCATTTGATTTAGACAGCACCAATACCATTAGAATAGACACCTGTGTTTAAGGGAAACAAGCATAGCCTATACCATCATGGGTGCTGGAACCTGCCAAGCTCAATTATTCTGTCATCAAGACAGAGAGACTGGCATGTGTCTGTGCTGTAGAGATCTTCAGGCAGTGCATATGGGGTGCCAGTTTTCAAATCAGGAAAAGACCAGAAACTCCTGATGGCATTATTAACCAAGCCAGAGGGTGAGAATGTGTCTCTCAGGTTGGTCAGACTTACGACAAGATTGCAACCTCACAGTCATGCATGTCCCCGGTAAGGAATACGTGTTAGCAGACTGTATCTCTCCTGCCATTTAACAAGACCACACCGGAGGTGTGTTCATCAAGCTTTTCCATTGAGGATTGTCGAATGAAAGAGGTAGCCTGGAGGTGGTTTGCTCATAAGGCATGAGGGCAAGCACAAGAGGTGGATCTGGTGCTCAGAAAGGAATGTGGGGAATAGTAAGGAGATGGGCCTTCTCCAAGCGAGTGGATAGAGACTGGAAACCCGATCAGCAAGTACTGGAGGAGTCTTAATTTTGGGTTATTAGATTATTCCCCAATGTGTCCTTACCTGCTTACCTAGATAGACCCATTTGGGAAACCCTCACATCCAGTTAGACTCCTTTTGTCACTAGAATACCTAGAACGCTTCATTGCAGTACCTGCATACCTATACCAATAACATATCTAGATAGTCATGGGTCTATCCTGCACACCAAAATAACCTCACTGTGTTACCTACATATCTAGTTAGCCTTATCATATTTACATGCCTACCTATATAAACTCATTAAATTACTCTCACACCTAGATTGCCTCATGGCACTAACCTTAAATATAGTTTGATTGTTGGTTATAACCTGCATATTTAGACAGTTGCCCTGTATTACCCACATATTAACTGCATATCAAGACAGCCTTGTGTTTGATCCACATACCAAGATGAACTCACTGCATTACCTACACACCCTCATATCTAATTGCATGCCTGGAAGTGGGTACATGGAGTAGTAGGACTTGATGTCAACGTTAGAGGGGCATTCCCTCTAATTGAGAGAGACCAGGTTCTCGTCACTTCTCTCCAGAAGGGAGGACCTCATAGGGAGAGACTCCACACATGGGGATAAGGACTTCTGTTCCGTGAAAGACCTCCTAAACCCTTGTTGACAGTAGCTGTGGCCATGTTGACTACTTTGCCTTCCAAATCTGAAACTACTACTGTGTGTTATTGTGAAGTCTCTACTATTGTATCTGCAAGAAACGATAGGACAGCGACAAAGAAAAACCAAAGAAACATACAGAACCACAGTAGACCGGATTTCCCAAGAAATGTGATGAGGTGGCCACTAGGAAGCATGAAGATAATTTCAAAGGTTTTGACAACAAACCTCGTTGCAAAGCTGGGGCGGGCCCAGTGGTATAAAGTAAGGACCAAGAAAGGACTAAGGGTGTTAGGAAGCAGGAAGACCAGTGGGGGAAGCGAGGGAAATTGGTGTCCATCCTGCAGGGCACGAGAACTTCAAACCTGTGCTGCCCGAAGCATTGAGAGACAGTCTCTGTCTCTGAAGAAGTTGCCGAAAGGAATTACACGAGCAGGAGGGAACACAACTTTCTGTAGAGGCGGGAAGAATCCAACGGTGTTGTGGCCTCTATGAGGTGGACCATGAGGTCCATAAAACACACCAAGACCACCGCAGCAACAGCTCAGCAGAGCTGCACAGGCCAAAGAGGAGGAAAGCCAGAAGACGTGCTGAGCACATGCCAAACCAACAATGACCTGATACCCCGGGAAGAACCGATGGCACTCCCCAGTGAAGATACAGTTAACAGAAGTTGTGGGAAAGCCGAGTGGGGTCGAGGGAGCCTGAAGAGTCAAGTATTCCTCTCAGGTGATCTCCCTCATCACAGTAGTGATACACAAAGTTTCAAGAGACAACTATTACTTTGGAGTGGCTTGTTCATCACAGTAGTGATACCAAGAGTCAAATATTCCTCTGGAGTAATCTCCATTTTCACAGTGGTGATACACATAGTTTCAAGAGTCAAATATTCCTCAAGAGTGATCTTCCTCATCACAGTAGTGATATCCAGAGAAGAGTCAAGTATTCCTCTGGAGTAAACTCCCCCATCACAGTGGCGACATAAAAAACTATAAATCTCAAGAGCGCCTTGGGAGTGAACTCCCTAGTCACAGTGGGAAACTCGGCATATGTGAAAAATACCAAACAAACACATAGCAACTAATAATAATAATAATAATAATAATTAGGCTTTTATATAGCGCTACAAACCCTCAGGTATCCGAGCGCTGCTTATTATTACCCACGGTGTGTGGTGCTCATTTATCGACCTCGGAAGGATGAAAGGCTGAGTTTGGCCCCGCCGGGATTCGAACCTGCGTTAACAGGCTCTGCACGGGTGTCAAAGCGAGCGCTCTACTCGCTGTGCCACTTGACCGGCTAACTGTCAAGGAATAATCTCCCCAATAGTCAAGATCGAAGAAGTCCTGACAAAATACTAGCACTAAGAAGAAGAGTGGATCAAGCCCTAACACCCTTGTTCACAAATCGTTGGGAGGAAGAAAAGCGAAATGCCAACAATAAAAAGAATTGAAAAAGCATTAACTCTGTTGTTTTCAAATCCTTGGGAGGAAGTGAAGAGACTCCTGGGCTCTTGCAGAAAGACCAGGGGAAAGGAGTAATTCTCATGGACTAAGTACATTTGGTGAATCAAACCCTACTACAAGAGGTTGCTGTTAAGTCAGCCTAAGACTGGATTGTTTCACCAGGAGAAGGGAGCCATTCTCCTGGTGGCTTGGAAAAGAAGTTCATTGAACCCTTTGTTTCTTAGTTTGCTTGTGGTAGGGATACCGTGATTGGTTTGGACAGAAGACAATATTTGTTTTTTGACTTACATCCCGATGAGCACCTGAGTTATTCTAGGTTGAGGTAGGGAAAGCCACTACAGAAATAGGGGGAGAAGAGGTTCTTTTCTTTATTTGAATAAAAGTCTATAGCCAAAATAATACCCTCTTGTCAGCCTCCTTACTTCATCTGTACCCCCAGACCAGAGACTGGAGAGCAGAGTCAGCAAGGAGCCGAGTTAGGGAGAGCATCCCACCTGTCTGTATTTGACTGCAGCTTTTACGGGCAATCACTCGTAGGAGTATGTACGCTCCCTGGGCTCATGATTATGCAACTTTGCAGCTTGATGCCAAAAACATTGGTATATTCTCTACGGAGACACCATTGAGTGAGAGAAGAGGGGTGAAATTGTGTCCCAACAGGCAGACAGGATAATTAGCAGCTGGCAGAGAAGCTGCACTCTCTTGCACCTAACAGATCTGCGATTAGTTTTAGTGCTAAATCTTGCTGCATGCCGCAGGAGCCAGAATGAGTGTGATTATTATTTGGGTGTGCCTCATGTGCACAAATAGCTCTATACCCTGCGGTTGTTCAATCATTTAATCATTCTGTTTTCAAAAAAAGAAAAAAAAAGCCCCATACTTCCTATTATGCCCCTGAAGAGAGTTACAGTGATTATGAGGGCAAAAGGGTAGAACCAAGTGCTTGAGAACATATAAACCATACATGGCTGCAACCACTTTGAAGAGGTATCAGTCCACAATCACTTGGGCATTGCACAGCCAAACATACCCCGATGCTGGAGATGGAAACTCTCTGGGAAAGGAGGCAGTGTAAAGTGCAGCTCATTTAATGGCCAAGGCTGGGGGTAAATGTCAACAAGAACAAGCAGTTTCCCAAAGTACGAGTTGTTATCAAGAACCAGTGCCTCTAACTTTCATTGGTAGCATGAATGTAGAAACAGGTGCCATTGGGGAGCAGAATGCTGGGGAGGACAATCACTTAAGCCCGAAAGAGGGAGTCTGTAGTGCTGCCTCACAGCTGTGGTCGCTGCCTCGAGGACAAATCTGTTGCCACTGCAGCAGTGCAGTTAGGCCAAACTACAGCTCAGATTGTGGTGTAAGACAAATGAATTCTGGAGGCCTTGGAGTGCTGGATTGATTGGCGGTATGATGAGAACTCCTGAGGTCGGGAAAATAACACCATGATGCAGTGGAGTGTACTAGGCTGTTAAAAAGAAAGCTGCCCGAGAATGAACTGGTAGGCTGAACTCTTATGGCACTGCACAGAAGAAGTAATTTGGGCCACATAATCCCCCCTGCCTAGCCTCAGACAGAGGTTCTTCCCAGTCCTACCATACACTTGGATATTACTGTATGGAGGAGTGTGGTATCACCCTTTAGGGCAACTTACTGAATAAAAACCAGGGCTGTACTCCCCAACAATTCTATGAAGAGGAGGCTAGAGTAGTGTGAGATCCCCCAAGACTCAGGAGGTGGTCCCACAGGCAGCCCAAGATTTACTTTCCCATTGCCAAAAGTTAGCTTTCTAATGGAGAAGGATACTTCAATTAACTACTCTCTAATTGACACCATATGAAAATGGGTAGTATGGTTGAGCTTCCAATTTTTTACTGTTGATTATCAAAGACCTCAAGAAAACAGACACGTGTCCTTGGCCCCAAGCCCTGGGATCGTATCTTTCCAGCCCTGAAATCTCTTAATTTGCTCCCAGTGGCAGCAGGGATCAAGTTCAAGACCATATGCATTGGCCACGAGGCTTTCTGGGGCCTGGGACTGCACTTTCTCCAACTCTCTCTTCATAAGTATCTTCCTTCTCGAGCTCTCCACTCATCCACCTCCAACGCTCTGAGCACATTCGCTTTTCCAATCAGAGTTGGGGGCAGATTTCTTTCTTCGGCTGGGGCCTCCCTCTGTAACTGCTTCCCTACCTCTCTCTAACTTGAGCAGAAACATCTCCTGTTCCGTAAGCAACTCAAGACCTTGCTCTTCGCTTCCGCTTTCTCTATGCCTCACCCCTGCGGATGACCTGTCTGCTCCACGCACTGGTCACCTGGCCACCCTCTGAACTTGGGCCCAGGTACCTGCCTGTCCAGGTGCACCTCACACTACCTCTTGCACCCCCCCCAGCACATGTGGTCTGTATCTGTAACCCTACCGTCCCCTCTCCCTCCACTTATGAGCCAACCATTGGCTGCACTTCTTGATTACCTGCACTTATCCATTCCCACCCCTTTTTCCCTTTCTCCCCTTCCCCTTCCCCTTCCCTGTACCTGTGTGATCTGAATGACACACAGCCGAATAAGGTCATTGTTTTGTCCTCCCTCTTTTCCCCCCTCCTTGTCTTGTGCCGTCTAGAAACACTTGTGTACAGGCACGCTATAAATGCCATAATCATAACATTGCTGAAGATGAGACACAAGAGTTAAAAGCATGAGGATAATTCATAACCTACTAATTCATCCAGATGCTAGTCCATGGAAAGGCACATGACTGCAGTTGAAAGTGGATCTATTAAAACTGAAGCGCAAAACTGTTTCAACAAAGGCTCTCATTGCTATAGGGTCTCTATCTACCCTGTTTATCCCTTGGGTGCGGGGTGGGTCTACTAATGTATGTGATCCCTACGGTAGGGCTGTAGAAGGTGTTAGGGGCTAAAAAGGGTGCAAAGGGAGGCTGCGATTGTGAGGTTTTATCTAGCTCCCATGTCCCATCCAGATTTCCTTGCATGTCGCACTGTGGAAATAATATTCTTTCATACAAACCCAAGGCCCAGAGGGTGGATGATCAAATATCTCAGCAAGTGGCTTTTGAGCTATGATCCACAGAAACAAGCAGACCCCCCTATCCAACAACCTGAGGAAGATCCTCTCAAGGATTGGGGGACATTTAATGTAATTAGTACATTTAAAGGGAGGACACAACCATCCTACAAGCGTATACTAATCTCAGCATTCCATGAGATTTTAGGAATTACTAATGTATCTTTTAAAAACGTCTCTTTAGTCGAATTTTATCTTAATATATATATTGCACATGGTGCAATGAGCATTTGGATATCTGACCCTCACACTTGTAAAACAAATGGAGAAAGGAAATATATGGCAATTAAATTAAAAAATAATGTCTAACCTATGCTCTGATTGAAAATAGGATTAATGTCTCTTCTCATAACCTGGGTGAATTTCCCTTCCACACATCTGAACAAAAGTTTTTTTTCCACAGTTCAAAGAAAACAAGGAAATCCAGTTTAGCACAAAGTTTGTTATTCATTAAAGTATCTCAAGAGACCACAAGTTCCCACTCCTCCCAGAGTAAGAACTGTCACACATTTGTCACAATGTTGTGACTTCCGAAGGAAATAAACTATTCCCACTCTTCCTGGAGTAAGAACATATTTTTCTTTTGTAGAAGTAACAAATGTCTTTGTTAGGATGGTTTACTATAATCTTAGTTTCAAAAAGAAATGTAATTATTTTCCAACACGCTTTTACATTTCTTCTTCGAAATTTTGTAAGTCAACATGAGTTGTTGTTCTAACCACAGACTTTGCAAGACAATGGGCCTCATTACGACACTGGCGGAAGACCATGGTGCTACTAGCACCATGGTCCATGCCGGTAAGTTACCAACTCCGCCATGGAGAAAGGGGGAATTACCACCCCATTACAAGGTTGGCGGGCGGTAATTCCCCCTTCCTCCATGGCCCTTCCCCATTCTCTTTTTTGCCCCATAGGGCTCAATGGGAATGGGGAAGTCACTAAGCACGGTGCCGCAAATTGCGGCACCGTAATTAGCACCAAAGTCCCTTTGCGGGTCCCTACTTTAACGGCTGGTCTACACCAGCCATTAAGGTCAGGTCCCGCAAAGGAACCTCGTAATTAGGCGCTAATAGGTTAACGCCGCCGCAGCCTTTTACGGTGCCGTTAACCCATTAGCTCCTGGGTCGTAATGAGGCCCAATAACTACTTGCCCTACAGGTATACTCGCCTACCTGTCTACGTCTTCCACAATACAACCAAAAAAGTGCTTCAGTGGTAATTGCTAACTTTAGAAAACACAACTTCATTAGCCTTCTTTAACAGCAAACTTTAGACCGGTTATGGGGAATACAAGGAACCACATTAGTGCTCTTTAAAACTTCACGGCAACTATGTTTCTCTCCCACTGGATAACCTTCTCCAGAAGAGCAGCCTATTTGCCACCTTTCTTTCCCTGCTGCACCAACAACCAAATAATGACCAACAGGTGGTCTCACTTTTTCTTTCACTTGGCATTGGCGATGTACGTTTCGACCAGCTGAAGATCTGTATGTCACAGCACATACGCAGTAAGTCTTACACTCATTAAGCCGCTCAATATTCCCATCTTGCCTTGGATACTTTTTGTAATACTGCCATTGTTGGTTGGTAATATACTCGGAGACTAACAAGTCTCCCGAGTGTAACTTTAACAATTCATATATGACCATTAAAACATTAGTCTCATTAATACACAGTAAGAACTCCATTGCCTCTGCTGTAGTTCTAACATTATAGTTCATTAAATGGATCTCCTAATATCAGTCAGGCGACTGCAGGTCAGCATAAAGTGTAGCAAATTTTCAATGGCCCCAATGGCCCCAATCCACAAGAACAGAGCCTAGTATTGGCTAACCAACCCACATGCCCCTCTCCGGGGTAGAACATCCAGTCTTCTCATCATTAAAATAACTTCTGTGTTCAGGGGACTTCCTTTTTACAATAATGTTATCAACCTGAGGCACCCGACGAGAGACCACCAAACAGAGAATGTAGGTTCATGATATGCTTTATCATAATGTCATAATCGAGATACCTAGCTCTCTTTTCTTAGGTGCAGCATATTGATTTTCCCATTAGTAAACTCCATATAACTAGGCCCTGCCACTCAGCCTACCTCCAGTTTTCACGCCATTCTGAGCTTCAACTTAAGGACTCTAGGCCAGCTCCAGAGAGACACAATTGAGTAGGCTTCTGGCCACGTAAACAGGCCCTGCGACTCATTTGCTCCGCCCACCACTTATTTAATCAGTCCTCCTTAGAGGGCCTCATCATCAGCGTCCTCAGCAAAGGACGTGATAAGATACAGGCCTCACATGTTTGTGCCTGTTCAGGCCCGATAGGGACATCGGCCTGGCCTGCTAAACTGAATTTCACCTACAAACGTATCGCTACTATTGCTCCTCACCAAAATACATCCCAATGTGTCTCTTCCACCATGCCCTAATCCCCACTCTCACTACGGTTCGAAGGGCCAAGTGCCCTGGGTAGCCCCGGTAAGCTACCGAAGCAAACTTCATCAACATTGCACTTGCACCCATCCAACACCCACAGACCACATGCACACTACCTCTCATGATGTCAATGCTCGCTGAATGCCCTGTTCATCACTGAAACATGGTTTACCCTCTTCTCCCCACATGTTTTTGACATCTGCATGCAACATGCCGATCGGCCAGGAGGCGGAGTGGCAATCATCCACAGGAGCGATTGGACATTCTGAGGGGTTAGCAATGAGAGGCGTACACGCAGTTGTACTATTTTCAACATTAGCAATTTTATTCAAATACAGTTTGAATAAAGGCCAATCTGTCCCTATTCTAAAGAAAGTTTCACTGCCTAGAAAACTAAAACTAAAGCAAGTTGACCTTGAGTCCAAAATGTACCTCACCCTCACACTAAAACTGTAAAAGCATCATGAAGCAAGACAACAAACTTAAAGTTCAAACAAAATATATTTATTAACTTAAATGTCCGGATGGTAGAAGGCCTAACTTGCCCTATGCTCAAGTGGGATTTCCCTACCTGAAGAAACTAAGGAAAGTCTGAGTCAAAGAATTCAACTTAAAAGTCGGTCTGTGTCCAAAACCTATGCTTGCCATCACGACTAAAGCTAAACAGTGTGTAGGGATGTCACTAATCAAAGAAATGGTGATCAATACAAAGTTCTGAGCATCTTCCAGCTCTTCGCTCCATTTTCAGCTCCCCTTCCCCAAGTTCAAAAAAAGTTCCACAAAAGTCTCAGAATTACCTTTCTCAGGTAATATAGTTCCACACAATCCTTGGGGTTCCCTTCCCCAAGTTCCAAGTGATACAGTTCAAAAGAAAAGGGCCTTGAAGCTTTGTTCTCAAGAAAATACTTGCCGTTCCTCAAGTCCCAGGGTTCCCTTCCCCAAGAATTTAGCTCAGCCACTTGTACTTGTTTCAGTCTTTCAAAAAGTTTAACACAACGCAAGGTCAGTCTGGTCCTCTTTATGGATTGCTTCACCAGCTCACTTGCAGTGATTCTCCTTGGTTTATTTCACAATGTCTTTGTTTCTCACAGTTCAGGGCTCAATGGTCTAGGTGTGGTTGTCAGACCACACGGTCCACCCATCAAAGGTCGCGCAACCCAGATCCCTAGGCTCCTCAGCCCACACAGGTTATTCTAGACTTCTTCCTGTGTAGAGTCACGTTCCTTGGTTTCTCTTTATTGGCATCTTTGCTCTATGCACAGTATCTACACTCCTCCGACTTCTCCTGCTTAGACTCTTGGCTCTGCCGTAACGTGCCATATACCTCTTGCCAGTCTTTGGCCTTGCGCACTGCATTTACTCATAAAGTTCACTTTGTGGTGGTCTTGCTCATGCCCCACTTTTGTATGGCACACTTTCATTTTGAACATTTATACCGTGCTTCGGAAAGGACATAACTGTATAAAGGCGCAAATGATACAGAACAAGAGAGAAGCATCTACACCCAAAGTACATAGAACCTCTGTAAGCAGGCCAACTTTTATTTGAACAGGAAGGTCTTATGCGTCTTTTGGAACTAAAACAATGTCTGGCAAGGCCTAATCTCCAAGGGTAGCCCATTTCACAGTCTGGGCCCATAGACACCAAACCTCCTGTCACCTCTGGAGACACAAATTGAGCACAGAATGCTCAGAAGTAACTGGTCTCCTGAGCACAGCAACCTTGCTGGGTTGTAGTGGCAAGTTTTAGAACTGAGATATTCCATGGGCCACCCTGTTTAAGCACATGAAAATTTACTTTAAAGTTGATACGGTCCTCCACCGACAACCAATGCAAGGTTATGTGCATGGGAGAAGACCTGATCCCTTCTCCCAAGCTGGCTGACCAGCGTAACCGTAGCATTCTGGGCCTCCTGCAGCATATACAGTTGCTTAGCCGGTATGCCCACCAGCAGGCTACTGCAGTAGTCCAAGTGGGTATTTGTCATGGCTCCCACTACAGCCGCATGATCTTCCATGGGTATGAATGGCAGCACATTCCAAGGCATCCACAGTGAGTAATAAACTGCCTTGACCTTAGCCCCCCAGCTGTGCTTCGCTTCCCAAGTTCTCCTCCCACACACAGCCCAAATTCTTAATTTTTGTACCATATTGTAGCGCCTCGCTGAGGATACTAGAAGTGGAGGATTCCTTAGCAGTCAAAACATGCTGCCTGGGACCAAACAGGATGAGCTTGGTTTTTGCTGCATTAAACTGCAGCTGGTTATTAGCCATCTATGTATTAATGTCTTATAGACATTGATTGACTTTGCTAAATGCATCCTCTACGTTTACGATCTTGACTCCTGTGAAAGCCCAATGGCCCAACGTGCCTTATACAGGCTATACAGGCTTTCTGGGCTGCTGGCCAGCATCCTGGCTCCTCCAGAGGTCCCACCACGACTGCCTCCTTCAGAAAACGGGTCCCCTAAGCTGACTTTGGATAGAAATCGTGTGAAAGAACCAACCTCCTGTCCAGAAGGAGTGAACATAACAAAGAAGACATCAGAGGTCTATTGGAATAAAATATTAAATACACGAAAAGACTTAATTTTATGGTCTCTAGTCATATGGAAGCATGAAGTTGGACAAACAAGATGGTTGCACCTACGCATGGAGGCAGACTCTGCTGCTCACTCCTTAATTCACAGTAGACCACTGAGGTGATGATGGATTGATTTGCTAATTGTTGGGAAGCTAGAGTTAAGGCAACCTCACCAGCATCTGGACGGACAGCATGCAGGCTGCTAACGTAGGTGGAAAAATACTGAAAATGAACAGAGGGACCTGCGTATTCAGGGGTCCTATAGTGGGAAGATCAATGGGACGTCATGTATTTGGTGATGTTCATAGTGGTAATTTTTAGAGGAGGGCGTAATTTCCACATCTGGTGTTAAGTAACCAATCGCATAGTTACACTTTTTTAGACTATTATGGATCATATACTTAGATATTCACTTAGAACCAATCACTCCCTCCGTTAGGTTTTTGTAGTTTGCCACGTAGGATGACGTTGGTAACACGTAGGTTAGACGTCAGTGATGGCACATTTTGCCTAAATATGTTGAGAGTTTTGAAGATCGAGCATTTGCCTTGATGTTCGTTATGCTCCCTGTTTTAGATAATTGATATTAAAACAGTCTTACTTTTGTCAACTTCCTGAGTCGGCTGTATTATTTGGTGTATGAGTAAGATCTGCATCCCCATCCATCTCAAAAGGTAATTGCTGCTCATCAAAGGGGCTGGGAATATCCAGTTCACTTGGTAGCAGATAGAGGATGGTTTAAGAGCCATCGATCTGAGTAAACTTTAGTGTTTCGGAAAAATCAAACGACCTTTGCCATTCGGCTGAAAGAACGTGAAGCTCCCCGTAGAGAGTGGCTAGTGTAAATCAAACAATTGTCTTGCAAGACCAGGTGTGACGGGTCCCCTATTTTCAGATAGAATCCCCTTTCACATCTACACGAAGCAAATCGATCGGAAGGTTGAAGAGGCAGTAAAAAAGGCAGACGATCCTGAGAGTCGGAAGAGGAAAAGACGATATTGGTGAGTAACAAACTGAGCAAGCTGACAAAAGCATCGGTGATAAGTAAAGAAAAAAAGAGTAACAGAGCGAGGTGGGATAAAATATAATGTGAGAGTAAGTCTATAATATATGTGGGGAACGAGATATTGACTCAAGCGTGGCCGAGCAATGATATAAATCGTGAGAGTGGCCTTGATAAGAGAATACGCCCTGGCCTGCGTTTTTATGACGTAACAGAAGAAGTTTGAACCCAAGATTCCATAGCAGAATATTAGGAGACAATCCCGGTTAAAGATGGGATCGAACGGGTAACAAACTCCAGTCAGAGTATTTTTAGAGGGCTAACAAGTATTCAGAAGAGAATTATAGGAAGTCTATGTAACCGGTTGAGTTTGTCTGTTTTATGTGGATTTTGTGTATGGTGACATCAGTGGAAACATTATTTGAATGTTTAGAATTGAATCTGATGGTTATTTTTAGTAAGATTAAAATAAAAAATTGTGAGTAGTGGGAATTGGTGCTTGTGACGATTGGTGCTCGCTCATATTGTGTTATTTTTCTGAAACATTTTAAAATCTGTGATTGGAAAGTAAAACGAAGTGCCACACAAAGGCTAAGGGTAAACAAGTTAAGGATGGTGGATATTACTCCACTTGTGCATCTCAGTAAACAATTACCGAAACATGCACCTAAGTTTAGGCTTAAAGGAACCGCGGATAAAATGTTTATGCTGTGGCCACAGGGAGGCTCGCTATCGAAGGCAGTCTTGCAGCATATGACGACATATCTGCATGCAGCATGTACAGGAAAGAAGCTAGAAAAACGATTAGCTAGTCTAGAACTTTGGAAGATTTACCAACAGGAGAAGGAGGAAGAGCCTCATATAGATTGGATACTTAATATATGCAAAGAGGATGGTGAGGAGCCTTCTGCTCCTCCCGCCCCAGCTGAAACAGGAGACAGAAGTAAGAAAGATGATGGGTTATATCCAATGAGGGAGATTAAAGCAGCAATAGTATATAGTAACCCAGCATATGAGTCACCTGTGCAAAGCCATGATGAAGGCGCGGAGAAAGATGTAATCTCTAAAGTCCCAAGCGACAAAGAAAGACGCAATAAGGAAAGGAGTGAGAGAGCAGATATAGGAAGAGAGATAAAACGATGGAAAGGAGAAAGACAAGGCTGAGGAGATAGTGCTTTTACAGAATGAATTGATGGGTGGTGAGATTTTATTAAAACTTGATGGTAAGAGCATTGAGGATGGAAGACAACGGGAAGTTCAAGACAAATAAGACAAAAAAGATAAGGAAAGAGAGGAACGATTGAAAGATGAAGGGACAAAAAGGAAGGATAGGGAGAGAAGAGAGCAGCTGTACCAAGAAGAACAACTGAGAAACCAAAAGAGCAGAAGAACAAAGAAAAAGCGATAATAGAGAGCGATCCATGAGCAGGAAAAGCTAGAACAAAAAAGAATAGAAGCAGAGGAACAGACAATAAGGGATAAAAGAATACAAAGATGAGGTGATACGCATGGCAAATCAGAGAAGGGATATGAAGAAAAAAGGAGGAAGACAGAGTAAGAGAGGAAGCGCGAGAACTAAGAGAATTTGATGATGATTTGGAATGAAAAAGAAGACCGAGAGCATGCGATCTCGATCGCCTGCAGAAGGAGATAAGAGATCCTGAGCCAGAAGTAGCATGGGATGATATAGAGTCATTACCAGGCCTGTCTAGAGTAAATCTAGAAGACTAGTTTGACTCAAGGAGCATTGGGGAAGCAATCGATAAAGTATATCTTGAAATGAAGACCAAGAAAAGTTAAAGGTGAAGGGAAGAAATGATCAACTTGAAAGTACTCAGTTGTATGACACAGAAGAAACTTCATGTAGTACGAAGCCAAGGGAGCTGTCTTTAGATAAACTGAATCTGAGCAGAGATGACAATGAGAGAAGTTGTACAAGTTGGGCACAGGAAATGTCAGACGAAGACAGAGACACCTTCCATGGGGAAGGGAAACAGGATGTGTGTGGCCTTGAGGGATGTTTTTCAGTGGAAGAAGAAGTCAGATGGTCAGATTTAAACACACCTGTAACCAGGGCATCAGAGCCACTGACACAGTCAGATTGACCCAAGGGGCGATTCCACAGTGAAAGGGGAGAATCACCACCTTATGTGAGCAGATTAAGATTGCTACCTGGTAGAAGGCGATATGGTAATATTGTTCCTGCATTGGACAGACAAATGATAAGAGATGAGGAGTTTGGGGCGTCACAGTTTCCCCTATTGGAAAAAGGAGGGGCTCGACAACAATGTATACCATGGCCCCAGATGGACAAAGATAACTTAAGATGTAAACTCCCCATGTTAACTTCGGGCGCTGGGAAATGGATACATGAGTTAGAGAAAATGACGAGAGGAAACACGTTAGCCATAGGGGTCATTACAGGTCTCCTTATCGCCATACTTAGTGAGAGAGCTGATGATGTATGGACGAGGGCAGGGTACCCTGGTGTGACTATAGTTAACACTGCTCATGATGGAGCACTATTCAATAACTGTAGGGTGGCATTTTGGAAAGCACTACAAGTACTATATCCGGACACATCCGATATGGGAGCAATAATGACGAAAAAGATGGACGGTGATGATCCGTTGCTTTACATTCAACATTTTCAGGAATCTTGGGCTTTGGAAATGTGCACGTCTTAGGCAAAATCTATAGCAGTATTTTGTCATATATTATGCAAAGGGCTACCAGAACTTGTGCAAAAACAGCTCAGGAAAATAGTGGGTATTGAAGCCAAACCGTGGTCCGAGATTCAGCTGACTACTGTGCACTATTTTAGGCTCTTTCAGGAGCCTAATCGCAAAAAAGATGATGCCCAGAAAGGCGAGGAGGCAAAATGAGTGCAGAAAAAACTGTAATTATGCCATTGAAGGGGCAATGTTAACAAGTGTAGATGGACCGACTCCACAGCAGAACGCAAGTACACCACAGGTGAATAACCAGAAGCAGTTTGATCAAAGTAATAATAGGTTTACACCACGGGGAAGGGGTGGATTTCGGGGAAGAGGTTTTCAGAATAATCAAGGAAATTGGCAGAATAATCAGGGAGGTTTCCAGAGCAATCTAGGTGGGTTCCAATACATGCAGAATAATGGTCAGAATATACAGAATGGGCAGATAAGGAGGCCACCCCTATGCTGCACATGCGGGATGACAGGGCATTTTGGTTGCATGTGTAGAATGTAAAGGTTTGTGTAAACCGACCAATTTTCGAGAGGGGGGATTTTGAACCTGCCTGTATAATGATGGGTTTGCTCAGAATCAAACGATGCAATAGCAGCAAGCGCCGAGAGTACATCAAAGCTTGCAGATGCAACAGGTAGCAGTGGCTCCACCACAAGGGCAGTCACAGCATGCGCACATGCAGATTCAACAGAGTACACGTACAGGACAGCTAACGCCACCTAAAATAGGGAGTGTCACTGTTAGTGAAGGGAATCCATTTTCGGGTAACGGAATGAGTCTGTACCCGCAGTAGGACAGCTCACTGGAGGACTTTGTGTGTTCAGTCCTATCCGTGATGCCGAATCCTCATGAGGAACAAACGGTTGATGCCACAATATGGGGCAAAACATTTTCATTTCTAGTAGACACGGGTGCAACACGCTCATGTATACGTGAGGGAAAGTTTTTGATGTCTGGCACCGCCATGAATTCTCAAGGCTTTTCAGGAGCTACAAGTCGAGTTCCTTTCACTGAAGAGTTACCAGTATCTATAGGAGAATGTTATATGAAGGTGCCTCTGTTATAATCAAGGCAGACACCTGTCAATATATTGTGTCAAGATTTGATGACAAAGCTCAATATGACGATCTCGTTTACTGACGAAGGTATACTATGCTCCATACCAGGTATGCATTATTCAAACGTGTGCAAAATCATCCGAGTATTTGCAGGACAGGTAGCCGTGAGAGAAATACCCTTGGAGACAGGGGTCTTTCATTATGGATGTTGTGTTCTATCATAAAATGATGATAGCACAGCAACGTCCTGAATTTTTTGAGTAAGATCTGGCAAAAGTGCCAGCTTCATTATGGACCTCAGCCCCCTATGACGTAGGCCTATTGAAGGGGGGTTGAGAAGTGAAAATTAAATTGAAACCAGGAGCAATTTTACCTCAAGCATGACAGTATCTTATGTCTCGAGAGGCAGATGAAGGTATTTTCAAAACAATTTCCGCCATGAGGGAGCAGGGCATTTTAGTGACGTCAGAGTCACCATGTAATACTGCTGTGTACCCTATCAAGAAATCTAAGGGTGTGTGGCGGGTCTTGGAGACTAATACAAGATATGAGGCCAATAAACCAAATTGTAGAGGCAGAGTTCCCTCTAGTCCCGAACCCATCTACAATTATATGTAAAATACCTGTTGGAGCACAATAATTAACTGCGATTGATTTGAAAAATGTGTTTTTCTCAATCCCATTGTACAAAGACTCACAGGATCTGATGTAATTTACGTTCAGACAAATGAGATTGAAAAGCACTCGGCTGCCCCAGGGGTACTGAGAGTCTACATCGATTTTCAATAGAGTCCTGCAGATGGACTTGAAAAATATTGATTTGGAAAGTGTTGTTCAGCAATATGTAGATGACATATTAGTTTGCAGTACTACAGAGGAAGAGTGCAGACGCGATTCTGTCCAGCTGATAAGGATATAAGGTTGACAAAGAAAAGTTACAGTATTGTCAACAGGAAGTGCTGTATATTGGCCAATTGATTTCACATGCCCCTTGCATATTACAGTGGGATTCTAGACCCAGTAATGAGAGGTCACTTCCCGTGTGAACAGTTTATGGCTGCCGCCACGATCGCCATAGAGAAGGCTACGAGCATAGTGAGGGTATGTTCCATGACACTATTTGTAGAGCATGCACTATTTGCTATTCTAGAAAAACCCAAGGGCACATTGACTCCTCAAAGGGATTCTGCCTATGAGGTAGTTATATCAAATCCAGCTATCAAAATAGTTTGATGCAGAGCAGTGAATCCTGCCATGTTTGTAGCTGAACCACTGGCAGAGGATGAGCAAGCACACGACTGTTCAAACTATGACGCGTTCTATGATGAAATCCCAAGAGTAAAAGAAAATGCCTTGCCAGGTGGAGAAATAGTTTTTATTGATGGTTGTTCGAGAATCGATCAAAATGATGGACAGAGATATACAGGTGCCACTGTGGTAAAATACAGAGCCAATGGAGAGTTTCAGACAATGGTAAGTGTACGACTCCTGTCTCATTATTCAGCACAAGCTGCAGAATTAGTGGCGCTGATTATCGCTCTCGAGAATCATGCAGACCAGGAAGTAACAGTGTACAGCGATCCGCCTATGTAACGTTCACAGTGCATGCAGGGTTAGCACGTTGGAAAAGGAGGGCCTACCTCAGAGCGGATGGCTCCCCAGTGCAGCACACAGCCTTCTTGGACAGGCTTATCAAGGCACTACAACTCCCAGTGGCCATCGTGGTTGTTAAATGTGCAACTTATACTAAAAAGAGACTTTATTCCACTCGGAAACCAGGCAGCAGATGATGGAGCGAAAATCGCTGCATGTTCAGAGAATATAATGTCTTTTAAAACACCTGATGTAAAAGAAAACATTGTTGTGTTGATCAATGTGGTTGAAGAATATGGCGATTTGTCAAAAACTCAGTTTATGGAGGTTCAGGGGGGAAGCACCTCAAGATGCAAAAGATTTGTGTACACGAAGGGGGTGTTCTTTAAACCCCTCTGAAGCATTGTGGTGACAGGATAGCACTGGTAAACCAGTGATGCCTGTAGCCTTACTGAGGGTGCCACTCGAACAGCTACACTATCCAGCGCACACAACTAGGGAGAATATTGCGGTAAAGATTGCTGAAGATTGATTTGTACCAAATCTGATAGAGCACGTTGCCTTCTTTATGATGAACTGTATAATTTGTCAAAAATTCAGCCTGGGCATACAGTGCGCACAGTTAGGGTGGTTATTCCAAGACCCATTGGCCCCTTTCAGTATTTGCATATCGACTATATTGATCTGATTCAAGTATGTAATGGATACAGATACATGATTGTTGTGGTGTGTCTCTTTTCACGGTGGATTGAGGCAGGTCTCTTTATGCATCCAGACTCCACCTGTGCAGCTACGTTTTTGGTGCGGGAAGTGTTTCCTAGATGGGGAGTATGTGAGGTAATGAGGTCTGACAATGGTCCACATTTTGTGAACCAAATGTTTGAGCAGATCAGCTTGTTGCCTGGTATAAAGCACATGTTTTCCTCGGCTTATCATCCGCAAAGAAATGGGATCTGTGAGAGGCTAAACGGCTTGCTTAAGGAAAGGATAGCCAAGTTGAAGCTTACTCTGAAGAAAGGGTGGTTGCATTGCCTACCACTGGCATTATATGCTTTGAGGAACCAACAAGGTTCTGACCCCCATCTCACGCCTCACAAAATTGTGACCGGAAGTCAGATGAGAACACACTTAATGCCTCCATCTCGAGTTAGAAGTGATACACTGTCAACTGCAGATGTGTTTGGAAAAGAAATGCATGATTATTTGAAGTGTATGACTTCCAGTATTTCTCTCATTTCAGGACAGCTGCAGCGACAAGGGTGCAGGGCAGTACCGAACACAGAAGGAGATGCTTCAACAAAGCAATTTAAAGAAATCTGTCTTCCCCAATTATTCACGGAGATGAGGTCCTAATTCAGAACCACACAAGAAAACCTCGTTTCAATGGCCCATTTATAGTAGAAGACGTCACACCGTCTGCTGTCAAAGTGCAGGGCAGGCGTGCTTGGATTTTCATTGGTGACATCAAGATTTTTGCTGGACAAACCTCTCAGCCCTCCGCACCCCACCAAGAAGCAAGTACAAGCATCGTGGAAGAACCGCAGCACGTGTAGACGAGATCTATGATGAGGAAGGAGGATGCAGAAGCTGAAAAATAGAAAAACAAAGACTTTGTTAGACTGTGGCTTGGTTTAGACACTCTTACAAGCCATCCTTGAAAGGGGAAAAGGAATCTAATACAGACTCTCTGTGTTGATATATCAGAGAAAGAAAAATATTTTTGAGCTTATTGACTTTGGACTGAGACATCCTTGATAAGAAGAGAGATGCCAGACTCTGATCGTGGCTTTGATAACTGGAAGAGAGTGCAGTATCCTGATTCATTCCATAATGAGTTCTTGTTCAGATTTGCCCATTGTGTTATCCAATGACAATGTTTCTAGGATCATATTTGAAGTTTTTCTCCATGTGCTGCGCTCAGATCCAGCGATTGTGGGGAGAATTTCTAATATACGTACATTTTTGCAAGATCCTAAAAATGGTCCAATTGTAAGGAGACTACTTACAGCAATTATCGAGCAAGTGTTGCAGTTACCTGAATATAGTGGAGAGAGCACAAATGCCCCCATCACCTGAGGCTGCACACAGACTTGTCAATGTGGTGTTTAAGTCTGATTGAAGAATATCCACATCTTGTTGGCAGAGACACAGACATACTCACGTTGCTAAGGGACCCCAGAAATACTGAAACTTTGACTGTGATCTTGGAGGGAATAATTATCCAAGTAAGTCTATATCCTGAGAGAACCCACAGGACGGTGGTGTGAAACTTTCCTTTGAGGGACAGATCAAGAAGGTTGCTGACAAAGACAGACATTTTGTTTCATGCTGAAAGAAGTTCATCATGTTGTGTGGCTTGAAGCAAATTCGAGGAGTGGACTGGGAGCTGATATATGCTGTGGAACCGATCTAGACATATTGAGAGCAGCGTTCTTCTTGCTGGAGACATTTCTATTTCGCATGGTTAAGGACTGGTTCCAGGAAAATAAAGATTGAGAGTTTGTTTTGTTATTCAGCAAGCAGACCAGTGGATCAAGAACAAAGGTGCCAAGGCAGGACAGCAACTTCCAGGAGTGTGTAATGCTAATGTATTAAAGAATAACATTTTCCTTCCATAGGCAATAGAAAATGGGTAGTACTAGTAGTAATTTCATGATTCCAGATGCAGAAAGACATTCACGTTGTCCACCGAATAGGTGTTGTACATCAATGTACCTTTGCCTTATTTGTGGATGTGTTCTGTTTATAATCATACTACTCTCACTCACAGTCCGCACATCCTACTACCTTGATATCCATGGGGCTAAGACTCCAGTGAATCTTCCTGAGCAAAAGTAAGCAGCAATTGTGGCAACTACGAAACACCCAAAGCCCTATGTAGTTATTTCTGTTCCAAAAAAAGATGACCCACTATTTGAATCTGAGATAAGCACCATTAGCAATCATTCACACGTAAGAAAGGTTGTGGAAATTCTGTTTGTACACAAGAAGCAGGTCTGGCAAAATGGGCAAGATGAGAGGTTGCCAGACAAAGTGCCTATGCAAGTAATAAATGCAAATACACCTGATCCTGTAATGAAGAACTCAGAGATAACTCCTAGAAGACCAATATATATATATATATATATATATATATATATATATATATATATAGTTTATGCAAGACTTTTTCAGGTCTAAATGGGCAGTTGGGCAAAGGAAACTTTCCAAACTTTCTCCCACCAAGGCAACATTAACAAGTGTACATCGTCCACTGACAGATGTGCCTATGATTTATCCAAAAAGAAGGAGTTATGCTGACACACTTCATGACATGATTCTGGAGGGTCACATGAGGAGAATGAGAACTAAAAGAAACACTCACAAAGATGATTTAGAGCTAGATGATTATCTGGACAGTACAGCACACTTGGGAAATAACATTTGATACCAGCACATGAAAGAAGTAGGAAGAGGGACCTCGAATGAGGAATGCTTTTTGTGTGCACTCATGCCATACAGTACTGGGAAGTCTAAAATCTTCATAGCTATCGATATAGATGTCCAGACAGCTCATTGTCTTTCGCACATAGCACTTTGCAAAACCAGAGGCCAGTTTATGGATTGAGATGCCTACCTCAAATGGGCAACTGAATGGACATATGCAGATGAAGATGACTACGTGCAAGATACTAAAACAAGAAACAGAGCCCATACCAAGAATCATGTGATCAGATATGAAAGGCCTGGAGTAAAAGGAGCTGGAATCAGATGGGAAGTAAATAAGAAATTGGAGGTTGCACGAAAATCTGCAAAAGAGGTTCAAAGATGGAAGAATAGAGGTCAAATGCAGATCTTTGGATCTGTGTTATCACCCGATGGATGGAAAGAAGGAGTGGTCGTCTGCAGAGCCTGCATGATCATTGGATCCAGTCATCAACATTGTGCTGAATGGCTGTAAGCCATTATGGCCAAGGCTTGCTAAATTACTCTCTTGGGTTGAAGACAGAGGAGGACCTGTGCAGATTGTACCCCTGGAAAGTTCAAAGCTGTGCTTCAGAAATAATGACACAAGAAAAGTTGGATAAAATAAGCACTGCGGTTGGATCTTTGATGATCCAGGAATGGTATATGGTACAGCAGTGATCATGGATCATTATTGGGCTTGTGCAGCCAGAGCCTATATCAGATTGCCTGCAGACTGGGGAGGAATATGCACATTGGTGAATGTCCATGTTTTAGCTTTAGCGATTCCAAAAGGTGATTTACACATTGACAGTTTCCCAAAAGCAGATGCTCACCTGAGGAAGAAGAGGTCTGTGGAGCTGATCAAGAAGATCAAGAGAGAGAACTACCTCTCAGCTAAATCAATAGAAGTTTTTGATGCCATATCATATGAGCACAGACTGTGTAGCCAGACCTCATCCGTGTTCACGTTGATCTTCATGATGGCTGTTCAGGTTGGAGCGAACACCAAGTGGCTACAAATCACCAGGTGGGAATTTCTGCAGAAAATTAACACTACAATAAAGGGATTCAATGCAATCAGAGAAGAAATGAGAGCCATAATACGGATGACTCTGCGTAACAGATAGGTCTTGGACATGATCACAGCGATGGATGGAGGCGTTTGTGCAAAAATCAAAGAATCATGCTGCACATTTATACTTTCTCGTGATGACGAGAATTGAACATTGACAGAGGCTATAGAAATGCTGACAAAACTCCAAGGCCAGATGATAGAGGAAGTAGAAGACATTGCTGATGACAGCTGGTTTGTATCACTCTTCTCTTGGGTCCCACATTGGATGACAGACATTTTCAAGTTCCTTTGAGCCCTAATAGTAATGATATTGCTTGGATTTTGTGTAATCAAGATAATAATCTCACAATGCAAGAAGAAAGCAAAGAAGGCCACAGGGATGAAGATCATGGTCGATGCCGAATCAGGATGGAAGCCCAAAGACCTGACAGATGAAGAGATCAGAGACTTTGTGAAGGTCAGTATCCTTGCACCTGAGGGGACAAAGTTCCTGTATCCGAAGAATCATAAGAAATATGTAGGAAGATGGATCTACTGTAGTCCAAGTGGACAGTGCCAGCTTATGACATGGAATAAAGATGAACATGTGAAAACAGCAGGATGCCTGAAGGGAGTCATCAATACATGGGTCCCAAAGGAGTTGTTCTTCAGGCCGAGTTACCTGGATGTGAAAGATGATGTGGGAGTGGACAATGAATCGCCCAGAGGGGGGAGTGTAGAGAAGGAGCCAAGTACCCCCACCTCAATCGACCCGCTCATTTTCCTGTATGCTGGAAACCAGAGTATGAGACATATACTGAACAGCTGAATCGACAAAGCAGAATATGGACTCAGTCCAGTACCTGTGAAAGGGCCAGTACCTAAGAGAATCTGGGAGCCAAGGTACCCATTGAGGAAACCATATCTACATACAAAGAAACATGATGGCCATCTGAACGAGAGCCCTGAAGAAGCAGAACTAATAAACCACAAGGATGAGTGGTAGTGTTACAAGCCATTGACAAATATTTCATATTCAGCTCCATACAACATATCAAGATGCAGTGACCAGAGAATGCAGATATTCTATAATGCATCAAGAAAGTAATAAGGATAAGTGACATCTTGGTCTCAAATTGTAGAAAAGTATGTCACAGAAACAGATGAAGATATTAAATAATTTTACACGTGTACAGATACAGAGGAAACACAAGAAGCAAAGTAATCGTGAAGCTAGCTCTAAGCTTATAGTAAAACAGATTGCGGCAAGCACCAACGTATACATACATAGGAATGAGAGCTTTATGGATGCTTCCACTAAACGTATTAAAGCAGGTTGGACATTAGCAAAAAAGCCTTAGTTCAATATGTCGCAGTTTAAAAAGTAGACATTGAATTACAGAAGCGAAGCTCAGAAAGGCAAGTTCGGACGAGCCCCAGGAAGCCAAGTTCTCATCAAACTGGAGTAAACTGACTTTGGATATAAATCGTGTGAAAGAACAAACCTCCTGTCCAGAAGGAGTGAACATGACAAAGACGACATCAGAGGTCTATTGGAATAAAATATTAAATCCCTGAAAAGGCTTAATTTTATGGTCTCTAGTCACATGGAAGCATGTAGTTGGAACAACAGGATGGTCGCACCTATGCATGGAGGAAGACTGTGCTGCTCACTCCCTAATTTTCTCAAAGCTAAGAACACTCTCAAGGACGAAGTTCAAAGGTCTAATTGACAGTAGACCACGAGGTGATGATGGATCGATATAATTGGTGGGAAACTAAAGTTAAGTCAACCTCACCATCATTTGGACGCCCAGGCTGCAGGCTGCTAACGCAGGTAGAAAATACTGAAAATGGACAGGGTGTCAACAAATTGTAGAGGACCTGCATATTCCGGGGTCATATAGTGCGAAGACCAATGGGACGTTGTGTATTTAGTGATGTTCATAGTGGTCATTTTTAGAGGAGGGCTTAATTGCCCCACCTGATGTTAAGTAACCAAACACATAGTTACACTTTTTCTTAGACTAGAATGGATCATGCACTTAGATATTCACTTAGAACCAATCACTCCCTCTGTTAGGTTTTTGTAGTTTGCCATGTAGGATGACGTTGGCAACACTTAGGTTAGACATCAGTGATGACACAGTTCGCTTATAAAAATACAGTTTTTTCTGAGAGTTTTGAAGATCGAGCATTTGCGTTGATGTTCGTTATGCTCCCTGTTTTAGATAATTGATATTAACAGTCTTACTTTTGTCAACTTCCTAAATTGGCTCCATTATTTTGTGTAGGAGTACGATTTGCATCCTGATACATCTCAAAGGTAATTGCTGCTTATCAAAGGGGCTGGGAATATCCAGTTCACTAGTGTTACTTAAAATGTTTACCAGGAAGTGGCGGTTCCATGGCCCTTTCATTGTTGAAGAAGTGTCCCCTTCTGTAGCTAAAGTACAAGGGAGAAGAGCTTGGTTGCACTTGAGTGACATGAAGATTTATAAAGGCACTACCTTCCCTCCCACTGTTGCTGATCCAGAAGCAAGACAAGAAGAAGAATTTCCATGTGTGCAGACTCAATCAATGAGTAAGAAGGAGGACAATAAAGCAACGAGTGATTGACACATACTTCATTTGTACTGGAATTCAATAGACACTCCTTATATTTATTTTAGCTGGGAGTGCAAGGACTTGCAGAGAATTCCAGGAATTTTTAAATGAACTTCTAGAAGTATATTGAAGTAGAGAATAATGCATCAGAGTTATGCCCAAACGTCAGTTCTTGACCAGAAATTGGAAACAATACCAGTATCAAGATTCATTTTGTGGAGAATATTTGTTTTAGGTGATCAAAACATATGGTACCTGCAAACAGAGACATTCATCGGCTTGTGGTTGCTGTCTCTGTGTTCATACTTCAATCTTACCCTGCTCTTGTTAGAAGAGATGTTAATATTCACATTTTATTGCAGGATTCTAAAAATGGTCAAGACTCCTTTATTGCTATAATTTAACAAATGTTACAGTTGCAAATATAAAGGAATTTGATGTGTATTAAAAATTATTAATGAAGAAGATGGCATGATCATAGATGGTGAACAAGTTCAGAAAGCAGTAGGATGGTGCGAGAAATGGATGCCTGAATTTCTATGCATGATATATGCATGATATGCATGATATATATTTGTATGATTGTTCTCGTTGTGTTTCTATTCCTTATTTTTCACAGTCTATCATCTTAGTTCTTCTGCTGAAGAAAGAGTTTTATGGTTCTCCCCAATGTGAAAACAAATAAATACAGGCTCTTTGATTTCTATAAATATATTGGGAGACACAAAAGAGATGCAGAGGAAGATAGTTAAGGGATAAATACCTATCTAGATAATACATCTCGCCTGGGAAATAACATGTGGTACCAACACATGAAAAAGGTGGGTGAAAAAGCATCTACTGAGGGTTGCTAGGTCTGCTCTGTCATCTCCTATGGCATGAATACAGTAAAAACTTTAATTGCAAAAGAGGTTCCAGAGCACGGTGCTAAGTGCCTCAGCCATCTTGCAACATAGAACACTCGAGGACAGTTCCAAGGAAGTTGGGCGACCTTGCGATGGAGATCAAAATGGTTGTTTCCATACCAGGAGGAGTACATCAAGACTATACAAATGTAAAATGAACCTGGCTGGAAAAACAAGATGCTTGTGTATACTACCGCAGGACAGGATAAGATGATCGTTGAAAAAATTAAGATGGTAAATTTCCCAGATGTGAAGGAAATAGCCGGATCGCCTGGGTGTTGGGAACAAACAATTATTGATCTATGGACGAGTGAATTCCAAGAAGGGATAGGAAGAAGGATGTGCATATTATCTGCTGAAAACAGATTACGTACAAGAGGTGCATAATGTTAATGATGGCTGCTTAAAGTCATGGTCCAAGTACTCCAAACTGTTGATATGGGTAGAAGACGAATCAGGCCCAGTAGTTGTAATCCCATTGGTTAATGCAACATTATGCTTCTGAAGACACAAAGAACCACGTGGGATATGATAAAGAATTCAAAACCACAATTAATGTTCCCAGGATGGGAGAAGCGACAACCATCCTTAAGGAGCATGTTCCTTGGTGATTATTCATGTTCCAGCATTAGTGATTCCTCAAAGCGACCCGAAAATTGGTGAATTTCCAAAAGTAGATGCCCACTTTAGAAAAAGAAGATCACTTGAACTTCTCAGATGGACAAAAATATACAATTATTTCTCAGCTAAATCGATAACAGCATATCATACGATTCATGAGGAGCATGGGTTGTTCAGCAAGACTGCTACCATACTGATGACTATCTTCATGCCTGGAATTCAAACAGTGGAGAATCCCAAGTGGTTACAAATCACTAGATGGGGGCTTCTGCAGACAATCAATGCTACCATAAAGTGATTCAACGCCATTAAACAAGAGCTGAGAGCTATACTACTGATGACCCTCCAGAATCAATATGTCCTTGATATGATCACAACAATGCAAGGAGGAGTTTGTGCCAAAATCAGGCCATCATGTCGCACATTCACACCTTCTCACGATGAACAAAATGGGACCTTGACAGAGGCCATAACGTTGTTGACAGACCTGCATAACAAGAGGGAAGATGAGACAGATGGTATTGAAGATGACAATTGGTTTGCTTGCTTATTTTCATGGATCCCTCAGTGGTTGGCGAACGTAATTAAGGTTCTTGGAGTAATACTGGTGATGGTGATGGTGATGTTTAGATTGCGCGTAGTCAGGATGGTGATTGCCCAATGCAAGAAAACTACAAAAAAGGTGGTAGGGATTTAGATCATGATTGATGTCAAACCTGAACCAAACACCAACGAACTGACTGATGACACTCTCAGGAAATACTTAGAGGCCAGCATCATAGAACCTGAAGGAACGAAGTACCTGTATCCAAAGATAGCACGGTCCGATAGCACAGCGAGTAGAGCGCTCACTTTGACATCAGTGCAGAGTCTTCCAAGGTTGATAAATGAGCACCACACACTGTGGCTAATAATAAACAACGTTCAGATGCCTGAGGGTTTGTAGCGCTATATAAATGCTAAATTATTATTATAATAAAAAGTATGTGGGATGATGCGTCTATTGTACCCCGAATGGAAAATGTAACCACATGACCTAGAGTTTAGATGAACATGTCAAATCTGTAGGCTCCCTGAGAGGGGTGATGAAGATATGGACACCAAAGAAACACTTCTTCAAGAGAAAAAAACCTTGATGTGGAAGCAATTGAGGAGGTGGTCAAGGACTCTACCAGAGGGGGAAATGTAAATGAGCAGCTGCATGCCGCAGCAGGAAATCCTGCCCCCTAACTCTCATATGTTGGAAGCTTGAGATCGTGCATTGTATGATGCCAGCAGTTGTGCCAATACTGCAATGTATGTTCGAAAGATGATACCTATTGAGACAATCCTATCAAATGTATCCCCGAAGGGACGATAATTTGAGGGTTGAACTCCCTGAAGGAATATGAGAAGGAGCAAAGAAATGAGGCCTGTGACATCATAAAATAGTATGAATGACATCTCAGGATACTGGCTTGAATAAAGATGTATAGATCCTGAAGAGACTAACGATGAAGTAAAGAATCAAGTGAACTTTTAAATACGTAAAAGAAGGTTGTACGTGCCCAAAGCACTGCAGGGAATCAAACATTCAATAATTGTACAGACGCTGAAACAAAATCAGACTAAGTCGTCATAGAAGCTGGCTGTATGTAGTGAATAGAATGCAGGCGAAGCCGCCATTGGATAGAAGCTGGACATTGGTATCATGAATGTAAGCCAAGACCCATGAAGAAGGAAGGGAAAACTATGTTGCAGCAAGAATATAAGCTAGCTCAATAATGGAGCTGCATGGTCAGGCTGTCTGGCCTGGAGTCAAGATTGAAGCAGCAAGGTCATCGATCTATTCTGGAAAAGAGTGAACATACAAAGGATGAATCATCCCTTGATAAGATGCAAAGAAGAACACCAATTCATTTAAGACATTTAAAAGCTGCAAAATGGACCAAATCGTATGAGCCAAGGATGAAAATAGAGTCAGAACTGGGAGTCCAAAAACACGATAGCGAGTGCCTTCACTCCTGTGTATTCTAAAAAGAGATAAGGATACTTTGCAAGGCCAAGTTCAAAGACCATCTTCATAGCAGAGGTATGGTTGATGAGATGTTGGGCTAATTGGGTGGTGCGGTAGAGTCTGGCCCCATCTCCTTGCATCTGGGTCTGGGCTCACGTGCTGTTAAGTGAACCGAATGTTCCAGACATTACAAATGCGTGCCAACCAATTGTAGTGGTTCATATAATGAAGGGCCTTATAGTTTTAGAACCAATGAGAAACTGTGTATTTAATGTTTCTGAAGACAACATATTTTAGAGGTAGGATATGTAGTCCACCTGACAGTGGGCAGCCATTAAACTCATAGTTCCAATAGATAATATACTTAGATGTTCCCCTTAAGCCAATCCCGATCCCCAGTAGGTTTTTCATTATTTGCTACATAGTATGATGTCACCTCTGACGTATTTTGGATATATAACCTTTGTTTTGTGAAAAGATCACAGAGAAATCGAGTGTACATCCGATGATGTATGTTGTAACTCCCTATTTTAGATAATTGTTAATAAAACAGTACTTTGACATCTTCCTGAGTTGGTTCGTTATTTGGACTTGGAGTTTGTCTGTGTGATCGCATCCATTACATGCATGTTCCTAAAGGGCCCTAAGCGCACGTAAATTAAATGTAAAACGTGTTAAGGGGAGACCAGCTACAAAGGGAAGCTGGCACCACATGTGTGCTAACTCAAGAGACACTGATTGATCTCCATCAGAGCGAAACTATGGGTACCAGAAGGCCATAGGAGAGTCGCTGGAAGAGGTCAAAAGTCCAGAGAAACAGTGCATTGACAAGGTGAACCTGGCCGAGGGATGTCCACTATGAACTGTTTGAAAGGACATTGAAATTTGTGAAAGCGAGAAACATTGTAAAACAAGGGGAAGAGCAGTGTCATTCTCTTTTTCTAGGGTCCAAGCCCAGCCGAGGAAGGTCCAGGGGTAGAAAGTTACAATCCAAAGTTTGCTGAAAAAGAACTGTCTTGTTAATTAGTTGAAAGTGTTGAGAAGGGTCAGTGCCCAGAAGAGGGGGACCCATGGGTTAAGCCAGAACCCTACGTGAAACTGTGGTAAATAATTGAGAAAGGTCAGAGAGGTGGACCCAAGGCTGAAGCCATCATGCCTACATGAAACCGTGAGAAACAATTGAGAAGAGTCAGCTCCCAGAAGTGGTGGACCCAAGGGTGAACCCATCACCCAGCAAACATTGGAAACAAACTTTTCATTTGTTAAAGGAATTTTTGTTTTTGTTAATTGAAGACATCAGGTCCTCGAAGTCGAGACACTTTCAAGGAATCAACATGGCCATTGACAGTCTTGAGACCTGCCTTTGGAACTGTTGTCTCGTGATGGAGAAGCCCCAGACTGTACTGTGCTCCAAGATCCCACCTTACCCAGTGCTCAAAAGGTGGGGAAGGGAGACCCAGGCTACTGCATCTTGACATATTATTTGAGAACACTTCTTTCTTTTCTTTTGAACTATCCCACACCCCTTTTTGTATTAGTTATAAGGTTTGGCAATAGGTTTCTTAGTATAGGCCCTTTTTATTTGACAACGCCACTAGGACTGCCTTATTTTTCATTTGATGGTAGACGCTTGCTACCACCTTAGATTTAGGTTTAGAATAGGCGTTTTTCCACCCTGCGTACATAATTCATTGTTCAATAAACACCCTTGAACTGTGATCATGTGTGTCTGTCTTACTTGTTGCCACCATGAGTTCCTCACATTCCCTAGGGGGAGATCTTTTCAATGGGGCCATGGTGGTGCATCCACAGTAAAACAGTCCCGTTAGGGATGGTGCACCAAGGAAAGATCACATGGGGAAGGAATCCCCCTATGTGATTGGGGACGACCATTACCAGAGAATGTTGTTTGTCCCTGCTCCAATACACTTAACCTCTTCTCGAACCCTAAATCCTCCTACTCCCCCTCTCTAGAGTTAATTTATTGTGTTGCCAAGTCAGTCAATCCAATCTACATAACAAGAATGAAGACCAGAAGGGACAAAGGATCATACATATGGTTTTAGGACTGGTATGTGGTACTGGTACTGTGAAGAAGAAAATCACCAGGAGTCCAAGGATCCCTCTAGAGAAGCAGAGTGAGCGGTCTAGCTTCTCAAGACAAGTTATTGGCCCAAAGGAGTACAACAATCCCACATGGGAGTTTGAAAGGAGCTTGGCGGGAATATGGACAGGAGAGAGTGGTCCTCTGAGGCGGAACTGCAGAAGCCACAAGGGAAGCCATACTGGGAGGAAAGGGAGAACCTAGATGTGGTCTGCCAGGAGAGGACTACTCAGGTTACGTCCCATGCCCCAGCAAAGTGCGGGAGAAAAAGACTGCAGCCGGGAAGCATCGGAAGACTGCATAGCCACTGCAGACTCTGCTGGAAGCCCAAGCATTACCAGAGCCTTGCAAAGGGACGCACCAGCACGGGAACCGCTGAAGGAAGGAAACAGGTTTATGGGGAGCCCAGGAGGTGCAACCGGGTGAATATAAAGTCATATTCAGAGGGTATGGGACCCTGAATGAGTTGTATACTTGGCAGGAGAGTCATACAAGCAGTGCACCACACCAGTGCGTGTCTGGGACCTGCATCCATATGAGAAAGAGAGGGTATGGGACCCAGTGAAAGAAAGAGAAACAGTCAATGAGAAAACACTGGCTTGGCAGAAGAGAGGACCAAGCCGTGTAAAGTTTTGCAAGTCTGGGACTCACACCCACCAAGATGTTAAAAATAACCCTGGATCTGACAAAAGGAATCCTAGGCTTGATAGCGAACTGTGCCAAGTTGCTAGAATAAAGAGGCACAAACACAAGACGTATTACTTTGAGAATTGCCCACTGAAATTTTATCTAAGAGAAAAGTGGCTCAGGAGCCCTATAGAAATCAGGGCTGGGTCATAATCAGCACACACAAAGGAATCCCAATATTGTTGTCACGCTAATCTCCTCACATAAATCACAACTCAATCTAATCGTAACACAAAACATCCAAACTATAATCTAGACTAGAAAATACTTGGGTGTACACAAATTATATTGTAGTACTTCAACTATCACTGTGAATGTGGCGTAGACCTGAATATCATCGACAGTAATGATGTTCCAGTCTATATAGGCCGTGCTAATGCTTCCAACATACTTCATAAATGCATAGCAATGTAAGGTGATATGAGGTATTGTAAAAACAGAGATATTTGGAAACATATGCATAAAGGAAAATATTAGTGATAGTTGGGAGGCGGTAAATAGCTTAGGTTGCTGGAAAAAGGTACAACTGAAAAGACAAGAAAATATTTGGTATCGCCTGAAATAAATGCAGTTGCAAATAGCAAGCCTGAAATGCTGAATACCTTCAATCGAATTTTCCGGTTTTAGAGCACCTTTTTCTAAAACAAATAAATGGGTGCTGGGGTAAGGGAATACATTAAGGTAGTGGGAATAAGGTGATGTTGAGGGGCGTCTCCGCCCGTATTTAAATTTGGAAAAAAAGTGGGGTCATATAAAGTAGATCCAATCATTTCCTATGAAATGATGGGTATAGGCACAGAGAGGGTGACAGACGAGCATCTGTAGAAAAGTGTACCTTAAGAAACTCCACTGGATCTGCACTTTGCTGCACCTGGTTAAGGAACATCACTTGTTCCCCCTTTTGGGTTCGATGCAGCTTTTCCATCAGTTGACTGCGGTGTTGTAGGAGTTTCAATATAAGATCTTTGGTTTGTTGAAGACATTCTAGAAGATAATGTGATCAAAATGGTTAAACGAGAAAAGAAATAATTTATCAAAACAAGTGTTTACCAAAACATAAATTAACTTCATGCTTCCTCATACAATGTAATCTTCAAGCATGCATGTATTAAATAGGGTTTGCTCTGCAATTTTTTTTTTTTTATACTTTATTTAACTCTAGGGTTTTAAAAAGATTTTGTGTTTCGTTGTCCATCAGATCCTTTGTCTGTTTGACTATTTTTCTTTGTCTTTGTTTGATGGAATCGCATCCAGAATTTTTGCTGTTGCTGTTACCCAGGTTGTTCGTCCACTCCCAATTAGCCTTTACCACCAGACCTCTTCGTCGAAAATATGAGCTGCAGCTAGAACAGGTTTCAAATACGGTCTTCTGATGGTTTCGACTCCTGGACATGATAGGAGGAGGTGCCTCGATGTTTCAACTACAGAAGGGTATTTACAGAATCTGCATTTGTTTGAAATTGCCTTGCCTCGTATCTTCCGAATTTCGTTGGTGTGTAGCAAGTTGAGGCGAGCTCTTAAGAAAGCACTCCTCATCTTCCGATTAGGATATTTTTCCACGAATTGTTGCAGGACATGGCGTTTGTGGCTCATGGGTGGAAACTGCAAGACCAGTTTATAAGATGAGGCCTGATCACAGGTATAGGCCCAATCAAGTTCATTCAGTTTTTTGTGAATTTTCATAGGATTCTCCATTAGCTCTTTTTTGGAGCACTGAATCAGTTTCAATTTGGCTTCTTGATCTTCAAACCAATGGTTTAGGACCATACAATGGCCTCCCTCGGCCTCGTCGTTTACAGCTTTGAGTAGCTTCGGGCGGTTTTCCAACAGAAGCTTCCTAAACAGCATCATGGTGTTTCTTTCTACTATTGATAGTAGCGAGAGCTGGCTCAATTCTCGTCTTAAGACCATAGGCGTGGAACTGGGTAAATTCAAGACTTCCCTCCAGTAGTGGCTTTCTAGTTTGAGCAAGGTTTTTTTTGGGTATCCCTGGCATGGCTTCAGCACCGTAGACAAGTGAGGGGACAACCTTAGCTTTGTAGTAGTCCACGATGGGTGTATGGGTGTTAGAGAGGAGCGGCCGAACTTCCTGTCAATCGCTTTTGCCTGTGAAGTTAGGCTCTTTATTTTGGTCAACAGTTGTTTGTGCATCCCATTTTCATGTTGAGAATTGTCGATCGTAATCCCTAGATATTTGAACTCGACAACCTTCTCAATACGTTCTCCTTCCAGATACCAGGCAAAGGTGTCGCTTTTTTCTCTCCCTTTTCCAAAGAATAGAATTTTGGTTTTTGACTTGCTGATTTCAAGGCCATTTTCTGTGATGTATTCGGCGAAGTTGTTGAGCTGTCTCTGAAGTCCTATGGCTGTTTGATCGGCTAGGATAATATCATCCGCATCCAGAATTCTTGATATTTTTGTATTTCTAAGTTGAGGTGGAA
The DNA here is from genome assembly GCF_040938575.1 of Ambystoma mexicanum. Taxonomy (NCBI): domain Eukaryota; kingdom Metazoa; phylum Chordata; class Amphibia; order Caudata; family Ambystomatidae; genus Ambystoma; species Ambystoma mexicanum. The sequence continues at coordinate 1,357,692,319 of NC_090937.1, read as the reverse complement.
AGGCTCTGACCTTGTGCTCAGTTTCCTTGTAGTCGCCTATAAAGCTCAGAAAAAGCGCTAGGGCTAGTGGACAGCCTTGCTTGACCCCCCCCGGTTTGTCGTGATCTCTTCGGATAGGGACCCTAGATGGTCAAACCAAACTTGTATTCTAGTGTCTGTATGGCCGCTGGACAGTTCCAATTCCTAAGCTTCTTCCATAGTCTTATTCTATCAACTTGGTCAAATGCTTAACTTATCAAATGAAAGCCATGTAGGTTCTGGGTCCCCCAGCTAGAGACTTGCTTTTTAGGATGCTCAAGGTTAAGATGTTAGTGTTGGTTCCTACGTTCTTTTTGAAGCCGGATTGGAACGGGTCGTTACGTGTCGTTACAAGGTGCCCCGCTTGCCCAACTTTGGAAGTATTGAAGAAGCAGCGATCCATACACTTTGCCAATCACATTTAAGAGCAATGGAACGAAAGTTTGTAGGGTTGTCTCTCTTGCCTCTCTTGTAGATAGGCACTACTACGGCTGTTGTCCAGGAATTGGGTAGTTCCTTCGCTCTTGTAGATCTTCGAAACACTTCACTAATAAACCCGGACCATGCCTCAGGATGCTGTTTCAGGTGCATATTTGACAGGCCATCTGGGCCGGGGGCCCTGGAATTTTTCAGTTTTTTCAGCATTTCCACGATGTCTTCACGATCGTGAAGTTCCACCCAGGGTGACGCACTTTAGTCGTGTATGGTGATAGATGGTACGGAAGGATCGTGTAAAGTTTTTTTAAATGCGTTCGTCAAGGTGTCTTCACCAATGCCATTAATTAGTGAGTCGGTAGTAGTTCGTTCTGTCGAGTTGATCAGGGCCCAGAATTTGCAGGAATTTTCACCACATACAAGTCTCAGCATTTCGTCCTAGTCTCTTTGATACAAGGAGTGGCGATGCTCCACTAGCGTTCGTCAAGGTGTCTTCACCAATGCCATTAATTAGTGAGTCGGTAGTAGTTCGTTCTGTCGAGTTGATCAGGGCCCAGAATTTGCAGGAATTTTTACCACATACAAGTCTCAGCATTTCGTCCGAGTCTCTTTGATACAAGGAGTGGCAATGCTCCACTAGCCACGACTTGTTTTTCTTCTTCTCGAGGATCAGGGCTTGCTTGTTAACCTCGGAACTGTATCTTGAGAATACTCTCTTTAGTTTTCTGAGTAGGCGTCTTCTAACAACCAAGGTCAGATTGTAGTTGTGAACTGGTTTTTCAATGGATGATGCACAGTTCAGCCTTGGCTCTGTGAAGATGTTGAGAAGTGCGCCATAGTCAGGTGGAATGCAAGCATCTCCCGGTGTCTGTAGCTGGGCATTTTTATTTGTGAGGGTGATAACGTTGTTTAAGCTCAGAGACAGGCAGTTACCTTTCGCGTTAACTTCCACATTCAAATTAAACGTTGCTTTTTTGAGTGAGGTAACTGGCCATGTTGTGCACAGTAAGTTGTGGTCACTAACCGTGGTTTTGACGATGTGGAAGGAAGCAATAATCCCCAATGGGGCAGCTGAAACGTAGATGTAGTCTATTGTGGCCGACAAAGTACATCCTTCCCATGTTGGGATGTGGTTTGTGCTGGCGAATATGGTGTCGAGGTTGACAAATTCCTCAAAAAATGACCAGTGTAATAATAGGTCATGTTAATACAACGTTTAGTGGTACATATTTAATTACTTTAGAAAGGAGAAGGGCTGAGTCGGCCGTTCACAGATTTGAACTTCTGATCCTGGAGAATGAACAGTGACAACTTAACACATTTTACTAACTTGCTGTACATTAATATTTACATTAGATATTACTTCAGCCCACGATTCTGCACATCTTCCCATCAATGCCCCCACAGCGCCCGCCAATAGAAGGTGAGGTCAGAGATCAAATCAGCACTAGGAGTTGCATGCCATGAGCCTCACTGACCCAGACAAAGGTTCCTGTGCAAGCGGCAGCAGTCGACTAACCTCTTGCAGACTGCTAAGACTTGGTTACTGAGATATGGGATGTCCCATTGACCACATCACAGCTGGGTAACAGCACTAAACTGGACCACCATCCAAGTTTCCAGCCGAAGTATTCCGGATCTTATGAAAATTATCCTGTACTACTCCTGTATACTGGATACATGCCTCCACTGTATGGCATGCGACTAATCCAGGGAGATCATCACCTCTCGCCAAAGGGTAGCCACCCCCTTTAGGACTAGTCAGGTGAGCCTGCTATGCTTAAACCCCCTATGGGGTAGGGTAACCAGGATCCCTATGGAGTGACTGCGCTTTAGTGGACAGATAACCTGATAGGGCTACAGGTCACCATCCCTTCTCCCCTATTGCACGTCGCTTTATAGGGGAACTCGGGACCAAAGTTTATAAGGATCCCACACACCCATTTGTAATGGCTGATCTGGATTCTGACCTTACCTTTGCCCAATCTCCTGCAAAGACTAAGGAGAGACGAGTGGACCAGCTCCCTTGAGGAGCCTTCCTGGGACAACCAATCACAGGAGGTTGCAGAGTTTAACTACGGCAAAGGAACCAGAGGCGGTGTGGCCGTGTAGAAGGTAGGTACACCAGTGTCGGTGACGAGGACCCGGACACGTATCCCCAAAGTGTGCCAAGACACAGCTGACCGCCAGCCGGTAAAACCCAGAGAGGCTGCGAGAACAAGGATGCAAAACCTCGGAAGGCCGAGATGGAGCCCAGCTGAGAGTTTGCATTAGCGATTCTGTGCAAACTGAGCTGTGAGGCAGAGGGAGATGAGCCTCGGAAGACCAACACAGAGCCCAGTTGAAGTGTCATGTAAGCACCTTCACAACGGAAGGAGAATTGACCAGATTCACCATCCCTCCCAAGGAGCACCACTTAATGCAGTCAGGTACATGGTGGCTCAGCTGGAGAGGGAGGCGGTCGAGAGAGACGGAAAGGAACCCAGTGTGGGGAAAGAGGAAGAACACCCCGCAGGAGGGGAGTAAGAAGGAGAAGCGCCCTAAAGTGGGGAGAAAAGGAGAATAACCCACGGGGGGCTGAGGGGCTGTCATAATCTTAAAGTGGAGAAAAAATCTAGAGCAGAGAGAGAAAAATACCTTGGCTGGGACCTCTGGACATCAGTTCAGCCCTCCAAGAACCGACTATTGTATAGGTACAGGCCTTTACTCTAAGGAATAGGTTTGGGTGAATAAGAAGCCATTAGGCAGCCCTCCATTGTTACCCTCAGTCTTCTTTTGTTGTTGTTGTTGTTGTTCTTATATTCTATTGAAAGACAGGGAAAGCAGATAGATTAGATTACGATTCGAGACGGAGGACGTGTATATTTAATTCTGACATCATAATGTTAGAATAAAAGCACCCTTGTGATTTTCTTTCATTGAGTTTAAGGGAAAGATTAATTTGACAAGTTAACGAAATACCCTTGAAACAATGTCTACTTCCACCATCACTTTTTTGGTTTCAGTTTGTCTCCCTATGTGAGAGAGGGTATGCCCAGACGTGGCTCCCTTGCTCGCTGCGCCATAGGGAACCAAGCTGCACCTCACTGAGGAGGCCCAAAAAGGCCAAAACATGTCTGGGGTTGCTGGTGTTTCCGTGCAGAGGGGACCTGGCCTAGGAGTTTGGGCAGGGCCGCTCCCATTGGTGGCTGTACCTGACTGATTTGCATATGGCTGGACCCCTTTTGCAATGGCGCAGACGGGCTAAAAAACGGTGGAGTGGAAGGTTGCCCAGAGCAACGCCAGTGGTACAGATTAATTCAAAACCTTCCACCCATCACTTTTTTGGTACTAGTACGAGTCTGGTTTATGGCCTGCCATAGGCAGCTTAGCAGCACACAACCTTTGCATGGTTAACTTGACATGCTACTATGACTTACGAGGGTGGTGCATATCCCTGTCTGATAAGAACTTGCTGACTTTTTTGTGTCCCATCCCCTCATTTTACTATAAATACGAGTCTTCTGCAAGAATGGAATTTGTAGGAATAAAACAATCTTATTTATTTATGTATTCCTATTTCATTTAAAATGCTTTCTGCAGCTAAAGACAATGGTGAAAACAGCTAGTGGTTTAAGATCCAATCCACATACAAGCCGTTGTAACATATATTTTCATGACACTCCCCATGACAAATGAAAGGGTGCTCATTTTAAATGCAGTGTATTTCAACGTGTTCCCAGGCCCTAGAAAAGAGGCTAGGGGCAGTCGTCTTGTTCTCAAAATAGGCAAATGGAGCCCTTTCAGCTGTCCAACCACTTCTAGGGGTAGCATCAGATGAGCAGTCAGCTTGGCTCTTAAAAGTGGCATTGGGTAGTTTAAGATGCATCGTTATTACAAGGAACAATAATTATTTTTTAGATGGATATAGATTTCAAATACTTTGTGTACTGGCAATGAAAACCCAAGGGAAAAAAAGACTAACCACTCGCAGGAGGTCTACACTAAGCACTTCCTGTTCTCTTCCTGTTCACCTCACTTCACTTTGGCCTAATTAAAGGTCCATTTTTAAAACGCATGACCTTGAATTTGCTTCCCTTTTTGTGTGAATTGTGATCTTAACTGTTCCCCTTCCTGCTCCCCACTGCATCATGAACCCTACAGTACTGTAAAATGATCTCTTCCGATTACCTCATTACTTCGTCATGTCTCTCCGAGTTTACCTTATTCACACATAGGACTGTTTTTAATGATCCTTGGCGGTGCCTCCATGTTTGTGTCTGCCATACTTCTAATGCAGTTTGGGGTTTTGAAACAGTGCCCATGTAAATTGGCCCAATGTAAAGCTTTAAATAAAATTAAAATTAAAAATACGTCTAGGGAAGTGTAGTGCCACACGTTGAACAATCCAAGCAGAGGGCGCCATTCTAGAGACCCTAATCGTTATTTTATGTTTTATTTTATTGATGTTTTGCAAAGTGCAAACAATTTGTTCCATAGGTCATTAAGGAAAGAGAAGATGGCTATGGAAAAAATGGCCCAGTTCGTGAAAGAGTAAAATGGAGTGCATTTGAGTAATTGTTATTGACTACACGGAGCTGTAAGTAGAAACCTAAGACAAGACGACTGCCCAAGTTTAAAGTGATGATTGTTGTAATGGCGGGGGCCGCCTGAGGCCCTTCGCGGCACTCTCACGCACTCACACATGCGTACCATACAGACACACATGGGACGTGTGCCGACTGCTCAGGTACCCGGCGGCAACTGCTGGGTGGGACCGTCTTTATTAAATGCGCGCATGCGTGAGCCTCGTTATGGGCCGCACATGCGTAATACAGCGTAGTCACTAGGCAACATCGCTCCTTTTTCCCCAAACAAGAAACAGCTCTAAAATGTGCACACAATAATAACGATTTAACAGTTCACGAACAGTCCTCCACCGGTTACGAGGCAGTGTCCATGATAAAGTCTTGGAACCTGTGCGGCGGCTTGGATACCGTCTGGACTCCTCTGGAGGCGTCTCTTGTGTCCCTGGGGCCTCTGGCGGTCCATCATCCCTTGGTGGAGATCCTGCCCCCGGTCCAGGTCTGGGCACATCGTGCATCGCAGGGGAAGGCGCTGCCTTGATCTGCTTGAAGAATGACACATTCTGCGTGACGGTGTCTCTGGCATTGGCCGCGGTGATCATGGACCCCTTGACATGGGTCACTCCCAGTTGCTGTGCTTCATACGGGAGTGACAGCTTCCCCTCCGGCCTGCCGTTCCGGACCAGCACAGTGTCCCCTCCTGCAATCGCCTTCTCCGGCAGGTTCCGTTGGGTGCTCTCCCGCTCGCTGTGGACGACCCTCTCTGCCCGCACTCGGTCATTGTCGATCACTCCCGGGCGGCGTCCCTCTACTTCGGGCAGCAGCCTTGAAAAGGGCCTCGGCTGGCGCGACGTGCGGTACTCACGCAGAAATTCAAAGAGGTTTCGGGGGAGCTCCTCTCCTCCATCGATATTCGGAAGACTTTGTTCAGCGTCCGCATAAATTGTTCCACCTCCCCATTTGCCCTGGGCCAGAGTGGGGTGACCTTTCAGTGCTTGATGCCCTTTTCATCACAGTACTGGGCAAACTGCTGCGCTTGGAACAGCGAGCCGTTATCTGAACACATCTCGATAGGGAACCCATGGATGGCAAATATCTTCGGCAGGGCCAGAATGGTGTGATCGCTGGCCGTGGATTCCACCAGCTCCACCTCGGGATAGCGCAACCACTGGTCTACCACTGCAAGAAAGTACATTCCTCAGCCTGTGGACCCGAAGTCAGCATGCACTGTCCCCCACGGTTGTTCGCTTCCTTCCATGGCCTGGATGGGTGGGTCCTCTTTCCGCCGGACTAGCTGCCTGGCACGGTATGCACAACCGTACAAATTTGTCCACCCTGCTCTCCAGGTCCGGGAACCACACCTTTAACCTTAGGCATGCCTTCGTCTTTGCCGTCCCTTGGTGACCTTTGTGGGCGAGCTGCAGCACCTTTCCCACCAATGCTCGTGGGTCAACGATTTGGCACCCCCTCAACAGGAGACCATCGTCGGCGACTGACAGCTCGTGGCGTACCCTCCATAGTGCCTGGAGGTCTTTCCGTGCCCCATAATCCCTTCTGGCATTGTTCATGAGAACTTCACGCCACTCTCCACCGTCCATGGCGTCCTTGATGACCAGGAACACCTCGTCCACAATTGATGCATCCGCTATCTCGTGGCGCGCCAGGGCCACTGGCAATGCTGACTCCACCACGAGTTGCACCACCTCCACGCAGTCCGCTACCTCCGCAGAGTCTCATGGGATCCCCACCCCCGGGTGACGGGACAGATAGTCCGCTGGATTGGGCGTGCCCGGGCGATACTGTAGCTTGACTCCATATTCCATGAGCGACAGCATCCTAGGTTCCTTGACACTGTGCTGAACATGGTTTTGAAGTCCAGAAATAGAGCAAGAATAAATTAGAACTACTACTGCATTCTACAAGGACTTGGGGATGAACCTTCAGCTAAGCACTGAATTAAAAAGTTTCATCAACACCGGGACCCAAATTACTGGCTTGCCCTTATAGAAATCCAACGGGATCAGATCAGGATCTGCTGCACGGCCACTTACCTGTTCTTTCAGTGGCCTCACGACTTCATTGATTGATAATTCCCTGGGGAGCAGGGCTCACTGGCCTCATGGATTGTTCCCTCCTCACTCTTGTATATAGCACTGATGTGGGAGTTCCATGAAAGAGCAGGAATCATGCAATCGTTCGGCTTGTACCCCATCAATTCTTTCCCTGTGACCAATTTCCAATATGGAATGTAATCTTTTTCAATACAAATAACCATTCAATCTTACCAAAGCAAGTATCAAGGACACATGTACTCCGTTCATTAATCGGTTCCATAGATTAGATGTAATAATTGCTGAAATTGAGTGCACAAAAGGGCTTAGAAACGTTGTCCTAATAATTACGAATGACGAGCATTCCATAACTAAGTGGACACGTCTCTAGACAATTTGCTTTACAGAGTCAATAAGAGCTTCACTCTCGAGGAATATTCAATCTTGGAACAATAACCTCCAAAGTCAGAAGGCAGTTCAATCGGAATCTCAGGTTGCACCGGCGCCTTCGTTGACTTGCCAGCCACACTGTACGCTTCCCTCTCTCACCATCACAGAACACAACGGCTACCAAACTCGCGTACACAAACCCATCACTCCGACAACTAGCTTCAACCTCACTACACCACAAGCCTCAGTCCCTGCCACATGAGGTACACCACACCATAACCATTCACGTGGCCCCTTGGCGTCCAACTGTAAGTCCCTCTCAACCCCCTTAACTGCACCCTCCTTAACACCCGCTCTATCCCAGCTCATTCGACAGAGATCGGGGACCTCCTCACCACTCACAATCTAGACGTTCTAGTGGTCACAAAAACCGGGCTCCACGAAGCATCAGTTCCCGCCATAGGTCTAACTCTCCCCCAAGGTTAAACCATTTTCCGGCAGGACCTCTTGGAAGCGAAAGGGGGCGTGGTAGCCCTTATAGCCAAAGAATCCCTTCTCATCAGATAAATTGACACCAAACTAGGTAATAATGCAGAAGCCATCTCCCTCAAACTCTCTCTCTCGCCCAGTTGTACCATCAACATCTACATCATGTGCTGTCCGCCTGGACCTTTAGCTGACTTCCAGGAAAACATATTACACATCATTTGCAACAATCTCAAAACGACCTCCAAATCCATACTCCTTGGCGATTTCAACTTGAGGTTTGATGACCAAAAAGATGTGCATGCCATTGCACTCGCTAAAACACTAAAAACCAGAACCCTACTAATGCTAAAGGCTGTATGCTAGACTGGCCCGCAGACCACAACTGTTCTCCCACCATTACCACCAACACGCCCTTCCCGTGGACAGACCACCATGCTATTCTCTTCTCGATAATCAAACCCTCAAAAAAGAAAGCTTATGCTCCTCCACTACCATCCACCATGGCTAGGAGCTCCCGTAAGCTAACAAAAGAAAACCTACTTCCATATCTTTCGTGCATGTCTTCCAACCTCCCTTCTCTAACGACCTCACTGTGCTAACCCATAGCTCCATTGATACACTTAAGGAAGCAGTTGAGTCAATAGCCCCACTCTCCCCAAAAAAAGCTAAACCTGTCAAACATTACAATTTCTGGTTCACAGCTGAACTCCTTGAACTACGTGCCAAGAAGCACACAACACTCTGCAAATGGCAGGCAAACCCTGTAGAAGCCACCAAAAAAGAATTTAATTTGATAGCTGTGCGATCAAAAAGCCATCATCCTCGCAAAATCCAATGCTTACAATACTAGAATTGCCAATGCTAAATCTGAATCAAAAGAGATGTTCGCCATATTTAGGGAGCTAGCTACGACGGCACCCACTATCCAAGCAATTTCCAAAGATTAACACTGATGCTCTAGCTCACAAAATCAGCACCAGCCAAAAATCCCTTCCTGTGTCACCTCTCAACCCGCACACTTCCTCCATGCCTCTCACAAACCCTCCCACTAAGGCCAAACAAGGTTTCTCCTTAAAATAAGTCGCAGAACTTGAAGATCTCACTCTTCTCAAACACATCAAGCCATCCAACTGCAAAGGGGATATTTGCCCTGCCAACATTATTAAAGGCTGCGCTGCCTCTCTAGCCCCCTTCATAAATGCTTCATTCGCAACTGGTACGGTTCCCAAATGCCTTAAATAAGCTTGTGTACGCCCGCTTCTATAAAAAAAAAAAAACACAAACACTCCCTTGACCCTTCCTCCCAACAACTACTGCCCCATCACCACTGTGCACTTCCTCTTATAAATCCTAGAAAGAGCAGCATAGACTCAGGTACAACAATTCCTGGTAACCAACTGCATTCTAGGCAAGAGGCAATCTGGCTTCCGCCCAGGTCATGGCACGGAATCAGCCCTTCTGGACTTAAAAAACCAACTATGCTACGTCATAGATGAAGGGAAACCAACACAACTACTCCTCTCGATTTATCCGTGGCGTTTGACCTAGTGGATCATGAGACCCTCTGCAAACACCTCACCTCTGCAGCCCAGTTCTCTTCTAAAGCCACCTCCTGGATTTCTTCTTTTCTCGAAGGAAGAGCCATGAGGGTGTTCTCAGGCCAGGACAGCGCCACTACTATCCACTGCAGTGTCCCCACAGGGCTCTTGCATCGCTCCTAATCTATACAATATCTTTACCAAGCCACTTTTTGACATCTTGGACACTCTCAGCATAGTTTACACTAACTATGCCGATGACACGCAGGTTCCCCTTCCCCTCACCGGCTCATACGAAACTGATGCCAAAACAGGGGAACAAAGAAAAGGCACATAGCCTATGCTTAATCGATTTCATCAAAGAAATACCAGCTCTTTCCTTATCTTTCATTCTACGGTTTTGTATTTTGTGGGTGTTTTAAGTTGAAAAAAAGAAGTCCAGATAACAGAAGATTCAACCTCCTTAATTCTTTCATTATTACTTATCAAAAAATATTGTTTTCTCTGCCTCTTACTACTTCTAGTCATTATCAAATATGTCACTTGATTAATGATCAGTTTGTTAAATGGTGCAGATTTGCCACACACCAGGAAGATTTTGACACTGAATATTAAACCCGCAACCAGAACTGCTGAAAACATTGGTACAATAAAACCGTCTGCAGTAATTTAAAGGGTGCCTTGAAGAACAGGAATGATGTACTGAAAGACCAAGAAAATCAGCTCCAATTTCTATATCATCATGAAAACTATATCGATGTTGAAAACCACACCCACCTATGTATTTTCATCAGCAGTTTTAAAATTAAAAATGTTCTTATGTGTTTTAAAACAAAACATCACAGTGTAGGACCTTAATTTGATTGACAGGAATATGATTCTTATTCAGCATATACTAAACACAAAGGAGTGAACATCATTTTAAGGTATTTCCAAAGAACAGCTTACATCGGGTTAATCCAATAGAAGTGAAGAGGCATTTCTAGGCATGCAACATCATATATGTGCCCAGTTGGCTTGGACAATGTGATTTTTCCTGACTTGACCACCAGTTAAACTTCACTTTAGCCCTGCTTACATGTTCAAATGGGGGAAGTTTAAGTGTCTCAGGAGATTTGGCTGGTCCATCTAGAGTGAATGAGGTTTGTTCTCCGTTAATCATAAAAATGCATTCGGTTCTGAAAGCAAAGTGCCATCGGCACCAAGAGCTAGCGAGGTGGCCCACCCTTGCAAGCTCATTTCAACAGAATACATTTTAAAATTCCTCCCAGGTGGAATCTACAGAAGCCTAGACTACGAATCAGAACTGCTCACATGACAATCTAGCCTGTTCTCCTAATGCCGAGCTTCAAATAAATATTATTTCTCCAAGAGTGCCACCTTTGGCATCAAATAAGAAGTAAAGCCAACCAGATACACAGTAAAATAGACCATAGGTCCTATGAGTGCCATTTACAAAATGCATTATGCTTAATACTGGGTTTCACAATTCTAAGAAATCAAACTTTAGGCTGGAACTCTATTGCAGAAATTTAATGGTCCATTGGAATGAATGTATTAACTTTTTTTATAAAGCATATTTTTATTTATGGTTTGCTTGTTAGGTGCCTATACAGGAAATACATACTGTTTCAAAGCACTCGGAGGGCAGCAGGGAGGGAACATGGGATAGTAGTACAACTAAATACAAAAGAATACAGAGGGGGAAGGGACAGCTGAACCTACTATGCCTTGTGAATGTTCAGAGCATGCAAGTGCAGCAAGGAAGAGGGCAATGGGGTAGTTGCTGTGGTGCCCATGCTCGAGGGTGAGCTGCAGATGAAGTGCAAGGTATTGTAAGTGCTATGCGGCCAGGAGCCACACTGGGTGGAAAGTGCAAATCTCCAGTGCGGAGGGTCTGCCGAGGCAAGTGCTGAAGGAAGACAGATGCTAGGGGGGGATTGGGTGTGAATGGTCAGAGGCCCAGAGGATGCATAAAGGTCCATGTCACCAATCACAGAAACTGATGTATTAGCAGAGGAAGGAAGAAGAGAAGGAGGAGGAAAAGAGGAGAGTCTTGAGGTGTTTTACAGAACTTTAGAAGATCCTGCTCAAGACGCACCGGGAGGGGGAGGCTGTTCAAGACGAGGGATTCAACTGAGGAAAGCGAGCGGCCTCCTGCTCTCCAATTAGTGAAACACTTTACACACAGAGTTGGTACTAAAGGAGCAAAGAGGTCTAGAAGGAGAGTATTTGGTAAGAGAGAATTGCAGATAGAGTAGTCCCTGGCCCCAGACAGCCTTGCGGATAATGCAGAGGGATTTGAATTTGATCCATGCAGCAACCGGTAGCCAGTGGAGGCGTTTTGGGGCAGGAGAGATGCGGCCCCTGGGCTTAAGGCCAAGGATAACTCTTGCTGCTCTATTCTGGATTAGCTGACAGGGTCACAAAGTGGAAGAAGGTAGTTTGAGGAGGCGGCTGTTGCAATAATCAAGCCTAGAGAGAACCAGGGCTCGGGAAACATTGAGCTTCTGGTGGAAAGTGAGAAATGGGGGATTTATTGGCAATATCCTCCATGTGAGTGAGGAAGGATAAAGAGGAGTCCAAGATGACTCTGGTTTCTGGCTTTAGTAGAAGGAGCAGGGGGAAGAGGCCAAGGTGGGAGGCCAGAGAGAAGGGAAGGAGAAGGGAGCAACAATCTCAATTGGAAGGATCTCTATTTTGCTGGCATTGAGGTAGGGACCATTGGAAGAGCACCAAACCTGGATGGCAGATAGGCAGTCAGGGATGACGGAAGGTGTGAGTCAGTCAGCTGGAAGTTTGAAAAAGAGTTGAGTGTCAACTGCATAACACTGAAAGTTGAGGGAGAACAAGGAGTAGATGAGGTGTGCCAGCTGTGCAAGGTAGATGTCAAAGAGCCAGCGGGAGAGGATTGATCCCTGGGGGACTCCACAGGTGGAGAAGGACGTAGGAGAGGAGAAGTTGCCCAGGATGACAAGGGAATAGCGGTCAGTTAGGAAAGAAGTCAGCCATTCCAGTGCCCATTCCGAGATACCAAGTGTATCGTGGAGACTTTGAATGAGGATGGAATGGTTGACAGTGTCATAGGCAGAAGAGAGATCAAGTAGAATGAGGACAGCTGGGGAGTTGGAGTCCAGGGATGCAAGCAGTTCTTCACTGGTGTTCAGAAGAGCAGTTTCCGTGCCTCTGGATGCTTGGAATCCAGATTGATATAGGATATGATAGGTCATTTATAATGCACTTAATACCCATACGTTTCTAATCGTGGACCTGGGGAATCAAACCTGTGTTGCTCCTTCTCGTCTTGCTTCCAAGATGAGCATGTTGCCCCTGAGCTATCCTCCCGAGACAGATTGATTATCATGGAGAACACTGACAAGTTCAGTGTGCGTGTTGATTTGGAGCAAGGCCAGCTTTTACAGCAGTTTCCCCAGGAAGGGGGTGATTGAAATGGGGGCGGTAGTTGGATGTACAAGGAGGGTCTAAAGAAGGATTTTTCAATAGTGGGCACATAATGGAGTGCTTAAGAGAGGAGGGGAAGAGCCAGTGGCTACAGAGTGGTTGTAGAAATGCGGGGGCAAGAGAGTCAATGTCCTTGAAAGTTCTGAATGAGCAGGGGGGAACCTGTTTGGAAGAAGCCTTCATAGAGCGGACAACTCTTGTAACTCATTCAGCTGTGACAGGGGTTGTTGAATGGAAAATCATATTGTGCCTCCTTTACTGTATATATTGGCCTAAGCCCAGTCGCTCTGCGAAGAAATCCACGTTTCAAGGTTCTGACCTTAGATCGATTAAGCCACCATTTTAGGTTCATCCGCCATTTTGATTCTCACTCCAAAGTCACCCTGTGTTCTAAAATGGTGGACAGTGTTCTTCTGCTTGTAACATGGCCGTCTTGACCTCCACAGACGAGTTAATGCTTAAACTACCCGTAGGCCAAATGTTAGGGTCATCTAATGAGACCATGTCCTTCGTTGACCTGTAGATCGAGGATTACCTGGAAAGTCCAAGCATCTATAGTAGGGCTTTGAAAGAGCAGCTCGATACCCTTGAGTTGCCCTCTACTTGTACACTGCTTCAATATGTCGATGACTTGCTTTTAGCTGCTGACTCAGACAGCACTTGTAAAGAGGGCACTGTGTTGTTACTTATTCACCTGGCTAAACATGGACACAAAGCTTTGCTTAAAAAATGTCAATACTGTTGTCAGGAGGTCGCCTATTTAGGCTATTTCCTGTCAAAGGAGGGGAGAAGGTTGACGCCTGAACGGATAAAACTTATTTCTAGCATGTCTGACCCAAATGCGCAGAAAGAAGTTAGAGCCTGGATAGAAATGGCTTCTTACTGTAGGCAGTGGATCCCAAACTTCTCTTTAGTGATCAAACCAATGTTGGCTTTGACGAAGAAGGGCATTTCTTCGCCATTGCTGTGGGACTTGGTACACCAGCAATCATTTGATTTGCTCATGACTGCATTGTGCTCGGCACCGATTTTGGGCACACCAAACTATGAAAAGGCCTTTGTGTTGTATGTGCATGAATGTGATGGATGTGTTTTGGCGGTATTAACGCAGGAACATGGAGGGAAGAATAGGCCGTTCGGTTACTTTTCTTCCGCCCTTGATCCTGTAGCATGCACTTTGCCAAGATGTTTGCGAGCTGTCAGTGCTGCGTCTGTAAAACAGAGCGAGGGAATGGTCCTAGGCCAACCTTTAACCCTAATGGTACCTCACTCTGTAGATGTTCTATTGAACAGAACTCAATCGCAACACCTTACCTCCACACGATTAAAAATATATGAATTGATCTTGTTTGCGCCACACATACAAATTAAGAGGTGTTGTGTTCTTAATCCGGCTGAACTTTTACCTTTCCTACAAGCTACTGCTTGGAGTGACGAAGAATCACATGATTGCCTTTACACCACCGAACAAGAGACAAAGGGTAGAATCGATCTGAAAGATACTCCTTTGAACAATCCACAAGGGGAGCTGTTTTGCGACGGCTCCGTTTTCAAACTCCCGGATGGTTCATCCACAGCTGCTTATGCAATCACTACAATGAGCACGGTCGTGGAAACCAAGAGAATTACGCATAAATCCGCGCAGGCCGCAGAGATTATAGCATTGACCCGAGCTTGTGAACTTTCCGAAGGGCTTTCAGTGAATATATACACTGACAGTCAGTATGCCTTTGGGGTGGTTCACAACTTTGGGAGACTTTGGTCAGAAAGAGGGTTCTTGACTTCACATGGTACAAAAATCCAGCATGGCTCCTTGATAGTACAGCTACTCTCAGCACTTGCACTCCCTACTCAGCTAGCTATCAGAAAATGCACAGCGCCTCAGAAGAGCATCAGAAGATTGTAGATGATGTAGGAAATGGGAATGCTTTTGCTGATCAGATAGCCAAACAGACTGCCACTGATCTCTCTTCAGACATGCATAATTCAAGGGAAGCCACAAATGCCTGTACTTGGGATGAGGGTATTGATTCCGTAAGGGATATCCAAGCTGATGCCACATTAGAAGAGTGCAAGAAATGGGCTGAGGGCTTGGGGAAAGTTGATGATGGGTGTTGGGTGGCCAGAGTTGAAGGGAAGTGGTTACTTCCTGACACCTATATTATGATGATGGTTGTTATGGCTCATGGTCCCACACGCATATGTGCTCGTAAAATCACTAAAATGTTGCAAAAAGTATGGGTAAATGACAAAATCTCAAAAGTAGCTGAACGTTTCGTTCAAGAATGCATGATCTGTTTGCAGCATAATGTGGAAAAGGGCACATCAACTCCTAGGGGTAGTTTTGGCCCACCTTCTGTCCCCTTTGAGGTCATCCATTTTGATTTTATTGAGATGGAGCGTTGCACTAATTTAAAATATGTGTGAGTTGTTATCTGTGCTTCTAGCAAATGGTTTGAGGCTTTTCCTGTCAAATATGCTACAGCCATGACCACTGCAAAGACTATGTTAAAGGAATACTTCCCGAGATTTGGGTTACCAAGGGTGATCTGGTCGGACAATGGACCACATTTTATCCCTGCTGTAATTCTGCAGATATGTGCGGGATTACAGATCGATAAATGGTTCCATTCAGCCAGACACGCTCAGAGTGCTGGACTATTGGAAAGATACAACGGCATCATCAAAAACAATCTCGCCAAGACATGTGCCGGCACCAAATTAAAATGGCCGGACGCTGTATCGATCATGTTGTTATCAATGCAAACAACCCCTCAAACTAAGACTGGGCTCCATCCCTTTGAGGTGTTTATGGGGAGGCCTGCTAATATTTGGAATGTTCCGAAGTCTCGTTCTTTGCGAAATGTTAAAATGTACTTCTTTCAGATTACTGTAGCCAGTTAACTAAAAACTTGTATTTGATTTATCACCAGGTGCAAGAGGCTTTACCTGTACAATGCGAGGGTCCCGTTCACAGCATACGACCTGGGGAGTGGATCCTCGTGAAATCCTTTGAGCGATCTTATTTGCCTCGCACCTCGTTGGCGGGGCCCTTCCAAGTCCCGCTGGTCACACAGACTGCGGTGCGGGTAGCAGGCCGGAAGAAATGGATTCATGCGTCGCACTCCAAGAGGATTCCACACCCGGTTCCACGCGATACAGAAGAAGCAGAACCCCTTACCAATGCTGTAACCAACGATCATGAAACAGCAACCAGCATCAAGAGTGCATCGGAGACTCTCTCTGATCCTGTGAGGTCTGGCGAAACAGCCATTTCATCTCCACACTCTCCAATCATTTTGTTTCCGGAAATAGTCCCCAATTGTGTCTCTGACCTTGCTTCCGCTCAGTCACCACTTCCAGCGGGAAGTGACGACACATTGTTCGCAGATCACACAGTACCAGGGATCGCAAGGTACGATCTGCGTCCAAGGAAATGGACTTACTGCATGGTTCGGCTGTGCAATCGAGGAAAAATCATCGAAGGGCTTGTCTTTTTGGCCCGATCAATTGTTCGTAAGGGGATTCTGTTGGCTAGGGTTTGTGGAAGGACTAAGACGACGCTCGGCCTCAAGGTCGCCAGCAAACTAACATTGGTGCTTTCGTTTGAAGAATTGCATGCTTTGCTTCTCTTCGAGCACTATTCTTTGGCCGCTGGAATGATAGCATCTCAGGAAACTTCGATGGGACTAGTCTGAACCAGTTTGAAAAACATGTTCTGACTCCCTTGGGATGCTCGCTCTTTGCAAATAGGAGTAAGCCTAACGTTGTTTCTATTAGTCCTTTCGATAGACTGTCCCGTCCTTTTCAATCTTTGATCTCTTTCAAGATGGCTCCTATACGCAATAGGGATGCCACGCCTCCTTGCTACACTGTCAATCATAGCCCCGATTTAGTTTCTTTCTGCATACAGAGGAATAGTACTCAGTCAATGGGTGATTTTAAAGGTTGTGCCAACGTTGAGAATTTGACTAGTGAGGACAGACCTTTGTATGTAGGCGAACCCGTCTACTTTGTTTGCGGTAATGTAGCATTTCCATGGTTACCCAGGGATTGGCATGGAACCTGTTATTTAGGGATTATGTTACCCGGGATATTCATAGCCAGTACTGTAGAAATTTCAAAGACTCGTCCACTGCGGGACAAGAATGGTGACACTTCAGCACAAGTTCTGGGCGATGTAGCGAAATCCTTTGTGCCATTTTGGGGGCAAATAATGAACTCTGAAGATATCAGGAGACTAGCGAGAGTACTGGAGAGGACCATCAACCGGACCACTGACATACTCTATAATATGACTCTAGAAGAGAAAGCAATAAAGTTAGTAGCACTTCAGAACCGGATGGCATTAGATGTCAACCTGGCTGAACGTGGAGGGGTATGCAAGTTAGTGGGGTCCGCTTGCTGTGTTTTCGTGCCAGATTCCTCCCCAACTATCTTCAAGGCAATAAAGAATCTGCATGTCCTAAGTTCAGAAGTCCATGTTCCCGAGGGAAACTGGGATCTTAGCGCATGGTTCTGGGACTTCTTGCGATCTTGGGGCTGGAAGCTAATTCGGTCTTACTGATCTGTTTAGGAATTAAGTTGTGTCTTTGTTGTTTTATACAATGCCTTCCTGGTATGTGTTCGATGCTAGGGGGATGTTGCGCACAGGCGATGGGTACATTAGGACGCAAGGTATACGCCCCAGAGAAGAACTCCAATGAATATGTGCTGAAAGAAATCTTATTAACTGATCTTATGGCAATTGACATCTCTGATAGTGATTCAGGATGTATGGACATTGAGACGTGGAGTTACTCGCGAAGTGACTAGAAGTAGTACAGCGCTTGGCTTAGGCCAAAAGGAGGGTTTGTTGAACAGAAAATTATATTGTGCCTCCTTTACTGTATATATTGGCCTAAGCCCAGTCGCTCTGCGAAGAAATCCACGTTTCAAGGTTCTGACCTTAGATCGATTAAGCCGACATTTTAGGTTCATCCGCCATTTTGATTCTCACTCCAAAGTCACCCTGTGTTCTAAAATGGGGGACAGTGTTCTTCTGCTTGTAACATGGCCATCTTGACCTCCACAGACGAGCTAATGCTTAAACTGCCCATAGGCCAAATGTTAGGGTCATGTAATGAGATCTTGTCCTTTTTTGACTTGTAGATCGAGGATTACCTGTGCCAACGATACTAATCCGCGAACATACATTAAGCACGATACTTTAAAGATGAATGTGAACACTTGTTTAACTGCATTGTATGAAAGATGTACGAAGGCTTAATGTTGAATCCAAAGGGACACTGTTGCTATTGTAACCTATTGGAGTATGAATTAAGGATAATCCATAAATGTATAGATGAATAAATTAGGAACGAACTCGGCATGAACCCCTAGCCCGAGAAATGGTTAACCTGTAAATGGGTTGGACATCAGGTTGAGAATTGTATAAAAAGCACGAACATTCTGGTGTATAGCCCCACTCACTTTACACAATGAACAGGGCTGGTATTCGCTGTGTTGTAATGAGGGCCTGATAGCTATCTGTTACTTTGTCCTTTGAAAACTGTTCAGTTGTAGAACAAAGATCTGTGTATCTTTGTAAGCCCGTGTTGGTGTATTTCCTTTTGGGGTACTCAGCCTCGATATTCTCTTTTTGCTTTTACAGGGTGACGGATGAGAAGACGCAAGGAGGAGGGGGAGCGGCCAAGGAAGGCAAGGGGGTGTGGGATTGGTTAGGTGGGTGAGTAACAAGGGTGCTCAGGATGTCCTGAGTTTTGGTGACAAAGTGTGGCCAGTGCATTGCAGAGGGCCTGGGAAGGAAGAGGGGAGGACGAATCTGTGGAAGGGTTAGCTAGCTCTCTGCAGATTTTTTAAAGTTTGCCGTGTTATTGGATGCACCCAATACCCATGCCTGAAGGTGGGCCCTTTTCTTGGCACGGATGGCAAGTCTGTATTGCCTTTGCAGCAGGTGGGCGGCCAGTTTGTCAAAGGGTGAACCTGAGGTTTGCCACTTCTGTTCCGCTGCTCTGCACTTTCGTTTAAGGGCTGCAAGTTCAGAGTCATATCAAGTGTTACACTTCGAGGCAGTTTTAAGGTGGACCCTCATGACTGGGGCAAGGATGACAAGGGTATTCGTGATTGCAGAGTGAAGATTGCTGAGAGCAGAGTCTGAGGCGGAGTCTTAAGTAAGGGGTGGGGTGAATGTAGAGGCAAAGGCAGTGACTGACACTTGTTTCATCGGGTGCATGTTCGTGAACAAGGCTGGCAGGGCTTTTGTGGGTGCTGTAGGAGGGCCGAAGGGACCCAGGTGGGAGGAGAGGTGAGTATGATCTGACCAGGAGAGAGGGGTGACCAAAGGGGGAGCAAGTGAGAGGTCAGAGTGCATGATGACATCTAGGGTGTGTCCAGTCGAGTGGGTTGGACCGGAGGGGAGGATGGAGAGGGAGAGAGAGGTGCAGTGGTCAATGAAAGGAGTGGATGCTGAGGAAGAGGTGTCCAATTGGATGTTGAAGTCACCCAAGAGGAGGAGTTTGGAACTGAATGAAAGTAAAGAAGAGCAGAAATCAGCCCATTCAGGGAGGAACAGGGTGGTAGTACCTTGAGGCCGGTAGATGGTAGCAATGGTCAAAGTGTAGGAGGGAGAGATGACCAACTTGCAGACCAGGTTCTCAAAGAAAGTATAGAGTTGGATGGTTACGATGGAAGAAGGAACCCACTCAGGATAGATTAAGGGGACCGTACTGCTAGCACACTGAGGTCGAGGCTTGGAAAGGATCTTGAAACGGACAGGGAGGAGGGAGTCAAAAGCAGTGACTGAGATGGCATTGTACCAAGTCTCAGTGAGAGCGAGAAGGTCGAGGTCAGTGTCTTCAAGATGGAGGCAGAAGTCAGCAGAGTGTTTGTTGGCATTGCCGGCGTTAAAAGTTGCCAGGTGACCATGGAGGTTGCAAAGGATTTATGAATGAAACTTCCACCCACTCTTGCATAGACTAACAGGTGAAATGGAGAAGTGGGAGAAACTTACAATGTCCTGGCTGGGGTGACTGTACGCGCTTAAAATGCTGATTCTTCCTCAAATACTATACCTATATCAAGCGCTCCCGATAGAATTACCAGAGATATACTTTGAGGAATTGAAGAGGAAAATACTCCGATTTATGTGGCAGGGTGGGCGGCAGATGGGTTGCCTACAAACTTCTGATACAGCCGAAAGAAAGGGGCAGGGTGGGACTTCTGGAAATGAGGACGTATTACAGGGCAGCCCAGTTCAGGGCCCTGGTCCCCCACATACGGAGGGAGAAGGACAAACAATGGGTAGGGATAGAGAACGCAGATTTCGTCTGGTTATCCTGGGAGAGTGGCTATGGACATCGAAGAAGGCAATGCTGAAAGGAATCTACTCATATAAAATATTAGGGCACTACTCATGCTGTGGAAGGACAGGAAGGAGATGGAGGGCTTCACAACCTGGCCCTCCCCATTGAGTCACATATGGGCTCCACCCATACGGGACGCCATACCAGAACATGCTAGCTATCAAGATTGGTTTGAAGCAGGCTTAGAAAGGGTGGGGGCAAGTTCTAAAGAATGAGGAGTTTGTAAGGATAACAGAACTGGAAACAGCGTTGGGGTTGAGTGAAATGTCTGTCTTCAAATATCTGCGACTGAAGGGGGTTCTAAAATCTGCAAGATGGAAGGAGGAATTGCTGAGGGAACTGACGCAGAAATAATGAATACTAGATACAGCGAAGGGCACTAAGGGTCTCATCTCAAGGTTATACCAGGCATTACTGGAAGCGAGGGGGGGGAAGATATATCTTCGTACAGAGTAGATGGGAAAGGGATCTGGTAAGGGAGATGGACCCGGACCTACGGCAGAAGCTCCGTTTAAATGCGCACTGAACCTCAATCGCTTGCCAGTATAGGTTACATGGGCTTAAGCTGTTATATAGGTAGCAATGGGACCCGGTGAGACTGGGGAAGATGTACCCGGGAACTGACCCCCACTGCTGAAGGAAATGTGGTCACATAGGAGATTATTGGCACGTATGGTGGGACTGTGCCAAGGCTCAACAATAGTGGAAGGAAGTGTTGGGGTGGATAAGGGACCTGGATGGGGAAGAAAGAAAAATGGACCCAATGCTCGTGCTGTTTGGCATTGAACTAATGGAGGACAGCTGGAGAAAACTGCCACATATGCCGCACTTTCTCCTACTGGCAGCGAGGGCTTGTCTGGCAGGGAGTCAGAAAAGGGACAGTCTCCCACGTAAGAAGGAGTGGGCGGCGAAGGCTCTGGACCTCTACAGGATGGAGGAGCTGACGAGGTTAATACACAACCGATCACATACCAGAGCGATAGAGCGAGCCCCATTCCTGGAGAACTTTGATCCAGAACATTCTCAAGAGGCAAATGAGGCGGGTGGAATGCGCAGTGGACTGGGGGGGAGGGTAATTAGAATAGGGTGCCACTCCAGGGCAAGGAAGTAGAACAAGGGTGGAGAGGTGGAAAATTGGACAGGACCAATGGACAGAGAAAAATGGGGTGATCACGCCCCGGACCCCAAACCTCAGGCTATATTAGTGGAGATGAAACATGGACCCCGGAGGGTCGGTAACAGAGACTGCCCTGTTGGAGCCGGAACATTGTTGGGGATAGGGAGAGGGCAGGGTTAGTTTGTTGAATATGGGGGGGAGGGAGAAGAAAAATGTAAAACCTGGTTGGTATCTTTTATGGAAAAGAATTGCAGGTTCTTTGCATAGAGTTGTATTGTGATGATACTAATAAAAACAAATTTAAAAAAGTTGCCAGGTGGAAGTAATCTGTGCCTTTGAAGGTTTGCTGAGGAGGAGTACAGGGGCCTGGTACTCCGGTCAGAGGTGGAGGGACAGTGAGTGTCAAGGGGAGAGGCAGCAGAAGGAAAAAAGTTGATGTGGGAAGGCAGGATCCGGTTAAAGAGTAGAAGGTTGGGTTGAGGACCCTGAACCATGATAGGGCACATGTAACACTGCAGCGCAAGGATAAGAAGTCAGCCAAGAGGACTTCCCACTTGGTCCCACCGTTAATGGGAAAGGAAGTGAAAGGAGAGAGAGTAGAGATGAGGAGTCCAAAGATCTGGAGAGGGGACAGAAAAGAGTAAATTTGTGAATAACCCTCTGGAGGTTGCTGTGAAGTAGATGTCTGCGATGGGAAGGCCAGGGTTTGCACACAAGATGCCTTTATTGTCTTTTTTCAGTCAGGAACTAGTGAGGGAGTGGGAATAGGAGATAGAGTAGCAATTAGAGAAGATGGGAGAGATGGCGAGTGCCATTAGGGTGACAAAGGGAAGTTGAAATGAGAGGTGTGACTGCACTGCACAGTCTGACCCAATCTCACAGGTGGCCTAGCATTAGCAAAGACACAATTCAATGAAGTTAGAGCGCAGGATGTAAATGCACACAGTCGACAATGATTTTCAATGAAAGGCCACAAAATGCAGTCAAATTAGGGTGCAGGATGTAAATAGACACAGCTAATTTCGATTTTGTGCAGAGGACACACCAGGGAGCGAAGAGAAAGGTGTAGAGGTTAAGCAAAGTGAGACCTACACAGATATTTAACAGGACGTTAGTGGAGGAGGCAAAAGAATAGTTCAGCCATCACTCACTGAAGGCTCTATAGTTCGTGGGAGAGCAGGATGCACCCAGCAGGCTGCATCATAGCTTGTGGTATGAGAGAGCGTGTGGGGGCACCCGATTGGCACCAGCAATGAATCATGGAAGATATGACTAATTTTATGGGCACAGGGACAACCCGCTCTATGCAAAATAAAAATACTCAACGTATTTACGCCACACCAACAAAGGATTTCCTTTAAGCGCTTTGTGCCCGACTTGTTTCTTATTTGGCGCAAATCCGTCCAGCGAAAAAATGTTCCCTATCGGAAAGTGAAAAAAAACCCTTTTTGACACTTTATATCTTTTGAACTGTTACATGGATTTGCAAATGTTCCCATTCTGCGGGCCCGTGGTCCACATTATGCATGTCATATGTCGTACTGATCCATCCTATGGCTCAAAGGTTATGAGCCATACAATGTTCGCAATTCCTATGGATGATAGGTTTCACCCTAATTATATGGCAGCTAGCACCACCCTATAATATATTATATTTACTATGGCATCAAGAAAGAAATGGGTGCGCACCTTTTTAAGAGGGAGGGGTCGATTTCTATTAAACTGTAAGGATCCGGCTATGCTTGAAAAAGTGCCTTACACTGAAGGAGGTCTACTATGCACACGTTTTCTGCCCACAAACTGTATATGCATATATTTAATGTTGATGCGTATGTCGCCATCTATGAGCAGTAGACTTCATAGTGTCCAGGTATAATAGCTCTAGACAAGAGGTGGGTAACCAGCCAATCATTGCTCACCATTATTGTATCGTGTAACTTCCTCCCAGAATCCTCTCAGAAGTTCCGTTAGCTGATGCTCCTTTTGCCTAACGGAGAGTTTCCGCTTTGATATTAGCTGCTCAAGAGTAGCTGAGACCGCATTCAGTCTGCATTCACTTTCATGCTGTATTTGTGACTTAAGCGAATCTACCACTTTTGCCATGTGCTCCCAGCGTATCATTTTCTCTTGAAAATCCTACAAACATAAATAAAAAGGTTATTTTTTTTATGCTCATAAGTCATTTTCCACAAAGAACTAGTTGCTTACCCACTAACAATATTTTCACAACTAAAGTATCTGCTGTAGCTTCACTCTCAAACATAGCACGCTATACAACAGAAGGTGATGCCATTCAAAAATTCAGTAAAGTGCATGATCTCACCGTCAATATCTGCATCACAGTTTTGGACAATATGGCAGGGTCAAAGACATGACCTTGTCAAGAGGTGCCAGGGGGGCCCATATGCTAGAGCCAGTCCTGCCCAGAAATTGGGAGGGCTCCAGTCTCTGTCCCTTTTCCTGTGCCTGGATAAATGAACGAAGTAGCACTTTTTCTTGCCACATACCTGTGATGCACAATGCTGGCCAGTCTTTCTTTTTGTTCCATAAGGCTGGGTAGTGGAGGAAAAAGAAAGCAACCCAACTAAGAAAAGAACTAATAGATCACAGAGCAATCCACACATCAAATCGGCAATTCAGAGGCTCTACATGACATCATGGACTCTGAAATTGATCGTACCTTCATCAGGAGCGACGCTCCGTGTACTCCTGGTACAAACACTGGAAGTGTGTACACCTTTAGTGAGCTGCCACCAGCAAAAACTGGCGGGAATACAAACTGTGAAATTGACTATACTTTCTGGGGGCTGTCATTACCAAATTTCAGTGGACCTGCATATGAAAAGAGTGTGGGGCTTATTGCCCGCTATATGTGTCTGCATACCTGTAACCCAGCCCCTGAGAAGAAGGAAGCCAGTTGGTGGCTTGGGGAACTAGCTAAGGGAGAGAACCAGTGGAAGTGGAAGGTAGTGGGATAACAATGGGCAAAGGAATCCAGGCAGTGTGGTTTGTTTGGGTGAACTCAAGGGAGGTGAAGAAGTACCATTCAGACCAAGCGTGGAGAATAACAGGGGGAGAGTAGGGGTGAATGAGATTGAATGACTAGGTGACAGAGAGTGAAAGGAGAGGGACTCTGGGAGAAGATGTTAGTGGACTGCAGAGTAGTAGTGTGAAGGGTGAGAGTTGTACTAAGAAGGCACGATAGTAGTAGAGAGGAGAAAAGTAGTGCAGAGAGGGAAAGAGTAGTAGAGCAGAGAGCGAAGAGTAATGGCAGATAACAAAAGAGCAGAATTTGTTTTATTTATTAATGTGATTTAGTTTAAACTATAAACTTTACACATGCTACATAGTATCCAAACATATAATCCAAAATATAAATAATTGCTTGCAAACAATAAAAGAAAATCAATTGATAAGAAGAAAGAATAACCAAAAGGAGCAATTGATTATTGCTAAACATTGATGGCATACTGTCACAAAATTGCTGCAAGCTATTTATCAACAATCAGTTAAAATGTCAGTACTCTTGAAATTTAATAAATCTGCAAAAAATATAACACAGAAAGGTATTTTAAACAAACATGTGAATCTACTTGTTTCCTTTCCCAACTTAGATCTATAGTCGGGACATGTTATTAATCAAGAATAACCGGTAACTTATATCGATATACCCAGCATGGTTTCGTTCTTCAACCAAACATTATAGAGAGCAATAAGTAAATGTATACTCTTGGTATTAGTACAATGGAGCCAAAAAGACATCTCCCCAATTCTATCCAGATTATGGACATAGATGCCAATAAAGTGTTCAATAATTTTAGACATGTGTAACTTTAAAGAAGCATGGGTGGAACAAGCCATACCGGACATTGAGTTGTTTAAGAGCAGGACGGAATGCCAAAAAGACTTTTCTTCTTTGTGCTGTACTTCTTGCCACATCCTGTGAGATAAATATCTTACTGCCATGCCAAATTAGAGATTTACGTTCTTTAACTGTGGAAATAATAAGTTGTATTTGAGAGTATTCCAAGAGGTATAATATTAGAGTTCTTGGTATCTGACGTGATGAGGGAGAGGCTGAGGGTTGACCAATCCTATGGGCTCGTTGTATATTAAAAATTGTTTCCAAAGGCAAATGTAGTATGGCGGTAAGAATTTTTGTAGGAAGACAATGGGGTCAGTATCCTCAACTCCTTCAGGAAGGCACCGCTCCTTCGTAACATTCTTATGGTGGGACCCAGGTTTGGATTCATCTAGATTGTTCCCAGAGGAAGTGGGATAGAAAAAGAGTTGGCCATTAGGCCAGCACAACCAGCGAGTTAATAGATAGTAGCAGTTACCCATCTATAATAAACATTTTGGGCATTAGAGACACCTGGGCTAGGGAGGGAACTTCCTGTGGGAGACGAGTCAGGGATGGCCCATAGGGTGCGGCCAGGCCAACATGTGCTATTGCTCAGACTCTGATAGTGACAGCGTCTGGAAGCCAGCGGAGCATCGAATAAGGCAACCACATCCCTGATGACATCACCAGATGCGACAGGCTGCTCGTACTGCAACGGCAGTACAAAGTTGCAGAGATTGCTACGAGAGGTATGACTCCAGCAATTCCAGCATGGCAATATGGAACCGAATAGCCATTTCCACAGTATATCATTTTGCTGCGATTTCATTCCCTCCGAGAGTTCAAGTGAATAGAACTTGGTCTGCGGCTGCATCCCGGGCAGAGGCCATGGGTGAGTCTATTGTAGTCATGTTTGCTTTGCAGCGACAAACATTCACATCACCTTTTGTGAAGGATTGCCATTGGGGAGGGTGTCAAAGCCCTAACTTTTTGGATTATTAATAGTAAAATGATGCAGGTACTCATGTCAAAAAGGCTGGTCTGTTAACCAGACCACCTCCCCTTTAATTTAACGCCATGCCAAAAGCATGTGTACCCCTGTGCTGTCCCTGATGCATTAGTATCCTCATCTGCAGCCTCTTCTCTCCAGTGGCACAGAGAGTGTTCAGAGGTCACATGTGCCCTGTTTAACAGTGGTTATGATCGCCAAGTCATTACAGTGCCGAGGTTGCATTGAGGTCTACACCTCTGTTCCGTAATCATCCTAATTATGATAAAAAACCCACCTTGTGGCAGGATAATCCAGAAATATAAGCCATACCTATATTGGTATGGTGGTTGGTAGTTCAGAATGATTAAAGCCACATATGATTTGTAGAATACGAGTGTAATCCCTGTGAGCAGAGGCAGCTTTCAGAGGTTATGTACATTTCAGGCACCTGCTTGTCTGCATTCCAGGATAGAAGGGCAGGATGTGTGCCTCTGAGTCTCCGGAAGGAAAGGTAACACCTCCCTCGCTAGGCCTGGGAACTTCCAGCAGTAGATGCCCGGTGAGCTTGGCTTTAAAGAGCTAAGTCCATACCAAATGCTGGCCTCCAGACTCGGGCCCTGCTCCCCAGAGACATTTTGAAGTTGAGCTAGGACAGTCAAGGAAGAACAAGTGTTTTTCTTAGCAGGGTTTCTTCAATATTTCTTTTCTGTGGGCATTTCTCTCCTTCCTGTCCCCCTCAACTCCATGCGAAGCAATGCATTCCAGATCTGACATAAGAAGGCATTGGGCACTTATAACAAGACATGGACAGGGCAGCTTAAGGTAGGCTTGCTTTCCACAAATTCTGTGTAGCATTTTGTGTTAAAAAGAGGGGGTCTCCCATCCCTTCTTTGATAAAAGTTTGCACCTTCAAAGACTTTAAAAAAAAAAGTGGACCTCTATTGGGAGAGTTGATCTTTCCAAAGTCCTCAGCCATTCAAGTGAAACAGTGCTCCAAGGCAGAGGTGGGCTCTGCTCCATAACCACTCCCAAGGCACATTGCGGGTGACTCTTGCTGAGCACTAAGGCCTGCACCTCTGATACCAAACCTCTTTATACGGGGAGAGCAGAGTCTGAAAAGGACTCACCTTGTCCTGGAGCACCCTGAAGTGGGTTTCATAGCACCCGGGGAGCCAAAACAGCCAGGATCCCACTTTGAATGGTTTTCTACCAATCAACCCACATTCAAACCATGTCCACTGCATTCAAACGAGCAGGACTTGTCTGTGCTGTATTTAGCACACACCTGAAGCATGAACCACCGCTGCTCGCATTTTCACACAGCCTTGACAATGCATCAGTCCAGCAGAGCCCCGTCGTCTGTCTGGCCTGAGCACCAGCGCATGGTGCAGGCACAACAAACCCATCATTGAAATGCCAGGACTTTGCATCAATGCTCGATTCGAATGGCAGAATCATTGCATCACTCGTTCACCCAAACCAGCGGTAGTCCTCGTTCCAATGATGCTCCATCATAGAATTGCTCCTATCTATATAGTCCACCTGCATCACTCGACACCGCCTTTGAACCTCATGGAGCATCCACTTGAATCTGACTCACTGACAGCGACCAATGTGACCGTACGAAGCCAGGTTTGAAACCATGGAACTGACTAAGATTGGAATCAGGTACTTTCAAGTGACCATTTTCCCCTGATCCACCTTTTGAGGCCCTAGACACTGGTTATGTCCCCGTTCTACCATTTTACACCAAAGACATATTCTTTCAAATTATATAGTTGCAAAAAAAAAAAAAATTGAAAAATATGGCTGGGGTGTAAGGGCATATAAGGAATAGGGTGGTGGGTGGGTTATAAGGAATAAATACGGAATGGTGGTTTGGAGGGAGACACCCCCAAATAAAAAATTGAACATATTTGCCAAAAAAAGCAGCCAAAAAAATAAAACTGGGATGAATGAACATGGAACCTGCCTTGTCTGTGCTTGTTTTCCTTTATGATTGGGATCACTTTTGGGTTGTAGAAGTGTGGGAGCTGAGCAAGCGGCTTAGTCACTACTCATCCTTATATTCCCGCAGAGCAGTTGTCATTTCATCACACCCTTCCTTTGTAGATCTGTGATGACAAAAATGCTCTGCTGTGGCTTCCAATGTGGGGACCTTGTGCAAAACCTTTTTGGCATTCTCAGGTACCAATCGGGGTTTCACAATGGGGGGTGATTTTGTCTTGGCTGTTCTTGGTTTTATTTGATTTCTCCATTGCAAAACGATTTTGCTTTGGCATTTCCACAGTAGTAAGGGGTGTGACGAGGGTCTCCAGAAAAAGGGGTCTATGATGTACAGGTATCTTCATTAAACTGAGGCTCGCATCCCTCAACACAATATTCATATCCAGGTCCTCCAGCAGAAGGAGCACCATATGATTCAGGAGACGCGGCCCAGGTGACCCTTCTTTTCAGGTTAGGGGATGGGTGAAGACACAAGGGGGGGGTCACAGGACCCAATTAGAAAAGCTTTGAAGTATATGGAACATAAACCTGAACTAAGATATAATACATTAATTTTCCCTGGATCTAATTATACTTTTGTTGCAAGGAAGGAACCTAGTTCATAAAAAGTGGCACGCCTATGATCTTGCCCATAAAAACATGCCTAGTTGGAAGTTTCAAGGTCCTTCAAAAAAACCTAGGTCACCTACTGCTTACTTTGCTGCTTTTGTTTATCTATAGAGATTATCCTAAAATTGCTGCCTGATTTATATGGTGTATTTTTACTTATTTTACTGCTTTTATCTGGTGTAATTGGAGGGATTTAATACATTTATTTTATTTAGTCCGCCGGGATCCTTGTTTTACACTGAAATTGTGCTTTGTACTTCTTGGGGCAATTTGAATCAGTGTTTGTACTCAATCTCTGCATGCCCCACGCCGCGCCTTTGGAACTACACTCCCCAGAAGGAGTTGTAGTTTCCGGAAGTGTTCTTCCCCTGAAACCTGGCGTGAACGTGCCGGTGCAGATACGCCGGGGCAGACAGGTTTAGCCAGTCTGCAAGCAGGAACGCACTTTACGTTCCTTATCTATCATGGGGCTGGCTGAAGTCGTTGCAGTAATTGCAACGGAGCGAAATAGATCTCTTAGTCGTTCAGATGAATTTTCTTCAAACTCAAAGGTAGGCTCTTCTCACCAATTCAGCTTGTCATGCAGCGATACTATTGTATTTGATAGTGCGACGCCCCTATCCCCTCCTAGTTCTGAGGAACCCGATGTTTTACACGGCCAGCGGTTCCCATCTTGGATGTGGACCCGGCTGAGGTTTGCTCTGCCATTAATCATGCTCCCCTTTTGTTGAATGCAAGCAGCACCCAGCTATGAGAAGTAACTTTGAAAGAATACGACACTACCTTCCCACTTATAGGCCTGGAACAGGGCACTACAGCACCGCTGCCATCATGTGTAGTGACCTCAGTTTCAGAGCTTCGCTACATGCTACTAAATACTCTGTCTTTATTCAAGCATGCCCTCGAGATCTCCAATTATATAGAACATAACAATCTGGACTTAGGTGCCTTGACAGAGACTTGGGGCTCCAGTGCTGCTGGTCTCAGTCTTAATGTAGCTATTTCTACAGGTTATGTTATGATCCAAAAGGACAGATCGGAGGGTAGAGGTGGGGGCGTTGCCTTTATCTTTATCTTTAAAGAGACCCTTTCTATATGGGAATCCCCAGGACAAATAATAGAGGGAATAGACTCCCTACACATTAAAGTCGGTATGAATGTGGAATTTACTATTAATATCCACCTGATATATCATCCACCCTCACCGAATGCAAGTCTGGCTGAGTCTCTTAATCTTTTGATACCTCTTTTAAAACCTTCACTTTTTATCATTCTGGGAGATATTAACCATTGGCCTGGTGATGCAGATGATCATTACGCTATCGAGTTAAAACAGTGCTTATCCAACCTAGGCTTTGAACAGCAAGTGGATGCGCCTACCCACATACTTGGTCATACTTTGGACTGGCTTGTGGTTCTTAATGTTATCTGCCACAATGTGTTTGTTCTGCCTTGCCCGTGGTCAGATCACTCTTTCATGCTTTTTTCTCTCTCAGTCCCATTTCCACTGAAAACTAAGAATATGCTGAAAGGTCATACACTGTCACGTAACCTAAAACGTCTTACACTGAATAATATTGAACCTTTATTAGTAGCGCTCTTATATTTTCGAACACTACCACCTTTCAGGTCATGTCATCCTGCTTAGCTTCAAAAATGTCTAATATCTCTAACATCTTAGCTCCGCTGAAGCAAAAAAAGAAAATAAATAACAATGAGGAGAATAAAAGTAAACCCTGGTTTAGGGCAGAGTTTCAAAAGCAAAAAGCTTTGACACTGAAGGCGCTTTATGCCTGGAAAACCTCCCTGGGTCCAACCTCTCTAATAGTTTATAAAAACTTACTTATTAAGGACCTAAAAATCTACAATGTTGGAAACCTAAAAGAATTTCCATAATACCAGAATTGCCAATGCTCAGTCAGATGTGAAGCAAATCTTAAAAGGGCAGGATGTTGTCCGGCTCCCTGTCGACCAACTAGTTGTAAAGAATGCCATTTGGTGTCAACAAATACAAGATGGACTGCAAAAAAAACTCCTAGGCATGTTTGGTAAAAAAGAAGGACTTACCCTCTTTGATGAATTGTGGATTCCAGAAGCTCCTCATGTGCAACCCGGCTTTGCACAAGTACATTTTCAGCCAATATCTGAAGAGACCTTGAAGAAGGTCATTGAACAGCTCAAGCCGACTCGCTGCAGAGGCAATTCCTGCTCCTCTCCATCATAAAATCAATCTGCACGTTCGTGAACACATCTTTGTACGAGGGCATGGTCCCAGATGTTCTCAAACAAACTATGGTTATGCCTATTTTGAAAACCCCTTTTTTGTTAAAAATATTAGATAGGGTCGCCTATGGTACCTAAACCTGTGTCTTGAATTCTCACCAATCTGGATTTAGACAAAATGTCGGTACTGAGACCTAGCTCCTTGAGTTGAAGTCTAGACTACTTAATATCGGACTAGTCCGCGGCATTCGACTTGGTCGAACATTCTATCCTGGTGTCTAGATTGGTGGAGGTTGCTAATTTCGCGCCCACGGCAGTTTCCTGGATCACTTCTTTCTGGAGAATAGACAAAGCAAAGTTTGTTCAGATGATGCTAAGGCCTCCTCGATCCCAGTCCTCTTCGGTGTACTACAGGGGGCTAGCACATCCCCTTGGCCTTAACAACATCTTCATGGCCCCTTTCTCTCTGCCTTAGAATAAAAACGGCGTCATGTTTTCGAACTATGCTGATGACACTCAATGTGTCGTCCCTTTTCCAGGATGTCACTCGCTGGACTAACAGGAACAAAGAGTCTTCAAGCTCATAGACAAGTGGATGCTTGATAATAATCTTAAAAATAATAATCTTACATTGAACAAGGGGAAGATGGAATTGTTGATTGTGGGCAACTCTTATTCCCTACTCAAGTTGGACCTGGCCTACAGTTCTTTTAGGTTAGAGGACGAGAATACCCCTCTCTCGAAAATAAAGATCTTGGGGGTGGTACTCAACCAGTCACTCTCTATGAGATCTCATGTAATAAGTGTGATATCCGCCTCAGTTTACTAGGTTAAATTGCTTTTGCATCTTAGACCCCTTATCACTCAGGCAAACGCAGAAACGATCGCCAGGCTCATAATAGGGGCTATGGTCAACTACTGTAGTAGTCTCCTGGTCAGTCTTTTTAAACGGGATGTATACAGACTCCATATAGTTCAAAACTGGGCAGTCAGAGTTGTGATCGGCCTGTCCTGCAGAAATCATGTTTCTGAGGCTAGGTGCTCCCTTCATTGGCTCCCGATAGAGGCACAGGCCAAGTTCAGGTTACTAGCTATAACCTTTAAGTGCAGGCTTGGCTTTATGCCATCCTACCTGCAGGTGTATATCATTAATAAAGTTAATGGTCGGGCCCTGAGGTCTTGTGGTCAGAACTACTTGTTCTTCCCTCGCAGTAGAACAAAGAAAGCAGAGAATGGAGCATTTATTTTGGTGGCCCCAAGCTGTGTAATCAACTTCCGGCAGCGCTAAGAAGCCAAGGTTCTTTGCTAGTATTAAAGAAAGACTTCAAAACCCTTTTATTTTCTTAAATTCAGACCTGGACTCCACTTTAAACTTCTGCCACTGACACCCGTTTTTTCTTTTACCTCTGCATCTTTAGGTTTTATGTTTGTTCTGTTTTTGTCCATGCCTTTATGCCTCTGGGTCCATAGTGCGCATTACAAATAATGTAAAGTAAAGTAGAGACTAGTGGACAGGAGAGGTTCACAGATTGCTGCTTTTAGACTCCTTTCCATGCTTTTGGAGCATTCTAATCCATTTGAGGAGTTTGCTAGTTAAATAAATTCTTTAATGTGATATAGATTGAAAATAAATTCAAACTTTACACATAAAAAACAAACTATATATATTAATATCTAATCATGCAAACAAATCATCAGCAAATATAATATACGGAAAGAAAAACAACATTATTAAAAATGTTTGAATAAACAAATGGAGAAGAGATATTAAAATATATATATCAATATCTTTTCACAGAAATCTGTACAAATTTAGCAGCATAAAGTAATATATAAGCATCTTTCCAAGAACCTGTTTGTTTCAAATTCGTGTGGAAGATAAAATAAAATTAGTAGTAGACCTCTTCCCAGGCAATATAAATTATCTGTTCCTGACACCATCATACTCAGATTGCTCAAATCAGGGAGCCCAAACATACTTCTATCTGTTGCCAGACATTATACAGTGCAATAAACAAATGCATATTGCAGGTGTTAGTACAATAAAGCCAGCATGATGTTTCACAGATATCGCCAAGATATAATAAGATTGTATGATTTAATGTCTGACATTCAGTTAAGCGATGTTTGGCAGTCTCCAGGCATTCAGGGGATTTATATAATCGACAGACTCGCTCTTTGGCAGGAATATTTTCCCTGGCTCCAAAGTTGCTCAACGTGGGCAGTTGTTCCAATCTGAACAAGATGATAAAACGTCTAAGCCTTTTAGTAGGACAAAGATACAGATAAGCTTGAGGTTTCATATAGGTGTATAATCTGTATTTTACGAATTGAGAGGTCTTTAGACTGCTCAAATGTGAGAAATTCTTGAGCCAATCCCACAAGTCCGCCTTTGTCCCTAGTGCATTTAGAACTTCCTTAGTAATGGTTGCCCCTCTATGCGTCCAGCCTATGTCTACAAAAAATGTGGTCATGGCTTTTAATAGGGGTGAAGTGTTCTGTTTTTTTATTACTTTCTGTTAGATCACAGACAATAAGGGATTGGTAGAGCAGCCAATCATCTTGATATAGAACCCTGCCCTCCTTTTAAGTACCATGGCTTTCAGTGATGGGAGGCCCAGTTCTAGTCTAATCAAGTCCATCGGAACTCACCGGGACAACCCCAGTATCCGGTACCAAAATTTGCCCTCCATCACTTGGAGCCACGTCAGATCGAATGATAAAAGCGAATCGAGGCCGTAGATGATCATGGGGGCAAACACTTGGATATATAAGTGTCGTGTCCCCCAAAGAGTGAAACCACCCTGCTTATTAGTGAATGTGGTAACTTGCATCGCCCTGGTTATGCGTCCCTGTCTGCAGTGATGGTAATCGCCATGGGGCTCGATTTCTACTCCAAGATACCGGTAGGAGGGGGCGTAAAGTATGTGATTTTGATGCACCATCAGATTCACTCGGGATGCTCTCTTCCTTGTAAATCTAAGCACCTTGGTCTTGTCCAGGTTAATGGTCAAGCCATTAATCCTAGCATAATCCCATAGGATAGAGGCAGTTCGCCTGAGTCCACCAATGGTGTTATCAAATACGACCAAGTCGTCCGCATACGCCAGGACTACGCATGCTGCCTCACCAATTTTCAGAGGGCAATTGTCAACCTCAGCTAACACTGCAGGAATGTCATACACATACAAATTGTAAATCAGGGGAGCTGTAACACATCCCTGTTTTACCCCCCTATTTTGGATCACCTTTTTGGTCATGCTGCCTTCGTGGTTTAATCTTAGGCGAGCAGAGGTGTTCTAGTGCAAGAGTCTCAGGTAGTATAAGAGACCTGTAGGGCAACCCATTGTTTCAAGCTTAGCCCATAATCTCTCTCTAGGGATAGAGTCAAAGGCAGACTTGAAATCAATATAGAGGGCATACAATGGGGGCTGCCCCTTGCTGAGTGCCCGTGTACACAGCATATCCATCACCAGTAGATTGTGTGAATTGGAAACGTCGCGCCTGAATCCGCACTAAAATATGCTAAGTATGTTAGTCTCTTCTACCCATTTCTGCAATTCACTAAGCAGTAATGAGGCAAAGCGTTTTCCTGTGATTTCAAGCATGGAAAGAAGCCTGTAGTTATTGGGGTCCATGCGACTACCCTTTTTAAAAACAGGAATAAGATTTGCTGTTTGCCAGCGTGGTGGAATTGTCTTTTTTAAAGAGTAGGGAGAATAAGTCGGCCCAAAATATATGGTGGTTCTTGATTACTGCAATAGCCAGCCCGTTGGGGCCGGGGGCTCTAGAAGATTTAAGAGCGCTTATTTTGTTCAGGATAGCCCCCACAGAGACATCAAAGGGCGGAAGGATAGAGGCCTGATTCGGGGATAATAAAGGATCCGTCTCCCCTGAATTACGGTCTAGTAAGAATTTTACCCATACCTTCTTGTTATCTGGGTTTACTAAAGAGCCTTTAACCTTCTCTCTGTTCTCATTTCGGAGTGCCCAAATACTGCGAGGATTCCTAGAACAGATAGTCTGTACTAGCCTTTGATCTGTTTTGTTCCTCTCCGCTCTTCTTATACTCTTAATGATGGCTCTATATCTGTTTTGAGCTTTTCTTACATTCTCGCAGTAAAGGACTCCCGGTAGACTCAAGCTCTTAAGGCCCCGAATCTCTGCTCTCATTCCTCTCTTGGCATCCCTAATTCCCTTATTATAGGGCGGTTTAAAGCCCTTAGTTTTTAACATATACCCCATTTTAGCCGTGGCAGGTTTACCTGAGAATCCCAGGATCCAATCTTCTATGTCATTTGCAGTCATGAGATTGAATTCAGGGAAATCAGCTGTAGCGGCAGGATTAAGAGCTTCAGTGGCCAATCTTATGTTTTTCTCAGACCAAACTATTCTAGATCCTGCACTATTGATTTTAATGCTGCCAATATTCAAAGGCAAAATGGGAGGGATAGGAAGACGGAGTGAGCAATGAAGCCGCACCTGTTTGCTCCATTTGTTAGCGGTCACACTCATGTCAACAACTCTAGACTGCATCTCAGGACACATAAATATGTAGTCCAGGGTGCTGAATGATGTTCCATTTGACCAAGTATGTTTCCCGGGCCTGTCTCCTGGAGTACAGCCATTGATCATCGTGAGGTCCCAAGAGTCAAACAATTGGAGCCAACCTAGTCCATCAGCCTCCCTTTTTCCATGAGTCATTAAACATGTTGCACTAAGATTAGGATTAGTAGATGTAATTACCTCACCTGTCATATGGCAATTAAAATCCCCCATAACAACCACCGCAACATTACCAGGCCTCAACGACCAAGAGGGCAATAAATCCTGTATTGCCTCTTGTAGAGGTTCTCTAACTACCACTCCTGGAGTGTTATACAAGTTAATAAAAAGAAACCTGCATAAACCACCATCCTCAGGGTACTCAACCTCTACTGCCATAAGATGGTCCTCTGCTTTACACTGAATCTTACGTGATATAACCGTGTTTACCACCCCTGTGATTAGACCCCCATAAGGGCGACCCTTATTGCCCCGTTTAGCAGGAGATTGTTATATAGCAAAACCATCGAGCTGTAAAGGGTCCAATGACCAAGTCTCTTGGAGACAAATACAACTATGCTCGGACAATAGGTCTACAGAGCCCTCCGGCCACAAAAGATGGGCAAAGCCTCGACAGTTCCAAGTGAGTAAGGAAAAACATCAATGATTCTGTAGAGCTCTCGGGAGGGATTCCAGAAGTGACTTAAGGACTTGCTGTATTTCGGCCAGGACGATATTTTCCCCTGCCACAGGCTTAAGATCATTCGTGGACGTGGCAGGAGAGACAGTGTCCTCAGATTCTGGACAAAGATCAATCTCGTCGGGGTCCACATCAATGTCAATGTCAACTGCCCGCAGTTCCCCTTTGAATTTCCTGATCAGTCGCGCAGTTGACAAAAAAGTACAGTTTAAGGCCGAAACGTGAGGGTTAGGAGATTTTGAGTTGGTGGTTATTTGGCATGGGTGTTGAAAAGGTAGGGGTGCGTGTGGTCATAATGGATGTGGGTGTTTGCTGGTTTGCTCTAGTTATAGCTCTGAGTCTTGTGAGTCTGGTGATGCCCAGAATGGGTGTTTTATTATTGGTCATGGCATCAATGGGAGTTGATGTGGGGTAGAGGGTAGGCATGGTCGGGTTAACTGGAGTGGTGACAGTGGTCACTGCACTATTGTAATGTACATTTGTGGGGAATGGGGGGGTCGGAGGGGAGGAAAGAGGTAGGGCATGGTACAGGGTAATGGGGCTGGCATCCTACCTTGGCTAGGCCATCATTGACCTTGATGATGTGACCTCTAGTGCAGGGCACAGAGTAGGGCAGTATACAGAAAGGGAACATTATAGTAGTTAACATAGTTAGCATTGTGGGCTAGGGTGGGTGAGTGGAGGTGGCAAGCGCTGGGAAGCAGTCTAAGCTGCTAACACTGGATTTAGGTCAGGCATGGTAGTATAGCACAGGACATAAATAGCAGCACTGAGTAATAATCACCATGGGCCAACATAGGACATAATAGCAGTACTGAGTAATAATCACAATAGGGCAGCAGAGGACATGCAAAGCAACAAGTTAAGACTTGAAGGTTTGATTTGGAGACCAGTGTTGGGGCTACTAAGGTTTGTTTCCCTTAGTGTGTTAAGATTACAAGTTATTTTACAATCCTGGGTGTCCATCTATCAAAATAAAAGCATCTCTCTCTCTGTTAGAATTTTGGAAGAAAGGGCGACAGGAATATTACATTATCTTAATCTGTAATGTCAAATTCAAATTAATTCATAATTGACTTTAAAATAAGATGCAACAGTTATATGAATGCACTGGATCCTGATCAGACTATGAACCTGGAGGTATTGAAATCTACAATTAAGAGATGGGACAAGATCTGGGACACACAGGACCTCCCAAGGTTGGGAAGATACCAGATATTTTCCCATTTGTATTTACCACATAGAAAGGGGAAACCATATTTGATGAAGTTTCCATCAGCGCAATTTCCTCAATGATACCCCACCCCAAGTTTCGTCTCAATTGTCTACCCACAAATTGAGGGTCCACAATTGAGCATTCTGCACGAGTTATGTAACTGTAGATTGGGCAAGGCCCAGTTCTTGGAGACTCCATAACACCTAGTCATAGATTATAAAGCATTAATGAATGAGAGGATACGGCATCTTGAGCATTTTTTTTATATTCAACAACATCAATAACAAATACCTCTTTGTGGTATAGATTGATGACAATAACACAATATTGTGCTACTCAGCTTTGGTGAAATTTGTAATGTTAATATTTGAATGATTATCGGATTGAAGAAGGCAATCACCTACTTAACTTCCTTGTATAGGTGTGGTGGGTTAGAAGTACATTTCTCTCACTGCCATGTATGCAAGGAGTCATTTTTATTGCATTATGATTTTAGTGGCTGTGAACATGAATATGTGACTTATGTTAAGAGTGACGTGTGTATTTTATCTGTGTTGTAATTGTTTGAAGTTGTATCCTCTTTAATTGATGTATAATGAGTATTAATGAAATTTTTTTTTAAGATGTTTTAATGAATGGGAAAGGGTAAATGAATTTAGGAAAATTAATGTTTCTTCAATGGTGAAGTTGTGTAAGGTATCATGTGGGCCAGAAACGCAACAATCAAAATAAAAAATAAAAGGTTTCTTAGTTTCTCACGATACAGTCTCTTACTGGAATGCGAGTCCTTGTCCCCAAGAGGGAAGTCACTCCCAGTGAGGTCCCACTTTCCCGGACCCTTAGGGAGAGTCTTGCTGAGTGGACTCACCGCCTTAGCTTCAAAGGGGGTCTTCCCTCTGGGGAGACTGGACAAATAGCCCAGATTCATCACAAAATAAAGCTTCCAGAACGTTTTGCAACCTCGAGTGTGTGGGGAAATAGATACATTGTATCCCCAGCATGAACATTCCGTGTCAGGGAAGAATGCTTCTGAAACTTTGCCGCCTGACCTGAAGTCTCAGCATTGAGGAAGTTAATGACTGGCAACATTGTATCTGCAGAACCACAGGGTTCATTATGGTTCAAGTGAGCTTTGAAACTAACGTATCAAAACAATTGGGTGAAGTTGTAAAAGTATCAAAACATTCACTACCAGGGTCAAGTGGGTAGAAATATTTTCCCTAGAGGGAAAGCTTTCGTTGTCAGTGCCAACGTTGTAGGTGTCTGCTGGGGGAGCTTCAGGCTTACAGTTGGACAGGGTGTGCGTCATGGAGGGTCTCAAAAAGGCGTTTTGGCAGGGTAATCACTTTTGGATTTTGTGTGACTTACTAAGCTAGTGAGGTAGGGCAAATCTAACCCTCCCTCCCCCAAGACTAGCCAGAGGGGGGTTTAGATTTCCCCTACCTCACTGTGCAACAATAATTGTCCCCTATCAAGGGATCCTCCCCATACCAGTTCAAGGTCCAACATCTTCCAGCTGGGGGTGGAACGCAGTCCCTTGAGCCACAACGTTTTTGGTCTCCACAACCAGGCAGATAATGTCATTGCAGAGGCAGTGAAACATTTTGTATGTCTTACATTTGGGGTTTCTTAGCAAATGCTATACTTTTTTCACCTGAAAAATAAATATGACTATATAGCTTCCTAAAATATGTTTTCTTGTATCCTGACGTTTCATTTGTGGCCATCATAAAAGGGTAAACTGGGAAAAAGTTGTATCCAGCAAGATTTTACAGAAAGCTTCACTTTGTTTGCAGCCGATAACAAAAGCACAGAAAATCGGTGAACGTTTGTTGTTGTGAAATGTGGCAAATCCAGCTCTTTGTCTAACAGACCTCAGCATACCCTATGCCTATTAGGTCAAGTGATTAGGGGGACCACTGCCATGCAATGGTGGCCAGGCAATGTCATTCAAAGCTAGATCCAAGTATAGGGAGTCATCATCACTTTCATATCTCTGTGAAATTAAGAGACTTTGACATCTCCATTAATAGACATTAACTGAAACACAATCAGAGAATCATAATTAAAACAACAATCTAGGAACCATTCATTCCAATAATCCTAATTGCACTTTAATTCGGAATCATATATTTGCTAGTGAAATAGTAATTAAGAAAGGAAAACTAAAGCAATTTGCATAAGTTAAATTCATTACACACGAGTGAGAATAGCTACTTCAATTTTGTAGAAGCGTGCGCTTGATCTGGCAGAGGGACAGTGAAGTATATGCTTCAAATGCAGTCTGCCTACCTAGTACAAGTTTATTAAAAAAAGTGATCGTTTGCAACCCGCAAATTATCGACCTATTAAGTTAATAGATGTTAGCTGTAAAAATGTCCTTCCATTCATTTAAAGCATATTGAAGCGTGGGCGGCAGCTACAAAGTGGCTAGATATGGTTCAATCAGGATTCAGATTCAGATGGGGTGTTGGTTGGTACTGGGCAAAATAGCTTAATTTTATATCTTCAGCAAGAACATGGCAGGACCTGTAACACATCCCTCCATGTAGCGTGTGTCGATCTAACTATGGCCTTTGATAGTTTTAATAAGATAAAAGCTGTGGCAGAAATTGTATTCCTGGAGTACATATGTTTCTATATTAGAATTACTTATCAGTATGCACGGTAATTCTTCCTTACAAATTCTTCCTTTCCTCCTGCCCAATGACGTCTAAAGTGAGGACTTATGAGGGACCTGAGGCAAGGGTGTGTTTTGGTCTACAGCCTTATTTAATTTGTCTTGATCAGATTTGCATGGCTATTTATATACGGTAAGTGCATATTGTCATGCCTTCCTGGACGGTTTGAAATAGGTGGGGCCGCCATTAGGATGTTCCATTACGTTTTAGACCATTGCTGCTTGCACGGTCTAGTTCATTCCAACATGGGCGCCGTCAGGCATTTACAGCAACAAAATCTGCTCGCTGGTGAGTTGCACCTCGGATCCTTCCGTGCATGACGCTCTCTTTCTCCTGATCTCCAGTGTGCGCTCTTTTTCCTTGTTATCCTTCTCGGTGCCCTTTACGCTTTGCTTCGGTTCCCGATCTGTTCAGGAAACCTCTGCTGACGCTCTTTCTGTGCTTCGTTTCCTCCTCGTCTTTCGTGGCTTGCCGCTCCTTTCTTTCCTCTAGCCTTTCCTGTCTGCTTGTTTATTCTGGCACGTTTACCCCTGCCGCGGTCTTTCTTTCTACTTACATTGCTGGGGCTCTCCTGGCGCTCTTCCTTCTGTATACCTGTTCCTTCATTGATCCATGATCCTCTACGAAGACAGCTCACTGTTTAGACAGATCGTTCTGTCATCGTATATTTACTTCTTGGCCAAATATCCATCCGCCATATGGAGCTGCATTCCATCTGAAGCCGTTTTATAACACAACCCAGGATTTCTGGGTTCTATAGCCAAACAACCCGATTGACTTTTCTCACCATCTTCAACTTCCTCAACCACAACACCACCTTGAGGATTGCAGGGTTTTTCAGCCAGGAGGCTTTTCCCTGAATTCGGGGCTAGTTCTGGGGGAGGCCAGGCTGTTGTAGATTTTTCCTACCGACAGTGTGGTATCCAGAGGAGATAGACCTTATTTGCTGCAAAAGAAAGAACGGAAGAGAGACATCAAATCAGAGAATCCCAGAAGGAAGAAGAGTGATACAGAAGAAGAAAGCCTCGGTGAAGATCCAGATGAGGGGGGGAGGGAGTTTGTTACAGAGTCCGACAGTGTGCAATGCCAAAAAGAAACCATGGCTTCGCTTGAACAGTACCAGGAATTGTTCAACGCCATTCAGGGCTTAACTGCCGAAGTACGGACTCTTCGCTCAGAAAATGTAACCTTAAGGCAACAGATAGCAGTCCGTCACGGTGGGGTTTGTGGGGATTTACCTCCCTTACCATTGCCCTTTGGCAAATACAATGGTAACCCTAAGACTCTAAAAGAGATTTGTGATGTCTGCCTTATGTATTTTACCTTCCGTCCGAAAGCCTATGAGTCCGATAGGGCTCGTGTGGGATTTCTGGTGTCTAATTTGGTTGAGAATGCCCTGGCATGGGCAACACCATTGATAACACGAGCTGACCCCATTATTAA
The DNA here is from genome assembly GCF_040938575.1 of Ambystoma mexicanum. NCBI lineage: Eukaryota > Metazoa > Chordata > Amphibia > Caudata > Ambystomatidae > Ambystoma > Ambystoma mexicanum. The sequence goes on along the minus strand of NC_090937.1, from coordinate 1,357,650,631 downwards.
TAACTATGCAAACTTCACACAACAGTTCAGAGCTCGGTTTGAGAGACCAGAGGTTCAGTCCTCCACTTATGAGGCAATCCTAGACCTCCAACAAAGTTCGCAGGATGTTCAAACTTATGTCTCTGCATTTCAACATTTGGCTACCGATGCAGGGTGGCCGTATTCAGCACAACAGATACTTTTTTGCCGCCGACTTCATGATGTCATTAAAGATGAGTTGGCCCGAACAGCAAGACCGCAGAGCTTCCAAAAGCTAGTCACTCTAGCTTTACAGATGGAGTACCGTCTGGGGGAAAGAAGAACCGAAAGAAGACAGAGTCGTGCAGTTCAACCACCTTTGGTTACTCCTTCCCTCGCAGCTGAACGACCCACAACTTCTTCAGGAGAAGAACCCATGCAAATCGGGGCGGCTCAAGGACCCTTAACCCCTGAAAAGAGGAAGAGAAGAAGGGATCTAGGATTATGCATGTATTGCGGGTCTCAGAAACATCTATTGCGAAATTATCCAGAAGTCCCCCCCACGGCGGTCGGAAAATGCTACTCCACAGTTCTAGTCAGGGATAGGTCGGGGTAGTTGCCATCAGTCCCTGTAGTCTTTCCAAAGCAACAATGAAGCATGAAGATGAAGTCTCAAGGTTCTGAAGGTGAAGTTATCCTCTAATAACCATGAATGGGAGGCCTTGGCCATGTTAGACTGTGGGGCAGCCGGCAATTTTACCGACATAGGTTGGGCCGAAGAAAATCTTATTCCCATCCAACCCAAGCATAAGGAGATACTTGTAGAAGGGGTAGATGGGTCTCCTTTGTCTTATGGCCCTATTAACAAGTAGACTCATCCTCTCTTGGCCACAATCTTCCAGCATCAAGAGAAGATAGTCTTTGACCTCATTAAGGAAGCCCATTTCCCCATCATTCTGGGAATGCCATGGCTGCGCCACCATAATCTTTCCATTGATTGCTCAGAAAATACTGTGACTTTTGATTCCTCCTATTGTCACGAGAATTGCTTAAACCACCAACAGTCAGTACCCCTTGAAGTAACTCAAGAAATGATTTCTTCAGTAGTCATTAGTTTGATACCTAAACAATACCAGGAGTTCCTGGAAGTATTTGAAGACAAGACTCATCACCTCGTTCCTCCTCACAGAACAGAAGACTGTGCCATAGAAACCACGCCGGGGGCCTCCATCCCATTTGGCAGAATGTATCCCCTGTCAATCCCTGAGTGACAGGCCCTTAAGGATTACCTGGAGACCAACCTAAAGCATGGGTTGATTAGAGAGTCCAGATCACCCGCCGGTGCCTCTCTTTTTTTTATCCCAAAGAAAGAAACTACAGTGCTCCGACCCTGTATAGACCATCGTGGCCTGAATCAACACACCATCAAAGATCGATATCCCATACTATTGATCAAAGAAATCCTGGAGGAAGTGCAAGGGGCATTTATATTCACCAAATTGGATCTTAGGGGGGCTTACCATTTTTTGAGATTAAGATCTGGCGATGAATGGAAGACGGCATTCCGGAACCCTCTAGGCCACTTTGAATATACTGTGATGCCTTTGGACTAGTCAACGCCCCTGCTGTGTTCCAGAGATTTATGGACGAGTTATTTGCGGATCTATTGTTTGTATGTGTAGTGGTCTATCTGGATGACATCCTGGTATACTCCTCCTCCATCACTGAAAATCAAAGACATGTTGATGAAGTTTTGATTTGCCTACGACAAAACCATCTGTATGCCAAACCGAAGAAATGCTTGTTTGAAATTCCATCTATAACATATCTGGGTTACATCTTATCCGCTAATGGTATTCAGATGGACCCCAATAAGATCAAGGCCATTGTCAGATGGCCTACCCCTAAGACGGTAAAGGATATCCAACATTTTCTTGGACTGTCACATTTCTACCGACGGTTCATAAAAGACTTCTCTGACAAGGTCTTACCATTAACTGCCCTACTCAAAAAGTGTGTATTGTTTAATTTCGGTTCGGAGGCAGATCAAGCATTAATTTCTTTCAAACGAGACTTCACCACGGCCCCCATTCTACGGCAACCTGACCAAAGCCTTCCTTTCATCATAGAGACTGATGCCTCTGATCGAGCTATAGGTGCTGTACTTCTCCAGGAAGGGAGTGATGGACTAGAGCATCCTATAGCCTACATATCGAGAACACTCAACCCCAGTGAACTCAATTCATCTGTAATTGAGAAGGAATTGCTGGCTATACGCCAGGCTTGTGAAGAATGGGGACATTTACTACAGGGTGCGCTCCACCAATTCTCTGTCAGAATGGACCATCGCAATCTCCGGGTTCTCCAACAAATGGAGTGCCGGAATCCACGGCATGCGCGTTGGGCGTATTATTTCTCCCAGTTTTATTTCAGACTCACCTACATACCTGGCAAGAAGAATACCCTGGCAGATACTCTGTCTCGCAACCACCAGGAAGAGCTCAAAGCCCTCCCAAGAGGTGAAAAGTTACTTGCAGGCAAGGAAATCATTACTGTGGTCAATACCTTTCTCCAAGAGGTGAAGGACCTCTCTGTTCCCAAGGTTTTGCCTCCTGATTGGAAGACCTCTCTTCAAGTTAAGGATGGACTCTCTAAAGGAGCATGCCTTATATCTCCCGATGAAAGATCTTCAAGATCAAGCTTTGGCATGGTGTTATGATCTACCTTTGGCAGAACATAATGGACAAAAGGCGACAGCCAAACTCCTTTCACGCTACTTCTGGTGGCTGAACTTGCGCAAGGACGTGGCTGTTTATGTCTCCACCTGCCCAATATGTGCTAAAGGTAAGCATTCCACCACCTGACCAATAGGACTGTTACAACAAGAAGCTCTTCTATCTCAACCCTGGACTCACCTCTCTATGGATTTTATTGTCGACTTTCCCAAATCTGAGGGATATACGCCATTATGGTAACGGTAGATACCTTTTCCAATTTGGCTCACTTTTCTCCTCTTCCCGGTCTCCCGTCTGCCCTGGGATATAGTCAGATTGCATGGCCTTCCTACTACCATTGTATCTGACCACGGGTCCCAATTCACCTCAACCTTTTGGTCTTCCCTATGTCAACAGATGGGCATCTGGAATGCCCTGTCATCTGGGTATCACCCACAGAGTAACGGCCAGACAGAAAGGCTCAATGCGACACTTTAACAATACCTGCAGTGTTTCTGTAGCCACAAACAGGAAGATTGGAGCCGATAACTACATATGGCAGAGTTTACATATAACAACACCTTACATACAACAATCAAGATGAACCCATTCCTGTGCACTTATGGTTATCATCCATGTCACCTTCCTTTACAACTTACCTCGATTACCAAGGTGCCATCCATCGAGCAGCTAATGGACACCATTAAGGAGACTCACAAGCTAGCCAAAGCATCTCTAGAGGAGAGCCGGAAGGGTTACAAGAAGACAGCCGATGCTAGTAGGTGTCACACTCACCTGTGTCTCTGCAGGAGAGATGGACGAGCCTCCCTTGACCCCGAGTTCACTTCCCCTGTTTCACCCAGAGGAATACCTTGATCTTTAGTAAGGTGTGCACTCCATCCTGCATTTGCAGGGGCGTGATTCACTCATGGGATTGGTGCCAATGTCTGTAGGCTGAGTTCAGATGCCAAACACTGTTTTATGCCTTCACAGCAAGGCCAAGAGTTCAAGGCGCCAGTTTCTTCACTGGCTAGTAAGTCCTTCCCACAAGTGAATGTTGCGCGGAGAATGTTGAGTGTCCAAAATTGTCCGTATTGTCTTTGTTTGCCGGTATTTTTTGTGGGTGAGTAGAACTGCATGTAGAAGCTAGCTGCTGGTAGGTTTGCACAACTTCTTCAATTCGAGCGCACCTGGTAATGTCTCTCCCTTTCCCTTGCAGGACAAATTATGTGGCATTAGCGCCTCGAGTCCGGGTTCAGTGTTACTGGAGACTTGGTGGTTAGGGAATTTTGCACAGAGGCTTTTGGTAAGTATGCACCGCGTAGAGAGAGAGAGCGCAGTGAAATAAGTGTCAGCGTTATTGGAGCGAGCGCAATGAATACTGTCTCTTCTTTCTTAAAGGGGTTTATGTGGCTAACCTGGATTCCAGCGTCGTGGGAAGATTCGGTAAGTATACGCAGCGTTACTGATGTGCGCGTGTTAACGCTGTTCTTCTTTGTTCTTAGAGGTGCCGGTGTAGAAGTCCCCTCTTGACTGCAGATAGCTGCAGCGTGCAGTAAGAACCAGGTAAGCTGAACCTGAATGTTCCAGAGCGGGAAAGCAGAAGCAGGATGATCTGCAGCAGGTAAGCAGAAGCAGGATGATCCGGAGCAGGTAAGCAGAAGCAGGATGATCCGGAGCAGGTAAGCAGAAGCAGGATGATCCGGAGCAGGTAAGCAGAAGCAGGATGATCCGGAGCAGGTAAGCAGAAGCAGGATGATCTGGAGCAGGTAAGCAGAAGGAGGATGAGCTGGAGCAGGTAAGCAGATGCTGGCTGATCCAGAGCATGGCAAGTGTGTTGCTGATGCAGCTCACAGTAAGCAACACAAAGCACTGGAAGAATCTTGGGTGTGGCTTATATAGCCAGCCACAACCAAACACTAGAGAGCTTATGAGTTATCATGCACTTCCCGTTTGGCAACAGGAAGTGGTAACCAGGAAGTTACTACAAACACTAGGAAGGAATGAAAGGAGGGATTTGTTATGGGTTCTTTGTGTGCCTATGCCATGCCTGCCAAGCCTCCACCCAGTTTGCCCAAACTACCTGCCTGATACCCATGACAGTAGGCTACCAAATCCTTCTTGGACTACTGATACACAGGTTTGGCTGTCACCTACTCACATCAAGGGAGGAACTTTGGACTGGGTGGCTGAGTACAATTGCACAGCTACCATAACATCAATTTCTCCTCTATCTTGTACTGACCATTACCTTGTGTCCATGAGCCTTATCCACTACCAGACCAATTATCATTGCTCCACTAGTAGCACCACTGTGCCTAACTAGAATGAAAAAGAACATCACAATCGACAGCGTAATTCCTTATATTCTACCCACCCTAAACTCTCTGCGGGATAACCTCGACCCTAGTATCTAGGTGCAGTAATATAACAAGATTATGCTCTCTACATTGGACAAAGTTGCCCTTTTAAAACTGAGACCAAGCAAGACCAAAGCACACCTTAACAAGTGGTTGACCCCGCAACTGAAGGATTTGCGGTCACTAAAAAGAAAATGTGAAACGGCCTGGCGGCTCTGTCCCTCTAGTGAGAATAAAACGAAGCTAACGTCCACGGTCTCACAATACAAAAAGGAAATTTGTCTGGCAAAATGCAACTCGTACAACGAACGCATTGCCAACTCCAACTCTAGTATGAAAGAACTATCCATAATACGAAGAGAATTAGAGTCCCCTATCTCCATTCCTGACATCTGTATCAAAAATAAGACCTGGTGCTCGGAGATCCAACAATTAAATAAATACCCTACAAACCAAAATAAAAAATAAGAAAGACACCCTGAACCTATTAGAGCCAATTAACTCTATCCCACCTAATACCAAAACCATTGTAATAGATTCCATTTCTCCAAAACTTCTGTCTTAGAAGATGAAAAAACCATCCTATCACTAAAACCTTCCAACTGTAAAGGAGATGTCTGCCCTGCACACATCATAAAATATGATGCAAGAGACCCCTCTCCATTCATTTCTAAATTGATCAACGCATCATTTGCCTCGGGCACTGTTCTAGTCAATCCCCAACAATCATGGGTCCTCCAACTCCTAAAGAAGCAAACCTTAGACCCACTCATCACCACAAATTACCGCCCTATCACGACGGTACCATTTTTACTTAAAATCTTGGACGAGGTTGCATACTCGCAGATCCAAAAATATCTTGAGCTACACAAACTCCTAGGGGTTAGACAATCAGGTTTCCACCCGCTACATGGGATGGAAACTGCATTGATAGATATGAAAACACATGTAGATGAGCTGAGAGACAAAGGGAGGACAGCACTACTGCTATTACTTGATCTCTCAGCTGCATTTGATCTGGTGGATCACAAGGTCCTCTGCAAACACCTTGATTCAGCAGCCCACTTCTCAGATGCGGTCAAGTGAATGGAATCATTCCTGAGCGACAAAACCATTAGAGTATTCTCCCCATCAGCGGCGGCCGATCCCACCCCGATTGAGTGCGGGGTCCCTCAGGGCTCTGGCTTGTCCCCAACTCTGTACAACATATTCACCAAGCCATTGTTCGATGAATTGGACCTTGTGGGTATCACCTACACTAACTATGCAGATGATACACAGATTCTCCTCCCACTTTCCGGGGATCATGTAAAGCACTTGATATTGGTGAATAGGATCTACCTCATCATTCAGGCATGGATGGCCACACATGGCTTATGCCTGAATGATGACAAGACAGAGCTGATAATTCTTGGCACCCCCTCTAACATCTCCAAACTAGGTCACGAATATTCTTCTTTCATCATTGATGGCAATGACATCATAGTCTCTAAGGAGGTGAAAACCATAGGCTTTTACCTGGATGCCACCATGTCCTTCAATAAGCAATTGAAATCCCTAGCCTCCACCACAGCTTACACATGCAAGCTTATTAGAGCTGGCAAGCCCTTCGTCCCCAATGATAGTTGCATTATACTAGCCAGAGCACTTATTCTATCCAGATTAGATTACTGTAATGCTCTATACAGTAGCGCTAACAAAGCCACTATCCAAAAACTTCAAATTTTACAAAACAACGCTCTTAGAGCTGCACTAGGCACTAACAAAAGAGTGCAAATGACTGCAATCAGACACCATTATAACTGGCTATCTACCCATAACAAAATTCTACTAAAAATCGCTTCCTTGACACACAAAGCACTTCACAATGCTGCCCCTAGCTACCTAATCAACAAACTGTCCAGAAAAACCTCCAACACGCCCACTAGAGCTGTCAATTCAAACTGCCTGGTGGTACCAAGATTCAAATCTGCTAAAATCGGCAGCAACCAGTTCCCTGTGAAGGCCGCTAAACTTTGGAACTCACTGCCAAACGAGCTAAGAGCTGATCGACCCTATCCACTTTTCAGAAAGAACCTCATCACCCATATTAATCTACCCGAAGACCAGTCCCAATGCTAACCATGGCACATCAGCACACCTCGCCTCCCAGATTGTAAACTTCTGTATATTATGATGTAAATAACTATTCTTGAAATCTACTATATATGTATACCATGGCATACCTCTGTATATTATGATGTAAATAACTTTGTTGAAACTTATTACCGGCACACTCTGATCCCTACCTACTTTGCATCTCACGTGTCAATGTATTCTGTTCACCATAATGTAACTTTGTAAGCTTTGCATATCCTTTGCTGCGCCCTGCTACCTCTGGGTCTGGTGCGCATTAGAAATTCAATAAACAAACAAACAAATAAACAAACTAGATTCCTGCCTAGGTGGATCAAGAAGGGAACATTCTCCACTCGATATATTGGTCCATTCCATAGGACTTGGGAACCAAGAAGAAACATACATGCGCCTCTTCTCATTCGGCAGTTTCATAGACGACACCCGGGAAAGCCAGGTGGCCCTCCGATGAGAAGAACAAGTTACTTTCTTACCTGGTAACGTTCTTTCGATGGGATGTTCAAACGATGTATTCCACATCTATGACAGGTAATCACCACAGCTGTGCTGCTTCGGAAAATGTTCGGCGCCTGCGTCTTACGTCGATATGCTGTCCTCGTGGGTCTCAGTCGAGCTGATGTCACCGGATGTTATAAATAGGACAGACACAGCCCGTAGCCTCAGTTGTAGTTTTTTCCACAGAACAAGTGGCACCAATCTTCTGCCAGAATGACTACAGAAAGCCTTGCGGAAACGAAAGCTGCAATCGCATAAGAAATTCTGTAGAGGGGCAGGTAGGGAGGGAGCAATGTGGAATACGTCGTCGGAACATCCCATCGAAAGAACATTACCAGGTAAGAAAGTAACTTGTTCTTCGAAGGGATTGGTTCCTCCGACGTTTCCCACATCTATGACAGACTCCCAAAGCAGTACCAATGTATGGTGGTGGGAAAAGAATTTAGAATTTTAGAATGCCCAATTAAATTGCAGAATAGAGGACAGCCTTGCCAATGCCAAATCTTGCCCATGGATAGAATCCAGGGAGTAATGTTTTACAAAAATATGGACAGAGGCCCATGTGGCTGCTTCACAAATGTTACGAATGGGAACACCCCTCTGCAGGGCAGTAGAGGCAGCCACACCCCTAGTCGAATGGGCCCGTAAGCCTACTGGAGGGTCCTTACCCGCCAAGCGGTAACATTCAGAAATTGTCAAGATAATCCATCTAGAAAAAGTCTGTTTAGTAACAGCTTGTCCCAACCGCCTTCCAGCGTATCCAACAAAGTGCTGATCGTCCACTCTGACCCGGGACACGCGTGAGATGTAGAAATTTAAAGCTCTCCGAGGATCCAACCTATGGAGCCTCTCCACTTCCTTACCATGATGTGGAGGAGGATAGAACGCTGGAAGAACGACCTTCTGGCTTAAATGAAATTCCGACACAACCTTCGGAAGAAAATAAAAACGAACCCTAAGGACAACCCTGTCCTTATGGAACACCATGAAGGGTGGCTTAATGGAAAGTGCCTGCAACTCACTCACTCTGCGAGCGGAAGTAGCCGCAACTAAAATACTGTTTTCTAGGTCAACAGTCTCAAAGGGCAAGAATGTAAAGGCTCAAACGGAGCTCCCATGAGGAATTTTAGAACCAGGTTCAAATCCCAACCGGGCACCTGGAAAGGAGATGGTGGGAACACATTAGTGAGCCCTTTCAGAAATTGAGAAATCAAAAGGAATTTTAAAATAAGAACACTCCTCAGACGAGCGCTTAAATATGGACAGTGCCGCCAGGTAACCTTTAATGGTACCCACTTGCAGGCCCTTGTCTGCTAACGAAAGCAAAAAAGACAGAACCACAGGAATGGCACATGAAAAAGGATCCACATTCTTAACCCTGCACCAGTCGCAGTACTTTCTCCAACGGCAATGGTACAGGGACTTTTTTTTGCAGGCCTTCTGGCCAAAAGCAACACCTCCATCACGTCTTCAGGGAGGTCCCAATCCTTATACCTCAACATTTCAGAAGCCAAGCAGGAAGGTTGAGGGACTTGACCTCTGGATGGAGAACCTGACCCCCCCCTCCCGTGAGAGCAGATCGTCTCAGTAGGGAAGACGCTTGGAGGGCAAATGGACATGTCGAGAAGGTCCGGGTACTACGTTCTCCAGGCCCATGCCGGAGCAATGAGGATCATTCAGGAACCAAACCTCTGCAGCACTTGCGGAATGACGGGGACTGGAGGAAACGCGTAGACCAGTGGGATGGACCACTCCACTATGAACGTGTCCCCCAAGGCTCCTTTTGGAGGCAATTCCCGCAAGCGGAATCTTTCGCTCTTCCGGTTGACACTGGTGGCGAAGAGATCCACTTGTGGGGTCCTCCATAGGGTGAAAATCTCCAGGAGAATCTCCAAAGCCAGCTCCGACTTGTGAGAGACCGTGCTCTGCCTGCTCAGAGCATCTGCCGCCGCATTTTCATCTCCTGCTGAGATCAAAATTTCCTCCTGGATGGCCCAGACCCAGAGCTGCATCGCCTCTCTGCACAGAGGGAGAGACCCTGCCCTCCACCCCTTTTTGTTGAGGTAGTGCATGACCACTGTATTGTCCGTCAGAATCAGGAATGTCTTCCCCCGCACAGATGGCAGAAAAGCCTTCAGGGCCAGCCTGAGAGCCCTCATCTCCAACAGATCGATATGGAGTCTGGACTCCGACGGACCGTTGACTGTCAACTCGTTGGCATGAGCTCCCCATCCCATGAGGGATGCATCCATCATAATCGTCACCTCCGGCCAGAGTAGCCAAAATGGAGCCCCCTTCATCAGATTGCCTTTGGCGGCCCACCACAGACGATCCTGGGCGACCGAGGGCGGCACCAGATCGGGATCCGACATCCTGCTGGAGGAATGTGACCACGCCATCTTGAGAGCCTATTGCAGAGATCTCATCCGCAGCCTGGCCTCTGGCACCAGGAGAATGCAGAATGCCATGAGGCTGAACAACCTCAAGAATTCGAACGCCAGGAGACTCTGGGCATGTTGAAACCTGTTCACCATCTTCAGAATGTGATGAGCCCTCACCTGGGGAGGAAATTACAGCCCCAGGGATGTGTTGAGCACTGTTCTGATGTACTGGAGCCGCTAGGTAGGTGTCAAGTTGGACTTCTTTAAGTTGAGGAAGAAGCCCAGCCTTTGAAGGGAGATGCAGGTGACTGACAGATGATCCAGGACTTGCTGGGCAGAGCGCACCCTGATCAACCAATCATCCAGGTAGGGGTAGACTTTCCTGAGATACGCTGCCACCACCACTATGAGCTTGGTGAAGACCCTCGGGGCGGAGGTGAATCCGAATGGCAGGACCCAAAACCTCAGGTAATTCTTGTGCTTGGGATGAATCGGCACATGAAAGTAAGTGTCCTTGAGGTCTAGAGACACCAACCAGTCCTGAAGTTGAAGGGCCTTGAGGACTTGAGAGTGGGTAACCATCTTGAACTTGTCCTTCCTGAGGAGCTCGTTCAAACCAAGCAAGTCCATGGTCTCAATCCCCAGTCTTTTTTCAGGATCAAAAAATATTCCTGCGCAAGGAGTGGATCCAGACTCTTCAAAGAGATTCCCTGGTGGATTGTCGTGAGGCCTCTGCCAGAAAGGAAGACAGTAGCCGTGGGCTATGATCTCCAGAACCTACACATCTGAAGTAATGGCACACCATTCTACAAGATGCTGCGCCAGCCTATCCCGAATCAGCAAACCATGGGACATGGCCTCATGACTGAGCTGAAGCGGCTGCGGCAGTGCCTGAGGGCAAAGAGGCAACTGCCCGAGCAGCCTTGGCACCTAGAGTACCCTGTTTTCCACCTCTGGTACTCCTACGGTGGCCCCTTTGACTTGCAGCTCCCCTCGATCTACTAAAGGAAGTAGTATCGAAAGGAACATCCCCTCCATTGCTGTCCCCTAGGACGAAAAGGTTTAGGTTGGTGAACTGCAGCGCTCAACCACTTTGCTGCAGCTTTGGAGGTCTGCAACGTCTCAAGGCTCTGGTCAGCCTTGCTGCCAAAAAGATGGACACCATCAAAGGGCATGTTGAGAAGCTGGGCTTGTACGTCAGGAGCAAACCCCGACTTCTGCAACCACGCCAATCTGAGCATCACGGTGCTCGCCGTCATGGACCTGCTGACACAGACTGCCATGTTCAGACCCGACTGAACGGATTCACACATGGCATCCTTGCCATCCTGAACGAGGACAAGAAAACCATCCCATTCCTCACCTTCGGGAACATGTTCAGCCGCCAAAGACAATTCCGCAGAGTGTGAGTGAAACGTGCTAAGGCACACACAGAGTTGGCTGCCTGTAAAGCCATACCCCCTGAAGAAAACACTTTCGTCGCCCAGCCATCTGTTTGCCGTCCCTATCAGGAGGGATGGTAGGGTACGACGCCTGCTTTGCAGGGGCCGTAGCCGCCTACACCACCAAACTCTCCGGAGTGGGTGTGTAGTCAAGTAGCAGGGGTCGCTACTGACTGGACGGTATCTTTTACGGCAACAACTTGCTCACAGCTGGGAGACTCTCCGGAGCAGTCCAAGCCGCCGCCACCCTTCTCTGTAAAGCCATATGAAATGGCAGCACCGAGTCAGTGGGCGGACCTTGGTCAAGACTATATGTCAGGTCATCCTGCAGAAAATCCACTGGTTGCGCAGACCACCCCAAGTACTCAGTCACCCTCGACATGAGTCGTCTGTACGAAGATTCAGCATGCGTACCAGGCTCAGGCCTGCCAAACTCAACCTCCGTGGAGGTATCAAGACCACTGGCGTCATGCAATGACTGACGCAGGTCTTCCAAATGGCTATGATCAGATAACAGGTCATCAGGAACCTCATCAGGAACCAAACCTTCCTCAGACTCTTCATCCACCCCAGAGATGTAATCCAGAGGCTGGAATAAATCCCTGGACGAGGGCACATAAAAAGGCTCAACTACAGGCCTTACCGACTTCTTCAGGGCCTTCCTCAGAGTTTCCACTGATGCACGGGGTACCTCCGGTAAAGCCTCAAAAAAAGGCCTCGAGGGCGTCGACAAACTCGGCGTTGACATTGAGCGTGGCACTGATGGCTTCGACACAGACCTCGAGGGCGGTGCCCCGAGCGGGTCCTTCGACGGCCTCGGTGCCGATGGCATCGATGACTTCCCCGGAGGTGGAGCCTCAAGAGAGTCCCTCAACGGAAATGGCGCTGATGGCGTCAACGTCTTCTTAGAAGACCTCACAGGCTTTACCGGTCTCAAGGACATCGAGGACCGGGACCTGGAGCAGGCATGGCTATAGCGATCCACCTTGTCCAACCGGGACCTCGAAGGTTCCCGGTGATCGCGCCGACTGCCCGAGCCCGACGGTGGCCCTAGCGCATTCCTTGCCGGCTTCTCTCGATGGCACGGACGGAACAGAGCCCTGCGACTCAAAAAACGCCAAAATTTCCTCACGAAATGCGTCACATTCCGCAGGAGAGGAATGTTTGGTAGGACAAGCTAGCCGCCACCTGGCAGAGTCCTCGGACGAGGACGGGGAAGGCGATGTGTGACGGCGCTTCCGCAAGTGCCTCGAAGAGGCAGAGGAATGGCAGGAACCACTCCGGGACCGAGACCCCCTGGACGTGCGCTGACGATGCGGAGAGTCACCCCTCGAATTGTCAGTCGAAAAGCCCCGTGGATTTCCACGTATGGGGCTTGGGAGCCCTACCTACCAACAGCTTCTTCTTTCACTCCCGCAAGGCCTTTGACGGTGACATGGTCCTCGCTGAGGCACCAGAGGCAGACGTTGTGCGGGTCTGTAAGTGACATCTTGGAACCGCAGTCCCGACACTTCTTGAATCCAGACCACGGGGTAGAACAAGACGACATGACAATTTCACAAACCAAGTTCGAAGAACTGAAAGAATCAGAAGAACCGAGGTGTGCCGCGATCTCCGAAGCGAACACGTTTGCGGAAAAAACAGAACTGAGGCTACGGGCATCGTGCATTCTACTTATAACAATCGGTGACGTGGCTCGACGGAGGCCCTCGAGGACATCGTATCGACGTCATCAACACAGGACGCAGATGCCGAAAATGTTCCAAAGCAGCACAGCTGTGTCATAGATGAGGAATACGTCGGAGGAACCAATCCCTTCGAAGGGAGTATACGGTCTTGCCTTCCTGGAAGGTTTGGGATCGGTGGGGACATCATTAGGATGTTCCATTAAGTTTTAGACCGTAGCTGCTTGCACGGTCTAGTTGTTTATTCTAACATGGCCGTCGCCAGGCATTTACAGCAACACAATCTGCTCGCCAGTGCGTTGCACCTCAGATCCTTCCGTGCATGACGCTCCCTTTCTCCTGATCTCCAGTGTGCACACTTTTTCCTTGTTATCCTTCTCAGTGCCCTTTACGCTGTGCTTCGGTTCCCGATCTGTTTAGGAAACCTCCGCTGACTCTCTTTCTGTGTTTCGTTTCCTCCTTGTTTTTTGCGGTTCGCCTCTCCTTTCTTTCCTCTAGCCTTTCCTGTCTGCGGGTGTTATTCTGGCATGTTGACCCCTGCCGCTGCCTTTTTCTCTACTTACCTTGATGGGGCTCTCCTGGCGCTCTTCCTTCTTTATACCTGTTGCTCAATTGATCCACGATCCTCTACGAAGACAGCTCACTGTTTAGCCAGACCGTTCTGTCATGGTATATACACTTCTTGGCGAAATATCCATCCGCCATACAGAGCTGCATTCCATCTGAAGCCATTTTATTATGGAACCCAGGATTTCTGGGTACTATAGCCAAACAACCCGATTGACCTTTCTCACCATCTTCAACTTCCTTAACCACAACACCACCTTGAGGATTGCAGGGTTTTTCAGCCAGGAGGCTTTTCCCTGCATTCAGGGCTAGCTCCGGGGGAGGCAACGCTGTTGAGTTTTTTTCCTACCAACAGTGTAGCATCCCGAGAAGATAGATCTTATTTGCTGCAAAAGAAAGAACGGAAGAAAGACATCAAATCAAAGAATCCCAGAAGGAAGAAGAGGGAAACAGAAAAGAAGAAAGCCTCTGTGAAGATCCAGGTTAGGAGGAAGGGAGGGAGGTTGGTACGGAGTCTGACACATATCCCCTGAAATTAGGCTCTATTTGCATTCACAAGTAAACCAGTACTCTACGGGTTTGTTTCTATGTGGTTCATGCTGAGGGCACCTGAGGTATCCGTTTCCAGATGCGAGTCTTCAGTGCCTGTAGTATGATGTTGCATTGGTCAGGGCATTAATATGCAAGTTCGTTGGAGAGTTGTAGCGTTCTGATGCTTGATGTCCGTTGGGAGGTGTTTTCAATTCCCATGGATGTCTATGGCTTAGTTTGTATACGTATTCTGTGTTGACACTCAAGAGTTTGAGCATGCTAATGCAGGGCCCTCTGGAGTAACTGGAAACGATGGAGACACTTACAATGAAAGGACATGTGTCACGATGCCCGCTCCCGGGGAGCCGGCTCAGGCCCTGCGTCCCCGAAAGCGGACATCAAGTCCCCGGGGAAGGTCCCAGCAACCCCTTATAGGGGCCCTTTGGACAGCGTCCTGGCGCCTATGGCGCCAGGCTCATAGAAAACGTCAGTCTCATTATGAAAGTGTTTGGGTGCACTTACCTGATGCAGACCATGCTGCAGAACCCCGGCCTCCTTGAGGCCTGAAAGGAACTACTTTACCTGTGGGACTCATTTACCACCCGGGCGTGGTCGGGGAAGGATACATACCTGATTGGAGGAAGGACACATTCTAGGAACTTCTTCCAAGGCTATTTAAACCACACCCGATCAGCCACACGTGCTTCGCGTTGTTCTGCATCTAGCAGCTGGACGCTCACCGTGTCTGCTCCTGCATCTTGACTTCTGCCACACCTGCCAGCATCCTGAATCACCTGCAAAGGAAGGGAACAATAGAACAGAAGAAAGAAAAGGCCTCACCTGCTAAATCTGCATCCCAGAGACATTTCGCCGACAATCCTGAAAAGGAAGACATTTATTTTTAAAAGCGCATCGATCGCTGCAGCGCCGCATTCCACTCACCTTTACAGGGCGCCTCCATGTTCAGCAGCGACCATCCGGATTCGCAGTCGCACCCCCGCGCCTAGGGAGAAAAAGACAAGAACAAAGGTGAGAGAAAGAAGGGAAAAGGGAAGCTAAAACTCCATGTCAAGACTTACCTGTTGGGTCATTCCCTTTTCATTTCGGGTCTGCGCCGCATCCAGGCATTTTCGGACCCCGGCCCCTAAGGGGAAAAAGACATCAGCGTTAATGAGTGAATGAAAAGACATTACGAAAACACTCATTAAAGACTTACCTGATTTCCACAAGGATTTCACTGCTCACCTCGGTTCAGTGCCTGTTCCCCGGCATTCCGTACCCCGGCCCCTATGGGGAAAAAGACACTAGCTACCACTACCACTTATAGAAAAACTTACCTGGAAGCCAAGCAAGTTTGGTTCTCACCCATCCGAAAATCCAGTGACGTAACTGGATACCAACGCGCCCCTGCATCAGAAGCAGGATGGAGAGCTCGTCCTTCCAGACCCTAAGGTGAGACGCTACGGGGAAGCACAAAAGGGTTTTGAAGAGGGTGAGAGGGGTAAGTGGGTAGGCCGATTGCATAACCCCGCAGTCAGTTAACCCACTATTCTCACCAACAGAAGGATACTTCTGCGAGTCAGACAAGCCAGATCTGGGGCCCGGTCCAGTCTGTCTTCCGAACCCTGCGCATCACCTTAGACAAGGTCACAGCAGTGCGAACCAGGCCAGCGCCCCCGTGGGAGTCAGGTGAGCATTACAGAACGCGAAGCCTTCCTACAAATTCCCACCCAGGCGCTATGGAAACTTCTGAGACTGATCAGTTGGCCCAATTACTGGGGGAATTACGGGCCGAAGTACATGCCGCTCGTCAAGAGACTAATGCCCTCAAGAGGGAATTAATAATATCAAAGGAAAGAACTGATGGCCTGGCCAGACAGCTTTTGCAAGGTCAAGCTGGACAAACTCCTCTACCCTGTTCCGGAGGGAACCCCGCTCCTGTGGTTCCCAGTAACCCTGTGCAGATTAATTTACCTGGAAACATGCCGCTGGCCCCACCTGAACGCTTTGCTGGGGACCCCAAATGATTCGCCGTATTCATGAATCCGTGTTGTTTGCACTTCCTATGCAGACCTGGGGCCTTCCCTAATGATCAGACCAAAGTAGCCTTTGTATTGTCATATCTCATCGGCTGCGCTGCCGATTGGTCAGTTCCACTGGTTACTCAAGATGACCCGATTCTCCGTGATTTTCAAGGATTTCAAGCAAGCATGGAAAGGTTATTTGCTCGACACTCTCAGGGGCAGGCTCTGGATGACGAACTTCTATCCCTGCGACAGGGCAATCAGCACCTCCTATCCTATATTGCAACCTTTAATAGACTAATTGTGGAAATGGGATGGCCAGAGGATGAAAGAGTCACGTTATTTTATCGAGGTCTACGCGGAGAACTTAAAGATGTCTTGGCCCAAGTTGTAAATCCGCCCCAAGAATGCACAGACTATATAGACTTAGTGGTCCAATTGGATCACAGACTTCAGAACAGAAAAACAGATTGGTCCAGGTTTGAGACCCGGGTGTTGGTCAAGACCCACGCTTACCCCAAGGGAGTTGATGTCTCCGAGCCTATGCAAATTGGAGGGGTTAAAGAACCCTTAACTGAAAAGGAACTTGAACGGAGGCGGCAGTTAAAATTATGTCTTTATTGTGGGAACTCTGGACACTTTCTACGAGATTGCCTGGCAAAACCGCCCCGAAAAGCGGTAGGAGCCGCTGATAAAAACCATGAAGACTCTGTTTCGGGAAACGACTCAGCCCGACAAGCGTAGGGGTCCGCTTGCTGAGCTTGAAAACTAACTCTCAGACCTCGCATTTCATTGTGCCAATGGTTCTCGTAGATCCAGAAAAGCCTAAACGGTTGCATGCAATAAAGGCATACATCGATAGTGGGGCTATTGGAAACTATGTGGATCGTGAATTGGCCTCTAGGATTAACCTCCCTCTCCGTCCTAAAACCAGCAAAGATGTCATCACCACAGTTGATGGAACTGAAATTGCCTCTGGACCGGTAACACATTCCACTACTTGGTGACTCTTATTGGTCCCGACGGCCATCGGGAGGCAGTTGTGTTTGATGTAATCAAGGCTCCACAGTTTCAGGTTATTCTTGGAATTCCTTGGTTAGAGACACATAATCCTCGAATTGATTGGCGAGCTAAGAGAATAACCTTCCCGGATTGTGCACAAACATGCTACCCAGAAAACCTGAAGATTAATCTAGCATCTGTAACCTCTGCCTCCATGCAATTACCTCCGGAATACCAGGACTTTCAGGACGTCTTCCAAAAGGAACAGGCCAACATGTTACCTCCTCACCGATCGTACGATTGCCAAATCGATCTGGTGCCCGGTGCACAACCCCCTTGTAGCAGGATTTATGCCCTTACCGAACCTAAGAACCTGCATTTGAAACAATATTTGGATCAATACCTCACCAATGGTTTTATTTCGCCCGTCAAAGTCCCCGGCATCCTCAGCTTTGTTCTTCGTGCCTAAAAAAGAAGGCGACCTTAGAACTTGTATCGATTACCGCGCATTGAACCAGATAACGGTTAAAAACCGTTATCCTCTGCCTCTGATTCCTGAACTCCTTGACCAGGTGAAGGACGCTTGCATATACACCAAGTTAGATCTCCGGGGGGCATATCATCTGGTGCGAGTAAAAGAAGGCAACAAATGGAAAACAGCCTTCTGTACAAAATACGGATTATTCGAATACCAGGTAATGCCTTTCGGGTTGTGCAATGCTCCTGCTACCTTCCAATTCTTCATGAATGATGTCCTTCGGAAACTCATCGATGTTTGTGTTGTCGTCTATATCGATGACATTCTAGTGTACTCCTCTTCGGAATCTGATCACAGAAAACACGTTAGGGCAGTTCTGGAAAAACTGCGCCAACACAAACTATTTGCTAAACTGGAGAAATGTGTTTTCCATACCACAGAAGTTGAGTTTCTCGGTTTCATCCTGACACCCAAAGGAGTCCGAAAGGACTCAAGAAAAGTGGATGCCATCCTCAAATGGCCATCACCTAGCTCTGTAAGAGGGGTTCAAAGCATGCTCGGCTTTGCCAATTTCTATTGCAGGTGTATCCGGAATTTTCACGCATAGTACAACCCATTACTGCACTCTTGAGGAAAAATAAACGTTTTGAATGGTCTGAAGAAGCCGAGCAGGCCTTCCAGGATTTAAAAGCTAAGTTTACCTCCGCACCTATATTGAAACACCCACGTCCAGATCTCCCGTATGTCGTCGAAGCTGACGCATCCAGCCTAGCCATGGGAGCAGTTCTGTCTCAAAGAGATCCTGAAACCGACCAACTGCATCCCGTAGCATTTTGGTCCAGAAAATTCTCGGCACCAGAGATTAATTACGCAATCACTGACAAAGAACTGTTAGCCATAAAGTCCGCTTTTAAAGCCTGGCGGCATTACCTGCTTGGCGCTCGACATACCATCACGGTGATCACTGATCACCGGAATTTACAGTATTTGAAAACCGCCAAGGCTCAGTCATCACAGCAGCTCCGATGGGCTTTTTTTTTTTTTCTCTGAATTTGATTTCGTGATTACCTATCGACCTGGCTGCAAGAACGGCAAAGCAGACGCCTTATCCCGAATTGGAATGGGAGAATCTGATACAAACTCAGAACCAGTACCAATAATTCCCGAACAGAGAATTCTAGGCATGACTTCGTTACAGACGCTTGAAGACATTCAAGTCAGAGTGAAACAACTCCTGGACCCTACAGTCCTACAGGATTGGATACAAAAGGGACCAGACTTTACCATAGATAATGGTTTACCTTATTACCAAGGACGCTTATTCCTGCCGCACAAGGATTTACACAAACTGTGTTATTTCAGGTTATCATGATACATTAATAGAGGGACACCCCGGTATTGCCAAGACAATGGAAAAGGTGAAACGACAATTCTGGTGGCCCTCTTGGCGAAAAGATGTTAAATCTTTTGTGATGTCCTGTGGTGTTTGCGCCCAAAATAAAGGTCAAAAGAAAAGACCAGCCAGTCTCCTTCAACCTCTAGACATACTGCCAGCACCCCGGCACACCCTATCAATGGATTTTATTACGGACTTGCCTCCTTGTTCGGGATACAATACCATTCTGGTAATTGTGGATTTGTTTTCCAAAATGGCCCACTTCATTCCTTTAAAAGGTTTACCTTCAGCTTCTGTCCTAGCCAAAGAATTCCTCGAAAATATTGTTCGGCTACATGGATTCCCATCTATACTAATCTCTGACCGGGGAAGCCAATTCATTTCCCACTTCTGGCGCAAATGTTGTCAAATGGCACAAATCGACGTAAGATTATCGACCAGTCACCACCCTCAGACCGATGGTCAGACCGAGAGGACAAATCAGACCCTTGAGCAGTACTTAAGGTGTATGTTACAGCAATCTGAAAGCAACTGGAAAGACATTCTTTGGATAGCCGAATACGCATATAATAACTCGGTACACTCTGGAACTGGCCATAGTCCTTTTTATACCTTGTTTGGACATCACCCTCGAACCGCAAACCTCGACTCACCTCAGAACCTCGTAGTGCCCGCAGTAGAACATCTGCATTCTACCATTACCCGAGCCTTCAAAGAGACAACCACGCATTTACAACAAGCCAAGAGAAAATACAAGGAGAATGCTGACCTACATCGGAGTGAAGCACCTCCGTATCAGATTGGGGATCAAGTGTGGTTAGCTACCAGACATTTACCGCTCAAAGGGCCTCAAACTTTTAACCCAAAATATCTGGGACCTTATTCTATTACGGCAATAATTAACCCAGTCGCGGTTAAACTTGATTTACCAGCTCATATGCAAATTCACCCTGTTTTTCATGTGTCACTTCTGAAACCAGTGGTCCCCGGAACCCGACTACTCAAACCTCCAGAACCTATTCAAATAGATGGGGAACCCGAATTCGAAGTGAAGAACATTTTAGATTCAAAAATGTTTAGGTCAAAGCTTTAACTACCTAATTGATTGGAAGGGTTACGGACCTCAGGAGAGGTCGTGGGAACCCAGTGACCATGTGCATGCACCTCGATTAGTCAGGAAATTCCTCCGACTCTTCCCAAACAAACCAAAACCCCCGGAGGGAACAACCTTGGGAGGGGCCTTGGGGGGGGGGGTGCTGTCACGATGCCCGCTCCCGGGGAGCCGGCTCAGGCCCTGCGTCCCCGAAAGCGGACGTCAAGTCCCCGGGGAAGGTCCCAGCAACCCCTTATAGGGGCCCTTTGGACAGCGTCCTGGCGCCTATGGCGCCAAGCTCATAGAAAACGTCAGTCCTGGCGCCATAGGCGCCAGGCTCATGAAAGTGTTTGGGTGCACTTACCTGATGCAGACCATGCTGCAGAACCCCGGCCTCCTTGAGGCCTGAAAGGAACTACTTTACCTGGGACTCATTTACCACCCGGGCGTGGTCGGGGAAGGATACATACCTGATTGGAGGAAGGACACATTCTAGGAACTTCTTCCAAGGCTATTTAAACCACACCCGATCAGCCACACGTGCTTCGCGTTGTTCTGCATCTAGCAGCTGGACGCTCACCGTGTCTGCTCCTGCATCTTGACTTCTGCCACACCTGCCAGCATCCTGAATCACCTGCAAAGGAAGGGAACAAGAGAACAGCAGAAGGAAAATGCCTCACCTGCTAAATCTGCATCCCAGAGACATTTTGCTGACAATCCTGAAAAGGAAGACATTTATTTTTAAAAGCACATCGCATCGATCGCTGCAGCGCCACATTCTACTCACCTTTACAGGGCGCCTCCATGTTCAGCAGCGACCATCCGGATTCGCAGTTGTGCCCCCGCGCCTAGGGAGAAAAAGACAAGAACAAAGGTGAGAGAAAGAAGGGAAAAGGGAAGCTAAAACTCCATGTCAAGACTTACCTGTTGGGTCATTCCCTTTTCATTTCGGGTCCGCGCCGCATCCAGGCATTTTCGGACCCCGGCCCCTAAGGGGAAAAAGACATGAGCGTTAATGAGTGAATGAAAAGACATTACCAAAACACTCATTAAAGACTTACCTGATTTCCACAAGGATTTTACCGCTCACCTCGGGTCGGTGCCTGTTCCCCGGCATTCCGTACCCCGGCCCCTATGGGGAAAAAGACACTAGCATTAGAACATTAATGCATGGACACAAGGGGAACCACTTATAGAAAAACTTACCTGGAAGCCAAGCAAGTTTGGTTCTCACCCATCCGAAAATCCAGTGACGTAACTGGATACCAACGTGCCCCGGCATCAGAAGCAGGATGGAGAGCTCGTCCTTCCAGACCCTAAGGTGAGACGCTACGGGGAAGCACAAAAGGGTTTTGAGGAGGGTGAGAGGGGTAAGTGGGAGGCCGATTGCATTACCCCGCAGACAGTTAACCCCCTATTCTCAACTACAGAAGGATACTTCTGCGAGTCAGACAAGCCAGATCTGGGGCCCGGTCCAGTCCGTCTTCCGAACCCTGCGCATCACCTTAGACGAGGTCACAGCAGTGCGAACCAGGCCAGCGCCCCCGTGGGAGTCAGGTGAGCGTTACACATGTTGTAAACCACGCACACAGCATCAATACTTTCCACTGGGTTTCTTGCTTACCATTGCCTGCACATCCTGAGAGTCACTTAAGAGGCCTTCAGCAGTGATCATGGCTTCAGTCACGGCCATTAGAGTCTTCCTAGCTTCATGGCTAGTGCACTGTGATTGCTCCAGAAGGCAACTCTGCACCTTGTCCAACTGTTTCCAGAAAGATTCCATCTGTGAAGAGAGGTCGACACAAATTTCAGAACACTTTAAACAGAATCAATTTGTGGATGTGCAACTTTTTGCATTCAATGTTTTGAACACATTTCATTTGTAAATATGTATAAAACAAGCATTCCTAATCTAATTTAGAACTTTATATGGAGGTATTTTTTGCAAGCCTTTAAATATGATGTGGGCACTTTTCCTTTTTTCCATTTGACTCTAGAAATAGTGAAGAGTTTATCGAGCACTTTTTAGATTACGAGAAAGAAATGGGTGAACATTTGTATAATTAGACAATTTCAGCAATTTAGGACGGGCAAGGGCAAGTCATTTAGTTTTTACTTTTTACAATATCCCCCCATAGTCCTCGACCATTGCATACCAATGATGAAAAAGGACTGGGGCGAACAATAAGTGATTCAGGTAAACCTTTTCAATGCTTTTAGGGACAAAGAAAATGCATAAAAACAGAAGGCAGGTAGTTAAAGACATTCGGATGAATCCAATGGTGTCATCACTCTTTTCCCGGTGGTCACCTCTCCCCATGTGGCCAGGGGACTGGAGCAGCTACCCGATCCTGACCCTGGGGGCGGCTATATGAGTGAGGATCACATGGAGGAGACCACCTCTGGGGAAGTAGCAGGGCACCATCGGACAAAGCATGGTATTCCCCTTCCTCTTCCCCTTCTTCTCTTCAGGATACCCCATCTATACCCAATGCCTTAATGGAATATTTTTACACTTCCCCTCATCCATTAAGGAAGAACAAGGAAGATCTTTCTGTATGGAAGTCTCATGAAAATACTTTTCCAAACTCTACCTGCAAGTCACTCAGAGCTGATTTTTCTTTAAGGAACACATACTCAGACTTTGTATGTAAAGCATCAGAAATGGACTACCATTCCCATAAATACAAGGACACTGAGAAGAGGAGCAGAATAATGCAGAGCAGAAAATAGAGTACAAGCTGCACTCTAGTTGATCAATCCGCATACTTGAAGCTGAGAAATGTAAACGGTGGCCACAGCTAGTTCTGACGCACCCTTGCTGGAAGGAGATGGCGGTTTCTCTCAGTTAGGCTCAAGAGACCATGGGGCCGCAAGAGCTGCCATAGAGCCATCAGGATCAAAAGAGTAGAAGAGGAAGGTTTTCAACACCATGCGGGAATGCCAGAAACCAACCCCGGGCTCCTGGGTGTTCGCAGCTGTTGAGCAACACTGCTTACCTGAGGGAAGCCTTACGTGGAGCAGAAGAGCCTGGCACGGACCGCAGCAAGCACAGAAACTGAAGAGCGAAAGCAGCAAGACAAGAAGAGACACAGAACCTGTCAGCCACAGAAAGAAGAAAATATTTCAAGAAGAGCCAGTGAGTCCCCGAAAGGTAAAGAGTGACACCGGGGCATATGGGCAGTCATGCTACATGCAAATAAACATTTCAAAAGCAAACAGGATAGTATGGCAGGCAAACTCAGTATTAGATTCTGCAAAGTCAGGAAGACATCACAGTTGGAAGTGCGTGCAAGGCCCACACGTGAAAAGTCCTGCCAGGAGGGTAAATTAAACAAAATAAAGCGACAAATGTGTTTATGAGAAGTCTTGGCAGGAGAGTATACCAGGCAGTTACAAGTGCGTTCAAGAAAGCCTGGGCACGAAAGTAGAGAGTATCCAGACAGTTTCAAGAAAGCCCTGGCATGAGAATATACCAGGCAGTTGCAAGTGTGAATAAGAAAGCCATGGTAGGGACTCGCACTAGGGAAGGACAAAGTGAACAGTGCATAAAAACATGCATCGCCACATAAGGGGTCCTGTGAAGGATATATCAGGATGAGAAAAGAAGAGGGAAAACCTGGCAGGGAGTACATCAGATACCCCAGCAAGATAAAAGAAAAAGAACCAAGTTGTTTTGAATATCAGTTGTGTTGTGAAGGAAGAGAAACTTAAGGAACGGATATCTTTTGAATATATGACAAAGGGAAGAGAAATCCAGGGGAAGGAATCATCCTATGTAACAAGGAACTCTATCCTTCTGGATGTTTTGTGTTGGAGTTGTGCATTTTTCTTTTGAACATTTATCAATCACTCAAGGCCAAAGACATTTCCCTTTTCATCTTAGAGTTTATTTTATTAGTGTGCGAGGTTCAGAATAGTACTTTGGACACAGGATGGTTTTGTTTTGGAGATTCTGACGTTGACAAACCCTTTGTTTTTGGTTTTAGGTAGGGAAACACCTCCAGTGCAGGGACAGAGAGGCATACCCCCTTTTATTTTAATTTAAATAAAAGTCTTTGACCAAGTCCATGAATCCCTTGTGTCTGAGTCTCATTCATGGCTCCTCACAACATTCATAGAATGCACAGTGCTAAGCAGTGCCATAAAGCAACAAGTGGGAGGCTCCTGCGAGACATGCTGAGGCCCCCCACCTCCTCAAGCTCCAGGGCTTCACTTTCCTGAGATCAGCTTTCCTGCAGCTCCCTCTTACTTTCATCCAGCAACATTTGCCTGTCCGTGGGTCTCTCTCTCCCTCCCTCTCTCTGTCTCTCGCAAATAGATACTGTGGTGATTCTAATGATGTCATCACTCCTTTCACTCTACTCTTGTGGCCAGCCGCTACCCGATCGTGACCCTGGGGGTGGCTATTTGAGTGAGGCACAATATTTCCCTTTTAGTGATATTCCCTCCATCCCTCATGCCCTAATGGCATACTGCTATCATCCCCTTCACCAACTTGACAATCTGACCGACAGTATTCTGTAATATTTGAAAAGCAATAAAGGAACAAGAACTGAGACAAGGAAAAGGCATGGGGCAATGATGATTACTCCTAATGTGAACCAACACCAGCAGTCTAGTAGCAGGAAGGAGGCAATTAACCCTACATGGTTTAAAACTCTCCTGGAAAAAGAAGCATAGAGTTTATCTTCCGGCTCAGCTGTGGAAAGAACAGCCAAGGAGAGAGACTAGGAGTACAGCCGCTGGCAGCGCATGAGGTTCTCCGTTTCCGACATGGATCGGAGCAACGCGAAGAAACAAGCAGTCTTGCCAAGTCGTGGGAGGCCGGAGAACACCGCATTGAGAAGCTCACAGGGCGAGGCACTGCCACAGAGACGCTGAGAAGAGGAGAAGCTTCAAAAGGGGAGCCAGAGGCATGGTGGAAGCCAGCGAACGACACGCTCTGCAGATCTGACAAGCCACAGACCGACAAGAGAGACGAAAATGATCACAAAGCCGCGGCTGAGAACCGGTGAGCCTGCTGAGAAGGACGGGCCACTGGGGCACTTTGGAGGTGGTACTGCCTACAGAAAGAAACACAGTATAAGAGCTGGATAACAAGGTCCCTGGGATATTTGACTATCACCTAAAAAGTCCATGGAAACCCATAACCATGTTATAATATACATGTGAGGAAAAACTTGTGTAAGTCCATCAAAAGGGGTCAGGGACCCATAGCCACATTATAAAATAAAACGGTGTGGCAGAAAAGAAAAGAAAAATGAAATAAATCTTGAAGCAAAGTCCTGGCAGGAAAATATACCAGACAAAAACAAGTGGGTGAAGTGAACTACAGTGAATTTAAAAAGGAACCTGGCAGTAGAGTATCACAGGTGTTTTTCAAGTCTGGCACCCACCCCTCAAATTGCATCAACAAACTATATGAAAGAGCCTGGCAGGGGAGTATACCTTAGGATTTTTGGATTACGTTGAATGTGAGAAGGACTTGGGGAAGGGAGACATTTCCCCTGGAATAAATTGCAACATCAGGAGGAGAGGGATTATCCTCTTGAGCTACAAAGAACTGGAACTGTGAACATTATTTATTTGCAACTTGTGTTGGATTTATGCCTCTTCGTTAAACTTGAATATTTGTGCACTTGCAAGTCATAGACATTTCCCTTCATGCTTTGGAGGTATTTTTTTACATTTTTTTTTTATTTTGTCTGGTTAAAAAATGTCAACCTTTCAAAACTTCTATAAAATGTCATCAGTTACTTTTACAATACACGTAAAATGCCTAATTTCACATATATTTTGCTATCATGTCTAAATTACAAATTACATTTCTTCAATCTGAATAAATTACAATATAAAATTACAATCCAAATTTCCTCAGTCAGTGCAATTACAATATAAAATTCGACTACGGGTGTTCGTTGCCCCGTATTCCATCTCAAATGACTTTTCACCTTGCAAAAGCGACAAATCTCAATTCGCTTTTGATTGTATGTCAAGACCGGAGGCTCCCCTTATGCTTCTCTTTCTTTTATTCGACAATAAAGAAAAAACTCAGCAGCAAGATATTTGTGCACCAAATGTGCCATGGGTAATGTGCAGAAAACAGGTGCACCAAATATATATAATAAGCATAGGAATATAACAGTAATATTATAACATAAAAGGTAAGAGTCTCTGAAGGAACTACATTTCCCAGGGAGCTTAGCTCCAGTTCATTTAGAGGCCATCAACAGGTGACCTAGTCCACCAATAGTAGTTCAGATCCCCTGCATAAACAGTCCTAAACATGACGACACTTCCTCTTTCTTTGCTGCTCACAGCAAGAGATAAGTACTTCATGTTTAGCACTGCTTATGTCATGATTTTATAATTTAAAGATAATGTTGCAAAATTTAATAATATATGTTTACTGCATGGTTATAGGCTTATACGAATTTTACTTTCTATATTTATTTGAATAAATAAATAAATCATTCATACTTTTATGTTGAGCTCCGACGTCAGTCCTCTGGCCTCGGAGACCGCTTAATGTGAAGCTCCGCTTCACGCGGTCACAGGTGATCAGCTGTTATTTAATACGCTCGTCGAGCGGATCCCTCGGTGGACTTGCGCCGGCTTCCCCGCAGCTTCGTTGTGCTCCTGAAGCACTGGGAGTCTGGCGTGGCCTAGCCGGAACACGCTGCACCTCATGCAGGCTGCCAGGAGAGCTAATGCTCTCCTGGTCCTTTCCTCTGCATTCCGGTGCTCGAGCGTGCATGCCCGTTTTAGTAGAACGGCTTCTTGCAGCTCGAGCGCCGGAATCCTTCCTCAGACAAGAACGAGTGTTTCTTCTTGCAGGTTTTTTCACCGCGGATAGATCAAAGAAATCTCCTATTCAGCATATTAAGAACAATTACAAAGCTGAACTGAAATAAGATTACTGGGCAGTGAGAGAAGGCGTTCAGAATCCCAGAAAAGAAAGAAAGAAAAAAAAAAGTGAGTAAGGTGCATTTATTTTATAATGGCAGAACAGTAGTCACCTCAATCAGATCAGGCTTGGTCTGAGGCTGAGGGAGATCACTGTTACATAGATGAAGTGGCAATGGCTAATAGTTTATAAAAGGTTCTGGGATCTTCAGTAGAGACCAGTGTTAAGAAAGCTGTAATGGATATGCTCATTCCCATACAAAATCGCCTAGACACTATGGAGGAGCATTTCAGAGGGACCTCCCCTCTGAAGAGGAAGAGAACACAGAAAAGGAAGCACCTTACCGAAGGGGGATGTACACCGGCTCGCAAGAGTAAAAGCTCTACGATCACCCCCCGCCCACCCGTGCCAGCCATCTAATGCCACAGCTGCCGGAACGGACGCCTTCTCAAGGCTGAAACAAGCATTCATGAACAGGAAGGTAACTCCTTCCCATCAACCCTCTTACCCCGAGGAGGAAATCAGGGGAAATAGACCCTCAAGCCCGGAGGGATATGGACAGGGCTCGGAAGAATATCATAATAAGAATGTCTACGACGCTGACCTTTCACACTCCTCGTCAGATGAGGAATTTCATTTAGAGGATTCAAAACCCTCTGCATCAGGGATTGCGGCAGACCCCATCCCTAAAGACACAACCGGGAACACACCTTCTACTGAAGGTATGTTTACCCCGGAAGACTTAATACACCCCAGGTCCACTGACTGGGAACCATCTTCCAAGACATCGAGTTACATCCACCTTAGGCTGCGCAAGCCACTCGATAAAGAAGTTCGGGCCAGACTACGTGCTGAATGTCCACGACCAGACATTGCGGATAAAGTGGCTCTGACTCCAGAGCTCGATTCTAAAATGATTACCTTTCTAGGTAAAAACGTTAAAGACCCCAGGAAGGGTATTGATCGTGCCTGGAAGGCCTGCCAGGATAAAGTACTGGACATAGCAGGTCCACTAGCAAAAATCTCTGATCTTGCGAATGCAGCAATCACCTCCTCGGACCCCATCGACCCAGTGATACTGTCCGGTTGGGTCCAGGGGGCTATTTGCCTCTTGGGCAACGCCAGTTGCGCCATCTCAACAGAGCGACGGAAAGGCATCCTATACAGAATCCGGCCCAACTGCGCAAGGCCAGCTATTCGGAGATCCTTTTATGAAGGAGATGACAAAATTTGTCGGGACATTCACGGCATTGGACAAAGCACAGGCTTCAATAAAAAAAAAGAGTATTTGCAACCAAGGTTTTCTCCAGGGCCGGACGAGGAAGAGGTCGCTCTTCCGGCTGTTACTTTTTCGACAAGAGACCTCAACAATCCAGAGGCCAGCATAATTCCTGGCAAGAATGCCCCAACACTTTCTTCCGCTCGAGAGGTCGTGGAAGAGGGCGACCCTGGAGGAGAGCGGCTAGATACCCAGCCCAACAACAACCTACAGGTCAGTGTACCGATAACTGCGCCAGCGCCACTAACACCTATAGGAGGGAGGTTAAGGATGTTTGCAAATGCTTGGGATACCTTATCGGGAGACGCCTGGGTAAGGGACACAACTCGGGGTCTACGCCTAGAGGTTTTCACGCAGCCCTGCCAGACATGTCGCCCCACTCCCATAGTAATGTCTCTATCAGATCAAACCGCCTTAGACGACGAAATACTCAGTCTCCATCAGAAGCAAGCGATTAGTCCCTGCGCAAGTCAGGGAGGCTTCTTCAGTCCCATATTTCTGGTACGCAAGAAGCAAAAAGTGCGCCCAGTCATAAACCTCAGAGCGTTCAACAAATTCATCCTTTACTGCCATTTCAAAATGGAAGGTATACACATGCTCATAGATCTTCTGAGACCGAACAACTGGTTAATGCGCCTAGACTTAAAAGACGCTTACCTCGCAGTGCTGATTCATCAAGCACACATCAGTTACCTCAGATTCTCCTGGAGAAATCGAGATTGGGAATTCACAAGTCTTCCCTTCGGACTCTCTTGGGCGCCTTGGGTCTTCACCAAACTCTTAAGACCTGTAGTAGCTCAATTAAGAGAGCAAGGTGTCCGTCTCATAATTTATCTAGACAACATTATTTTCATGGCCCACTCATAGGAGTTAGTTCAGATACAAACCGAATTGGCAATAAACTTGCTACACAGCCTCGGTTTTTCATATAAACTGGGAGAAGTCAGTTCTACTTCCATCCAAAAATATGGAATTTCTGGGATTCACTCTACCAAAAGAGAGATATGCAGACTCTTCGAGACCTAGCAAGAGTGATAGGGCTACTTTCATCTTCCATTCAAGCAATATTTCCCGGCCCTCTTCACTATCGAGAACTGCAAAGACCAAAAGGCCAACACTTAAGGCGAAGCCTTTGTTATTCTCAACTCCTGACACTGTCTCCTCAAGCTAGGACAGAGCTCAACTGGTGGCTCACTCACATGGAAGCCTGGAACGGCAGAGCCATCTTCGGCTCCGCTCCAGATATTATCGAGTCGGATGCCAGTCGCTCTGGTTGTGGAGCGAGATGCGGTTCCGTAGCCACGGGAGGGACTTGGTCCCCTCAAGAGCTGGACCTTCATATCAATTGTCTAGAGCTTCTTGCAGGCTCCTTTGCAGTGTGCTCTTTTGCCAAAGACAAAGCGAGTTGCTGTATTTTACTAAAGATGGACAACATCTCGGCGGTAAGATACATCAACCATCTGGGCGGCACCAAGTCGAGACCCCTAGCAGAATTAGCCAAGGACTTCTGGCATTTCTGTCTGGATCATCAGATTTCAGTTACAGCGGAGTAGCTTCCCGGCCTCTCAAATGTAGTAGCGGACTGGTACTCCCGCCACTCGACAGATTACAGCGATTGGAGAATCAACAGAGGTTTTCCTCTGCCTTCAAGAGATCTGGGGTCCAATGTCCATAGACCTCTTTGCTTCCAGACTCAACTCCCAACTACCAACGTTACACAGCTGGAGGCCGGACCCAGCATCAGCTGCAACAGACGCATTCCTGCAGTCATGGTCCCAGGGAATACTGTATGCCTTTCCTCCTTTCACTACGATAGTGAGGAACCTGACGAAGGCCCGTCAGGAGCATGCAAATCTGATCCTTATAGCGCCGGTCTGGACATCTCAGACCTGGTATCCAGTTCTTCTGGAACTTTCTTCGGATTCTCCAATCCTACTCCTGGTTACATCCGCATGGGGCCTTGCCTCACCGTATTCACAGTTGAGGTTAACTAGGGTGTTTTTCTCCCCTCGCAGGTTTCTCAAACTTAGGTGGCCCCGTACCTAATACGCATTACTGTTTGCTCTGAACTGTGGTAAACTAGGGTGTTTTTCTCCCCTCGCAGGTTTCTCAAACTTAGGTGGCCCGGTACCTAATACGGATTACTGTTTGCTCTGAACTGTGGTAAACTAGGGTGTTTTTCTCCCCTCGCAGGATTCTCAAACTTAGGTGGCCCGGTACCTAATATGCTTTACTGTTTGTTTGCTCCAATTGTGGTAACTTGTGCTTGCCGCTCACTTCCTGTCTGCGTGCTCTCGTTTCGTCTGTCTCCCCCCCCCTCCCTCCTACTCCATGGTGCTCTCTGTCTCGCCTATCTTCTCTAACTGCTTCTCCATTGACTATCCTGCTCTCCTCACTAAATCTGGTAGGAAAAAGTTTAAAAAGGACATCCTGGTCTCCAACCCAGGCCTCCCTATCGCTGACACCTACACTAGTGCCTGCTCTAAGGAAACTCTCACTGACATCCTCTTTTTCGTGCCTTCGCCTGACCTATGGACCCTTCATATGGTCTCTGTGCTCTCTCCTTTCTCCTCCTCTCCCATTAATGGTGGCACCCGTTGGGAGGTCCTCTTGGCCCCCTTCCGCTCCTCTAAGGCCATCATTAATGTCTACGCTAATGGGACCATCTTGGTCCAAGGCCCTCAGGCCAACCTTCTCCTCTTTGATAGACGCTTCCCACACCTCATCAACTTCCTCTCCTCTCCTGCTGTCCCCACTCCTCTATCCTTGGCTACCTTGCCTCTACCCTCCCTCCCTGCCCCCTCTTGTGCTCCTTCAACACCTCCGCAGGGCGTACCTCTGATCTGTACCCCTCCCCGGAAGCTCTTCAAGGAGGGCAACCTTCTCCACATTGCCACTCTAAATTCTCGCTCTGCCATCAAACACTCCTCTGATATCTGTCACCTTCTTGAGGAACTGGACCTCGACGTCCTCTGTCTCACTGAGACATGGTTCACAGCCAGCTCTGCCACCAGCTTTGACACACTCCTACCTGACGGTTACAAGATCCTCTCCATGCCCAGGCCTAACCGTGCAGGGGGTGGTGTGGCCCTTATCTTCCCTGAGTGGATTCCTGCCACTGTCACTCCTACGCAGACCTACTCCTCTTTTGAATGTCTTGTCTGCCGACCGTCTCTCTCTCTCTCTCTCCTAGCCATTCCCTTACTGTGGCTACTATCTATCGGCCACCTGGTCAAATTTCCTCCTTCCTCTCCGAGTGGGCTGACCTCTCCTCCTCACTCCTGTCCTCAACCACTCAACTCCTCTTTCTTGGCAACTTCAACATCCACCTTGATGCCTCCAGTCCCCCCACTGCTCTCTTTCGTGACCTCTGCGACTCTCTCTCACTCTCTATTCTCCCGTCTGGGCCTACTCACTCTGCTGGGCACACTCTTGATGCTCTGATCTCTTCTGACCTTCCCCTCTCCGTCCCTCTCTCCACTCCTCTCTCCTGGAGTGATCACTTTCTCCTATCCTCCCACCTCACCCTCCCTACCCCACAGGCAAAGCCACCCTCTTCACTGCCACCCACCTTCTCGGTCATCCGACCCATGAAGCGTGTCTCAGTTGAGGCTTTCGCTGCTACCTTCTCGCCCCCCCGCCCCTTCGGCTGACTCCCACCCTGACACAGCCCTCTCCATGCTCCACTCTGCTATCTCTGCTACTCTTGATATCCTTGCCCCCGTCATGAGAATCCGCCTGAAGCCCAAAGCCAAATGTAACTCCTGGTATGACTCGGATCTCGCCACCCTAAAACGCAAGTGCAGGGTTGCAGAGAGGAAATGGCGTGCTTCATGTTCATCCTCTGACAAACTGGCCTGCCGCCTGCTCCAAAGGCAGTATCGGCTCTCCGTTCTCACCAAGAAGAGAGCCCTTATCCAAGCCCGCATCTCTGCGGCATCTAACAACTCCGCCGAACTCTTTAAAATCTGCAAGGAGCTGGCCAACCCTGTTGCAGTCTCTACCTCTCCTGTCCCCTCCCAGACCCTCTGCACTGCATTGGCCTCTCACTTCATCTCTAAAACTCAGGACATCCTGTCCTCGCTCTCCTCCTTTCACCTCCCTCCCTCCCTTCTCGGCTCTTCCTCTGGCCCTTCTGCAGTCACCCCTCCTCCCTCTTTCTCTGCCTTTCCACTTTTCTCTGCTGACGAGGTTTCCAGACAAGTCCGATCTATGAAAGTCTCGTCTAAACAGGTTCACCCCTGTTCCTCCAAAACTATCAAGGACCACATCGACTCCCTGGCTCCTGCCCTGGCTGACTTTTGCAACCACTCCTTCGCCTCTGGAGTCTTCCCTTCCCCCCTCAAGCACTCCCTTGTGCACCCTCTTCTCAAGAAACCCTCTTCCGACCCCTCCTGCCCGGCTAACTATCGCCCTATCTCCATCACTCCCTTCCTGGGCAAGCTCCTGGAGAAACTGGCCATCTCCCAGCTTAACCTCCATGCTGAATCTGTTGGTAGTCTTCATGACCATCAATCTGGTTTCAGAGCTGCCAGAAGCACGGAAACTGCTCTCCTGAACATCCGTGAAGACCTGCTCTTGAACCTCGATTCCAACACTCCGTGTGTTCTCATTCTGCTCGATCTCTCCTCTGCCTTTGACACTGTCAACCATGCCATCCTGCTCAACCATCTCCATGAAAACCTGGGTATCACTGGTCAGGCTCTGGCGTGGCTGACCTCTTTCCTTTCAAATCGACCCTCCCAGGTCCAACTGGGGTCCTTCCTCTCTGACATCTTTTTCTCCACCTGTGGTGTCCCCCAGGGATCTAATCTCTCTCCCTGGCTGTTCAACCAGTATCTGGCACTCCTTGCCCACCGCATCGCCGCTCTCTGCCCTAATTTCCAGTGCTATGCGGACGATACCCAGCTCATTTTCAGGCTACCCTCAGCCTCCCCCTCTCCTTCCCTCATCTCTGACTGTCTGTCTGCTATCCAGGAATGGTGTGCCGCCAATGACCTCTGCCTTAATGCCAGTAAGACTGAGATCCTACTCATCGGTACACCCACTCCCTCCTTCCCTGCAGCTCTCTGGCCTGCCTCCCTTGGCCCCCTCCCTGCTCCTACCTGCAATGCAAAAAACCTTGGGGTCATCTTCGACTCCACACTCTCCTTCTCTCCTCATATTTCTGACATCGCTAAGAAGTCACACTACCAGCTGCACCTCCTCAGAGGTATTCTTCCCTTCCTCTCCTTCCCCCCAGAACCTCACTGTCTCCCGAGCCCTGGTTCTCTCGAAGCTGGATTACTGTAACAGCCTCTACCTTAATCTGCCTGCCTCCACTCTCCGCCCTCTGCAACTCATACAGAACAGAACTGCGAGACTTGTCCTTGGCCTCAAGCCCAGGGACCGTATCTCTCCAGGACTGAAATCTCTACACTGGCTCCCAGTGGCTGCGAGGATAAAGTTCAAAACCCTCTGCATTGTCCACAAGGCCTTCTGGGGCCTTGGTCCTAAATACCTTCAACTCTCTCTTCCCAAATATCTTCCTTCCCGAGCCCTTCGCTCATCCGCCTCCAACTCCCTCAGGGTCAGCCGCTTCTCGAAGCAACGAGCTGGGGGTAGATCTCTCTCCGCGGCAGGGGCCTCCCTCTGGAACAGCCTTCCTGCCTCCCTGAAACTTGAGGAGAACCATCTCCGGTTCCGGAAGCACCTCAAAACCTTCCTCTTTGCCTCTGCTTTCTCTCTCCCTCTCCCCTGCTGAACAGCTAATATTCCTCACTGAAACTGCACTGATTCTGCAACTGGACCACTCTTAACGGCCTCGGTCACTACAGCCCCCCCCCCCTTTTCCAGCACTTGTTCTGCACTTACCTTGCACTTGCCACCAGTTGGCCCTATTTATTTATTACTTTACTCCACTTACCTTGTACTGCACTTCCCCCC
Organism: Ambystoma mexicanum; assembly: GCF_040938575.1. Taxonomy (NCBI): domain Eukaryota; kingdom Metazoa; phylum Chordata; class Amphibia; order Caudata; family Ambystomatidae; genus Ambystoma; species Ambystoma mexicanum. Next base: position 1,357,616,255 of record NC_090937.1, on the reverse strand, counting down.
CACCCCTTCCCCTTGCACTTTTCCCCCTCCCCCACCCCTGCACTTGCGCGATCTGATTGACACCTGGCCTAGTAGGATCGTTGTCTGTTTCCCCTTGTTTCCTCCCCTCCCTGCCTCGTCGCGCCTTGAAACACCTGTGTATAGGCGCGTTACAAATGCCATATCATATCATACTACCCCAGTTTCCGGATCTCCTATCATATCATATCATACTACCCCAGTTTCCGGATCTCCTATTAGATCCATCAGGTCAGCGTCATCCTCAGCGGATCTCTGACCTTAGCAGCCTGGAGGATTTCAGGTCAAGATGGAGAGTCCCAGGCATGTCTCACAAAGCGATCAACCTTATTGAAGAGACCTGGGCTCCTAGTACCCGGAAGAGATATTCCAACTCTTGGAGCATCTGGAGCTCCTGGTGTCGTGAGAAAGGATTACATCCAATAGAGATTTTGAATTTTCTAGCATCCCTAGCGGAAAAAGGGCTCGCCTACAGGTCTGTGAACGCCTACCGTTCAGCAATTTCTGCAGGTCATGACCTTATCCAAGGAGTACCAGCAGGAGAACACCACCTCGTCTGCAAGTTGCTAAAGGTGTAAGGCTTACCGTCCCACCTTCAGCTCGCTATGACAAGCTTTGGGACGTTAATAAAGTACTGAACCTTTTTCCTCTCATGGCCTCGTAACGAAGAACTATCACGTACGCCCTATCTGGCAAACTCACTACTCTACTCTGCTTGGTATCCTGCAGGAGAGTCTCGGACATCAGAGCTCTAGATCTAGCAGGCAGAGCCTTTTCTCCTGATGGCATTGTATTCCATATTCATAGAAGAACAAAGTGCAATTCCAGGGTGATTTCTTATCCCGTCTTTAGAGATCAACCTAAGCTCTGCTTGGTTAAATGCTTAAAAGTCTATGAAGAAAAGACGGCTTTACTCAGAACCTCCCCTAGCGGGCAGCTACTGAACACTCTGCGTAAACTGCACAAAGCGGTATCAGCGCCGACCTTAGTACGCTGGGTCCGGTGGACGCTAGCTCAAGCAGGGATAGACACCGAGCACTTGGAAGCCCACTCCGTTAGAGGAGCCATGGCCTCCAAAGCCTTTGAGGCAGGAGTTCGCCTAGAGGATATCATGAGGATGGCAGACTGGGCAAGTGAATCAGTATTCAAACAATTCTACCTAAAACCGGTAGATCAGCCGGCATCCATTGTGGTAAGTAAGCTTTAAACAAGCATAATGGGAGCCTCGGGTCTTGACAAAGAATAAAGATTTTCCATAATAGCTTACTAGAAAGTCTTAATTCTATGAAAGACTCGGAGGCGAGCGTTATCCCACCCGGCGAGAAAATAACAGCATGTTACTTGATGTTGATCAAATATGTAATGAAAAGATTAATGTTCTGAAATTTACATGTGTTCTATCGGAATAACTCCACGATTTTCTCCCACCCTGATAAGGGATCTAGGGTTGTCATATACAAGAGACTAATTTTTCCTTTTCTTTGACAGCGCCTACAGACAAGTCCGCCTGATCATGGCCCGACAAGTTCTTCTTCAAGTTGGTTACAGTTATCTTCCACTATGGACAGCCAAGTTCGCAGCCTAGAAAGAGGGAGTGTCATCATGTTTAGGACTGTTTGTGCAGGGGATCTGAACTACTATTGGTGGACTAGGTCACGTGTTGATGGCCTCTAAATGAACTGGAGCTAAGCTCCCTGGGAAATGTAATTCCTTCAGAGACTCTTACCTTTTATGTTATGATGTTACTGTTATATTACTGTTATATTCCTATGCTTATTATATATATTTGGTGCACCTGTTTTCTGCACATTACCCATGGCACATTTGGTGCACAAATATCTTGCTGTGGAGCTTTTTCTTTATTGTCGAATAAAAGAAAGAGAAGCATAATGCTCACCTTTAATAGGTCCTTTTTGGGTATTTAATAGAATTAAGACTTTCTAGTAAGTTACTATGGAAAATCTTTATTATACCTCTTCTGGCCAATATATCATTTACCGGCCATAGATGAAGTCGAAATCTTAAAATGTTTGATCTTAGTTGAAAGGAGGGGCATTTGACAAGGTAATCTGCCATTGTGCGTAGTTTCTTATGACCAAATAGATTTCTATTAAAATCAACAAGCAATAAGCATTTCTCTTGTGTAGAACGCCAGTCAGAGTGATATAATTTTGCCTTCGCTCTTGCAGGATTTGTTAAGAGTAAGTCAATCGTGATATCAGCTTATTCCAATGCATAATTATATGAGATCTCAATTTCATAGGAAATACCTGATTAGAGGTTAGTAAATTCTTGGCTAGGATAGAGAGGATATTTCTATTAGACAATCCAAGTAAACATTTTCAGAATAACAAACACATTTTCCAGCTAACTTGGGCGTGTATTGATAACATCCCTAACCGTAACAGCCTGCATGGAGTGCTTTTTGGAAGATTTAAAACTTGTTTTCAAAATTTTGACTCCAATCTGTCCCAAAACTGATGTGACTTTGGGAATGTGGCTTCTACCCCATAAGAAATAATCAGAACAACATTTTGTTGGTAAAATGACATTATATGTGAACAAGTACATTTTCTGTATACAAATAGAAGAATTTTCCCCTGTGATATCAAGGTAGTCATTTTTAAATTCAATGTGTCTTCTTGTACTTTATCGTAAGGGGAGTTGCTGATCATTACTCGCAAATATTTATATTCAGAAACCACAGTGAGCTTCTGCTCATGTATGGTCGACTTAAATCTATTTGAACATTTTGGATGGGAATTCCCACATTCCACAATTTGGGGTTTTTCCAAGTTAATTTTCAGATTGTTCTTGGAAGCATAATGAGCTAGTTGGTTTAGTAATTTTTGTAACCCACTTGGTGTTTGCGATGACAACACCAGGTCATCAGCAAAGAGTAACCAAGCTAAGGCCTGGTTATCTAATTTCGGTGCATCAGCCATTGCAGTTGCAAAGTTAGTGCCTATATTTAGAATAAACAGGTTAAAAAGCGTAGAGGCCAATATGCAGCCTTGTTTGAGTCTGTGTTCCTTCTTAAAGACGGAAGAGAGAAGGCCTTCCATATTCAATTTAATCTGCATCAATGTATTTGAATGAAGAAGATTAATTATTGCAACTAACGATGGGGGACATCCATAGTCAATTTGTTTTGCTTTATATCTCGATCAATGGAGTCGAATGCCACATGGAAATCAACAAAAGCCATATAAAGGGGTTGCTTCCGTGTGGCGTGAACTGACTTTAGAACATTAAGTATGGAAATATTAACGGCGGTACCTAAGCCGACAACAAAGCCAGTTCAGGTCTCGCAAAACTAAGACTATAGATTATCCTCGAGCCTCTAATAAGGCGATCAGCCTGTAGCTGGACAGGGCCGGACGATCACCTTTCTCATAGATTGGCAGGACAATTGAATGCTGCCATGAACGTGGAATTTGTTGTTTATGCTGGATGGTTAAAAAGATACTTTAAAGAATTGAGGCCAAGATTTCAGGATGTTTTTTTAAAGTAAAATTTGACAAGCCATCGGGGCCCGTGGCTCTTGAAGCGCTCACCCTATTAATAAAATAAAGAACATCATCCCTATCAAACTTAAGACCAAAGCTAGGAACTGGATTTGGAGGCCCAAGAATAAGTTTTGCCTCAGGAGCTGCATATAATTTGGAAAAATGATCAATCCAATTTTGTTCTGTCACTCTGTTAATTTGGGTGGCCAATTGAGAGGGATTAGTGGCAGAGTTGATTGCCTTCCATATTTGTGCCGTATTTATGCCCTGCAATACATTAACCATAGCTTCACCATCTCTCTGAAAGCCTAGTGCTCTACGCCCTCAAATCCAGTTCCTATACCTTTTCTTAATTGAGCGTAGGGCCGCTTCCCTTTGTTCACTCGGTAACAGACCAATTTGTCTTTTTTGTTTTCTAAACAGAGTTTTCCTGTTTCTGACATCCTGATTTAAGACATCAATCGGGCGACCTTTAATACCATGCTTCGACATAGGGGAATATAATTGCATTTGATCACAGTACTCTTCATTGTCAGCAAATCACTGTGTGACCATGTTCTGAAAATTGGCTTGCATGTGTTCCATTTAATTTTGACAATGATTTTTCGGACCATCTGAGTCCGTTTAGCTGATTATTAGTCTCAAATATACCAGTGGTATTTTTTTCATGAGAAGCAACCGAACCAGACTCAACTATATTCAGACTACAGGTCAACAGTGAATGGTCACTATAGGTAGATTGAGCAATCCGAAAGTCAGAAACACAGCTGAACAGATTCATGCTCACATAAATGTAATCAATTGTAGCGCCTTGAGCGCCCATATGCCAGGTTTCCCGTGGTGGAGAGTCAGTTGCATTTGATCCATGCAATATTACCAAATTCCATGTACTGTTGAAATTATTCCACATGCGATTTCGTTCCCCCATTTGTACATTTTTTTGGTAAACAAATGTAAATTTACACAAGCAAGTTGTAATGTGCGTATGGTGATTAGCGTCAATTGCATAAAGGAATTTGGCGAAGGCTGGGGTGTTTATAGAATTTTGGCTATCTATTTGTTGCCGTCAACAAGCCAGACATAAGTCTTCCTTTAGTTCCTCTAATTGCAGGTTGTAGGTGGGGATCATAATTATTCCACGAGGGCATGGTGTAAAAGCAAAAGAAAATATCGAGGCTGAGTACCCCAAAAGGAAATACACCAAACACGGGCTTATAAAGATTCACAGATCTTTATTCTATAACTCTACAGTTTAAAGAAACAAAGTATCAGATAGTTATCTGGCCCTCGGTACATCACAACGAATACCAGCCCTTTCGGTGCGAGAAGTGAGAGGTACTGGACGTCTAAATATTCACATCTTTTATACAGATTCTAATTGCAATGTCCAGCCCCTCTACGGGTTAATTATTCTCGGTCTAGGGTTTGTGCCGAGTTCACCTCTAGTTAGTCCAACTATATGCATGTGGATTATTTCCAGTTTGTAAGACAACAAGTCACAATAGTAACAGTGTATCTTCGGATTTAACATCAAGCCTTAGTACATGTCTTATTCAATGTAGTTCAACAAGTGTTCACATTTAGTATTTAAACAACATTGTATTTGATGCATGTCCGCGGATCGGACTTGTTGATGCGAGTAATCCTCGATCTATAAATCAAATGTAGGACAAGGTCTCATTACATGACCCAAACAATTAGCCTCCGGGCAGTTTAGACATTAACCTATGTGCGAAGTTCAGGACGGCTAGGTTACAAGCAGGAGAACACTGTCCACCATTTTAGAATACAGAGTGACTTTGAGATGGAAATAAAAATGGCGGATGGACCTAAAATGGTGGCTAAATCGATCTAAGGTCAGAACTTTGCAACTCGTATTTCTTCGCAGAGCGACAGGGCTTAGGCCAATATATACAATAAAGAAGGCACAATATGATATCCCGTTTAACAATGGTAGTCAGCCAGGTTTCATGTAATAGGATAAACATCAAAATTGCCCAATATGCTTTGTGAGTTGTTAAGAAAATCTTTGAACCCACGAGTATTCCAACTAATCAGTGATACATTTTGATGGGGTAATAGGGCCGCTAGTTAAATTTCCTGAATACAGTGACATTTACTGATGAAATGGGCTTGCAGTGCATTTTTTTCCCCATGAGGATAAGGGCATATCTACAGTAGATTTCCTTTCATCAGCAAGCTTGGGATGAATAGATGAATTAGTATTTGTAGTGGCTAGAAAACCAAGATTGTACAAGGCAGATTTGGCCAACCAAATTGTATTCCGGACAGTCTGCAATTTCATCCAAATTCTCGCTACACCAAATTTGTACTATTAGGAAATTCAACTTTATCTAAATCACTAGAAAGAATATCTTCCAAAGCTGCCACATCTGAAAATAATGTTAGAATGCTTTTCCTGTTCATATCATATCTCGGGAATCCATCTACCCGACAGCTGATTAGCAAAGAATGCCTTACAGTTATTATTTCTTTGGATCAGTTGTGGTTATTATGGGTCTTTTCCTGTTCGCCTGTGGTCGTTGTGACCAGGATTTTGCATTGGTCAATTGGGTTGATGTACCCGCTGTAGGGGAGGAGTGGTCCAAAAGACCCCACCCTTGCCTACATCCCCTCCCCAGGTGAGGGCCATGGCTCATTGGGCGTCCCCTCAGACCACCCGGGCCCAGGTGGTGGAGGGTTCACCTGCTGAAGACATTGCCCACACGTATTGAATTTAGCTAGGCCCAGAAACCATTTTGTCTATCAAAGATGGTGTGAGCTCAGCGCACTGTAGCGCGGCCCCCACCCTCAGAGAGTTTCAATTATCCCTGTCGCCGCAGCACCCTGGCAGATCCGCTGTGAGCCCGTTCCCACAAACAAAACGGACATGAGCTAGCATAAGATACTAACACTGTAACATTTCACCGTCCACAGTGTATCACTGCTCCCAGCATGACCCGGTCAGCGAGGCCAGGGTGATGGGGAGAACTGTAGAATGGTCATCCGATGAAAGCAGAAAAATACCCAAATACGAATGTCAAAAACTATGTGTAATACGTGTATCTTTTCCATAAAACTACTTCTACTAAAGAGACCTGTAAAATTGTGTAATTATTTAAGAAACGCATGTTTACATGACACCAGCAATGAAGGACCCACACCCCTGCAGAGGTGTGCAATGGTAAAAGCATTTCGGGGGATTATTCTCTATATGTATCATTGAAAACCGTACACCCCGCGGTCCCGCGCCATAACTGAACTAATGCTGCTAGAGTACACAAGAAGACGAATGTAACCATACAGAGGGCTCATGTGAAGGATGTGCGAGAATGCACTTGTCATGTGTGTATGTCTAAGCCCCTTGTGTGCCACCACCGTCACGTACGGTGGCGGGTCATTTTCTATGTACTCCACCAACCTCACTACTACCTCACAAATGTATATGCATATAACTAAATACTGTAATTGTTAAAACATAGTGTACGAAGAAGGTGCTCAGACTGGATATAATCGAGACACATCCAGCAAAGTTGAAATGTATTCAAACAAATATTATAAAGTGTTTAAATGATTGTGATGTTTTCACCTCTAAAAGCTGGCAACACACGAGGAAGATACCTTTGTGAATATGTACAAGGCCATTCCCCCTCCCACCCTGCGAAGACTGCCAAACATGAGAGCAGAGGCCCGCACCGCGCTGCTCCACCTCCCCCAACCAGACTGGAGCCGCTTCAAAGATTTGTAGCCCCCTCTGCAGCACCCAAGGCCACGGCCCGCCACCTGCATTATTTACAGCACAGCAGTAAACCTCTGCCTGAACACACTTCCAAAGGAACCCCCTCGTATACCCCACAACCCACCGGCTCATCTTAGACTTATGGCCCTGTGCAATCAGGACACCCAATACTGTGGCAACACACAGCGGCACATTCATAACCACATCTAACAAGACAGGAAGGCATGTACCGCCCGTCCCATGCCCTGAAGCTTAGCCCCTCAACCTATGGCTCCGGTCAACAGGACACTGGTAACCATGCCCTGACGAATGACCATCAGACCCCTCACAAGGTGCATTCCTCCTGTGTTGCATTAACCTGTAGAATAACCTATTGGAAGATTTACTAAAGAAGATAATATTGCAATGACTGAATGACTGCGGTGTGCATGGCCTAGGGCAAATAAGTCAGGAAAAGACATTCATCTCTGACACTGGCCGCGATGGCACAACAACACCGCCCGGATGAACTCAGCCAACCTGCCAGGCCCAGCCCAACCCACGAGGCTGACCAGTGACGTCCTCCAGCCAAAGCCAACCACATCACAGCAGCACCTATAGTTAGTCATCGCCACCCAATCCCATCGAACTTGTGCCCCCTATAGTATGTAGGTTCTTATGACGTTTTTTGTAAATATATACGCCTGTCTTTGCTATTGTCAGACAGAATGCTCTCGGAGTTTGCAGAGTTCTTTGCATGCCATATTCTGATTGATAAACTCCCACTTAAGCTCACCCGCACTCTGTCTTGGCTTTATTCCCGACTTGGGAGAGTCCGTCATTGTCTCTCATTGCGGGGAGGATCGTGCTGGTTGGGGACGCTTGCCTTCACCGCCTTATTACCAGAGTCTGCTGGAGTCAAGGCATTCTTGAGATTAGTTTGGACTGGCCAGAATTGAGCAAGAGAATTTCTAATATCAGATCGGTCCTAATTGTTTGGGGTATTTTATTGCAACATTCTGAGGTTTGCTGCATAACAGATTCATCACATATTTCAATCGCTTGACTCAGCCTAATAGGAAGTGCACTGCTTTTGGCTTGCTTATTTGCCATAAAAGGGATACCAGGAGGTTCATATCTGAATAGGCGCATGTAAGCATCTATTTTTTTCCCCCGAGTTGCTGTCTATTAGCGTCAACTTCAGAAGATGAGGCTCACCTCACACCCGACACCAACAATGCGAGTTTGGTCTGCGGTTGTAAAGTAGGCCCGGAAGGCATGTTGTCTTCTCCAGCTTGATGCTCCTCCACAACTCTAACAAGGGCATCAAGCGGAGAGTGAGCTGGAATAAGAGTAAGAGATATTTCTCCAGCATTGGATCTTTCATGGATTCACATGCTTAGAATATTCCCCGTCGTCAGGCTGGGAATCCCCGGTACATTATATAGACCCTTTCCCGTAGGAAAACTTTTTCGACGCTTATGCGTCCTATCCGCCTCGTTTTGTATCATGCGTGCCCGCGGCGTCAGGACGCCATGATATAAATACAGGACCCCCCCCCGCGCTCCCTCAGATTTCAACCGTCTTTCAAAGTAGTGGGATCCTCGTGGTTACTACTAGTAGAAATTAGGTTGTTTTTTCTTTCGCTTCGGCGACGTTATATTCTGGAGAATTATGTCAGGAAAAGCGTTATTACGCCCTTGTGCGACATGTGGACTCAAAAACAGTCTATGAAGGTGATGCCCACATGGATTGTATCTACTGTCTCCACACGCACCACACGGCGGATACATGTGAGATATGCCAGGGTTTCTCCCAAGAAACCCTTAAAGACAGAAAAAGAAGGTTGGTCGACTGGCTTAACGATGGAGCTGGTGCCTTTCCGGCATCAGAAGTTGGCTCAACGGCCTCCAGGAGCAAGTTGGAACCTCCCTCGAAGAAGGTACGGCCGGTCGACAACCTCCCTGATGACAAGCATACGGGGAAGCATGCTGGGTCTTCCTCATCACACAAAAAGTCCTCCTCATTATCTAAGTCGGTGAGGCAAGCAACGTCAAAATCCTCCTCAGGGGACCGTCATAGGTCTTCCATGAGTCGGGATTCTTCAGCCGGGAAATCGGCATCGAAATCGGCTTCCAAGTCTAAAGTCTCGGTGCTGGCTACTTGCTCGTCGACACCGGTGTCGTTGACGATGCCTATTACTGTTCAGGCTACAGCGGTGGAGATTCCTTCGTCGACGGCGACTCAGTCTATGGCTTGGCAACCAGAGGTCTACGACCCGGTCCCCCCTGAAGTCTTACTGCAGCCGGACACGGCCTTTTCGACGCTGTCGGCGGAAGGGGAATGTGGCATGGTTTTACAGCCGTCGGATTTGGGTTTACGGCCTTCCACTTCGACGACGGCGAGTGGGGGTATGGTCCCTCTATCCTCGACGTTGCTGACGCCCCAGACGGTCTTGTCTCTGGATGTGCTTAATACGCTGCAGAAGCTCCTACAGCATCTGGATACGCAGATCCCTCAACCTGGGACCTCATCGTCGCTATTTCCTGTACCTTCCGTCGACGAACAAGCTCAAACAGCCCGCTCGACGACCAAAAGCCCATCGGCCTCCCAGGTGGCGAAGGATCGTCATCGAGCGCAGGAGGAGGGTGAGCTATCGGAGTCTGATTCTATCCAGGGTGACTCAGGGTCAGACATTTCCCTATCACCGTCGAGAGACCCAACATGGAATTCGGATGTGGAGGTAGAGTCTACGAGGAGCCAGACACAACCGTCTCCTCTGGATGATGTGGGAGCCTTCCACGCCATGATGGGAAAGGCGTGTTCCGAGTTCGGCTTGATTCTGAGGAACAAAAGAAAGACTGTTTTCTTTTTGATCATATGGGTCAAAGGAGGAAATCGGTTTTTGCCATCCCAATTCTGGACCACGTGTGGCAAGAAGGCCTCAAGACGATGCGCCATCCGTTCTCGGAGCCGGCTATCAAGGGGCGTATTGAGAAAAAGTTTAAAGCTCCGGAGTCCACTCCAAAATGTCTAACGGCACAACCTCTGTCAGACTCCGTGGTGTCGGCGGCAGCGGCTAGGAAGGCCAGAGTACAGCAAAAATGTTCGACCCCACCAGAAAGCGAGGCCAGGAGGCAGGACGCCTTTGGAAAAAAGGTGCTCTCAGTTGGCGCGACGATGGTAAGGGCAGCCAATTCTTTGGCTATCATATCAAGATACGATAGAGAAATGTGGCACAAACTAGCCCCTATCCTAGAACATCTGCCAGAAGAACACCGAAAAGCAGCCATGTTACTTGTACGAGATGGCGAAGAGGCTTCGAACCACGCAATTAATATTGCAGTTGACCTAGCAGAGTCTGGTTTCAAACAGATCAATCATGGCGTAGTACTTCGTTGACAAGCGTGGCTCAAATGTACTACTTTCCGTCCCGAAGTCCAATACAAAGTCCTTGACATGCTATGTCCTTGACATGCCATGTGAAGGAGAACATCTGTTCGGAGAAAAGGTAGATGAAGCCTTGAAGGGGATGAAGGAAGACACGGATACTGCTAGGTCTCTGGGAGCCCTCCAGACAGGTAGAAATTTTCGCTCCTTTCGCCCATTCAGGGGTGCTTCTGGAAACTCCCGCTTTGGAGCCTCTAGGGACCGTGGATTTAACAGGTCCTCGTACTCTTCATAAGGTTTCAGACGTGCATCCCAGTCGGCACGAAGAGGTAGAGATTATCAAGCCTCCAGAAGACGTAGCTCGGGTTCCTCTTCGACGAAGGGCAAGCAAACCGGCAACCAATGACGGCCTTCAGAACGTCCTGGGGGGCCGAGTCTCTCATCATATCGACCAATGGAAATGCATCACCACAGATCGATGGGTTCTGGACACGATTCGCATGGGTCATGCGCTTCAATTCAAAGACAAGCCTCCACGTCTTCCGCCGGTGTTTTCGGCCCAGCCCCACCTTCGGGTCCTACGACAAGAGGTGGAGCTTATGATAAAAAATGGAGCGGTAGAAAAGGTTCCTGTGACACAGGAAGGAAACAGAGTTTATTCACGGTTCTTCGTTGTCAAGAAGTCAAATGGAAAATGGAGGCCCATTCTCGACCTGAGGGTACTCAACAAATGGCTAAAGAGCTTAAAATTCAAAATGCTAAAGCTCCAGGAGGTTATCAGGTCGGTGCAACCCAAGGATTATCTGTCGTCGCTGGACCTTCAAGACGCCTATTTTCACATCCCAATACGTCCACGACACAGGAGATATTTAAGGTTCGTCGTCGGACGAAAGCATTTCCAGTTCAAGGTCCTCCCGTTCGGTCTCAAGTCCTCCCCCAGGACGTTCACCAAGTGTCTGGCCCCTATAGCGGCCCATTTAAGAAAGGAAGGTCACCACGTCTATCCCTATCTAGACGACTGGCTGATCAGCGGTTCGTCCACGGAAAAAACGCGAAACAGTCTGGGGGCCACGTTGTCCCTCTTACAGAAACTGGGCTTCTCGATAAACTTCAGCAAATCCTCCTTAGAGCCTTCGAGGACTTTGGTTTTTCTAGGAGCAGAGTTTCATACGCAAACAAACCTTGTAAGACCATCCAGCGAGAGAGTACAGAAATTACAAAGCAAGGCGTCGGAATGGCAATGCGGTACCAGGGTATCGGTGCGCAAATACATGTCCCTGCTAGGGACTATGTCATCCTGCATTCCGTTGATAAACAACTGCCGTCTGTTTATGAGGCCTTGCCACGAATTTCTAGCGGACCGTTGGGCGCAGAGTCAAGGTCGCTGGTCCGACAGACTGGTCGTCGACGAGCAACTAGTACAAGCACTCTGCTGGTGGAAAGCGTCTTCTCATCTAACGAAAGGAATGCCTCTGGTGGAACCGGAGTTCCAGAAGACGGTGGTGACGGATGCATCGTTGAGCGGATGGGGAGCTCATCTGGATACGTTGCCGGTACAAGGCAGGTGGTCGTTACAAGAGTCCTCCCTGCATATCAACCTGCTGGAACTCAGAGCAGTGCGATGGGCTCCAAAATCATTCCTTCCTCAGTTGAGGAACTCGGTGGTGCGTGTCATGATGGACAACACAACTACAATGTTTTACTTGAGGAAGCAAGGAGGGACACGGTCCAGGTCCCTGTCGACGGAGGCACAAAAAATCTGGCATTGGGCACTGCAACACAACATGCAAATCTTGGCGTTCCACCTGCCAGGCGTGAGAAATGTGGAGGCCGATGCCCTCAGCAGAGAACTGAACGATGTTCACGAATGGGTGCTGAACGACCAGCAAATACAACACGTATTCAAGAAGTGGGGACATCCCTCCATCGATCTGTTCGCGACGAGGGACAACAGGAAATGCCTGCAGTATGCAAGCAGATGGCCTCAGCAGGGCTCTCTGGGGGATGCGTTCTCCTTTCCATGGACGAACAAATTCCTGTACGCATTCCCTCCATTTCCCCTTATCTGGAGGACGTTGCAATGGATCCTCAAGTACCCATGTCGGGTGATTCTGGTGGCCCCGTACTGGGCCAGACAGGTGTGGTTTTCAGACCTACTGCACCTAGCGGCGGCGGAACCGATGAGGTTCCAGAGTACCCCCAACCTTCTGTCTCGACAGGAGGGGGTTGTTTGGCATCACGACCCAGACAGCCTCAAATTGACGGCCTGGCTCCTGACTTCGCTGAATTTGGTCAGCTAACGATTCCGGAGGAATTTCGGCGTATTCTGCAAGCGGCAAGAGCACCTGCCACAAACACCTCATACTCGTACAAATGGAGGAGGTTCTGTCAGTGGTGCTCGGATCAACCAGGTTTGGTTCCGCAGTCGATCAAGCCGGAACAGCTCCTTCCATACTTGCTGTTCTTAGCTCAAAAGGGGCCTATCGGTATCGTCGATAAAAGTACACCTGGCCGCCATTTCCAGGTTTACACGTCAACGACATTCCACACCATTATTCAGCGACCGCCTGATTAAGCACTTCCTTAAGGGCCTATTTCGGAGTTTTCCTCCAGAGAAGAAATTTCCTCCGGCGTGGAGCCTCAATCTGGTGTTAGCGTCTCTTATGAAACCTCCTTTTGAACCAATGTCATCATCGTCTCTAAAGTTTTTGTCGTGGAAGTTGGCCTTCCTGGTCGCCATCACTTCAGCCAGACGTATTTCAGAAATCCAAGCTCTAATGGTAGACCCACAATACTTACGTTTTTTCAAGAACAAGGTGGTCCTAGCCACTAACCCACAGTTCATACCGAAAGCTCCGTCAGTGTTCCATAAACACTCCTCTATTGTCTTACCTACGTTTTTTCCAGAACCATGCTTGGGAGCGGAGCGTGCGTTACACACACTGGACGTAAAAAGGGCTCTCAAGTTCTATCTTCATCGCACGCAACCTTTCAGAGAAACGAGGCAGTTGTTCGTGGCCTATGGGTTGGGTGCTAAAGGCAAAGCCATTTCAAAGCAAGGACTGTCAAGATGGGTGTCATCTACCATTTCGTACTGCCATTCCAAGGCAGGGAAGCCTCTTCTACGACGGCCAAGAGCTCATTCAACTAGAGCGGCGGCATCGTCGACGGCGCTGTGGTCTGGAGTCCCGCTGGGGGACATCTGCATGGCAGCTACCTGGGCGGCTACACACACTTTTACCCGCCATTACTGCCTGTCGCAACAACATGCCGAAGATACCCGGATGGGACAGGCGGTGCTTCGACACCTATTCCAATAAGGTAAGCCCCGGCTGAGGGGTTAGATCCTGTTGCAATTGTGTTTCAATATTGTCCGCTTTTCTATGCTAATAATTAATGATGTGTACACGACCATAGGGAACGGGCATTGTGAGAAGTATGCGGTTTTGCATGCACGCCTCCTCTTTTAGGGATGGTACTGCTATGTAATCTATTCTAAGCATGTGAATCCATGAAAGATCCAATGCTGGAGAAGGGAATAGTTTCTTACCTGTAACTCCATTTCTCCAGCATTGGTATCTTTCATGGATTCACATGCGCCCTCCTGCCTCCCCTGGACATGCAAACCGGTTCCCCCACTACTTTGGGGGCCGAAATCTGAGGGAGCGCGGGGGCGGGTCCTGTATTTATATCATGGCATCCTGACGCCGCGGGCACGCATGATACAAAACGAGGCGGATAGGACGCATAAGCGTCGAAAAAGTTTTCCTACGGGAAAGGGTCTATATAATGTACCGGGGATTCCCAGCCTGACGACGGGGAATATTCTAAGCATGTGAATCCATGAAAGATACCAATGCTGGAGAAATGGAGTTACAGGTAAGAAACTATTCCCATCTGTATCAGGGTCCTTGGATTTTATTGACTGTGCTACATTAGAATATTTTTTAGTCATCGCAACAGAGGCCATAGTTAGCCTTTTGTTTGGTTTCGTGATATTTTTAAAGAACTGTTTTGTTGTGGCATTCGTGTCATTTTTCAGAGGCTTCATGTTTTTAGATTTTTTTGATTGGGAATTACCTGCGTTCTGCACGGGCGCTTGCATTCGCAAGACATCTTTCTTCTTAAACATTATGTAGGCACCCTTGGAGGAATGATTTTCCTCCTGTCTCTCGACACAAGCAGCATCCGTGGTTAAAGGAATTACGGAAGAAATTAAACTCTCAGTGACAGCATTATCTGTTATTATGCCACTAACAAATGGAACTGCTGCGGATGGAATATGACCTAATATCTTGGAGTCTATGAGCAAGGACTCTTGGACCACATTTTTCTCTGAGAATTCAGGCAAAATTTCTATCCCAGTGGTCTGAGAAGTGACCGAAGAAAACCTTGCAGCATTTGGACTATGTATTTGCTTTTGGGCCAGAGGCAGAGTAAGATTTGTTTGCCAATTAAGAATTTGTTCAAGCTGACTCGAATGACAATTCAATTTGTTATCCAAAGATTTATACAATTTGGTGAGAGACATTAGAGCTGTGTTCATTAATTCTAATGTTATTTATGTGTCAATTTGTTCAGAGGAGATTTAGTTACCAAGGAAGAAGTGTTCATGGTTGGCCGGCGTGGAGTAGGCACAATATACGAGATGGCAAGTGCAGAAATACAGCAACTAGAATGTTGGAATAAATCAGGAGACCCCGACAGATTTTGAGCCTCCTCTCTGGCCGAAAAACAAGAATGTATTGAATTTAAAGCAATAACAGCTTCTTCTTGCTCATCCAAGTTTTTAATTCCTCTGTCAATAGCAGCCAAAGTACCTGTTTGTACATTTTGCAGCACCATACTATCAGACATTGATATGTTAGTAACACCTTTAGGAACACTTCCCGAAAGATTATTATGGATATTATGAACAGAATGCACGGGTGCCTCCATGAATACATTAATTGGAGACAAATTAGTTAGAGGTTGATATCCTTCTTTAGTTGCTGTTGTTGGATGGAGAGTTTTTACAAATCCATAACAAGCAAATATCAGAGTTGGCGGCAGTTCCGAGTTACCAGCGTAGAGCAGGAGTTGGGAGCTCCTCCTTCTTTGATGAGATCATCAGGAAGTTTTTGCGATTCAGGCATCATACGTATTCATTTTAGCAAAGGCATTTCAGGTCATAGTGAATAAAGCCCCCTCTTTGCGTGAGCCATTCGAAGTACTCAGGCACCGCACGACGAGCGAAAAAAAGAGCTAACTACCATATACACCCATGGGGGAAGCACCTAGCATCGGACTCTGCGGCGAAGCGTCAAAGCGGTGCTTCTCAGGTGCTTCCCACGGTGCGCGCGAGAGCCTGATTTTATAAACGGACGCTAGTGGGTGTGGTTTAGGCTCAAAATGAACTAAAATAACGAGAAAAATAAAAAAGTATTAGCTCAAAATTAAAAAGCTAAAAGAAACAAGGTTCAAAATACTGTGAAGAAACAGCTGTAGCACACGTTCGAAATGGAGCTGATCACAAATGCAGAGAGTGAGCGGGCAAAGCGGTGCTTCTCAAGTGCTTCAGGAGTTATTTTTAGAGGGTGAGGGCTAAGATTGGATTTCAGAAACAGGACATTTTTGCTTTGAACATCTTGACACATGACAGACCCTTAGTTTTTGGTTGAGGTAGGGAGTTAGAAGCTAGTTTAGGGACCAAGTCATTTCGCAAACCCATGTTCATTTAAAAAGGTTTATGGCAAACACCACGAGTCCTCTGGGTCTGCGTCTCAGTCTTGATTCATCACAATACATGACACTCTTTGCATAAGAATCATAGGGGAATTTACAGATAAGTGGAGGAGGAAACTGTGGCCACCACTCATTATCCTAAGTGACGCGCTAACAGTATGGGAGGCATGGCATATTTGTAGAGAGAGAGGGCAGCCAGAGAATTGAAAATCCCAAGGACTGACTATCTGCCTTAAATTGTTGGTTGGAAGGCTTAGAGCAGTCTCAAAACTCAATCTAATTTGCTCATTGGGGCCTGCTGGGACTTCTGAATGTCAGGGGAACACCAGGTGGTCAACAAACGCAGTTTGTCAGGAGTTTGGCAGGTGATGGGGCACAGCCCAGATTCCCTGGTCATTTTTACAGAAGTCTACTCCAGTGTTTCTATTAGGCC
Organism: Ambystoma mexicanum; assembly: GCF_040938575.1. NCBI lineage: Eukaryota > Metazoa > Chordata > Amphibia > Caudata > Ambystomatidae > Ambystoma > Ambystoma mexicanum. The sequence continues at coordinate 1,357,599,463 of NC_090937.1, read as the reverse complement.
ACAACACCTCACACAAAGCACACAGACGCAAGCTGAACATGAATTGACACCTCCTGTTCGCTCAACTGATGTTGAGGCAGGGCTTTATCTAAACCCTGCAGTAGGTTTTTTATATGGGAAGTTCAAGGCGATGAAGAGCATCATTCTTAGCCTAAAGGTGGAACTGCTGCTGCAGGACAGCGAAGAGAAGCATGCTGACAGAGAAAGAAAGGTGGATAAGAGAGTAGGACACAGTATATTGAGGACCTTACTATGTACTGATATATGCCAGAGTTCATTCGAAAGCTCTGTACAAGTTCCATCATAAACAAGAAAGATGTATTGACCCAGAGAAAACGAATGTGAATGCTGCCCACATGAAGTGCTAGTAGCTAAAGGCCTAGGTGTGCCTATTCTTGGTCCCAGACGATGACACGATTGGCAGGTGGAACTACAACGTGCCCCAAAGAGCAGGGTTACACAGTTCTC